>NC_134962.1:15694688-16296190 GCF_965638725.1 Aptenodytes patagonicus
CTGAGAAGTTCCATAGAAAAACCTTTTAAAAAAATCACAAGTGGGTACTGTATTTGTGGGGAAAATTGAGGAATGTTTGGGATATGACAGGAGAACGAAAAAATGAAGAAATACAAAGAAAAGTCATAAAAAGGATCAAAAGCATGAGCTATGACATCTCTCAAATGAAAATGCTTCTTATACCCCAGAAAAACTTGAAAACAAATTTCCAACATAACTTAAAAAATAGTTATTCTCATTTTGCAGGCACAGAGACTAATGTGAAGTGACATAATTTAAGAATATCATTTCCAGTCTGTTTCATTCACCCGGTGTTTGTCTTCTGGGTCACCCATCGTGTGTCTGGGTGGGATCACCCTGTGAACAGGCGGGAGGAGGAATTTAGTTACCCCTCTTCGGAGGCTGGTCTAGATGCCCGGGCTCTTTCTGGGCGAGCAGTTCCTGACCCCCATGCGGTTGCACACACAAGTGCAGAGCAAGGACTTGAACTTGGGTTTTCTAAGCCGAGGGTCTGAACCCTTAAACTATTTTCCACATGTGCTATTAATTTAATAATTTAATAAATGATTTAATCACTATTCAGCCCCTGATAAGAAAAACAATGCTCTCGAGAGCCGTGCTCTTGCCAGTGGCCACCTGGAAGCAGTCCATGCCTAGCCCGGACGCTTTGCTTGGAGCAGGGAGGGTTGCAGGCTCTTACGCTGGTGGTGCGGCTCCTCGTAGTGAAATGACCCTTGGCTGCACTGTCTGATGGGACGTCTCCTGGCTGAATCGTGGTGAAGGCGATGTCACCATGAACATCCCGACCTAGGACGAATCTTCTTGCTGATTAATCTAGCATTCAGGGTACTGCAGTTCATCAATCATGTTAACCGTATGCTGAGAGAGGGAAAGGGAGTGGATTTGAATGATGAGTTGCACATCATGGTACACTAAGTGGATAACTAATAGGTAAGTGGCGCAGTTTTGGCTGGAGAGTGCCTGCTGGGAGGAGGGGAGCAGCTGCATCCATCCATTCAGGAAACGCGCTCAGCATCTCATGATGGACGCCTTTAGGCACACGCTGCTGCTAAATGTTTGCAACTGTTTGCAAATAGCTTGCTGTGCAAATCATCCAGGACAGTTTTTCAAAAGACCACATCAGCACCTTTTAGAAATCCACCCCGCAGAGCATAGTTTTTAACAAGATGCACACGATTACTCTGCATGTATATGAGAAACAAGCAGTCGAGCATGCTAACAACCAGCAACATTAATTACTGGCCATTTCCTTCAGTTGCTTCTAACCTCTGGTCACAGCTGCAAAACCAGTTCACATTGTGCAGCAACTGCATTTAGAGGCCCAGAACATCCCCATCCTTTTGTTTACTGTGTAGAAGTGGGACGATAATATGTAGCTCCACAGGGAAATTGTAAAGCTTAACTAATTAATCTACAAGTGACTGTGAAATTCTCAGCTGCAATGTGCTATGCAAGTGAAGTGCTGCTTATAACGCTTTAAGATGGGTGCTGGTTTTATACATGGTGCTTCATAAAGGAGTCTGGTCTCATGTAGTTCCCTCTGAAGGTCCAATAATGAAAAGCATCTCCGTAGCTCTGGCTGTTGAATTTCAACACTGGAAGCCACAAACAAAACCCAGAAGAAATGCAGCTCCTAATCAAGCTGGCCAGGAGGAACGCTTCCTCTCCTGCTGCCAATTATTGGGGAAGTATTACAATGCAACATGTTAGTAGAATTAAATATCTATTTGAACTTAGCTTCTCATGTACTTATGGGTGACAAATTGATTTTAATATTATTTATTCTGTGACTTTCAATAATTCATTGGGATGTTTTCATACCAGTAATTAGAACATGTAAAGTAAGAAACAGAGCTCACATAAATTATTCCATGGCATTCATTATTTATTTGATCATTTATAGCTGTGCAAAATTTACTGAGAAAATATGTACATTAATTAACATGTACATTACAATTTCATTAGTCCTACTACACTTTTTCAATACTAAAGATACTTAGATTTGGGTGTGTGAACAATTGAAAGGTTTTGCTTGTGTCTCTTAAATTATTTAAATTTAACAAGGAGCTCTGTGATTGAGACGCTTGTGGGCAGCCTTTCTGCCAGCCTACGCAAACAATGGGAAAGATGTTTTATCAAAAGCTGCTGCGATTCCTGAGCCACAGTAAGATACGGGTGTTTGGCTACGTTGTACAATCACTGACATTTCAGCTAGAGCAACGAATAAGAGAAAATCCAATACTTAAGACCCTCTGCTTTAGTTTCCTATAGTGGAGGGGACTATAGGGGAGTGCAATTGGCATGGCGGTCCCATTGCGTTTACTTGGCTCATGCATGCCTGGTGGCTGAGGCCCAGGACAAGGCCCCGGAGAAGACTGTCAGAGGGGTCCTGGGGCCATCACTGACTCCTTCTACCAGCCCCACAGACCTCGCTCGACGCTGCTTTGAAGTCACTCCAGTTCCAATAAGGTGTCTCTGAGAAAAGTCATGTGCGTCAGCACTGATATACAGCTCAAACAACGAGGAATGTGTTTATGCCAAGTGAATTAAAAAAAACAGCCAAACAACCCACAAATTCTTTTGTAGTCTGGAAGGGAAGAGAAACATTTTTAATCAATGCCATAAAACTGATGCCCGCTCACCTTTTTTTACATCATTAATGAGTCCACTGGAGGATGCACAAGGAAATTTCCACATGAGTAAATTCCACCCAGTGTAAAAAGGCTTAGATCCACCTCTGTAATTTAATGGTTCAGCTCACACATGAAAGCTGTTATTTGGGGTTTTAATTATTAAGCACAAATTGAATTTCAGCTTTTGGAGCAAAGAGCTCCCTCCCTCTGCAGATTCCAGCTGAGGACTTCCTTGCTGGGGAATACAGAAGAGGATTTTGGTATGTCCACTTAAAATAACAGCCACAGAGATGCATGTCCCATGGGAGCCTCATGGCTAGGAGTATATTCAGAAAGCACTGTGTCTTGGATAGAGATAATGAACTATTCATGAGGCATAATTCATCTCGGGAATCCCAGGTGTATATTTTTCTGGCTATGAATTACTAACAAAACTCATGGTGAAAGCTGGCTATTAACTTTCTCATGGTTACTGCTGGTCAAGAAGCCTGTGAAGTTTCCTGGTCAATGAGTAGCTGGTTGTGGGCTGGAAGTAAAGAAATGCTCCACTTCATGGTTGTGATGATTCTCCTTCCGCTGGCAGGAGCTCTGGCTGGCTGTGACTCGTAATAGGCAATGGTGGTGTTGCTGTGCGGAGAAGACTCGTCCAGGTTGGCCACCAGCAGGTAGATGAAGAAAGGCTTGTGAGAACAAAGACCCTTCCAAAACTCACTCTATCTTTCTAACCAAACCCAGCCCCACAAAATATGCTTGTGTGCTTTCATAGTTCTTAAATTAACAGCCACAAAACACTTTGAGGAATTTGGGTCTGGCTATGCGTGCACTTAGTGGGTGGAGCACATGAAGGGAGACCAAAGGTTTTGGGAAGCAGAGTAGGAGAAACCAACCATCTGCTTCCTGGAAGGCCTGTTGTGTGAAGGTCTTCAAAGGAAAGCTGCCTGATCTCCTCCTGCCTCTCATGGAGGCTGGCTGAGAGCCATGAGGCTCTCAGGCACCTTTCCCTGGACTGCCTGGGGTTGGGAACTCCATGGCTCTGTCCTACAGAGAGGCAAAAACCAGAATCCTCATAGCTTTCCCCAAATGCCTGTATTCAGGGCTCTTAGGAGCTTATCTCCCAACAAAGACCAAGGCAGGGCTGCAGTTTGGGATTTGGTTGTTTTGTCTTTGCAGCTCATCTGCCAAGATGCAAAAAGTAAATTGGTTTGGATCAACACAAAATACATTTCTTCTCACTGCAGTGAAACTCTGAACAAATTCCCATTTGACTCAACCATCTGTTGTGTTCTTCTGCAAGTGTGTGATGCTAAATGGAGCCAAAGGTGAGAATCACAAGGCTGCCAGGAAGGGGCTCTCCTCTTCCTCCTTGTCCTCTTCATCATTGTCCTCCCAGGTAACTTGGAGGGTAGGGCACTTCACTAAGTGGGTGAAACCTAGACTTGCTTCTGCCTGCTTTTGCAGCCAAATGCTGGGGCTGGGCATTATCCTCTTGTGGCAGGCTGTCATTTTTGTAAATGCTTCATGGGTGCAGCTGTTACACTCTCATCGTGTCTCACTTTCAAGTCTATGTCTCAGCTACTGAGTTAGAAAACAGACCACTCCCCACTTCTCTTAAATCATAGAATCATAGAATCATTAAGGTTGGAAAAGACCTCTAAGATCATCGAGTCCAACCGTCAACCCAACACCACCACCCACTAAACCATGTCCCTAAGCACCTCATCTACACGTCTTTTAAACACGTCCAGGGATGGGGACTCCACCACTTCCCTGGGCAGCCTGTTCCAATGTTTAACCACTCTTTCAGTAAAGAAATTTTTCCTCACGTCCAATCTAAACCTCCCCTGCCGCAACTTGAGGCCGTTTCCTCTCATCCTATCGCTTGTTACTTGGGAGAAGAGACCGACCCCCACCTCACTACAACCTCCTTTCAGGGAGTTGTAGAGAGCGATGAGGTCTCCCCTCAGCCTCCTTTTCTCCAGGCTAAACAACCCCAGTTCCCTCAGCCGCTCCTCAGAAGACTTGTTCTCCAGACCCCTCACCAGCCTCGTTGCCCTTCTCTGGACACGCTCCAGCACCTCGACGTCCTTCTTGTAGTGAGGGACCCAAAACTGAACACAGTATTCGAGGTGCGGCCTCACCAGGGCCGAGTACAGGGGCACGATCACTTCCCTACTCCTGCTGGCCACACTAGTTCTGATACAGGCCAGGATGCCCTTGGCCTTCTTGGCCGCCTGGGCACACTGCCGGCTCATGTTCAGCCGGCTGTCGACCAACACCCCCAGGTCCTTTTCCGACAGGCAGCTTTCCAGCCACTCTTCCCCAAGCCTGTAGCGCTGCATGGGGTTGTTGTGGCCGAAGTGCAGGACCTGGCACTTGGTCTTGTTGAACCTCATACAATTGGTCTGGGCCCATCAATCCAGCCTGTCCAGGTCCCTCTGCAGAGCCTTCCTACCCTCGAGCAGATCAACACTCCCGCCCAACATGGTGTCATCTGCAAACTCACTGAGGGAGCACTCGATCCCCTCATCCAGATCATTGATAAAGATATTGAACGAGACCGGCCCCAGTACTGAGCCCTGGGGAACACCGCTCGTGACCGGCCGCCAACTGGATGTAACTCCATTCACCACAACTCTCTGGGCCCGGCCGTCCAGCCAGTTTTTGACCCAGCGCAGAGTACACCTGTCTAAGCCGTGAGCCGCCAGCTTCTCTAGGAGAATGCTGTGGGAGACAGTATCAGTGATGCTAACATTGCGGAGAGATGCAACCCAGAGGAGCCTGTTGCTTCATGGCAGATGGTGGAGGAGGGTGGAAGCCCTTGCAAGGAAAGAGGAGGAGAAACTGAGTCCGCCTTGCTGGTGTCCTCAGAGCAAAACTTTAGACAACATTATTCCGTGTATTCTGAAGTTCATGTCCAGAGTTGAGCCTGGTTTTGAAAAATGTGTATTTAGTTCTTTTATAGAGGGGTGTTTATTTTTCACGGCAGAGGGACTCTCTTGAGTATCATGCTTGAGACAGTGTTTGAAAAATATGGTGCCTTGTCTTTCGAAAATGTTCTGAGGAGCTATTGCATGGTTTCAGATGAGGGCCACGATTATGCTCTGGAGGTTGTCATGGGGAAGGATGCTCCTCAGTCTTTCTCTTTTCTTTTACTGGAGCTGGCATGAAAATGGATTATTCTAAACCATCTCTCTGTCTTGCTGTCCCATTTGTCAGGTTCCTGCAGTCACATTCCCTGTTTGAAGTTTTCATAAACTGCGCTCCTTTTCCTTGGTTTCTGGTGATTAATTGTAATGACAAGTGGAAATATTCCAAAATAAATCTGTTCTCAGGGCCCTCTGCAAAGTCCACTCCGAGAACCCTCTGCAGATTTAACAATTCAGGGCGAGGTGGGAAAGCATAAGATTTACATCAGAGCAGCTGTCCCGTGGTGTCCCTTAACGCTGCAGTTATTTCTGTAGGGACTGTATTTTCCCCTAAGGGGCAAATAATTACCATTCAGCCCAGGAAACTAAAGGAAACTAGGCAGAAGTCCTGCTTGTCAGGGGCCCCATGGACATGCAGAGGCCAGCAGCAGCTCCAAAGCTGAGCACTGGTAGAGCAGAGATGAGGCCAAATCCACAACTGCTTGAGGTAATTGTTTGCAATGACTTCCCCACATTCATGTTTTCCTTTTAAAAATATTTCCAGTACAAAGACTGTTCTTTTGTCTGGAAATGAGTCTTTCCAGTCCTGAAACTGCCTCTCTGCTGAAGACAGTCCCATCGTGCAGACCATCCCTTTGCCATCAGTAGTGCCTTTCTTGCACATCATGGATGTGGCACGGATGAAGCCCATGGCCCCTTGGTTTGGGTTTCTGTGGCTCAGTCACCATCCAAGAGAAGCTCTGCCAACATCTCCTGCTCTGCCTGCATCCTTGCACACTGTGTCTGATGATCTTAAGGGTCTTTTCCAACCTAAATGATTCTATGATCCCAGAGGAGCATGAAACCCTGCTCCTGACAAGGGCCATCTGCAGACAACTTCATCTCCATTGGCTTGGCGTAGGTGGGATGTTTGGCAGAGGGGGTCGTGGCAATAGTGAAGCACAAATAATGCCCTGGTGATGCGCTGGGGCTTTCAGCAGGAGGCTAAGCAGTGAGGTTAGTTCCCACAGCAGCAATCAGCCCCAAGCGGTTTTGGTTTTACCCTGCAGCCTGATTTGCAGTGAGCAGAGGAAAAGAAGAAAATGAACTCTAATGATCACTTTTTCCTGCAGGAAGATACAGATGGGCAGGTCCTTCTGTTGAGATGCCCTTCAGCCTGGTGCCTGAGACACCGCCGCTGAGCTGGGATGATTTTTATTTTCTCTCTCCAAGTAAAAGAAAGGATATAAACTCAGATGAAACAACAAAGAGGGAGCGACAAAGAGGGAGAGACTAGATTTGAATTGATATAAAACCCAGGAACTGGCATGCAGCTCAGTAAATATTGGAATGACATTACCTGAGCGTAAAAAAAAATTTGACAAATTGTTAGGCTTAATTTATATCTGTAGTAGAACTGGGGAGCAAACACCAGGGAAATATTATTATTTCTTTTAATCATTTTCTTTGGTAACAGAATCAGAAGGAAAAAGCTCCAGAGAGACTCTTGTTATATTTTCCCTCCCTCTGTCTTTTCTTTCTGATTCCCTCCATTGTTCCCAGCTCTGTGAAGATTGTGACAAACTTAATTACCAGCAAACAATAGGAAATCCAGATGACATATCACTTTTTTTTTCCTTCTTTTGGCTTCATAAAAGCTTTGTAGTCTTTAATCTAGAGTGAATAAGGACAAGGGCCAGATGGTGCTGGTGTCTGATATCAGCGGCAGCATCTCCTTGAGATCTTCAGTGTCAAAAAGCCAAAGACGAGGATAACAAAACCTCCAGGGGATGTGTGTTTCAGGGCTGGAGTTTCAGAAAACAGCATCATGCATGGCCAGATTTGTAGAGTATCCCCGCTCCCGTTTGTGGGGGTGTCACCTGCCAACCTTTTCTTGAAAATCTGGACTAATTGCACTAGTTGCAGGAGTGCTCACAGGAGCAACTGCAGAGCCCAGGGCTCCTGCCCCAAGCTTCTGGCACCAGGGTAAGGCACATTTGTGGCTCCTGCATCGGCAAAGCCTGATGCTTGGTTGACTATAAAACGAGAGCTGGATGAAATGTTCTCATGAACAGGGTGTTTGCCCCAAAATCATGTTTCTGGGGGTCTGAAACGACTCAGGGTGAGGTTCAGTGAATAGGTTTTGAATGAGAAAAAAGAATTAAAAGAAAAATACCATAAAATACTTTTGAGTATTTTTAAGTGAGGTTTTTCCCTTTGAGCTTTTCAAAGGAAGTTTTTCTGGCTTGTTCTTTCAAAGACATTTTTGGCTTTAAAATCGGGTCCAACTCAAAAAAGAAATAAGTGAAAGGGAAATGAAAAATGGAAAAGGGTTAAAAAAGGACCTAAAGTGCCAAATGACCTGAAATAGAGATGTTTTTTGCACTCCTGAGGACTAGAAAATTTATTTACTTCCTTTTAATGAATTCCAGGGGAGCTGGGACACAGCAAGTGCCGTGAAGCTGTGGTGAGGTCCAGCTACCATGGAGAAGCTGAGATTTGTGCTCTAGTGAATCGTGGCTTTGCAGTGTTCACCCATCCCCACGTGCAGCAGCTCAACTGGGTTTCCTTACTCTCCCTTTCCCTGTGAAAGAAGAAAATCATCCATCCATAGAGGGTTTGTCCCTCAACAGCTTTGACAGGGGCTCTGGCAGCCTTAGCCAGAGGTTCAGGGTTTCCTGGTGGCTTCTCTGCTGTCCTGCTGTGGGAGTCCCACCTTTCCCCCTGAGCTGTAAGGAAGAGGGATCTCCCAAAAGCCAAAATGCGACTGCTTTTTTTCTCAAGGGGGAACAGACAGGAAAGAGCATTTCATTCCCAGCCTTGAGGCAGTTTTCTTTTTTCCTCCTTTCTTCTCTAAATAACTAATGAAGTGGAGCAGCTCAGATAAAGCCATTTCTCTCTCAGCTGTAAACCAGACCACAGAGAAAGCACTAAACATCTTACTTACCTGTCAGAGTCAAACAAAAAGCTGAGTGTGGTGCTAACTGCTCTCCGTACGCCAGTTACGATGGTGCCTTTCCTGGCACAGATGCTCCTGAACAACTCACCAAATCTGGGGACTTGTTGGAGGGGCATCAGACCTGAAGGGGCCAACTGGCTTGTTTTGCGTGGGGGGGATGCAGCCGCCTGCTGCTTAACGGTGTCTTAGGGGTGTGCGAGCAGATGCGTGCTGTTCAGCATTGATAAGAGCTAAGTGGATGTTTAGCTTTGAGGAGATGGCTGGGGGGAATAAGTCAAGTGACTCCTGAGGGACCTCTGGGGAAGGAGGCTGGGGGAGAGGGGAGAGATTGCTGTAGCCTTGGAAGACCCAAGGGTGCTTGAGTTACCATGAGCAGAGCAGGTCTGAGCTGGCTGGAGTCTTTGCTTGGAGAAAAGGATGGGAGAGTTCTCATGTGTCTGTGCTGCAGGAGGTGAGGAAGGGCTCAGTAGCTGCTCAACTTCAGCCCACGTATTGCCGTGGTGGGCAATGGTGCTGCCCAAAAGCCAGGGGCACCTTCCCTGTGAAGCACAAAGGCAGTTAAGTTTGCAGCTCTGCAAAGATCATTTTCATCAACTCAACACTTGCCACATGGCAGTGTAGAGGCCAGAAGCCTAAAAGTGGCTTAAAATTTACAAGATTTATTTCTGAAAGGTGAAATCTGTTGGGTGTCCATCTGAGTGCAGGGTCTGGACGCCTTTGTGAACACTGGTGTTTTACTCCTCCTTTGCTTTCATCGTTGGTCTAGATGGAGCTTTGGAGACCCAAGTCTAGAGGGAGAAAGACCAGCTGTGTGTATGTCTTGATTGCCTTTCTAAGGGAGTTTCTGGGAACACTTCTGGGGAAGAGGTGTGTACGTTTTTTCTTGTTATTGTTAAATTTTACTATTTTGAATAAAAATATTTACTGCGGCCAAAGGGAAAAACACAAGGAGCTGCAACACCAAGGGTCCAAACACTGCATGTGTCTGTAGGGGTCTGTGAGCACCGGGGTGGTGGTGCTTTTCAGAGTCCATAGCAGTTCCCCAAGTTCAAGCAAGCCCCAGGCAACCCAGGTTTTGGGGACCTGTGCTCCCATTTCTGCAGAAGCAGGGAACCCTTGCCTCCACCCTGCCCTCCTGCCTGCTGTCCCACTGACTTACACCAGCCACAGATCATCCTGCCCAGGCCATGTTGCACATCACTGATACTTTGCACAGCTTTGTCCGAAGCAGCCTGGAATTTTCTTCCTTTTACCAATGAAGACAAAGCTAACGATAGAGCACAGTGCTCTCAAGTCAGTGTCAATGAGTTAAGGGTAGAGTGTCATGCATTTGGGCTTCCTGTCTATTTACAAAGAGCCTAATGCACAAACAACCTACTGAACCTGGTAGCGATGACCAGCCTGTAGCTGGGAGCCAAGAGATGTGTTGGCCATGAGGATCTTCTGTTTGGTGGTGATGGAGTGGGGCTGCGAACGTGCGTGTCCCAATAGCACAGCCCGCGCTCTCCACTCTGCAACGAGATGCAACCTGAAACGTAACTCAGTTTTCCTGCATTGCACCATCAATTCTGGAGGCTGTTGCCACAGCAGTCACGTACGCAGGGAGCCATGGAGAGCTTTACAGGTGGGAAATGTGTCCTTGCTCGCTGCTGGTGGTAGGTGAGGAGTGTTCCCGTGGGATTAGCTGCACCTCAGAGGCTGGACTTGGAAATCATAAACAGGGCCTCAAAGGTGTTTCAGCACAGGAGTGCCAGGAAGCTGAGGGGTTTGCAGGTTGTTCACAGGTCTCCGAGCTGCTTGTAGCCTGTATTGTCCCACCTGAAATGCAGGGAGAGGAGCAGCTGGCAGCCACAGCACTTGGTTGGGTTTATTGTTAATTGGCTTGTTTTCCTGCCTGCAAAGTTGTTTTAGATTAATGAAGTTTTCTGTTAAAAATTTACACTGTTTTCCCCCCATTTTCAAGCTGCTTCTTGCCAGGAGAGTGCTCTTGTAAATGAAGTGATGCACGTCCAGGTGTGGCCTGCCAAGCGGCTGTGCTAGCTCACAGCCAACGCACGGCATTGTTACTATTATTATTTTAATAATACAGCCCAGGCAATCCATTGCTGTGCAGGAAATGCCGAGATTTGCCATACAGACACCTCTTTCCCCCACGCTTCCTCTCATGGGAGATGGACAGTGGTCATGGGGCAGAGCCATCCCACTCTCTGCAGGTGGCTACAAGCACTTGAACTGTGCCACAAGCCACCCTACCAATGCAAGGGTTTGCAAGCATATACTACGCAGTGGAGGGTTTGTAGAAAAAACCAAACAACTCCCCCCGCCTCCAAAACCCCTCTGAACAACTGCACTCCCTCCTGCAATATTTTCCCCAAGCCCACTATCTCCATGGCTCCAGCCTTGCAGAGCAGCTCTTGGCTTTGAAACTTATGGGCCAGCTTCTTTCTCCTCCAGGAAATATATTTTCTGCCAGTATTTGTTTTTCTGCGCACTGCCGAAGCTCGGAGCATGGTTAGGGCCTCATGCCAGCTGCGCTTCAGTAAATCATTAGTTTGAGCACGATGCAGCAAAGAGTTAGGACAAAGAGACCATGGACAATTGTGGCTTTGGGCTGTTGATCTCAGAAGCCTCTCAACTGAATCTAAACCATTAAAATCAGTTCAGTTGAAATCTTGGACTCCTGGCAGATGAAGAGGCTCACCTGAGGGTGAGTGCTTAGCAGGACTTAGGGTGTGTTTCACTGCCCATTAGTTTGGACACTGGAACATCTGGTAAAAAATAAATTGTAGGGATGTTTGGCATGGCTGGGGCATGTGCCACACCTCCGGGCTTCATAAACCCACCCCACATTTTGTTACTTATAATTAATGAAATGAGGCAGCAGATGTGCTAAAGAAGAACCCAAATCTAAAATTCTCTAAGCAAACAAGTTACATCATCTTATGACTTTATAAAATCCTCTTTTTTTTTTTAAATCTCACCAGACTCCCCTCTGGCTAGTTACCTATTCACCTCCCTCCCTCTCTGTCCCACCCTGGCTGTTCATGGCACAGCCAGAGGCCGAACCTGGCCTTCTGCAAACGAGGAGACTGCCTCTCCTGCTTCCTTAGCTTTTAAACAAGGTCTCTACGTGCAGCAACAGGATGGGCATTTCAGGAACCATTTTTTCTTGAAGTTTGGGATGCTGGTTTGCAAAATGAGCTGAAGGCAAGTTTGCTTTTCCGTGGTGTTTTCTGCAGCGCCGTGCATTATGTTTTGCTCATTGAGGCTGATGGCAAAATTTCTCTGTATTTTGAGGCATTGTTGAGAATGAAGCTGGAAGGTGTCCAGCCCCCTGCTCCGGAGCACGAGCATCTGTACAAGGTATCTAACAGATAATTTCTATCTTGTGCTTCAGGGTCTCACAGATCAACAGGTTGTTGATCTTCTCTCCTCTAAACTAAGCAATCTTCCAAGCTCCCCTTGTAGGTCATGCTCCTGAGGACCCTTGCTGCTGCATGCTGGATTTTTACACAGCCGGTAACTTTCTTGAGCAAGTGTTAGGGGTTGTTTTCAGAAGAAGTCACCCGACTTCTGCCCATCTATTAACCTAGAAGAGCTGGAGCCTGTCCGTCCTCTGGGGTGCTCACAGGTGGCCTGGGAAGAGGAGAGATGCTCCCAGCACTGCCAGCAGCGGCTGCACGTGACAGAGCAGCCCCCGAGTGGGATGCCCTGACCTGGGACATCAGGCAGGGCAGGCAGACATTTGCACTGGGGCGGGTGGAACACTTTAGGGAGGATGAGGGAGATGGTGCTTGCAGGGGGCCAACCAGGAGCTGAGGGGCAGCAGGGATTTGATTTCCAGCAAGTTTGGATGGGTGGGGCCAGCAAGCCTTAACAATACACGTGAAGCTTAAATATGGCAGGTTTGGGAGCATGCTGGTGGATATGCTTGTGCCAATATAATCACTTCTATGCTAATTTAGCTCTGTACAGGAGGGAGAATAAATTACGTGGGGCTTCATGTGTGTTAAGAGCTGCGCAGCTCTAGCAGTCGTTTCAGCACATACAGTCAGATGGACCCTTCTATCCCTGGCGCATCTAAAGAGAACGAGAAGGTCGCAGGAGGAGGTGGTGGAAACATCTACTCCCCTGGACTTGTTGAGTGCAACATTTATTCTTGCTTTTAGATACGACCTCAGGGAGGGCCAGGCCAGGCTTACCAAGGTACCTGGTCTGAGAGAGGAAGAGACCATTTGCAAGTGGTATCTTTCAGCAGAATTCCCAAGCGTTACACGTTCCCATCATTTCCTCCTTTGTTCCATCCCCAACAGCTGAGTTATAAGGTTCTTAAAACAGGCTCATAAATGAGAAAGTAAGAAATGGCTCTAGGCTGTGCCTGATCAATAGCAAGCATTACCTGGTGGCAGTGATTCTTGGAAACTTGGAGGAAAGGCCTCATGATGTTCCTGCTCTTTGGGGAACAATTTGTCTGTGGCTAGCTTGGTTTTCTTACACAGAAAACACATTCCTTTTAAAAGGTCGTATTGTTACTCAGTTTTTCCTGTTGGGCCCATGGGGCTTTCCACTTACTACAGACATGTTGTGGTTTAACCTTAGCCGGCAACTAAGCACCACCCAGCCGCTCGCTCGCTCCCCTGCCCCGGTGGGATGGGGGAGAGAATCGGAAGGGTAAAAGTGAGAAAACTCGTGGGTTAAGATAAGAACAGTAATAATTGAAATAAAATAAAGTAAAATAGTAATAATAATAATAATAGAAGAATGTACAAAGCAAGTGATGCACAATGCAATTCCTCACCACCCGCTGACCGATGCCCAGCCAGTTCCCCAGCAGCGATCGCTGCCCCTGGGCAACTCCCCCAGCTTATATACTGAGCATGACGTCCCATGGTATGGAATGTCCCTTTGGCCAGTTGGGGTCAGCTGTCCTGGCTGTGCCCCCTCCCAGCTTCTTGTGCACCTCTTCGTTGGCAGAATATGGGGACCTGAAAAGTCCTTGACTTAGTATAAACACTGCTTAGCAACAACTAAACCATCGGTGTGTTATCACATTATTCTCATGCTAAATCCAAAACACAGCACTGTACCAGCTACTAGGAAGAAAATTAACTCTATCCCAGCCGAAACCAGGACAAGACAGAGGTGGGAATCATTTAAATGAGCAGCTCTTGAGTCAGGGGGGCTCTGGGGAGGTGGTGGTGAGGGATGGCTTTGCTAACACCTTTTGAGGGCAAGTTCAGTATTTTGGTAAAAAAGAAAAAAGTTGCATGCCTTTCCTGGCTATAATTACTGTAATGAGGGCAGCTTTATTTGCTTTGCTACTCTAGAGTCAACATATGCAAACCATCCTGAACTCGTGTCCTTCCAGGGCATTTCCCAGGCTGTCAGTCACCGTTTCACCTTCACTGTCAGCTCACCCTGCACCTCTCGCAGCTCACTGACGAGATGTGATGCTGTCCCCAGCTTGACAACTCAGCTTGGCTGGGATGTTGCAAAGCCTCCTGCCATGCACTGGCAACTCTGACTAGTTTTATTAGCAATATCTCATGGTTTTCTGACATTCTGCCCTTCGCTGGTCCCCCTGCCCTGGCTGGAACATTTTTGCAGCAGTCTCACTTCTTGCTTTGGATTGTGCATGAGCACTGCACACCATGGCCCCAACCCTTAGTTAGACTTCAATACCATAAATACAGATTTCATGAATTAAATAATATAACAGAAATGGCTTATGAGAGCCACTCCATGAATCTGTGGCTGCTCTCTCCACCCCCAGCACAGCTGAAACGCAGCTGGGCTGCGCAGTGGCATCAAGAAAAGATACAGCCAAAACAAAAAGGGTTGTAAGAAATTGAAGAAACAAGCAGAGCATGAGAAATGTAAACAGTGGCAGCTGAGCACGATTCATTCCAGCATTCCTCAGTAGCTGGATAAGTTTTTCTAAACTGCTAGTTAATTTTTCACATCACTGTTCAGTGACTCTATTATTGTACTTGGATTTTTCACCCTGGTGTATGACAAGACCCTCTTTCTGAATTCTTGTGGAAATACAGTGAAGAGATCCATCTCTACCCAGACCTCAATACACCATATATCACCTTCCACCGACAGCCAGAATCTGATGGAAGTCGCTTCATTTCTTCTCCTGAAGGAGATCCACTCTATGAAGCAACTAATATATGTTCCCATGCTGGCTTGGCTGGATCCACAGCTTGGTGCTGTTCTCCTTTGGAAGTCACTTATATTTGCCAGATACATTATTTTTCCATTACAAGAAACCTATAAGATTTATAGGGAGCTGCTTTCCCCCTTTCAGTGCGTACTGTTTGCTTCTGTCTCTTATTAGACTGTCAAACCAGCATAAGGTCCATAGTGTTTCTTCTGCTTTTCTTCCATGTCAACAATAAGAGAAAGTACATCAATTGGAAATTAAAGAAATTTAGTTAGAAAACTTGTAGGAAAACATCAACAGGAAAGATCACATAAAGCAGAGAACAAAGATGCCAGAAATAAAATTGTCTGACAAACATTACAATTGATATTAAAACGGGAGAAAAGGAATACAAAAGCCTCAACCCCCCCCTGAAACTGTGGAAAAAGCAATGCCTGACTTCAGAAATGAAAAATGCAAGGACCATAACAAATGATTTCAGATCCGATCCTATCAGAAGGAAATCTGATTTTAAAAAAAAGAAAGAAAGAAGCAGCTATGGAGACACTTTTATAAAAGGGTGTACGATAAAAGATTTGAAAATTGTATCCTCCAAACTACTTTAAAGAATGGCAAAAGAAAGGGATACATATTAAAATACACTAACGCTGCAACATCTAATACAAAATGTTCTGTCAGTGAAAAAAAAAGTATTTTGACAGGTGTATCAAGATTTACCACCAATCTCAGTGACCCCATCAAAAAAAAAAAAAAAGCAGCTCTGAAAGAATAATTTTAAAATAGCTATAACAACTGACTAGGAAGATCGTGGAAGCAAACAGCTCACAAATATCTCTACGGTTGGAAAGAGATCAAACCTTATTTCTGTGCTATTTTTACGAGAGGCAAAGTAGGACAGTCATATCACACTGCTCCAGATAATAATGCAAACAAAGGCTACTTGAGAGCACACAGTTGAATAAAACACCAGCAAGTTGTGAGTTATGAACTGAGCCGCAGCATGTCTCCCTGAAATTCAGAGATTTCTGGAAAAGTCTGCCACAAGGAACAGCAATCCCATAGAAGCAGGGAGAGGAGCTCCTGGCCATGGCTCACCATGACCATCACTGGAGCGATAAACCTCCACAGATGGCTCAGAAAGGGGGAAGAAAATGCACCTTCTCCTCCCAGAGGCAGAGCCGAGCCAGATGTCTGCGAGGTCGCTGGGTGCAGGGATGGCCACAAAGTCGCGGCAGCATGGACATTGGCTCTGAAATGGGGCTGCTGGAAAACGCACTGTTGTTAATAGTTGAGGGCATCAGTTTAAAGGTGGGCAACCCCGTGGTGTAGACACACACGTTTCTTTTGTAACATCTTTAAAATTCACTTCCCCAGTCAAAAACAACAAAAAAAAAAGCCAGAAAAAAAAGCTGTTGGCAGATGGGGAAAACAATACGTGAATGTTACAGTCAAGTTACCTTTGATTGCATCAGTGTTATCCCATAACATTTCTACATTTATGAGTGATCTTGACTGCCTGGCGTCATGTAGCCACATAAGACTGGATCTTTATTTGCAAAACCAAGCATTTAAACTGTTTTGCCCCTCAGGCCACCAGTTCTGAAATTCAAATGCAAAATAATTGGGACAGTCCATAGGCTGCTGTCTGCATACCAGTGATATTCCTAAAACGTTTGTGAAGTTCAGTGAATAACACCCTGCGCCGTAGTCAAAGCTGGAGGCCAGATGAAATGGCTATAATCCATTCTAATCTTGATGCCATTAAACTGCAAATTGAACCACAGTGGAATTAATCTACCAACTGCACTTAAACGGTGGCAACACTTTGCAAATACTATACAAAAGTCTAAAGCCTCAGCGTTTGTGTTTGGCGGCTAGAATTCAACTGACCGTGGACAACCTTCATTCAGACCCATCTACACACTTAACATCCGCCCTGCAGTCTCCCTGCCAAGAAGTATGACACAGATTCTCCTCTATAAAATGAAGTTTCCAGACCTCGAGGACTGGATATTGCATCATCAGTTTCCCATGACAGCCTCAAGCCATGTTATGTGGAAAAAAGACATCCGTTTGGGATCAGTCAATGGTACAGTAGGAACACAATTTGAAGAAGGACACTAAAGGTCAGGTGCTTTCCAAAAAGTGCAATATATGGGAGGATTCCAAACACCAAATTGCCCCAACCAGTCATTCTGATCAATCTCAGCCGGCAGTTACTGGGCGTCTTTTCTACCAGAAAGAAAAAGCTCGCACTGTCCATGGCCTATGATGGATCGATGTGAGGGACAGGTTATTCCCCACCATCCCCTGAGATGGTGGCCATGGGTGAAGGGAACAGGGACCTTATGGGGGTTTATCACGACTCGTGCCAGGGGAATAAGCAAGATCAGACCCAAAGCTTAGACACAGAGCAGTGCAGTGGAAGCAACACAGGTGGAAGGTGAAGGTGTCCTGAAGAAGATCATTACACTTGAGTTGCCCACTTACCTCTATGGCAAAGCCCAGGAGTTCAGGTACAGCTTTAATGATTAAGAGATTAAATATCCACACACAAAAGTTTAAATTTATTTAATTGCATGCTTTCTGGTTTCTGACCTTTTAGTTCTTGTTTGAATTTCATTTTTCACTCTGTAGACACACTGAAAAGGTTGTGAGCTGAGTTGTGAGCTGAGTCTGTCGCTCTGCCCGGTGTGGGGTCCCTGGCAGGTCTTGAGGGGAACATCTACCAGGTGGTGCCAGGTACTTCAGGCAGTTCAAAGAAAAAAGAGGGGACATACAAGATTAGAACAAATTTCTCAAAATTACATCAGTTAACATATAGGGAAGAATTGTAAGTGCTGTGGATAAATTAAACTCAGATGAATTCTATATTATTTCACATTGCAGTGTAACAATCTCCTTTGGGTTTTTAAATTGTCCCTACACTGTAGTTTCTGAATCCATTGGCTAAATTTCAATCAGACCTTGCAGAGCAGAGGAGAGGTTTCAAAGGTAATTAAATTCTTACAAAATGTGAAAAAATAGGCAACTGAATAAGAAAAAGGTAGTGTAAGTATCCTAACTGAGGGAAAGATCATTGTGTGAGCTCAAAGTCTAGCAGGCACCAGAGAATCGGATGGAGAGCGTACAAATTCCAGATAAAGCTCAGCCAGGATCTGCGATTAGTCATGAGACGTAAACCTGCTTCATCAGCCCCAATGCTTGGGGACCGCATGTGGTCAAGGGACACACATGCTCGTGTTTCTCCTTATGCAGGCTTGGGTGAGTCTTCCTCATCCACCAACATAGATGGAGCAGCTCTAACTACCCCAGCCTGAAACAGCATAAGCAACGAGCTGGATTGAACAGGAGGGAGCACCTGCAAGGGAGGAGGAGCAGAAGAGGAGGTCATCACTCAACTTAAGTGCTCTACAGACCAATGGAGGCCCAAACCTTGATGCTGGAGAGCTGTTGGCCTTAGCCTACTTTCTGCAAGAGCCCTGGGGGAGCTTGGATGTTCACTACCTCTCTCAGGGACACCAGACTACTTTGCAGACCAGTGAAACATGCAGGTATGCGCCGATTCCCTTATTACGCTTCTCCATGCTTAATACTAACACCTCCTCCTGGGATCCCAGAGAGCACTCAGCCGTGCTAATGAGAAGGTATCATAGCTCAGCAAGTGCCTGACTTGCTAAGGCAAACAAAACATTGGCTGGAAGTAATGCAGAAAAAGATGGCCCTGGTGTCCTTTCCATTTTTTTTTTTTTTCCCAGCCAAGCTGTCTGTACTACAGGTTTTGGATTCCTTCAGCTGCATAGAAGGGCATGTGATTTATTGAAATTGGAAAGCTTGCAGACAAAAAGGCTGTGAAATTATTTTGTATATGACACAATCATTAGTAGTATTATTTCTTCTGGAGCTGGGAAGGACACTTATAAAACAACTAACAAGCTGCTAAGGAAATTGCCTAAAGCACTGATTTTCAAAATGTGCTGCTAGAGCCTGTTCTTCTGTGCTCTGTACATATTTCAAGCTCCAGTTTCTTTTTATGGAAGGGACTTCAAATGATATTTATGAAGGGTGTTTCTGACAGTTTAGTGGGCAGCCTCTTCAAATATTGGACCTAGGTTACCTGCTGATCGCATGATATAGAGATGATTGAAAGAGGCCAGTACAAGCTAAGCAAGTGTGCTGTAGAGCAGAGGGGCATCCAGACCTCCTATTTTACTTTGTTGAAGAGCAATAACCCCCTCTGTCCACGTGCATCGTACAAGTCCTCCAGATCCATTTTCCACACTGAAACCGAGCACAATTAGCCAGGCGTCAGTCTCTGAGCTACGGGTGCTGTTGGAGGGGTTTGGATGGGTAACCCGCTATTGCCTGCTTCAGCTAGGAGTTTACCTGTGGTCCAGCCTGCCTGGAAGTCCTGGTCCAGCTAAAACAGATGGTAGAAGGCAGCTGGTGACACTTTCTCAGGGGACAGGCACCTATTTCATACAGTCACTGTCTCAATTCACCCAGGTCTCAGGAGAAGGAACAAGATTTGACAGGCAGCGGAGCCAGGCTTGTCCTCCTGACAGCTCTGCTTACATGCTCGAGTCGAGCTCCTGCATAAGCACATCCCCACATCAGAGACTGAAGCGCCTCCTCCTCTGGAAGGGAAGCAAATCCAAGGACTTGGAAACTGGTGCTGGCCAGATCTGCAGAGAGAAACTATTTCTCTGGTTAAGGGGACTGTGGCTTGACTTGAGCAGGAACTGCCTTTCTAATGGTAAGTGTGGAGTTTATTATCTGTAATCCCTAGCTCTCATCTGGCACTTTTCATCAGCAGATCACAAAGCGTGTTGTGGAAAAAGGTCAAAATCATGATCACCATTTTAAAGATGGAGAAGCTGAGACACAGAGCCCACCAGCCTCAGAGAAAGTCACCCTGCAGGCAGCTGGCAGAACTGAGGACAGTCCCCAAGCCCAGCCCAGTGCTCCGGCCTCCCTATTCCCATCATTAGCACTGGGAAGACTACCTCTAATTGGTGTCGAATGATTGAAAGTGGAAGGAGCTGTTGTCATGGATACAGCATCTGCAGGCTCTCCTCTGCCTTGGTTGGAGCGCCCTTCTCTTCCACAATAGCTCTGTGGTCTTCAAACATCAGTGCAATAATGAGCACAGAAACAGCAATTCATTTGCAACCGGTGCAAATGCTTGCCATGTAATACAAAGACAGGATAAACTGTTAGCTGTGACCCTCTTAGATTAACTCAGCTGGTTGATTCACTGATTTCTCTAGCACCAGCTGGAGCAGGCTGTCAGGACCTGTTGGATCAGTTACCTCCCGTAACTTCTGTACAGGATTTGCACTCAACCTGTGCCCTTCACAGCACAGCAGCACCTGCATTCTCCCTGTCCCCACCTTGGGTAGTGTCTTTCCTTTGCGATAGGTGGTCTCAGCAGTGAATAGGAAGAAAGACCCTCTCCAGCCATACACAAACATGCATCCCCCAAGAAGGTTTTAGCTGCAGAGAGGCACAGATGAGCACCCACCTGCAGTGCTGAGAACTTGGCTGCCAGTTCATTGCCAGACAAACCTGACCTGCCATCTCTGCCTGTGCAGGGACACTCAGCTCACCGGAGCACCATGCCATCTCCTTCTCAGAGGTGCTGGCTTTCCTGTCTGAGCTCAGTACAGCTCTCAGATCCTCCAAACCCACTTCTCTTCCCAACAAGAGGCTCTGCCACACTTTCAGAGCCAATAGACAGAATAACCCTGACAGCACACCTGAGGACAGGCATATTTTTCTTACCTTGTGCAGGAAGGGGTTCTTATGCAGTGCTTCACAGAGGCCTCCTTATCCACTGTGACCTCTAACCCATCAGAAGAACCATTACCAGGAACAGGCCCACCTGGTGCAGAGTTTGGCCAGGTGGGAAGAACAGGGCCAGACTGATCCAGCAGCATTAGAAAGATGCTCATTTCTAGCTTAACTGTTGTAATGCAGTGTGGCTTTCTTCCTTGTCCAGTGTGGTTTAGATGAGTTTCACCAGGAAAAGAAAAAAAACGCATCATCTTTCATGCCTTGGAAAAGTTGAAATGGCCAGGCAGCCTGCCCAAGCAAGGCTCAGCTCTCTGTCCTCCAACTAGTCTCTTTGAAATTGTAGTTATAGGGATTTACCAGTCCTTGCAACATACTCAACAGGTCCAAGGTAAAGCAGAAGGGAAGATGGTCTCTATTTTTTGGATCTCTGTTGTATTAATGTTGCCGTGTTGACCTGTCCTACCCCAGATTGGGACAGTTCATAGTACCTATTGATGATGGATGATGCTCAGTTCTGAAGACCAAATATTGCTCAACCACTTTGGCATTTGGCCAACACCACCCATGATGTCATTAAAAAAATGCTAATCTCCTCCTGAGAGCAGCATGCCTGGTGTTGTCCAGTCCTTCAGAGTCAGTCTGCCTCCAGGGGAACCATTCTTAAGTCTGCTGACTATTTTAGCAGCCTGCCACTGAGTTGGATGCAGTCTCCGTAGCACTGACTCCAGCCAGAGGGATTGGCACAGGTTTTCCCGTTGACCATCAGTGATCAGGCAGCAAAGGATTGTCTGCTTCAGTTCACCACCATCAGCTTTCCTAGCCTCTGTGTTAATTGTGTTGACTATGGGCAAAAGGTACAGCCAATGCCCATTCTGGCTACCTCTTCCCGTCCCCCTTTACCTCCTCTCTCCTTCACCCCTGCTAAAAGAGGGGATAAAAATGTTACCTGTTAAACCACAATAAGTTTGGCATGGGCAATCCCAGGCGTCAGAAACTCCCCCCTTTGATTTTCCCAGTGTCTCCCTTTGTTTTTAACTGTTCGTCTTCATCTTCCTTACAAACACAGGTGCTATGCAGCTTCAGCCAAGGCAATGGGGGTAGTTATCACTGTAACTACCCAGCTGTTGAAACCTGGCTGTAGAGCAATTATGCTAAACTCCGCAGCAGGCTGACAGCTATCACACCCATTACATCTTCCTGAGACAGAAAGGCTCAGTCAATACTACAAAGGATCTGAACAGCAATTTCCAGGTAGAAAGTCTCTGTTCCGCCCCCCCCCCCCCCCCCCCCCCCCATGACACAAAGCACTAGGATGTGCCTTTTGGTGACTAACAGCAGCAGACCCATAACATGAAATTGCTTGCTCTTTTCTACCTCTGTGTGAGCTTTTTTCTGCCAAGGGGGCTTAGCAAAACATTCTGCTTTCAAAAAGAGCTGTGAAAAACCAGTGGTAAAGAGAGGGTGCAAGAGAGGATAGGAGCAGTTCCTTGGAAGTCAGTATGTTTTTGAAAGGTTTTCTGCAGGAGTTCAGGTGCTGTCAGTCCAATGCATCTGTCTCTGTAACTGGTACTTCTTTCCTCTGATGGTAGCTAAAGGGAGCTAAGAGGGAGATCTAACTGCTTGACTTTCTACTGCACGGCAGCTCAAGCTCAGCACAGGAACAGACACATTAATATCTCTTTATTTTCTGGGAAACCTGCAGGGTTTTGGAATTGATCCTTCACTGCCTTGGTGCACCTGATGGGTGTGGGACAGCAGGAGCAGCCCTCCTCCTGAGAGAGTCTGGGGTCCTCTGCTTGTGCTATACTGATGAGACGGGTGAAGCTCATCTTCTGGAAGATGGTTGGAAGCAGTGGTAGCTCCCATTTCCACAGATTCAAAATTCAATTTCTCATGTAAACATCCCCAGGAGACTCACTTCAGGCAGAGAAGACTGCATGAACAGCTCAAGACACCAAGGGCCTTTCTGTGCCTGTACGAGGTGACAAACCATTATGACTCTGATCATCCAAAGCCTTATCAGGAGCTCTGTCAAGTGGAGGACCTACTCACCCTAACTCCTCTACTCAACACCATGAGACCCAGCATGGGCTCTACCCCCGATATACTGCCTCTGCTGCACATGCAGCATTCATAGCTGAAGATGTGAGGAGCAATGAGAGGCGAGTGGTGGGAGCCACTGCATGGCTCCTTGTGCAGGAGGATGATGTATTTCAGGGATGCTGCTGTCACAGTCCAAAACAGAACGTGAAAGATAGCCCTTGAGGCAAACAGCACAAACACTGCTCCTTCCTCAAGGCCTTCTGGGATGATGGATCCTCTGACATGACATTTACCTGCTTCAGGGCTTGTCTGAGAGGACAGTTCGTACTTGAAGGATTTTTTTCCTCTTTTGCAGAAAAGACACAAGGGAGCATACAGAGGGATTTAGACTCTGATTGCTCCCATGTTCTCTATTATGGTGATAGCGAGCTCTGACGAGAGACGATATGTCAGAACCTCCGGATTTACTGCATTAGCCTCCAGCATCACGCTTGCCAGCAGTTTCATGGCCATTACAACAGGCTTATTTTGCAGCCTCACAATCACCCAAGCTCATCATCCAGAAAACTGCATGACGCTGTGATCTTTGTGCAGCCAGGGCTATTCAAAAGTGGGTTTTTTTCCTTTTTCTAACACTGAGTTTACCATTAACTGCGCCTGAGAAACCACAGCTAATGCCTAATATTTAGTGTAAAAATTAGGATCTTTGGTACTTAGTGTCCATCATCAGAGCAACTGAATTACTCGTAATGTTCAGAATACGGGGACATAAGGAGATCTGTAGATAACTGGTACAGAGACACACAGAACCTGGTCTGTGAAGGACTGTGGCACCTCAGACAAACTTAGAAATGAAATGCCCCTTAAGTAACTGTCGTGCTTTAACCTCAGTTGGCAACTGAGCACCACACAGCCACTCACTCACTCCCCCCCCCTACCCCCCCGGTGGGATGGGGGAGAGAATTGGAAGAGTAGAAGTGAGAAAAACTCACGGGTGAGATAAAAACAGTTTAATAATTGAAATAAAATAATGATAACAACAACAACAATAATAATAATGATGTAATAATGATAATAATAATATACAAAGCAAGTGATGCACGATGCAATTGCTCACCACCTGCCGACCGATGCCCAGCCAGTCCCTGAGCAGCGGCCCCCCCGGCCAGCTTTCCCCCAGTTTCTGTACTGAGCGTGACGTCCCACGGTATGGAATGTCCCTTTGGCCAGTTGGGGTCAGCTGTCCTGGCTGTGCCCCCTCCCAGCTTCTTGTGCACCTCCAGCCTGCTCAGTCGGTAGAGCATGGGAAGCTGGAAAGTCCTTGACTAGTGTAAGCACTGCTCAGCAACAACTAAAACATCGGTGTGTTATCAACATTGTTCTCATCCTAAATCCAAACCACAGCACTGTACCAGCTGCTAGGAAGGAAATTAACTCTATCCCTGCTGAAACCAGGACAATAACCCAAAATCTTATTGCTCATCAATAATGTTATCTAGGAACATGAAACTGCTTTTACACATGCCCATAGCTATTGCTGATGAAACGGAAGCAACCAAATCAGTGTCTGTTTGGGATCATCCAGTCAAACAATTTTTTTCTAGGTATCTTTAAGGTTTTGTTTGGCAGATATTCAGCACATATTTATTCCTCTCAAAACCCAGTAACCATGCTATCCTCAGGCAAAATACAAGCGGTGATAACGTGCTGATGTTAAAGAATTAATCCAGGTTATAGGAGAGCTGAATTCAATGCCTTCTGCAGGCCAAGGGGGTCTTCACCTGCCAGGCAAACAGTGAGGTGGGGGCCATCGCTTGCCCCCGGTCTGCCCGGAGCTGCCCCCTGTGCCCCTGTGGTTAAGACATCCCGCACCCATACACAACCCCTGCACCGCCTGCCCGCTCTCTGCCACCACGCTGTGCATTAGGAATGCGGGTGGCCTCAGGACAAGCTCAGGACTGCCTGGGTTCCCTTTGTAGCCAAAGGAGAAAAGATATAAAAATTCAGTTTTATCTCATTAGGAAGGATTTGCTTTTATTTCTGTTTTATTCGAGTTGTTTGGATTTAGCAGGGTAGCTGTTTTGTGTTTATGAAGGGCTTGCTAAAGTCTGTTTTCCTCCCTGGTTTAGCTTTTCCTGCTCCCCACTATTCTGCCACGTAAAGATCTGCCATCTTCTTCTTTATCTGGCTCCAGCAGCAGGAGTCTTGCTCGGCGTCCTGCTGAGGACAGGGCTGAAAGGAACCGTGTTTTGTAACCAGCTGTGCGAGCATCGTTTCCAGCAACGCTTGCTGCTCCATACCACGTTAGTCTGGTTTCCATCAACTTGGTGTGTGACAGCAGACACTGCCGCCACCGTGGGCAAACACGGCTGCTGCGGCCTTTCCCACAGCAGTTGGATCATTGAGGTTGGCTCCTAGTGCCAGGACTAGCTCTAGGAGGGACCTAGTGCAAATGTTAGACACTGGTTAAAGCCTATGAAGCCCCGGCTGAGATCTGAGGCCCTTCTCAGTGTGCCACACAGCTGCTTGGCATGGGTCCCCCCCGACACCCATGGCAGGCGGCTGTGCTCCACGTGGGGACCTGTAGCCCTGGCACCCACTGACCTGTCTCTTTGCTGCACTTCCAGCACAGCTATTCACACAGCTGGAGACACCAACCCTTCCCTCAGATGGCAGTTTTGGGCACTCCCAAATGCGTGGTTTGACTCTGAAGTCTGCTACGTCACATACTTAGTCCCACCTGTACTGTCAGGTGCAAAGACGAAGGTGGTGTGTGCTCCTCAGGGCTGTCAGGGCTTCGACTGGGCCGGTCCCTCCTCTAGACACATGATGAGGGACCAGAAGCCCAAATCTGCAGCTACCCCAGAGCAGGGATGAGATGCGAGCCATGGGCACGCAGGACCCTCAGGTGTGCAGATGTGTCCAGAGCTTGGTAAACACTGCCTTCCGAGAGATCAGACATTGTGCAGGACAAGCCCAATTTAGCCTGTCTATTTGCATTTCTATAAGTACAAAGACACTCAGGCTCTGTAGCAATAGAGAGGGACTTGCTTAGAAAATAGTTAAACCAACCACAGTCATAAGGGACTTCCAGACTCTTGTGATTTACCATTTCTGGCCTCACTCCTGGTGGACCTCCCTTCTATGGCTATGGGGGGTGAAGGCAGTTTGACACTTGTCCGTACACTGTTCCAGGGCCTGATACCTTACTTGCGACATTTTTACTCACGCTTTGCAAAAATGGTGAGATGTGCAACCATCCTGCCTTTGGACACCTCTATTCCAACAGCCACCAGCCTCCTCCTCATCATCAAGATAGCACAACATGGTGTGACCACCACATCTTCCATAGTAAGCTGTGCAGAGCCACTTCTGTCTGCATGTGGTCTCAAGGTGACTAAGCAGGGCCAAAAAATGCCTGTGGTCATGCCCAGAGAAGTCCTGGGTGAGCCTGGGAGAGTCCCATGAGCTGGAATGAGACTTCTCACCTCATCAAGTGAAGGTCTCAGCAGGCCACTCTGAGGAAGAAGATGGCTCAGAGACAGCATTGTCTTGTCTTAAGCTGCTTCACCTGAACCATCCATAAGCTTTGAACCATCTCTTGTAGAAAGTACATCTTCACCGTCAAGCTGGTCAACTTCTTGTTTTGCTCCTGGGACCCCAGCACCGACGCTGAGTGCTTGTGAGGGCTTCCTCTGTGCAAACAGTGGATTGCCTCTTGGGCAGTGCCTGGGGCAGGTTGTTGGGGCTCTTCACTCCCAGGCATGCTTGCAGGGAGTGTGGAGGCAGCACATGTAACCCAGCACCTTCTGCCCAGAGCATGAGCCCAGCAAAATGGCAGCCTCTAGGTCTCTGCAGCCCAGATGCCATCATGTGAGGTGGGATGTTTGGGGAGGCAGCATGTGGGTTATATCTGGACGTTGCCCAGGGCTAACATGTTTCCTTTGTTTTCCTTGCCAGATGCGTATGAAGGGAGGACATCCAACATATTCTCTGTGGCTATTTCACAATACATAACTTTGGTTTTGGAGGGCTGTGCTGGTTTGTTCATATGGAAGGTCTCCTGGGGCTCTGCACATTGTCCCCCACCGTGCACATGAGGGACAGGGGTTGCACGGGATGGTGTGGGACACAGGCTGCCTTGGGGTGTCTGCTCTGCTGCAGGAGCAGGGAACAGGCTGCTCCCTGCACGGGGAAACTGGCTGTTAAGATAAAGCTCTGTAGCTGCCGTGGTATCCTGATGGATGCTGGATGGGACTAAGCTCATGAATACTGGAAAGGGAGGAAGGTAATTTAGTTCACATCGTGTGGGTGGGTGCCAGTCCTGTCTGCTCTGCCACCGGGATCCAGATTCCTCTGGCAGGTAACAGCAGAGCACATCCAAGCTGACATTACACTGGTGCCACCTACTCATAGTTTTTTCTTCTGATTTTCTCTTTAAATGAAGGCAATGACAGACACTGTATTTGAGGAGCTGGGGCTTTGGATGGAGGCTATAACACAAACACTTCATGTGTTCTCCTGCAAGCAAAACAAAATCACATCAACCGTGATCCTGCAAAGCTTCAGTGTTGAACTCCCACTCAACAACAGGCTTGCTGAAATGTTGGACAACGCATGCATAGAAGTAAAGCAGTGACCCTTAGCGGGGTCAGGGTACTAAGAGGATACCTGAAACAACCCACTCCCACTCAAAGCTTTCCAACGAGACTGCATGCAACTGCCTGAATCATCGACCGTACAGACAGTGCTGCCTTCCCAGGCTGGCTGCCCTGGGAGTGTACAGAGAATTTCACTTTTTCTTTTTTGCAAGATCTCACCAAATTGTGATGATGTGAAAACTGGGCCATGTGCTGTGTTTTGGAGAGATAGTGTTGCTCTTTTGCAACAGTCCTTTCCACTGCTGTCAAATGAATGTCAGCGATTTGTCCTTGATCAGCTGTTGTGTCCCCATCACTGTGCCCTTATTTCTCTTTATCCTGATGTGTCAAAAAGAGCCATGTTCTGTGTGCATTCGTGTGACTATCGGTTTTCCCTTCCCCCATATAATATATGAACTGCTCGTTGATTTCAGGTTTAACAGAACATCAAGGGCCTCAAGATCCCAATAAAATCAGGTGAAGAGGTGGCCCAGGAGGAGAGGGGTCTATGGCAAAGCCTCCTCTGAAGAGAAGGACACGGTGTGACTCATTCTTCATTAATCATCAGAGAAGCCGGAGAAAGGCAGCCCCAAGACATGGATCTGTGGGAAACCCCCTGCTCCTGGGATGTATTGTTCAGTATAATTGCTCCTCTGTAAATTAAACAGAAGCCATTTCCAAGACTTCTGTATTTTAAAGTCACTAGATTGCATGCAGGGAGAGTCCTGGCAGGACCCAGACACTGCTGGCTTCCCTCTTCCTGCTAATGGTGCCCACCACCACGAGGCAGGTCCCTGCATGGTCTGAGACCTGGTGAATCGGAAGGGTCTTTCTGCAATGAGGTGAAGCTCTAGGACCATGGCTGGTCCTCCCCCAGGCTGCTGGGTGTCCAAATTCTACCGCCAGCACAGGGATGAATGGAAGCTGCAATTCCCAAAATGCATGCAAAGATCAGCGGGCTGTTGTGCAATTGTGTTTGAAGGAAAATGGATTGTCTGAGGTGGATGGCACGAGTCAGATCAGCCCTGAAAGTACACACTGAACCCAAGCAGAAGAGGTCTAACCTGGCTACTACTCAGTCTTATGCACAGGATGCTCACCCTGCAGGTCTTTGGGGAAGATGCAGAGAGACCAGGCTCTCTGGGGACTTCAAGATGAGAAACTTGAGTTCCAGTGCTTCTAAGATTAGGCAGCAGCTGAGCAGCTACTTCTGTCATTAAACATTAAGCACTAGCAGATAAAAGCCATAGGAATCCCACATTAGGTGTGAAGTCCTTCTCTGGATTTGTTTTACTATATTTGCTTTTCTTTTCTCATTATTGCTTCCCGCCAAAAAGAGAAACAAAACTAATTGCCATTTCCAGATGGTACGTGATCTGAGGCAAGATCATAGAGGGTGCATGGTCCATGCCAGCAATGCCTGTCTCATTTTGCAGGAGCGCTGGCCTCTGAAGGGAGCTCCTCTACACAGGGCAAGGTGTACCTTCCTGATTACAGAGTAATTAACGAGCCACAGCAGAGCCCATCTCTGCCCCATTCCACCTCTAATTGGCTAGAACAGAGACTGGCTCCTTTCTGCTGCTTCCCAAAGCTGTCAATCACTGAGGGTCCCTCCTTACACCCCTTCCCCAGCCAGTATAAAAAGGCAGAGTAGGGGTGATGGGGTATGGTGTGGTGTCTGGTTCTTCCTTGCTGGTGTTCTGTGCACCTCCAACAGAACAAAAAGGTACTGTTATCAAATTTTCAGGGGAAACTTTTAGGTGTTAAGGCTGTAATTGTTCTATGAACTCCTGGTTCATGTTTAGATGTTTATTACTTGGCTTAATTACAGAATGGAATTACTCTTAATTAACATAAAGTTGCTTGTAGTCCTGCCTGAAAGGTTAGATACAGCCTGTGCTGGTTTTGAGTGAAAAGTTAGTTCAGGTTGGGCTGGGCTAACAGCAGTAGAGCAACTTCTTGAGCTGCTTTTTCTTTTTATACTTCTGCTGTTTTTAGCTCTTCTAATGCAAGACTTTGTTTAAACCTTGGTGGGAAGAAAGGGGGTAACTCTTCTAAATATATTGATGATAAGTACTATGGTCTGTCTGACAAGAGCTTTCTTGAGTGACAAAAGACTTTCTCCTCGTTCCTCTGATACCATGAACTGTGTGAAACTTAAATACTAGGTGGCTTTACAAGAATCACAGTTCCCTTCCTTCTGTAAGGGGAAAAGGCTCATTTTTGGGGTCTTCCCTTAATGGGTACTAAAGGAACTTCTCCCTTTAATGAAGTTGGAGGGAAGGCTCACCAGCTGCTTTGTCTCTTTTTCCTCTTCCTAAACCATGGTACTACTTGCATTTCAGCTGCAATGGCCTCTGCTATGCCTGACAAAGAGGAAGCTGCCAAGACCTCCCTGGAGGTGAAAGAAGAGGAGCAGCAGGTAGGTCCTCCATGTGAGATGTAGCGAGTGGCAGCTCCTGGGTGTAGGTATGAGGAGGTGGCCCTGCTGTGGCTGGGGGGAGCTGAGCCTCCACAAAAGGAGGAGTGTTTCCTCTGCTCAGGCTGTACCCTGCAGCTTCTCTGGAAACGTGGGTGGCAGCACAACCAGCAGTAACCTCCTAGGCTAAGCAAAATAGCCTGGTTCTTGGCTAGGAGATGTGTTTCTCTAACTCTGATGTCAAGATCCTGGCTTGCTGCATGCAATGCTTCTGTGGAAAGGCTCCTATGTTTCAGCGGTCCTGCTGCACTTGCTTTACTCCCATGAGCAGCAGCATGCTTCTTGCAGACTAGTGTAATATCTGTCAACTCAAAACCAACCTGGTCCTATTCTGATGAAGCTTTTCCTGGAGGACTGGATTGTTAAATAGCTATGCCAAATGAATTGGAGCTGGATATGGGTCCAGAAGCACTGAGGTTGTCCACAAATTCAGCTGTTCCTTGTGTAGCATTGCACTAGAGGAAGACCTTGCTACAATGGACCAACCATAAGTGTCAATGCCCCACAGCTTGTTTCTCAATTGAGTTGCAGGTTTTAAAGCAATTGTTCAAGAAGGGCAAGCCTTGCTTCCTCAGTCAGACTAGGTGACCTGAACAGGCAAACATAAGAGGAAGTTCTGGGGCAGCACTGCATAGGAAGTTCAGTGTCATGTATGCAAGCTTCATAGCTTTTTTTTTTTCTCTTCTAGGATGCAGTAAATCAGGTGGCTAACCTGACCTTGGTCAGCTCTGCCTGTGACATGGTTTCTACAGCTTATGCCTCCACGAAGGAGAGCCACCCCTATGTTAGATCTGTGTGTGATGCAGCAGAGAAAGGAGTGAAGAGTGTGACCGAAGCCACAGCCAGCTGTGTGCAGCCAGTTCTGACTACACTGGAGCCTCATGGTAATCCCCTGTGGAAGAGCAGGTTTGCACCTGCCTGTGAGGGACCCTCTGGCTCCTTCTAGTTCTGGAAGGAGTGCTAGGATGTGGAAATGTGCCTCTCCATCACTGTACTAAAAGGACTCCTGGCTTACAAGTAAGGCTAAAAAGCTGAGTCCTAGTCCAAGTAGTGTGATAGTGTTGCTCCCTGGAGGACCAGGACTTGATTCTGTTGACTACCCTAAAGCTGATCTTGCAATGTCCAAAGTATTAGGTGGCAGTTGCTTATAGTTGGATTCTTACAACCTTGTGGTGGTGATGGGAAGAAGCCTCCTCTTGGAGGACTCTTACATCTAAAGGTCCCGTCTGCCATGGCCCTTAAAGAACATGGCATCTGAGAAGAAGCTCTAAGTTCCTGGAGGGAGAGGGGCTATTCCTAATGGCAAGTGTCTGACAAAACAGTCCATGTGGCAGGCCTGTGTTCACTCTAAGTCTAGAGTAGGCATTCCCCTACTGTCAGTTACTATGTGATCCTGGATCCTCAGGATATGGAGGCTTGGGCAGGAATGAGGGCTATGCATCTCTTTAGTCAAGAGCTCAAGAAGCTGCAGGAGGGGGTCCCATGTAGGTGGCTATATCCATACAAGTAGAAATTGGTTGCTGTCAAATTGAACAGATCTATGAGGAGACTAAGACAAGCTGCTCTACAAATTCAGCTTACAACAACACACCTGGCCTGGTGATCTGGATGGAGACTTTCATCTAGGCTCCCTGCAGAGCAACATGCTCAGGAAGGTAGGACTTGTGAGATGGAATTGCAGGAAAAATAAGTTTTGATGCTTTCTTTTCCCCCCCCAGTTGCTGCAGCAAGTGAGTATGCCTCCAAGGGTTTGGGTAAACTAGGAGAAACACTCCCACTCCTTCAAAAGCCAGTGGACCAGGTAAGAATCAAAGGCTGTGCTGTCCCTTGCTGGCAGAGGGACCTGGTCCTTGCAGGGTTTCTAACCTTGGGAGTGAAGTAGGCTTTCATATGAGGAACAAACTACCCCTAGGTGCATAGTGCAAGCTCCTACAGGAGCAAATACTTAGCAGACATTGCTAATTGTCCTCTTGGTGCAATTCAGAATTGTACTGCACTACCTGACCCAATCCCTTATCTGACATAAGTCTCCTCTTCCACAGATTATCTCTAACACAAAAGAGCTGGTGTCATCCAGAGTGGCTGATGCAAAGGATGCTGTGAGCAGCAAGGTGATGGAGGTGATAGATGTAACTAAGGAGACTCTTCAGAGCAGTGTGGAGGCTGCCAGATCTGCAGTGACCAGCAGTGTGGGGATGGTTATGGACTCCAGAGTGGACCAGATAGCTATAAGCAGAGCAGAAGCTGTGCTAGGGAGAACAGAAGACAACTCTCTCCCCATTGGAAATGAGGAACTAGGTAAGGAAACAGTATATGTGACTACTTGTAATGGGAACTGTTACACTGGAGATGGTCAGCCCCACTCCTCACCCCACTACTCTGGAATGGGGCTAACGGGTGCCATGCTGGAGGCTACCTGGCTCCTAGTCCAAGATCTCCTGATACTTGTTTACTCTGAGTGGTAAACATCTCTGGTCAGCCACTTGCAGATACTGTCTCTTTCCTCAGCCAAGCTGGCAGCATTTGAGGAGGGTGCAGACATAATGTCTGTGGAGCAGCAGCAGGAGAAGAGGAGGTACTTTGTGCGGTTGGGGTCTCTCCCTGATGAACTTCGCCTGTTTGCCTACCTGCACTCAACAGACAAAATGAAGCAGGTCTGGCAGGGCATGCAGGAGGCCCTTGCACAGCTTCACTGCATCATTGAACTGGTAGGTAGGCGCTGGTCTTCTGGCAGGAGGGAGACCAAATTGTTGGCTTGGTCTCAACTTCATTGCTATGATAAAGAGCTGTGCTGTTCACCAGCAGATCTGTCTGTCTTGATACTCTGATCTTCCCCTGCCACAGATTGAAGTGTTTAAGCAAGGCTTTAATCAAAAGCTTCAGGAGGGGCAGGAGAAACTACACCAGATGTGGCTGGACTTGAGTAGGAAGTCTTACAAAGAGAGTGGAGATGAAAGCTCTGCAGAGCCAGAGGTACTTCATGGGGAGAGAAGAAAAGGGCTCTGGGTATCCCCCTGACTCTTTTTTTTTTTTTTACAAGTCTTTTTTTTTGGAGGTAACTCACTTGTCTGATCTTGTCTTTTCTGCCTCCTCCTAGGAGATGGAGTCTCTGGCCCTGCTTATGGCACGCAGTATCACACAGCAACTGCAAATCACCTGCTGCAAAATAGTGTCTGCTATCCAAGGCCTTCCCTCAAGCCTTCAGGTTAAGGTGAAACAATCTCTTAGTACCATAGAGGAGCTTCATGCTTCTTTCTCAGCAGCAAACTCCTTCCACGACTTGTCCAGCAGTGTCTTGACCCAGAGCCAGAGGAAGCTGGCTGTGATCCAGGAGTACATGGAGGAGCTGCTGGACTACCTGAAGAACAACAAACCTCTGTCCTGGCTGGTGGGACCCTTCTCCCCCAAGGAGGAGGAGGTGGAAACCTCACTGGAGGAGGAACCCTTGCAGGAGAAGGAAGCAGAGACAGCAGGAGTAGGTGATCATGAAGCTTCCACCACCCTCATGTAAGGGATAAGGCCATGAGCACAGGCCTGCCTGGTGTGACTGATAGCTTGGTCTTAGCTTATGTTACTCCACTCTCCAGCTGAGGGTGGAGCTGTCACATCTTGGATGATTATTAGGCACTGGTAAACAAATCCATAGGAGCTTCTAAGGAAGGTGGTGGAAGTAGCAGGGCCACTCTTAAGTGCTTGTAGCTGCCTTTAGGAATGGTGGCTAAGGTCTGGGCCAGAAGGAGAACAGAGCTGAAGCTCTGCAATGCTCCCACCTCCCTAGCAAGCTGTCCATGGTACGTTTTTCATCAGTGTATCCAGGCACTGCCAATATTCAATACAATGATTGCTGTTGGTCTTAAACCCTCAGCTAGTATTAAATGTGAAGAATTCTCTTCCTAGAAGCTGCTTGTACTACGTCATAACTGTTTAAAATAAAACTACTGCATGCAAAAATACTTACTGTCTCTAGTCTTTTTTTGGAGAGAGACTGCAAGAGTGAGTATTGTTCAACATGTGAACTGTACTCTTATCTATTACCTAGTCCTTGATGTAGAACAGTGCAGTCAGGAATGCATGAACTGGTGAGCAGTAAGGATTGCAGCTGGTAAGACCTGGTACTGTCCTGGGAAGCACCAAATTGTAATTCCTTCTCTCTCCCAAGCCTGGAGGCATGTATGTGCCCTCCTGGCACTTTCTCATGCTTGGAGAAGCTGTAGGGAGCTGTCAGGGTCCTGGCATCCCTTGTCATTAGTCCTCCTAGGTCTAATTCTCCTCCTGTAGTTGTCTGCTGCTACCTGGTGAAGGCTTCAGTCTGTGGTGGGGTAGTAGGCTGCAGGAGTGGCTGCCTGGGAGAGATGTGGACTCCTTGATGGAGAGTTGTTAGGGTGTAGGTGATGGATACTTACTATCAGCACTGACCTCTCCTGGCCAGGAGATGTTTCAGTTGAGCTAAGAGCTCTTCAGCTGCCATGTATGACCCTCTTCCAAAGAACTGGAACAGCCCAGTGCTTTCAGACTTGCCAGACAGTGATGTAGCTGAGGCTGACAGACCAAATGCCTATTGAACTTCTAACTGAAAAGCTCTGCTCTTTGCTTCTTGTCTTTCTGCCTTCAAGGAAAGAAGTGGAATCTGCTCCCAATGTGAGTACTGCTTCTTCTAGACTTAATTTTTTAAAAAGATTGTTAAAATTGTTGTTTCTGGCATGTCAGAAACAGAGACTAGGGGAGAGGGTTTTCTTGAGGAGAGCAAGTATAGATGTGAAGAGGTGGAACCCCACCCCCCCGAAGTGAATGCTGTTCCAACAACACCCAATCCTACATTACTATGTGTAATGGCTTAGTGCTGTACTGTGGCAGGACCATGTGGTCCTTGGGTTTTGGCATCGGTTATTCCATTGATGTAGTAAAGCTTTGGATCCAACTTCACTGAGCTCAGCATGTCAGAGGCTATCAGACAACTGTCCAACCTGTGTTCCTCATGTAGCAACTAGCTTGTGTTGAAGGCAAAATAATAAGCCAATCTAAGTTGCCAGGCCAAGCTATTGTTGAGATCTGAGAGATAAATTGCAGGGGTCATTTATCTACTGCATGCTCTCTGATTACTGCCAAGCAATATCTCTCTGGCAAAGAGCTTAAGGAGAGGCAGATCCAGTCTGCCTAATGTAATTATAGCTGAACTTGTTGGGTGGGAAATGAGGCAGTAACTGCAAGTGGCATTAGAGCTAGTCCTGCTGCTTGGTAGGAAATATGCTATATGTTGCCTTCTCAATAGCAAAACTGCACCTCGCTACCTAGGAGTGCCTGAATCCTGTTTTTAAACTTGTCTGATTAAAGATGCTTTTTAGATAGCCAGACATTCCTGTGCTGCACTGACAGATCAATATTAAGTATATCTGATCTATATTAATACAGTGCTTATCCTAGCAAATCATGCTGCTTCTGCCTATGGATCACTGGGCACATTCATCTTGCTTGTTGATTAAATCTATTTCCTGCAAACACTACTGGCTGCTCTTACCTTGGAGGTCTGGGGCACAACCCATGGGGCCCTCTGTAGTTGCAGCCAGGAACGTAAACGCTGCATGTGGCTGGGGTCTCCCTGGTTCCCTGTGCTGGAGCTCGTGCCGGATGGCCCAGCACCTGTAAGGCTTTTGTGGGTCTTCTGCTGCTACAGTCCACATGGCCTACAAACAGGCTAAAATGACCTTCTCATGGCAGCTCCTAAAGCTCCACTTGATAAGAAAACCTCTGCATGTGTTTCACCTCTTGCTTAACCTCCAAAGACTCAGGGAACCATCGAGATGTGTTAGACCAAGCAAGAAGGTCAAAACTCTTGCCAGGACTAGCCATAGCTAGGAATAGTTTGACTTTCTTCTTATTTGCTCTCCCCCTTGTGGTCTCATCCATGCTGCAGAGACAGCAGGATAAAAGTGGAAAGAAACTGGGAGTGACAAATGGACTGGCTTTCTGCGATGTTTAAGATGGAAAGTCATCTGAGCTCTGGGAAAGTATCCAGATTGTTCTCCATTTTATTCAAGCCTGTTTGTCTGAACATCAACACTTATTTTTGAGTCATTTTTGGACAGAAATAAGAAATGCATTGGTAATGTGACAACCCTAGACAAACACCTCAGCAGGGAAGACATGCTTTGAAGTGTCTCTTCTGGCTATCAGCAGCCTTTGGGAATGATGTAATGTTCCTTGATTCTGATAATTATAGCCCAAGTGATTATATCTTACCCTCCCCTATTGCTGTTCCTCCCTGCTTATGCTGTGGTCACATGTGATAGCTCAGTTAGAGGCTGATTTGAATTTTAAATGTAATCACAAGGGCACTTGCTCCTTGTTTCCTTCTTGGTAGATGCCACCTCATCTCCCTCTGCCAGTTTGTTTAATATTTTAATTATTTAATTCTCATGTTCATGTACTTCTGCCTTTCTTTATTCAGTCCCTGCTGTTCATTGTTCAAATATCTGACTTCTAGGTCAGGGAATGTTCTGGCAATTGGTGACGGCTACCTTGGGCATCACTCCAAAAGGCTGTCATTTTTCATGAGTTGTTAGGAGGCATTAGCCAACGTGTTACTAGACCTTTAACTGGCAAGGGTAACTGCTTAAGGAGGGTTTCCCAAGCAGCTTTGTCACAAAGGCAATAGATTGGGAAACTGAAGTTCTCAGCAAGTGCTGAAAGGCAAAAGCTCTCTAGTTGCTTGCAAGGAGCTTAATTTCCCCTTTTCACTTCCATGTTTCTTGACACACTTGGATGCTCTCATCCCTTTTGCAAAAGCTGCACTGTTGCCTGCTGTAAAATAATACTATGCTTAAAAAACAGTTTGTGACCTCCCTGAAGGGCTGCTTGGGTAGCCGAGGCCCTGCTCAGGTGTGAGCTGTCTGGGTTCCAATTCTTGTATGACCTTAAGTCCCTGTGGTTGGGGAACTTTAAGGCCTTCAAAGCTTATTGGAATTAACTTGCAGTGGAAACTGGATGAAACTTCAGCCCTTAGTGCTGAAAAATGAGGATGCTGTGACTGGCCAATGTGGGAGCGGAATCAGATTGTGGGACCTACTCTGCTAAGTCTTCCTCCTGCTGCTGTCTACTGTGGGCAGGCAGGAATCTTATTTTGCTGGTTAGCACTTGGCCCTGTGCTTTCCTATTGTAGTTCTCCCCATCCCCACCTCTTTCTTATTGCACCTCCTTTCCTTGCATTAGAGGAGGAAACCAAGTGCTCCAGTGCATGGGAAAGAACCTGGAGGGACTTCACTGTGCTCTTAGTTGGATCATGCTAACCTGAAATGGTCAGGTGAGACCAGCGTGGGTTTAGGAGCCTCTGAGAATATACACTTGTCTGCTGGAGAAGGACATAAGTGCTTTTAGTAACAGCACTTTGCAGTGACCTGTACTCCCAGTTGAAGCGCACTGATGCTTTTCCAGCTAAAATCCTTGCTGGTGTCAGTATTCAACTCTCCCTTCTTTCAGAGACTCCTGCCCCGGGGCCTCTTCTGGCAGGTCCTGGCAAGACTTTTTGCTGGACAGCTTTTCTTCCCTCTGTACCCTGCAGATGGCAGAGGAGGGAAGGGGGTCAATAAATCTGCTTCAAATTGCCTTACAAACCAAGCGTGAACTTGTGACAATTCCAATATGGTCTTTGTGTGGCTTGTTAAAACCCCCGATGCCTCCAGGAGCGACAGGCGTCTGACCTGATCGATAGCTCAGCTGCCCTTTACTGCTGCAAACAAGGCAAAGTACCTTCTGTGAATACAGAGCACTGCCAGCAAATAATTACCCTTGTTGTGGTGCTTTCTGGATGCTGGTGTCTGCCCCTATGGTAATGAAAATCCATTTGCAGAAGCAGTTAGTTTACAGTATTGACTTCCCAGTCTCCCTCTGATTCTCGTATTTATTTAGATTCAGCAATGGCTTGACGTTGTCCAGCAGTGAATTTGGAGGGGAGGCAATCCAGAGGATAATTAACAAGCTGAATGCTGACATGGTCGGATTTTATGCCACCCTCAGTACTGATACTTTCCTTTTGTCTGTTTGTGCTAAGCTTGCTTTGTAAACTCTGATGGGAGCTTAGTGCAGGAGGCAGGCTGGTAGACAGGCAGATTCCTGCCTATTTCTCCCCATGTGCCCTGCCACGTGCCCTGTCCTACCTCCCTAGAGGGGAAGGCATGGTGGCATGGGAGGTGTTAAAAGCAATTATCTGGGAAAGCTAAGTGAGGGCAAGAAGCAGCAAGCAAGGGAAGGATGTGGAGGAGTTAGAGGCTGAGGCTGGGGAGAGGTGGAAGGGGAAAGCATGAGAGGGGTGGGAGAGAGCTGTAGGAGGAGATATCAGGAGGGCTGGGACAAGTAGAGAGCAGGTGAGAGGCTGGATGGAAAAATACTTGAGTAGGGAAGCGATCGTGCCCCTGTACTCGGCCCTGGTGAGGCTGCACCTCGAATACTATGTTCAGTTTTGGGCCCCTCACTACAAGAAGGACGTCGAGGTGCTGGAGCGTGTCCAGAGAAGGGCAACGAGGCTGGTGAGGGGTCTGGAGAACAAGTCTGATGAGGAGCGGCTGCGGGCACTGGGGTTGTTTAGCCTGGAGAAAAGGAGGCTGAGGGGAGACCTCATCGCTCTCTACAACCCCCTGAAAGGAGGTTGTAGCGAGGTGGGGTCGGTCTCTTCTCCCAAGTAACAAGCGACAGGACGAGAGGAAATGGCCTCAAGTTGCACCAGGGGAGGTTTAGATTGGACGTGAGGAAAAATTTCTTTACTGAAAGAGTGGTGAAACATTGGAACAGGCTGCCCAGGGAAGTGGTTGAGTCCCCACCCCTGGAAGTATTTAAAAGACGTGTAGATGAGGCACTTAGGGACATGGTTTAGTGGGCATGGTGGTGTTGGGTTGACGGTTGGACTCGATGATCTTAGAGGTCTTTTCCAACCTCAGTGATTCTATGATTCTATAGTGGATTGGGATTAAAGGTGAGAATTATGGGGAGGAGGGGTAAACTGAGCATCTGGAAGATTGGAGCAGAAAAACAGGGGAGTGCTGTACAGAGAGGGGTTCAGTCGGGGCAGGACTTTGCGGTTTTGTGCACACTGTCTTCACTAAGGCACCACTCTGCCTGCATTGGCTGATTTTGGAGGAACATCTGGCTGGCATGTTCACAGGTACCTCTTGCCTGGGGAATGCTGCGCTGCCTCCCCTCCCTGCTCCACCTCTCCTGTGGGATGGTTATTGCAGCTGTAAGCTGAAGGTCACTTTAAATGTCATCTTCATTTAGCTGCCTTGATGGGGTAATTATAGCTGAAAATACGAGGTTTACCAAACAAATTACAAACCAAGTGCAGTGTTTACCCTGTAAGAAACTGATTGGAAACACCTGCCATTTTGTGGAACACAGAAAAGCAATTTTAGGGCTTTGAAATATTTTTTTGCTTGTAATGTGCCCTGTTGCATGTGTCTTGCTCTGTCTCCTCCTGCTGATCCTCAGCAGATCAGGGCATGACACGCAGTTTATGTGATGTTGTGGTTGGTTGGTCCCCACTGGTGTGTCCTGGTCTGGATCCCCTCAACCTCCTAGCAAGGCTGAACCATGACACCAAGGAAGGCAAATGAGCCTCAGCTGCAGACCACATGAAAGCTTTTATGCTTCACTGATGGTTCAGCCACTGGAGGAGTGGTTGTAAAGCAGGGAAGATCAGATCTTAGGTGGTCCTGAGCATTTCTGAGCTCTCTTGGTTGCCAGCACTCCCTGGTCATCCTCCAGGGATGGCTCAGCTTGGTGCTAGGCAGAGCTGGGTTAAGGAGCAGAGGATCTCTTAGGTTTTGTCTGTGGCAGAGTAGTTCAAGCAGTACAACCTGACGAGCACAGGTGAAAACACAGTAAAATACACAGGTACAACAGGTGTTGACAGAGCTTTTCCAGGATGAAAGGCAGTGGTGGTATGAGCAGGTGAACAGGCTTGTGTGCAGTGGATGAATTGGAAGTTCATTAGCTTCTCTGTGGAAATGGGAGGACAAGAAGACATTCAGGAGCTGAGGGGCTGCAAATTTGTGTTCCCTGTGCCGACGTCCTCATGTACGTGTTACTTACACCGTGCTGGGGTAGGGTTATGCCTCCTCCAGGGACTGCACTGGCTGATGTGGGCAACAAAGCTTGTGAAGGGTCTGGAGAACAAGTCTTCTGAGGAGCAACTGAGCGCACTGGGGTTGTTTAGCCTGGAGAAAAGGAGGCTGAGGGGAGACCTCATCGCTCTCTACAACTACCTGACAGGAGGTTGTAGCGAGGTGGGGGTCGGTCTCTTCTCCCAAGTAACAAGCGATAGGACGAGAGGAAATGGCCTCAAGTTGTGCCAGGGGAGGTTTAGATTGGATGTGAGGAAAAATTTCTTTACTGAAAGAGTGGTGAAACATTGGAACAGGCTGCCCAGGGGAGTGGTTGAGTCACCACCCCTGGAAGTATTTAAAAGACGTGTAGATGAGGCGCTTAAGGACATGGTTTAGTGGGCATGGTGGTGTTGGGTTGACGGTTGGACTCGATGATCTTACAGGTCTCTTCCAGCCTTAATGATTCTATGATTCTGCCAGCTCCCTCAGTACCCTTGGGTGGATCCCATTCAGCCCCATAGACTTGTGTGTGTCCAAGTGGTGTAGCAGGTCACTAACCATTTCCCCTTGGATTATGCGGGCTTCATTCTGCTCCCCGTCCCTGTCTCCCAGGTCAGGGGGATGGCTACCTGGAGAACAACTGGACTAGTTTTCCTGCTGCACAATGGCTTCCAGCTCCTCCTGTTTGTTGCCCATGCTGTGTGCATTGGTGTAGATGCGCTTCAGTTGGGCTATTGATCCCACCACTTTTTTGGAGGGAGAAGCCCTAATTCCTATGTGACCATTCTCAGGCGCCTTCATGGTTTCTAACACATCCATAACCCTTGCGTCTTTGCTGCCACATGGCTCTCCATCCCCTACCTCCACTGAGATGGCAGACTGAAGGACCTTGCTAGCACACCATCCCTCAAACATTGGTGTGCTGCCTCCAGGCATATCTCTAGTAAGCCTGGTTTTATCCCTTTACCCCTTCAAATCTAGAGCTCTTTCAATGATCCCTGCTAACTCCTGTGCAAAGATCCCTTTCCCCCTTTGCAACAGGCGTACCCCGTCTGTCTCCAGCAGGCCTGGTGTCGTGTAGACCGACCCGTGATCAAAAAACCCCAAATTTTGCCGGTATGACTTTCAAGTCTGGTGGTTTTGCAGAACCTGGCTTAGGGTTTTCCAGCCTTCCTGTTGTCAATATTGCTGTGAAGAGTTTGGCTCAAAAGAGAGACCACAGCAAACTCTACAGAATAAAGGAAGTAAAGGACAGGAGCCCCAATAGAGTGGTTTCATTCCCCTGTGGTTGAGCTGGCTGTTTCCATTTTCTCCCAAGAAACCCATTCCCCAGAGTCTCTATGCAAAAAAAAATCAGAGCAGAGAAAGCAAATTCCAAGATATGATTTATTTGGGTTCTTTGGTTGATTGCCAGATTGCAAAATCATCATGCCTTGTGACTGTCCGTGAGGTATTGCTACTAGGAAAAGCCTGCTGTTTGGCCAGTTCCTGAACATTAAAACAATGATCAGGGGGAAAAAAAAAACATGAAACCTATTTGTAAGTGATCAACCACCACAGCCCAGTGAGGACTGCTCTTTTCGGAAGTTACCATCAATAATTTTGTCCTTTGAACCAAAGCCCTAGATTTACAACTTAAAACACCTTCCTTAGAAAGTGGTGGAGCTGAACAGCCTTTGCTCCTGTGCGCTGGCTCCTGCAGAGCACGCAGCTCCAGCTGCAGCGCTGGGAGGAAGGAGGGTATGTTAGCCCCATCGCATAATCCCCTGTGCAAAACACTGATTATTTACCCCTGTTGCCTGGTTGTCAGTGTTGTATTTCAGCCAGGTTGTTTTTATATAAAAGTGAGGGTCTTAAAGGTTTAGCTGCTTTTAGGTGCGGGAAACAGTGGGATCTGATTGATTCTGTAATGGCATCCCTTCTCGTGCACTTCCCCAAAGCTTCAGCAAACCACAGCCCCACGCTGATGTCAGCGTCCCTGTGCAGTTTGAGTGCTGCCTGCAGATAACGGACATGAAATTTGGAAACCTGGTGGCTGAAACTTCTCTGATGCTTCCTGTGAGCACTCTGCTCCCTGTGGAAATTCTTTATTTCACTGCCTTTGCGGGAATGGTGGGGCTTTGAAGACTCAGTTGCAGTTATTAACATCAAAAGCTAGAGAGCAATAAAGGAAACACTGTTCCAGACTGGTTGCTCTTCCTGCAGAAAAAAACCCAAAACAAAATGCATTCATTTCAAGTGCTGCAGGAACATCTCTGTTACAGATAGGAGTTGGCTGAATCAGCTTTGCCTCCTGTGAGATGGGCTGGGGAAACCAGCAGGTACAAACCCAGGTGCAGCTCAGTAGACTCCCCACATGCAGAGCCTGTAAGCAGTGATGTTGCTTCCAGTTGCACTTTCTCATGCTACTGCTGACTGGTGGAGTGGGTGGGTGAGGGACACAGGGCACTGGCAAAGCCACCAGGCTGGGGGATCTGCACATCTGCTAGTCTTCTTTTGCCTTGCATGTTGTGTCCCCTTTTCTCTAGGGTTGGAAGCCAGACCTCCCAGCCATGCCCCAGCAAGAAGCCTGTGGTACTGAATGATGAGCACACATTAATGGCTTGCAGCCCAAAGACATCACAGTCTAGACAACTATCGTTACAGTTTTGTTCTGTATGAATTTTCTGCCTCTGGACCCAGTTTTATTCTCTGCCAGTTGGGTGTTTTGCTTAATTAGATCTATTTGACTTTTTACCCAGTGCAATGCACGTGCCCTGGGACAGAGGTCAGATGTCAGTGTGGCGAAGAGAAGCAGTCTTGTTTCAGGCAGCCCCAAAATCTGGATGCAGGTACCTGTTGCATCCTTCAGCTGAAGTCCCAGCAGGAAGTCGCTGGTCTCCGGATGCGCATCTCAGATCAGAGCAATTCAGAAAGTGAGTTACTACCGCAGGTGGATGATCCCATTGTGCTTTTCCTAAGAAAGGGTATATAAGGGCTCATATCTCAGCTAAATTATTCCCATCTCTCTTTTTGCACATGCTGGATTTTGAATGGACTACCTCTCTTATTGTAGACACACCAGCAACTGCAAGGGTTGCAAGGTCTTGCTGCAAAGCCTAATAGCACTTGTAACCTAAATGACGAGCTCAGTGATGGACAGAACGTTCTCTGTCCATCCTAGGCAGGAGCACGGCTGCTGCCTTTGGCAGAGCCCAGAGCTCTTTGACCTGGTGCAAGTTCTACTCTTGCAGCTGCAGGGGACCCTGAAGTGAAGAGCTTGATTTTTTTTTTTTTAAATTTCTTTTTCTTTACCACTCATACATAAATAGGCCCAGAGAAAACCTGCTGTTGGGTAATCTATAATGCAGTGTTTGAACACAGCAGGACACAGCAGGATCAACACCCGAAATGATATTCTTCTGTAGGATTGGCTAGGCTTTGAAGGATGAGTGGTGTATAACAACCTTAAGTTTACTGGAGGGTCTCCAGGCACGGGTGGTTAGGACAAAGAGTTGAAGCCCTGACTGGAGTCAAGTAAATATGAATTTGGAGGGAGAAGGCAGGCAGTTCTGGTGAGCTGCGAATGGAAGACCCAGCAGGTGATCCCCCTTCCCTCACGACTTGGGTGTCTGGGTTTAACCAGGTCTCTGCTGCTGCCATCACATGGAGAAGATGTGTCCCTTGTGCCTGGCAAAGTGGTGGCAGAGGAAGCCTTGCAGGACCACGGAATGGCTTCCCCTCTCTGATCCTTGCAGCAGGTCAGCCTGAGCCCTTCTTGTCCCGTTTGTCCACCTTTACACAGAGCTGGTCTTTTTCTTCAAGGAGGGGACTTGATAGTCGGGTTTGTGGGGTGGAAAGGGGCAGTGAGGGTCCTGGGAGAGAAGGAAGATTGCTGTGATGGGTGGAGGGGGACACGCTCATCAAGATGAACTGGATCTGCTAATAGTCTGCCTACGCGTTTCTTCCTTCTCCCAGACAGCCCACCTGCTCAGGAAAAACTGAAAGGCCCTAATTTATTTCATCATGGCCTGTGGATTTAACGTGAAAATGTGGCAGACCAGAGAGAAACTCCCTGGTTCCCAGGGGAGCCTTTCTGCCTGCTTTATCAAAGACACGTGTGCAAGTACAGAAACGTTTAGTGTCACCTCACTGGAACACACCTCAGTTCAGAGAGAAACCATAAAGCTGGGTTTTTTTCTTTTTTTTTTTGGTAGTCCCTCTGTTTGGATGTTTTGGGGAGGGAGGCAGGAGATACCTGAGCAGGAAAATGAAACCGCTGATTTTGCTAACAACTGCTGGCTTTGCAGGGAGACCGACTGCTGCAATTTCTCAGTGATTTCAGGAGGTGCTAGGTAGCAGTTATGGGAAATCTCCTAGTTTGTTTCTTCACCCTAATTAGGGGTTAAGCTCCAGGAGCCTGCTGGTAGATAATGACTAGGAGGAGCCAGCATTCATTAAAGAGCTCAGAAAAGAGAGCTCCTTATAGATGGAGGAAAATGCAAAAGGCAGAGATGCCATGGACATTTACTGTGCGGGGGGTGGGGAGATCCTCCTCCCTGGGGTTGCTGGACTCCCCTGGATGAGGGGACCTTGCCCTGCCTGGGAGTGGAGGGGCTGCAGCTGCTGCCCTGGGCAGAAAGACCTGCCACCACCTCCTTGTGGTGCTCCTCCTGCTCCCAGGGAATGGGGGTGCCGGGGAGGCCGCCAGGACCCCCATAAAGGATGGCATCCAAGGTGCTGGGGTGCTCATCCACATTAGGGCCTGCAGGGCTGCTGGAGGGGGCCGAGAATCACACACACCAGTAAACCTGATGGGAGCAGGCTGGTGTGCACGTGTTGTCTGTCTTTTTCCCTGTACTTCTCATTTTGGGTACAATACACTGCTCACAAGCTACTTCTTGGTGTTAGGTGTCCTAACTGGTGTTATCTGGTCTCCCACATGGCTCCTCTTTTTGATGGATATGGGCAGGCACTGCAGCATCCAACCCTGCCCCCAGCACCCTGAGGTGGAGGGGTTCAGCCTTTCCCATAACGCCTCTGGTTATCCCTCCTCAATGTAGCTGGATCTCTCTGAGCTCCTTTCCTTGGGAAACTCTTACAATGACATCCAGAGATCAGGATTTGTGTGAGAAAACAGTTCTAACAATTTCATTTTTTCCATCCTGCTTTCTCTGAAATTTGTGAAGAATGCTGCTGGAAATACACCTTGGTGAAGCTTACAGAAAAGCTGTGTTTCTCTTTGCTCTTTCTCATTTGATTGCAGACTCTTTGATTCGGGAAGTCACTGTTGGAAGCAGGAAGGAAATTCTCAGGCTGCTTCTCTGCTTGAACCGGATCAGAGGGTCCCTTTCTAGTTAGGTGCCCACAAGCAGTCTCATCCGTGGGGAAAAAAAATGCAAGTGGAGCCTCCAGGGCTGTGAACATCTTCCTGAGAGAATGCACCAAAGCGTTCAGCTACCTAATGCGGTCCCTCAGGCCACAGCTGTGATGAGGATAAGTGATTTCTCAACATCTTGCTTTTAATTAGGGGAGAGCTTGCAAAAGGGCAGTCTGGATAGTTGTCATTTGTCATCCATGTTCCCAGTACTGGCGGAGCTGGAGGTGGTTTCAGTGTTTCCCAGGGGTTGCAGAAAACTTTTCTGGCTTCTGGAAAAGCCCCACCTCTGGACGGAGGTTTGAGGTCAGGTCTTCAAGTTGTTGTATTCTGTGCCATTTCTGTCTCTGCAGCATCTGCAAGGACGGCCTCAGCGTGGAGCCACACATCTGGACATCTTCATGTGCTGCCTCTTCCACACCCAGCCATGTGCCTCTACTCCCAGGTGACCTCCATGCAAGATGCCTTTCAGCATGAGAGGTGGAAGAAATGTCTAACCCCTGAAAGGATAAGACCTGCCCTAAAGTATTGATAATCATGATAATATTTTCTTAGGTCCAACCTGCCTCTTAACACTTTCAAGCATCCTTTCTTTAATTGTTTTGAATGAAACAAAGTCAATGATTTATTCTTCATCCAGGCTGTAATTGCCATACTTTCTATCCTAGCTTTCCACACACCTTTGCTTCCCCGTTGAAGAGGAGTGTGTCGGCAGTGCCGACTGCAGCCCCAGCTCTGCCTTGCAACACATGACAAATGGATGAGCTCAGAGGAAGATGATTTCTGAAATGAGAATGGATTTTTCAAATTGAAAAATCTTTGCCACGAGTCCATCGGTCATTGTTAGGGAGGCACTGGGAAAACAGTGGCTTAAACAATAGTGAGACGATGCCTTGTGGGTGCTCGTTTGTGCTTCCAGTGCTGGGTTCAGGAGGATGAATCAAACATCCTCGTTGCTCCCGGAGCAACCACTCCTGGAGTTAGCACAGCCCCAGCAAATAAGCCCTCCTGAAAGGGGCTGTGTGAGCTGTGCCGGCAGGTCTGCAGCAGGGTCAGTGCCCATCTGTGTATTCCTTCTGATCTCTCTCTGGTAGAGAGTGGTCGTGGAGCAGCGAGAGCAAAGCGTGGTCCTATACTTAACAACTTCCAGGTCACACCAGGGTGTTGCTACATAAATGCTTGCAGCAGCACATGGTGGCTCAGTGACTTTCCCCACTCAAACAATTTCTGAGGTCCGTTTCCTATTTCCACTGACTTTGTTGTGCAACCCCACACCACTGCAGTCTAAAAGGGCACGTGCATGAGGGAGTACCTGACTTGCAGGGGTTGCTTGTCTGTTTTGAGACGGGAAGAAAATCATTCTCACCCACTCCCTGACATGACGATAAAGGCTTCACAGTGATGCCTGTGAAGTCCCTTGGAAGGCATCAGAGGCACGCTCAACACAGCAGCCCTGTAGGCTCCAGCATGACTCGGAGTGACACAGCTGCACCCGGCCATGGTGCTGCTCCTGGGACTCACGAGGCTGCTGAATGGTTTCTCTCTAGGAGCAGGGAAGATGGACTGGGGGTCAGTCTGGCGGTGGTGGCTCCTAGAGAAGTATGGCACAGACATCTATCAAAGCTGAGAAGCGTCATCCACTGCTTTCACGGGATTCCCAAGTCGACTTGACAGCACTGACACAATTCATGACCCCGACCTCCTCCTTGCAACCCAGCAAATACAGGTCCCACTAACCTAAAGGAGGTGCAGAAGAGCATGAATACTTTTGGAATAAAGCGAGGATCACTTACTGTTTCACCTAAGGTCTTTCTGGTGGTCTGAATAGCTCTTTCAATCTTCCTGTAACTCTTTGAGAGATTTGTGTGCTTATATGAGTAGCTTTTAGTGTTTCTCTGAAAATCCACAGTAGTAATTTGGTAAATAGAGAATAACCAGGACCTGAAGTATTCTGGACCCGGCCAGCTGTAATTTGCTATGGGTAATCACTATTCCGCTGCTTCTCTCTGCTAGGTCTGAAAGTGCTATGAATTTAGAGTAGGAATCAATTAAACAGCAGATAGGTTTCTTTGTCAAAATCAATTAAGTCTTCTTCCCAGCCAGTGCAATGGTCTCCCTGGAATTTCATATTCTGCTTGGCTGCCATTTCTACAACAGCTTTTGCTGGGTAATGTTGATGTTTTATAGCTTGATTTAAATCATATGGATCAATACGTATGCATACCTTATTTGGATTTTCAATTACAACCACATATTTAGCCTAAATGAATTATCCAGGTTATAGTTGCAGCTACATGGAGAATTTTTCATAATGCCCAATTCAATTTTTACTTTCTCTGTAAGCATAAATGATTTCTTTGGAGAGTAGGATCGTTACAGTGTTTTTGCCCTTCTTGCTCTAATATTAGTCTTCCAAATGGGCTGGACCAGAAGTTTTCAAACATCTTCAACCTGTGGATTCTGCTTTTGCTTTGGATAGAGATGCAAACACTTTGGAGGTCAGTGCTGTGGATTGCGCTATGGCGTGGATGAAAGTAATTTTGTAAGTCACTTCTTATGGGCTCCTTTGAACTGGCTTACAGTCCCCTTGCTCGCTCTCCCCTACCTACAGCTCTCAGATCACAGGTTGAAATCTCTGACCTGTATCTGTACTCTTTCAGACCTATTGCCTCTGGATTAAAAAAAGATCCTTTTCCCTGACTACTGTGCGTCTCACTAACCTGAGTCTATCTGCATCTCTAAACCCCAAAATACCTTTGAGAATCTGGCCCTTGGCATGCCTGAGTTTCTATGTCACTGCTGAAAGCAGGACTTTGGCTCCTAAATCTCCAAAGTTTTATAACTAACTATACGTTATTTTTCCATATAGCTCTCCACAGATAATATATCCCCAGTCCTTCTCTGGGAGAGCGAAACAGTTCTGAATTTTAAGCCAAGCTGTGGCTTGTCTTTAAATCAGAAGATATAAGTCTAGCATTTATTTATTTTCTTGGGTGTGCTCTATTCTCAACAATGGTGTTAAAAAGTTTTCTTTGGTAATTTGTGATATGTTCCAGCTCAGCTGTTCTTGCTGTCAAGTAGCAGATTCCTGTGCCGGCATAGATGCGTTCCCTTGTGCGTTTCAAATTTATCTGAATTCTTATTGTTACCTGCGTGAACTACTTCTGAAAGTTAACATTTCTTTCAAGGCTACTTTTGAGATGTTTCATCACTATCAGATTGTGGGTTCAAAACCCATAAACCACTCATTGCTTATTTAATTCTTAAAAATAAATGATTACTGTAGGTAAATGACATGTTCACCGTTGTCATCCAGGGGAGCTGTGTGTGCAGACCAGACCTTGCCAGCAGTGAAAAAAAAGCTGCAAAAATGGGAAACTTCACTTGTATTTTATAGTGTTGGAAATTATTAGATACTAAGAGGTCCAGAATAACAAAACAGCTATCTTGGATTTGCTTTAACTCCAGGGTTCCAATTTTGATAAATTAAAGCTGAAAAGGGTGTAATTGCTAAAATGGTGTGAACAATTGATTTATTTTTCCATGTGGCAGCCAAACCAAAACTTTTTCAAAAAACTGTTGAGCTTTGGAGAGCTGAAGCAACATTACATTCTCCATCTTCCACAAAATGCAAATCTTAAACACTTCATGTGGTTCGATGCACAGTTTTCCATTTAATGCAAAACTTTTCATGCTGAAAATGGAGGCCTGGGGTTACAAGCTACTCAAGAAGTGTGTGTCATCTGAATTTTCTTTCTGCTTGAGGGGGTTTAAGGGATCAGTCATCTGCCCAGGAAAGTGCTCTGACCACTGGCAGTCCAAGGAGACAGCCTGGATGCCTGTATGGTAAATCTCACTTTTTCAGCACTGTGAAACTTTGTATAAACAATTAACTGTTCCCTGAAGCAAACCTACTTCCCAAGCGACTGTTCTTACCTCCAGGCTAATGAGCTTTTCTCAAGCTTTTGCTCCTGGATTTAATAATGACCTAAAAAAGTCTTTGCAGCCGAGAAAAATGCCAGCAGCAAGGAGTGAAGAGCCCCTTTCCTGGAGGGGACAGGGCTCAGCTGAGGATCAAAATCATATTCAATCTCTTCCATGTCCAGAGCAGGGACAGGTATCGCGTCTCACTTGTCACAGGGCTCTTCCAACCACCCCTTCCCAGGAGATTTTAATCCACCTACTCTCATCAGGGGTATTGTGCTGCTTAGCAGATTTCAAGAGCCATATAGAGCATGTGATGGTTCACCAGCATTACAGTCTTTGCTCCACTGAAATTTAATCCCTTAAGCAAGGGGAATAGTTTAAGGAAGAAAGATGCAAAGTGCTCACTTCCATGCTGTGCTTTGGAGCAGGTTGTTGTGGAGGTCCAGAATATGAACCAAACAGGAGGTGCAGAATACGACCAGGATCCCTCCAGGACAGGAGGGAGGTGGACCTGGGCTTCCTGTGTCTCAGGTGAGCATTCCCAGCCTCTCAGATCGTGGGCAAAAAGGTGGTATATTATCCTATTTTGTGAGTAAGCCTTCCTTGGTTCCCCTGTCTTCCCCCATTATTTTTCCCCTAGCAGATTTGCTGCTAGTTGGGGAACAAGGAAAATCACCTTTTGGGGACTATTTTACTATTAACTGGGGGAGTGGGAGAAATGCACAGTTTTTTCATCACCATGTGAGTTACTCTGTTATTGCTACTGTGAGATCAGGGCATCGGTTTCATCTCCTGAATTCCCACGTGCCAGTGATTGAGAGGGGTATTCAGATTCATGCCTGCATTACCATATGATTTTCCCTTTATCACTTGTGTGCTGCTAGGATCCATTTTCAGAGCTCTGAGAAGCCTCTGCCATCTGTTAATTTAATAATTGCCTAATGTAATACCTACATGCTTTAATTTAAGAGTTTCCCAGTTCCCATCATAGAATCTATTTAACCTGTCAATATTTCTTTATAATGCCTATTTTTTCAGGTCCTTTTAAAAACAGTGGCATGATTACAATAACTTCAGTTAAGCCTGGCACTTCATCAGGCTGGCTTTTGAGGTGCTGCACAGTAAATATTATAAAATCCCCATACGGCTGAAACAATTTTGAAAGTTTTTAAATATTAAAGTAGTACATCCTCATTCTTACAAGGTGGCAGGCTTGGTGGTGCAATTATCTAGTCTATTAGTTATTATCTGGCCTACTTAGAATGTGAAAACTATTCTTCAGATGGTATGAACTGATGCAAATATAAATTAAGAAAGGTCAGGTTTATTTTATGTCCATTGCCACTTTGGGGAAAAAAAGCCCCAAACCACTAGACCAGTATGCCAGATGTAGGGGATATTAGATGAAAAATGGATTTATTTCAGCACAATGCCGTCTGTGCTCACACTGCTCTTCCTGGTCTGTACACTTATGTGAAGCTCATCTTAGAGTCAGATAAACAAATAAATAAAAACATGAATCCTTCTTGTTCCTTACAGACATGCAGAATATATTTATTGTATGGGGAATACATGCCTCAATTTTACTTCAGAGCCTCAGCTTTATTTAGATTTTTAATGAAATTTCTCCCAACTATAGGTTGCATTGGCCAGGAAAGGCCAGTAATAACAGTGACAACCTCATTAAAGCCTCTTGCAGTAGGTCATTCCTATTTCCTTGTGAAGGTTTTGCCTTTGGATAACTCTGGAGCTTTGCAAAATGATCACATAAACACACCAGGAGCCATTAATGAACCACTAAGATTGAGCCATATTTTTAACCATCTGTGCCACTGAACCGCGGTTCATCCTTGGCTGTCGTCCTTTTGCTTCCTTCCTCCCTGGCTCTCTGGTGGGTGCCTGCACCCTCCTGAAAACACTCACGGCTCATTATCATCACTGTTGTTACTATTATCATCACCACTTGCCTTTTACTACTAAAAAACAAAGTGCCCATAGCTCTGAATCAATTGCTGGGACTTGCATGGCATATTGGGGAGGAGTCCTTTAGCCTTAGTGAAAAATTGCAAGTCTAAATCCACGTTCTTCACCCTTAGGTTCCTTTAAAGTCCGTGGGGAGAAGTAGACACCCTGTGGCGGTGGGTTGTCTCCCTTATTTTAGGCAAACAAATAGGATCAATCCCCTCCTCTGGCATCCCAATTGTTATTTATCAGCCAAGGTGACCAGCTGAATCAGCATCTCACTTCAAGAGGGGTAAGTCAGGGCAGTTGACTCTCATCCTAAGAGCTGATCTTGGTGTAAATGGCCTTTTTCTACATTGTTTTGCACCATCGTACCCCTGCCAGTCATTACGGTGTCTCTCCTCCCACTACCCTGCAGAAAGAGCATGCATTTTTGCTCATTTTGTAGCAGTGGTTTGAAGACTTGTGAAGGATTGTGCTGGAAGGCTGTGGTGAAAGGAGGAATCAAATGCAGATTTCCTGAGCAAAAGGCAAGTGGGCATCGGGCCATGCTTCCTCTTTAGAGAGGTGAGTTCAGGATTTGTAAAGTGCTTTGAAGTCTCCTGGGATGAAAGCTAATGTGACAGCTATTATTATAAACTCTCTCAGCAGACTTGAACTTGCCCAAATGTCTATTCATAAGCTTATAAGAAATCAATTCCAAATAATTGCTTTATGCCCTTTGTATTAGTGGATTTTCTACAGTAATTGACTTTATAGAAAAAGACATCTATCAGCTTAGCAAGGAGTTTACACCCAGCCCACTACTAGGAAAATTACAGGACTCTGTATGTGAAAGCGTCTTTAACAGAATGATTTTAAATGAAACACAGCCCTAACAATACTGCAATTACGAGCACCCCCTCAGGCTAATCCAGCTAACAAAGTGTTTAATGCTGAATGACTTTTCATCTCGGATTCAGATGCATCCTTGGAGGAGACTGAGGAGAAATACGAAGTAAAAATGTATGCATTTGCTTAGGGTTAGATCGGTGAAGGTGTGCGGGTGTTTGTCTGTCATTCTAGAGTTGAAGTATTAGATCATCACCTCCTCCAATGGATCTTGGGGGTGCAAATATCCAGGAAACAGCACTGTTTATCTCACTAAAATCCCAGAAGTACTAAAATTTCTGCCTGCAGATATGTGTGTAACTGCTGAAGTCCTGATGGCCATGAGCTGCTCAGAGCTCGCCTCCGGCTTGCAGCCCATGAGATTTGCAGCTTGGGGACTTTGTGCCTGGCTTTCTGTAAGCTTCAGCTTCAGCTCGGTGTGCTGCTTTTGCTCCATAGCCCAGGCACTCACAGGGCATGTGGGAAGACTCAGGGTCACGTCGCTTCCTTGCGCCTCTTATATCTGAACAACTGGGGTTGTGGACATATGTGGGTTGAGGAATCATACTCAATATATTCATTAACTGGAAGAAGGAGCAAGGAACTGGCCTCCCGGTCCATGGCAATTGCACATGGCCGTGGGATGTTCAAGTCCCTGCTCCAAAACTCATTTGTGCTAAACAGAGCAGCTCTGTTAGGGTCACGGGGGTTAAGAGGACCACCTCAAAGTATTATATAGTCTTGTTTTTGGGCTCCTTGGCAGGAGATCCAAAGAGACTTTACTCCAGGCCTGCTACATCCCAAACAAGTGCACTAGCCACAGGGCCAGTGGGGCCACTGGATTCTGGGGCCACCCATATTTCTTGATTTATTACGGCAGGATTGGGTGGTTTCAGCCTATAACCCCATGAGACGGTTCATAGTGCTGCATCCCAGCCAGAAGGCAGCTGTCTTGGAGGAACAGGGTGCTCGCCAGCAGCCCTCTCCCTAACTGGGACCCCGACTAGGGAGTCGGCTGGTAGAGGGAAATACCAAGGCAAAAGGGACCGAATTCATGGATTGGACTTTCTTTTAAGTTCGAAGTAGAAAAAAAATATTTCAAAGATCAGAAAAGATACAGGAAAATCCCCAAGTCAACAATCAGAAAAGCAAAGTAAGCCACTATCTGAAGAAAAGCTTGGATTGTGTTTCCAGTATGTTAACATCAGAGTCCTTCATTTAGCCACTGGAGCATTTTTACCTGATCTGAAAATCTTATAGTAAAATTTTAGACAATTTTGAAATTCTACTTTTAAAATTTTTGAGTCAGGAAATGCCCAAAGATTAGCCCTTTCACAGAAAGATAATCAATAATGTACACATTTTTTGTGAGGGGAAAAAAAAAAAAATCATCTTTTCTATGAATAGGAATGTTCTGAAACTTCTGCTTGCTTGCTCAGATTGCATTTCCAGTGCATGACTGTTGGAAAAGAAAAGGATCGAGGAGAAACTTGGTTACAGAAACCTGAAATTCCTAGTGTAGGGCCATATAAGAATTATAGGAAACCCAAGAGAGAAGTCTGGCCTTCAGTCCCATGTCTATGCACATTCACTATTCTCGTACTGCTGGATTGGGAAGGCTCATCCAGGATCTTTCCAGAAAGCTCATTGAGTAAACAGTTGAATTTAATTCACTTTCCTTGAGCATTTTGAATCAACCCTTATTCAAACATGTCATTCCAGGCACTGTTGGGAAACTGATGCTTAAACCACTAAGTGAACATCTCTAGGGAAAAGCCTGCTCCAACTTCATCTATATCCCTTTTTTTTAGCAAACAAGGAAATGGTGAAGTTGTGCTGAACATAAACACACTGAAACCTGAAAAATCAATTTCTTTGGTAGTTACAAAGAATCTTTCCCACATTCATAACAAAGCCAAGATCAATTGGAGAATCCTGTTCATTAAGAAAAAAGAAAACAACAAGACTTTTCATGGATTCTATAATAATTAACATTCTGTCTAAGTAAATCAATAACTCTAAGCAGCTTAACAAGGAAGTGCTTGCTGTAGGACCAGCTTAGCACCCGGAACAGACCAGCTGTGCAAGAGATGATTGTCCCAATAGCCTCCGGGTGATTTCTGTGTCTAGGTCTGGGACAGCACGAGCACTGTTAAGGTTTCTAGTGCTTTTTGCATCTTGAGGATTTGAAATACTGCACTAGTACAGCCTCCACCTCTGCCTTTTTTCCCATTCTCCAGTCCGGAACAGGGCATGTAAAAAGGACCTCAGTTAGACTGAGGTGCAAGATTTAACTGTAGATATCAAATGCTTCAGTTTCTTCTTCAGGTTCGAGACTAGTGCAGATTTAACACAGAGGGATGAATATGTTGTCTAAACATTAAAGCTGGCTCTGGTTTTGAGCATATTTAAGGCACCTGTACATTTTACCCACATCTGCTCATCCATTCCTATAAGCACATTGAAGGTAACATGCAGTGAAACAGGAATACAAACAGTGTCAAAATATCAGCAAACCTCCAAAACCCCAGGGATCTGATATGAGATGAAAATCTAGAGGAAGTAATAATAAATGTGAAAGAACTTTGCTTGCAGTGTTATATTTATAATTTCATCTCAAGTTTTTGCAAATATGTAATTTGCAGAGTACTGTCTTTGTAAAACCAGAACGTCTCAATATTTTAATGCATTGAAATGGCCCCTCTGAGACCTCACCCGCATCCTTTTCAAATTCTTCCACATGCTTCTCTCAGCAGAAAATACAATTAGGAAAAAGCTGTGAGCTTGAAAAGGTGTCACAATAAAATAAAAAAAGACCTCAGGAAGGCTTTGGAAGCTTGATAGTAATCAAATCTACTGCAGAAAAGAAAATCAATGCTGCTATCTTTATATATCAACATAAACATTTATATTTCATTACACCAACGAGAAGGACAAACTGTAATGAATCAAGAGGGATTTCAAGAGTGGAATGAAGACGAAAAGGCCCAGCTTGTCAATGTTCCTGTCTCATGAAGGATAACCCTGTCTCTCCAAAACGCTGTAAATCTTTCACCCTAAGAGTCTTTGCAGCCCGAAGCAGGAAGAAGATCAGACCTCCAGCAACTACTCATGGCCAAATTACTTCCACTTCAGTAGCTCTCTGATGGGGAATATTGAGTGGGGTTTCCTTAGCGAGGTGGACTGGGCTATAGGAGTGCAGATCTCTGGCACCTGGGTGCCCTTTCTTGCCAGATCTGGGATCCAGCTGTTCTTTGGGAGAGCAGCTCCAGCCAGCCTGTGGGACGGGGGGCTGCCCTGATACCTCCAGGGGTGCCAGGAAGGCAGATCTGTAGAGGTCCCAATGGACCCATCAAGGCCTCCAGTCCAGACCTGCCATCACGCCTTGTATGCAGGCACATGGACAACAAGGGCTCAGGCCAAGCTCAGGAGCTCCCAAGGGCTCAACCCCACCTGGCAGTGGCACGGGACGGGTTCATGTCAGGGTGGGACTGAGCTCAGCATGTTTCAGTGATGCCCTGAGTAAAGTAGTTGCAATTCTGCCCCCTCTTCCCCCTTCTCTAAGGTATGACCCCTCTAAGATCTCCCTAGAATACCTACAAACATAATTTGAGAGCTTTTCCAACTAGATACAATGCAAACACCACCTGAACGATGAACGTGCTCATGAATGTATGTTTCCAATTTATATGGGTTTTTGGGCAACCCCACAGAGCCCTCTTCTTCGCCCTTAGCCATTGACATTAAGGGGAATTCAAGATACACACCTCCATCAGCCTTTGGGAAAAAAGCTCTTCCTCACCCCAGAACAAAAATAAATAAGGGTATTTGTGTAGCAGCTAGGATTTCTTGAACTGGAAGTAGACCTGACTCAATATTCCGTAGCTATTACGTATCTGCATTTGTAATTCACTAATCCTTCATTTATAAAGATTTGGGTGGTGGGAACAATACTGTGAGAAGCAAATGACCTCCTCACCGCAAATAACATTTTGCAAACAAAGCAAAATGTTCCCAAGTACTCTATATAGGCTGAATGTCCTTCACATAACAAGTCAACAAACATGAGGAAGCAATGAATACATTTGCAGAAAATGGGTTTGGATCACGGACGGAAGGACTAAATCACTGAATAATGTATTAATTCTACCGACTCTAATATGAATGAGGAAAGAGAGATTTAGATATATGAGCAGGTCAGGCATCAGAAATTTTAGTTTGTGCAGATTTTGGAGCACAGAATGTAGACTCCACGCCATTTCAATTAAAAATAATCTTATTAATTTATATTTTAAATTGCATGGAAACATACCAAGGTTCTTGTAGCTATTGTAGAATAAAACCACTCTCCTTGACAGCACAGACTTTGGAGTGCCTTCCCTATAATTTGGGGGGAACAGTCGGTATGCTGGAGGACAGGGCTGCTATCTAGAGGGACCTTGACAGGCTGCAGAAATGGGCTGTTGGGAACCTTACAAAGTTCAACAAAGGCAAAAGCAAAATCCTGTCCTGGGAGGGAATAACCCAATGCCACTGGACACGCTGGCAGCTTTGCAGAAAAAGGTCTTGGGGCTGCTGGTGGACAAGTCAAGCATAAATCAACACTGTGCCCCTGCAAAAGCTGCATTAGCAAGAGTGCAGCCAGCATGGGAAGGGAGGGGATCCTGGCCCTTCTTCTGCACTGCTGAGACCCCATCTGCAGTGCTGGGCCGTTTTGGCTGCCAATGCAAGTCTAGTGAGTCCAGCAGAGGCCACCAAAATGATCAGGGCTGCAGAACAGGACATACAAGGAGAGGCTGAGTGAGCTGGGTCTGTTCAGCCTGAAGAAGAGAAGGTGAGGGTGACTGCCCACCTTGTCCCCACTGATCAACGTATTTGCTCTCCTTTACCCTCTATGGCATCACAGCCCTTTGCACTCTGTTAGCTGGGCTGAAGGTTTCTTCTCTACAGTTGCCTGGAGCAAAGCGGGAGAGTCTCTCGGGACCTGTATTGGCTGTAAGTGATAGGTTGGGAACCGCTGTTCTAGCTCTTGCTCTACATTTGCATCGACAATAGCTCAGAGGCTTTCAAACCACTGCCACTGTGCATGGCTCCTCCATCAATATTATCAGAGCTGTTTCAGAAAAATTCAAGCTCTGACAACACTGGCACTTATCTTCCAGGATCTGCTTGGCAGTGCTTGAAGGCACCCAAGATTGCCTTCTATTTCACTGTCCCCTCTCTCTTTATAAATAAACGTGACATCCCTTTTGCTCCTCCAGGCTCAAAACTTTCTTTTCTCTCCGGGTAGCTTCTTTCTTTTACTCCAAAGTCTCAGGAGGCTTTGGGAATAAAAAGTCCAACAAATTAGATTGGTTTCACCTAGTGGATGAGCCTGCAGCTGGGATATTGGGGTTTTGTATGCTGCAGTTTAATTTCTTTCTCATCCTGTAAGCTGCACAATCTTTTCCCAGTTCTTATCCCTGAGAGCAATGTCAGGATGCTTTCCTCTTCTCTGACATTGTTAACTTCTCTAAGTCTGAAGGGGAAGGAAAATAAAAAAAAGGTTGCCTACAATGGGTTCTTCGTAGCCCAACAGCTTCCACTGATTTTCATTTTGGAAGATTTGCAAGCAGTCTTGCTGGGGAGCCAATTCTGAGGTTTTGTGAAACCTCAGTTTCTTCTTTGTAGCAAATTAACGTATGTAACATCAGTGAGAGGTAATTTCCTACTTCCAGAACAAACATCCTTTGACCCCATTTATCTTGAATGAGGGTGGTCCAAACTGCAGAGAGGTGACCCTCTTCCTCCAAACCACTCTCAGATCTCAGTTATGAGCAGATGGAGGCTGAGCATGCCCAGCAGCAAATCCATCCAGAACCTTCTTCCAGCATCATTTTAATTCTCTCAAATGCAAGTACTGAAAATATAAGTAACTTTTTGAAGCCAGATTTCTGAAGGCGTTGACATGTACACACAGTGCACCCCATAGCTCCAGCACTGCACTCCCCAGCCATAAATGCAGAAGCTTGGAAAAAGGCTGTGGAAGAGTCCGGAGCTGAGCTAGGTTTTCACCAGCCCAGCAGGGTCAGCCTCCTCTCACCCATGGATGCTGGTCCAGCCACTTCTCATAGCCTCCCACGATGGAGACACTGCAGCTGCACCAGACAATCTACTCCGGTCCTCTACTACCTACAAAATTTTTAAAAAAGTTCCTAAATAAGTAAAGTGAATATGCTTCATTTTAAATACGTGAATTCCTACCTTCCACATACATGGAAAACAATCAGTCTCTTTCTTTGCAGCAGCCTTTTCCATCTTTAAAGGATGTTACTGCACCCTTCCCTTCCCCCATCTCCTCTATTTTATGCTGAAAAGCCCCAGTTTGTTCAGCTTTCTTCATAGGTCCTAGACTTCTGAACGACACGCAAGTATTAGGAATGCATTTAGCAGCCTTGGTCCTGCAGAAAATGAAATTCCTGTATAATAGATACTTGCCTTCATGGTATCACTACAAAGTTAGCTGTGCTTCAGTGAAAATTACTGCAAATAGGTGCAATGGTTATTAGCAGCATGGCCTAAACCTAACTACCTTTCTTCAGCTATAGCGCAGGAACTTTATTCCGCTAAGGTCTAACTAGAAAGAGAGGTTTCAAAGCTTGAGTTATTCTGCTTCCGAATTTCATGAGCACAAAAATGCTACAGGTTACAAAGTTTGCTAAAGGATCTACCTGTAACTAGTTTTGCACCGCAAAGCTATGCGCAGAAATACCAAATGATGCACATGCTATTCTTCACAGGATTAAAAGAGTCAGTCCAGGGGAAAAGCTCATCATGGAGCCTCAGCCTTGGTTTCTGTTAAAGTGTCTTGCAGAGGGTCTATTAATGAGGGACTCTTCTTGTTTTTACTGAGGTTCTTTGCTGAAGAGCTGAGTAACAAGAGGGCTGGAATGGACCCTGGATACAAAAGAAAGTCTTGAAATATCCTAGAAATAATCAGCTGAAGATCGCTTTGAACCCATAATCCTAGAGACAAATATATGCAGCTCAGACCAAATTGTAAACAATATATTTTTAGAGTTAAAAATTATTCTAATTTAATGATATCTGTTCAGTCAGTGTTTGGAAGTAAATCAGTGTGTGAGTAGTAAAACAATAATGTACTTTAAACTAAATTATTAGTAAACACATCAGTCTGGTAGGCAATGAACGCATGATACATTATTCATTTCTGTTTTCCAAAACACTTCACTAGCTCTCAGAGTCTGGCGATAAAGTATTCAGAATACAGTATCCACCATCCCAGAAAACAGGCTCTAATGTGATATTAAAGTTAAAAGAGAAGTGAAGTACATTTCCCCAAAGCAAGGTATTTGAGTAATCCTGGAATGAATCCATCTCATGCTTCTTTTTAAAGCTGGGTTTATTTTTTTTAACTAAAGCACTTTCATTACATCCCGAATAACAAATGTTCCCTGCTTGGGTCCCTTACCAACCTGTGAATTTCTCCCAAGACATCTCAATAATGCACGAGTGGATGCGGTGCCAGCCCAGCCCTGCTGCCTGTCTCCATCCCACTGGGAGAGCCGGGAAGGGCTGAGTCAGACCCCAGCTCCCTTCCCACCCCATCAGCCAGGGCTTGCATCCAGCCTTTTCAGAAGAAAAAAGCCACGTGATGCCAAGGGAGGATGCAAAAAGTCCTTCTCTGGCCAATTTTTGCCCTCATTCCTGTTGCCACCTAGTCCATGTTGGGATGGGCAGGAACAGGAGCAGAACCAAAGCTGTGGGGAGAGAAGAGGGGCAAGCAGGCAGGGAAGGGGCTTGCTGCCGACAGCCAGGAGACCATGCCACCAGCACATTTTGAAGCCTCAGGATGCTCTGCCCTGCATGGTGGAGTGAGGACATGGCCCAGGTCATGGGCAATTTCCTGGCAGACCCCACGGGGAGGATGTCAGGGGGTTTTGAGCAGGGGTTTTTGCTCTGGATGAGACACTGATCCCTTCACATACCCCGTCAGCCAGCAGCTATTTCTCTGCAGCGATCCTGGGGCAAGCGCTTCTCTTTCAAACCCTGCAGGTCCAGTCTGAAGGAGGTGATCACCACAGTGATTTATTGCTCTTCTCATGAAGCCTGGTTTATAGCAGGATGTAAAAAGGTGTCAACTTCTGATGATGATTTCATCTGCCCCATGCCATAAACGGCATTGTTTCCCAGCAAGGAAGCCAGAACGACCAGAAATAGCGATGCCAGTCAGAAACCTTCATTGCAAATGCAAGTGGCCACTCAAGTCCAGGGTCAGAGGGGATCTCAGCAGATCTTTGTGCTAAGCAAAACAGAGGGCTACTGGGGCGGGGCAGTAGATAAGGACAGCAGTAACTGGTACAGAAAGACTGTCTCAGTTTTGGGGTGAGCACACTGATTACACCACTGCAACCCCATTCTGTCAGTGGAGTAACTGTGTTTTACTACCAGTCTCTCAGGTTTAATAACCCAGCCCAGTATCTTTGTTTAGAAGCACATCATGTGTGATATGCCAGAATGCTGGTTTTTATAAAATACCTGTTTCCTTTTGGTAAAATTAATTGGTTTCATACTGAAGAAGACAGAGACTGAGTGAGTAATGCAGCCACCCTTGATGCTGAGAGTTTAACCCAGTGCGACCTCTGCTCCACCAGCGAGGGCATCAGGGATTTTTCCCTTTGGGTTTTTCCCCTCTGCAGAGGAGGAGGCTGGTGGGACTTCAGGGTTAGATCAGTCCTCCCCCACAGCTGGGGCTGCTGCTGTGCCTTAGGTTCTTAACCTGCTGTAAAGGTTTGTCAGCCAGTTTAGGTCTGCCAGGAGTTAAGCAGGCTTAATGGGAAAACATGGGTGATGAAAGCACAGGAGGACTCTTGCATTCAGAGGATACACAACATGATGTGATAATTCATGATGCACGAACCTGCCTGACTCTTCCCCCAAACCAGGGGAAACACATGTTTCTAAAAACACATATTTGTCCCCTGCTGTGCCCTCAACAAAACACAAACCCCACAGGACCCATACACCCCTCCCCTGCCTTGTCTCACCTGCCTCCAGGCACCCAGGGATGAGGATGGCGTGTGGCCATGGATGTTACTGTCTCCTTGGTTTTGTGGTGAGGAGGAAACTCATGAACACCAAATGGGAGAACAGTGATTATTGTGGCATCTCAGGAAAGAAAAGGGCTGTTTTTAAGGAGACGGAGGAGTGGCTGAGTTGCCACTTCAGATTCTCTGCAAATGCATCCTGCTGCTTGTCAGTGTTGGGACTGTAAGACCCGGGGAGTGTGTACTTGCCACGAAACAACAGGGCATCCAACCTAGCTGCAGAGAGATCATCTGAAATAGCACTTGTCATAAAGCACCCTCAGAAATGAGACATTCTTGCCATGTACACTCTTCAATAGAGTGTGTCTCTCAATAGAGACATTAGCCTCCAAGTACATTGAAATATATGATGGCTGATCTCTGTTATGACATTTACCTTCAGGATTTTAGGAATAGAAGCAGAATTCATAACTGGATATACATGTCACAAAAAATTAGTCATCAAATATTTTCTCTGCGCAATGAACAGAGTATGTTTTTTTTTTTTCTTCCATAGCTAATCTTTGGAGAATAAAATCATTTTCCATGGTGGCTGTGAAATGCTAAGGCCCCGAAAAGATGAGGCCAGTTGCTCTCTCTAGGAACTGAAATGTACATGCAGTGTCTTGCCTCTCCTGCTTGTGCAAGGGTCTGATTGCAGAGGTGTGCTGACTGCATGGTCAACGATCTGGGCAACCATGTGCTCTGGGTACATGTGCAAGATGCCCGAAACATAATCAGGCCATGCCAATGGTGAGTGGAATTGAATGAGGTGGAGCAAAGGCAAGGGCTCCAGGTCCTGCCCTTTCCTTGACAAGCTCCCCTAGAAGAGGAGTTCCCCTCCAGCAGCCACAGCCCTCTCACTCCCACTGGGATACTCAGCCTTCACCTCCATAAAGCTCTTCAGAAAGAACAAAAAAGAAAAAGCATGGATAAACATCCAGTCATGAGACTATAAGAATATGAAAGCATCTTCAGAAAAATAGAATATCCAGATAAGTATTTGAGAAGAGAATGCAAACATTGCCTGCTTACATGGAAAAACACAAAAAAGAGCCCCCCCCAAAGGTGAAAAAGTTGTAGGAGCAGCTTACAAAACCCCTAAAACCTTAAAAAAGTTTTTTATCAACGCTCAGGAGCTGGAAAATTGCTTGACAACCCATAGGGCCTTTGACAACCCAGGTGTAAAAGGGGTGCTCAGAGAAGCGAAAGCTGTAACAGGAAAACACAGGGCTTGTTTTGCATCTGTGCCCACCAAGGCTCAGGGACGTCTATACCGCAGAGCCTCTCTTTACAGGAGACTTGTCATGATTTGAAGCATTGCTAGAGGAGGTTACAGGAAAAAATAACAAGATGAACAGCAGCAGATCCAGGGCCAGATGGTATCATCCACATGTTCTCAAGATCAAAAGCGAAGTAACAGACTTGCCCACTGTAGGGTGTAATCTTTTGCTCTAGACTGCCCCAATACCAGACTGAAAAGTGACAGATATGATGCTATTTTTTAAAAAGGATTGGAAAGGTCCACGGAGTTACATGCGATAGTCTGCCATCTGCAGCGGGCAACTTGGTAGAAGCTATTCCAAAGGCTGTAACGAGTAGACACATGGTTAAACATGGTCTGCTAGGAATGACTTTTTTTGAGAAAATTCATGCCTCAAAAATCTACAAAGGACTGTAAAATCCTGATTGATGTCTAGAGGGTGAATAGGGAACAAATTTTACTGTCTCTTCTAGGGTAATATCTCTTACCACCTGATGAAACCTGCAGCTGACAGGCTCAAGACCAGGCGAAGGCAGCTCCTCTTGCCTCAGTGAGCAGTTAAGCTGTGGAAAGCCTTGTTGCAGAAGCAGCAGATGCAGAAACCCTTAGTTCAAAAATTAAGCAAATTCATGGAGAGAAAAATCCACGGAGGGCTGTTAAATATAAAAATACCACCTCTGTCTCAAAGCTGCAGATCTCTGGAGGGTTGAAAAATACGTCAAGGAAATACCTAAATTTGCTCTTCTTGTACTGTCTCTTAGATGTCTGGCACTGGTTGCTGTCAGACCAAGGATGGTGGGCTTCATGAACCTTAGGTCTAAACCATCTGGACTGTTCTTACGCAAACTCAGAGCATTGCCTGCCATCCCAGTGTCCATCTGGTCCCCTGAGGAGCCAGCTGCCTGGGCTTACACTCTCTTAACCTGAGGTAGATATTTGGAATGGTGGCGTGAGGAAAAGGAAAGGTCAGCAAGCCCAGGCTCTTGCTGTCTGGCCAGGAGGGATTGCAGAGGTGAGGCTGAGGATGCCACAGCCCCATCCACCCAAGACTGGTCCTTCGTCCACACTGAGCAGCCCATGCATGGCCTGGCAGCCAAAGAAAGCACATCCTTGTGCTGTCCTTGCCCTGCACTCACTTGTGATTTACCTGATTCCCTAGGTGACAAGACTGGATATGATCAGACCAAACCTGTCCTCATGTCCCTTGGCTCTGGGACACACGTGTTCAGCTCCCATTTTGTGCAGCCCTGTGGGCAGGTGAAGTGTTGTATGCTTAAACTGAGGTGTTATCCTTCTCCCCCAGGGACAGGAAAAATTCTCAGTAACATCAGTGCAACTCTGATCCTGTTACACTGAATTCATATCAGCATGTGTGAGAGCAAAATATAGATCTTAACATCTTGGTAGGAAGGAAATGGTGGGGGGGGTGAGGACAAAAGATTGATGAGGATTAACTTGCTTGCTCTCCATCACTTTTCCTCTGGCAAACAGTTTGAGGACAAACTGTGGCTTGTCTCAAACACATTCATTAAGGAAAGAGATGAACGAGATGTTTAACATAGTTTATGGAATAAATAGGAAACAAGTGCAGTAATAATAATTGAAATATTTTGTCAGTTGAGCTGAATAAATGGTTATTGACCCTTGGCTTATTTTTAAGTAGCTAATTGTGAGTGTTTGCTATTAGACTGTTGTATTAAGTTTATAATTGTAATCATACAATACAACACTATATTTACAGATGACTTCCACTGGTTGACTGCTTATGGGATGTTTACATTCTTTCACTTATTTTTGACAGATATTTATAATTTAGCCTTATCTGTCACTGCATATATATTGTTTTATAATCTTTAATAGAGTTGAGGGGGGAATGAAATGTAATGTATAATTTATTTAATGAATTTGGTTACTTCTCCTGCTTGTAAATTGTTTGGCAGCAGTTTATGAATGTCTCATGTTTATTTGTTATTCAAAAAGTACTTCTTGGATGATTGTTACTGTTCCTTCCCGCTCTGTGAATTGTTTGTGAGCAGTTTGTTCCAAGCACTAGGGAGGAAAGTCTGAGCTCGGATGTTGGATTTGATTAGCCATGAGATTCACAGGCTTCTGCAGCACACCGGGAAGTGAGACCCCGCGGCATTGCAGAGCGGCTGAGGTGGGACGGGGCCTCTGGAGATGGTCTAGTCCACCCCCCTGCTCAAAGCAGGGTCAGGCAGAGCAGTCTGTCCATGGCTGTGTCTAGCTGGGTTTTGAGTATCTCCAAGGGCGGAGACCCACAGGCTCTCTGGGCAACGTGTTTGTCTGCCATCAGAGGAAAAACATTTTTTTCTTTTGTTTGACCAGAGTTTCAGCTTGTCCTGTCCAAGGCGCCACTGAGAAGGACCTGGCTCTGTCTTCTGTACTCCCCCCTTCAGGTATTTATGCACATGAGCCTTCTCCAGGCTGAACATCCCATGTCTCTCAGCCTCTCCTCGTGTGCCCGACTCTCCAAGCCTTAAATCACCTCTGTGGCCCTTTGCTGGTCTTGCTCCAGTATGTCCATGTCTGTCTTGTAGGGGGATCCCAGAACCGGCTCTCCAAAATGGATCAGCTGGTTTGAAGTTCTCTAATATTCTTTCAAAATCTGCCATTTTCCCTGCTCTATTCAGGGAATACAAACACAAAGCTCAGGCCTGGACCCTAAGTAAATAAATCTGATTATCTCTCAGTGAGCAAATATCTACATAGTGACAGCTATAAACTAACATTCCAATTTCTGCAGCAATTTTGTCCTCCATGTTGAGCACACATGTGGGCATGCCTTTCTCCAGAAAATGGTGGCCCCTGGACTGCAGCTGCCTTTGGGGGAGTCAGAGGGTAGGACAGAGGGCTTGAGCTGGATTTTGGTGCTGCTTTTCTTCCTCCCAACCCTTGGAGACTTGCTTGCCACAGTGCACCTTCCACTGTTATCTAAAGAAAAGTGGGGGGAAAAATAAGCTAGAGGACACAGAGACAGAATAGCATGGAGAAGGTCAGTGGGGCCATGTGTCCAACCAACACCTTCCAGAAGCTGACAGCTGCCTTGGGACCTGCCGTGGGGACATGATCAAGTGGGCTGTGTCCCTGGGAATACAAATCGGCAGGACGGCAGCACACTCGCAAAGACAAACTAAACATCAACATAATAGCTCACTGTCCTCTTTCTCCAAGGCTTGCTGTAATACCTGATGTGATTTACCTCTTATGAGTTTGTTCCAACCTGTACACTGTAAGTCTGGGGTAAATGAAAGAGCTTGTGCTCAGAAGGGTTAGGATGAAAGACTTTCTGCCCTTGCTCAATTTATGATATTGTGGGTCTATAATATTATTTTTCCCCTTGTATTAGATTTCAGGTTGATACATTATTAAATTCAAGAACAAGGGCATAATAAAGGTGAAAAGTTAAGTAAAAAGATCGATGCAAAGCTCGCAGGGCCCTTGGGTGCTGTGCTGACGCGAGGGCTGGGCAGCAGATGGCTGGCCGTGCAGAAACCTTGTGTGCCTGCCTAACTTTGCTGGCTGGTGGCTTTCTCGTGGCTGTTATCCTCTGTTGCAGTGCTGTTCAATGCCTGTCTGCTCCCATGTTGTGGGCCAGGCTAAGCTGGGGGTATGGGAGAAATGGGTGCTGGCCAGGGCTTGGACGAGTCCCTCGAGAGAGAGAAAGGGCAGCCAGAGGTAAAGGAATTGGGGAATGCTCCCAGGCTGGATTTTGTGGTTTGTTGGCAGGGTTTGCTGCTTGTTTGCACGTTTGTCTTTATTACCATCCATTTATCACATGAAAAATCAGCTAGAACATGTTGCTCTGCTAATGTTGCTGGCTTATGCAGGGCATCGCTGGGTGGTTCACAGCTGTGAGCAGGTAAATGCAGCGGGTAGCTTTCGAAGTGAATAATTTTTCTTCAGAAATCATGATACGGCAAGAGCAACATTTTCCATCCTCCACCCAGGCTTTTGGCATTAGGTCTGTGAGGAGGTTTGGGCTATGTTCCATTTCTGAATGGAGATTTAAACATGCATCCTAAGTAGATCTTAATTTGTTTGATGGAGTGAGAAGCTCCTGTTCAGCCATGGCAGGGATCAGGCAGGCGGGATGGGGCTGCTCTGGCCTCTCCCGAGGGGAACAGGGTCTAGAGCTTTGCTAGGGATGTGTAGGCAATGCTTTCTAAACACCCATGTAGTATTGACATGGGTCTGCTGTTGACTTATAAAGAGACATGGTCCCTTAGGAGTGCTGAGAAGTTCCTCCTGCAAAGCTGGTGGAGTGGGAGTCCCTGGAGCAAAGGGGAACGAAAGGATCCCTCCCAAAATACCAGGCAGCTCATGCGCTCATCCCTTGGATGAGAGAGACCAGTTGGAAGACAGCTGGGCTGGTTGGGAGCCCCGGGGACAAGAGGACAGTGTTATCATGAGGTTTCTTTCTCACCGCTTCTGTAGCTACAGCAGTCTCTAATTAGGTTCTCTGCACATACCCTGCTTCCAGACTTGCTTGTGGATAAAATTGACCTTTAAAATACAGAACCCAAGGGGCTGGACATCTCCAGGACTGGACTGCAGGTGAATGTTAATCTGAGAGACGTATATTTTTTATGCTACAGTTTAAAACTTCTAGTCATCTGCATGATTTACTTTGCCTCACTGGGCTTCAGGGTCCAGCTTGTTCCTGTACCCGACAGAAGCATTGCGAGAATAATGTTGTGGTGATGGAGACCAGACAGGCATCTTACAGTTCATGTCTCCATGTCTGTGGATGGCTGTGCCCTGGATGGGCTCTGAGAGACCTGGTGTCTGGCTGCTGAGTCCCCTTCTGCCATCGTTCACCTCCCTAAGCATCGGCTTCCCTGTGAAATGGGGATGGTGATGTTGGCTTTCCCTGATAAACCCCAATATGACAACCTCAGTTACACGAGAAAAATGAAGCTCAGACAATTTGCAGCCCCAAGACTCCAGGACCTGAGGCTTTTATGAATACAGACTGCTGCAACTCACTCTTCTGGGTGAGAAATTCAACCAGGAGGAGGAATGTGGAATGCACCACTGTCTCACTAGCACCTCCATTCATTCCTGTGGACAAATTCCTGCTCTTCACCACGGTGAGAAAAATAAACTGAAAATAAGTGGAAATGGCAGAGTACCATCCTGCACCAGTGCCCATGCATGATTGTTCAGCATGGGGAGGTAGCAACAGGTCCCACAAACTGAGCTTATCAAGGTGTACTGCATGCCAGAGCGCGAGGCAGCGCCAGACGCATCTTTAAATCCCAGGCATCAGTCACAGGGGTGGGGAACAGAGTGAGAGCCTTCCAGCAAACTGCAATTGTTTTATGCCACATTCTGCAGTAAATCATCACCTTTTTAATAAAACTGCTGTGGGAACAGAGATGGAGACATAAAAAGAAAAAAAACCCCGTGCGTTGCATTTTGCTGTAATGAAAGACTGCTAATTGTGCCCAATGTGCGCTCATGCTTATGTTACTATTTTGTTACACAGCTCCTAAATTAAGCTGGCTCTAAAACAAATCCTCCTACAGCAGCCCTGCGTGGCCTCCTTGGGTGGCTGCGTCTCGGTTGCTGGTTTAGCACACACGTGTCTCCTGTTCCCTGCATTCGGGCACTATTGATTATCACTTAATTATAAAACCGGTGTTTGTTTTGAGGACAAAGAGGATGTTCAATTGGGAAGCCTCTTGGGAAGGAGCTGTTTAAAGGAGCCTTGAATGCGACTAAGAAGGGATTGGTCCCTAAAAGGGAGACCAGTTTCTGTTAATTTATGGTACCTAGGATGGTTCCTGGCATGACGGAAGGAGGGGATGCCCTGTCTACGCATGCCTGCCCCGTCTTGCCTGCTCTCTGAGCCTGGTGTTGGGCTTCCCAGCCCATGGACCTCAGGACCATTACTTCACCTCCACGCGGTAGCCACAGCACTGGCCATGCCAGGGCTACTGCTGGGGTAGGTTATGCAAGGAGGGATCCTTCCAGGTCCCTGTCTGTCCTGCCTGGCTCTGGAGCTTTCTCTGGCTGGTGGTTCTCCGTGTGTGTGCCCTCTTTCAGACCGTGGATGCATGGGCAGCAGTTGTGCTCTGATCCTTTCAGGAACTGATTAGGTGTTAATACCACCTCTCCTGTGCAAAATGGTTCCCGATCTTCCCCTTCTCTGATTTCACCTTTGCAAACATGAAATCCTGCCTCTTCCCTTGCTCTCCTCTTAGCCACAGAACCATCTTCAGATGGTTCAACTTTTATAACTGAGTGGCAAAGAGACATGATTAAGGAAAGTGCTTTCTGCTTTATGTTAAGAGACCAGAAAAGCACATTAAAAAAAAAAAAAAAAGAAAAGAAAAAGTAACGCCTGTGCCAAAGACCAGAAGGTGTCTTCTCACAGCTTGTGCAATGCTGAAAGCAGAGCTGGGGTCTGCCAGCAGCTCAGGATTTTGGGACAGACAGTCACAGTGCTCACTGCTTGCTAGCACAGGTTGGGGTTTCCCAGGGGAGCGGAGGAGAACTGAACCCCCTCATCAGCAAGTGCCGCACAGCAGTGGGGTCACAAACGCACAGCCCTGTGTGAAGGGATCTGTGTCATTGTGAGATCCTAACTACGCCCGTGCCAAAATCAGAAGATGACAATTTCTGTGTGAATGGATTTGGCAGCTGCATTGAGAAGCCCCCATGGGGCAGACGCAGTGCCTGGGCAAACTGGGCCACTGAGGGCACTGCTGAATGTGCCATGGCCACTGGCCAACCACAGCACCCATCTCAGCCGCCCACCAGCCTGTGTGCAGTCTTTGCTTGGCCTCACTTTGTAAACCAATTGCTCCCATTTTCCTCTGAAAAGGAATGACATTTTCAGCTGCCTGATCAGATTGAAGAATGTTTTCGAGGGAGCCGTTTCATTCCACTCAATATAAATATAAGCCCATCTGACAAATAATTCCAGATCTGTGGAAAACTATCACTCTTCTGTGAAGCGCTGGGAAGGCTGGCATGGAGCTTTCTTGTTTTCTTACATTAAATTAATACTGCTCTGATCTGCAGAACTCGTGACATACTCAAGATTTCCACTGCTTTTTCTTTGCCAGTGGGGCAATGAGAGACCTAAGACAAATGTAAGGCTTTAGTAAAGGGCGAGCAAGGTCTTGTGCTGTTCCCTTCATGGGAAAGGTTTTTGCTAAGAGGCAATCCAGGCTGTGTAAGGTGGAGGAAAAGAAATATTTTAGCTCTACTCTGTGAGTATTACTACCTTTGGAGTTTGGAAGACTGGTAGATGAATGCTTCTGCCCTTCATGTAGGTTTCAGACGTCCTTGTAATCACCTTGAATTGAAGGAATGGGAGAAATAAAAGCAATAAACGTGGACCAGCGTGATGGACGGCTCCTGAGGGAGTGACTCTCCTGTTGCAGGTTTGCATTGCTCCCTGGGAAAGCTGGGATGTGGATCTACAGTCTTCCAAGAGTTGTCACTAAATACAAGGGTGAGATGCACCCAAGACATTCCCAGAGGTGATCAGTGGGCTTGAGGAAGGGGCTGCACTGGCAGAAAGGAGCCTGGGGCTGGTGAAAGCAGTGGTGGGCAGCGTCGGACCCTCGGGCAGCAGGGCAGAAGCATTGCTCGTTAAGCCCCACCAGCTCACCCTGCTGACAAACCAGGGTGGGAGGGTTTTGCACCAATCTATCTGCAGGATTGAGACAGCTCCTGACATGGGGAGCTCCTTGCTGCTGCTGGACTGATGCCCATTAAAGCCTTTCCCGCTGGCTATGAAATAGCCATCCTATAGATAAAGCACAGCTGGCCAGGTAAAGAGAGAAGGCTGTTTCATACCGTTAACCCCATCATGGAGAACAGAGCAGAGAGCAGAGAAATGCCTTCTCCTTGCCCCATGCTTGGAAGTCCCTAGTATGAATTTGGGAGTGCCAGGGCCACGCCTGTTGTGTTGGGGCCTGATTCAGCCACGGAGCAAGGGGAAGAGCTCATCGCTCCCTCCATTGCCTGCTTCTTACAGAAGCTACTAGGGCTTTGGGCAAAATGTGGTATAACCTAAGCACTGTGGGGCTTGGCTTGCCAATGTATGCTCTTGAGCAGTATAATCAAAGCAGAAGTTCGTGGTAATACTGCAGTGGAGAAATGCTGCATTAAAGCAGGAAATATCCAACGTGCATTGCAAATGAAGAGGGTTTTCATTTGTGTTCTAAAGGAGGAAAAATACCGCCAAGCCTAGTTAATAACACAGGAAAGCTCTTGTGGCTAACAGGGATCTTCAGCTCTAATCCCCTCTGATAACAGTAAATTGAACCAGCTCTTCTACTGAGGTTTATCTGTAGCTGGGTCATACCCATATAATAAGAGAAATGGGCACTGCCTCTCCTATTTACCGTTTCTTCATTTAAATAAGTTTTTTAACTGCACTTTTCTTCCTTCAGAGACATCTGATTTACTGAATTTTAAATGGAAACCACTCCTGCAACAATACCTTTTTCTATCAAGATTTGTAATCAGGTTGTTTCTGTTGAACTGTTGTTATTCAAGTTATTAATTTGTTATTTTGCACAGAATATGATCACAGAAAAATATGAGCAAAAGGGTCTATGCACCTGCAGGCAGAGCAGGATGGATTTAATTAGAGCAAAGAAAGCTGCAGATTCTATTTGTGTATGTGGTTGTTGTTTTTTTTTTCCCCTCAGCCCAGCATTTTAAAAGCTTACACAGCAATCTGCATAAATTACTATGCACATTTTTAATTTAGATTCTTACACCTAATTTGATTAATGATAATGACTTTGACAGGGTCATAGCGAATGTTGTGTAAGGGAACAAGACGTATCAGTTTTGGTGCTGTTCTTTCTATAGAGAGAGCAAACACTGGAAACTGGCCTTTAACATTGATTTGAAGATATTTTCCTTGCTCTTGGGGTGGAGGCAGAAGGCAAATGCTGGTGTCCATGGAAGCTGGGAGGTGGAAGCCCTTGCATTGGATGTGATGTTTGTTTTCCGAATGCAACCGTCTGTGCTGCCCTACCTGCACCAGGGTGAAAAGTAGGGTTTCTTCTGATGGAAATTTTCTGGGACAGGTGCTAGTGTCCCACCCAGTAATTCAAGTCTGAATGGTGATTCAGACCTCTTGAAAGAGCCAGCCGTTTCAAACACCTTAACTCTACTTGCTGGCTGATGCAATAAAGTGACGTTTTTGGTCCATTGCTTCTGCGTGCAGCTCGACCCAGCAACCGTGTCCTGATCAGGTGCAAGTTGGCGTTTGCACCAGGGAAGTTGTTAGGAAGGGTAGAAGTATTAATTAGAAGATGCTGACATTTTTATCCCCATTTCTTTCCCGCAGGGAGCAGTGCCACACTTTCACCCATATTTCTTCACTGGGAGGATAGTGCAGCGCTGGAACAAATCCCAGAGAGGCCACAGGATCGCTGTCCTTGGAAGTTTTCAAGACTCAGCTGGGTAAAGTCATGGCTGACCTGGTCTACCATTGGTGCTAGTCCTACTTTGAGGAGGACCTTGGGCCAGAGACCTCCAGAGACCCCCTGCAGCTGACATTTCTGTGGTTCCTCTGGTTCTGCACAAAGTCAGCACCAGTTTCGTCTGCCTGGAAGAGCCTCTGTAGGAGTGACTTTGGGTGAAAGAAGAGGAAGCTAAGATTATGATCCCACTCTCTCTACATGAATTAAAAAAAAGAATTTTGCAGTAAGAAAAGCCCCATTTTTATTGATGCTGTACATTTTGCATCTAGTTTTAGGACAGCAATATAACTGGCTTTGACAGCCTGGTCTAATAATAATAAAAAGGCCCAGCTTCTTGTAGTGCAACCTGATAGCAAAACTGGAGTGTGAATTTATCCCATAAAAATTCATCTACCATGGCTAAAGCCCTATAAATTGAATTCTGTATTTTGGTTGTTAAATAAAAAAAAAAACCACAACAGCATAATGATAGAAACATTGCTCAGCTCTTGCAATTGTATCTTGTTAAAATATCACTTAGAGTAATTTACAGGGTTTGATTAAAACATATATTTAAATGAACTATCATTTCCCATCTCTCCCCTTCTTTTCCTCCTCCCTCACCCCCCCCAAGGATGTCAAACATTACACTGAGGCTAGATTTCTTCAAACAGAAATGATGAGCCTATTACCCTGCACAATAAAACCCTGCCACACTTTTGTGCTGACTATATACCGCATTGTCACCAGCCACAAGCTTTAGTTAGCACTCAGAGGGTCGAAGGATGTGCAGGATGCTTCCTGTGGTGATTGGAGATGTGTTTGGGAAGCTGAGAGTAGCAGCGGGGGAGATGCTGCCCCATGCCCAGAGCTCTGCCCCCACCTCGCCCTGCCGACCTTCACCCCTAGCATCCACCTGGGCTTATGCCCAAATACACTGTGGAGAGAGCAGAATAGGATGCTTGCAAGCATAAAACCTGAGCAAAAGGAGATAAATTTGTATTAAAATGCTTTTAGACATCAGAGAGTGTGTTCCTTGACTGCACTCAGTTAAGGTCAACTGTATTAGACTGGAGCAGAAATCCACTGAGCTCAGTATCTGCCTTTGACAGCAAGTGAGAGGGAGCAAATATAATGATACCTCCTTTGATCACTGTCCCAAGAGCCAGGAACATGCAGCTCATGCACTCCCTGAGCCAGAGGCTCGGGTTTTTGTTGAATTTGAAGGCCTTCAATGGATTATTCTTCTATGAACTTGCCCAGCTGCTTTTTGAACCCGTCTAAAATTTCATATCTGCAGGCTCCTGCAGTGACAAGTTCCACAGCTGAGCTATGTGATGTGTGAAAAGTGCCTCCTTTTGCCTGTTTTGAAACTTTCAATTACTGGTTTCACTTAATGATCCCAAATTCTTGCATTAGAATAGACCACAAAGAGTCATTTTCTACCTACTGTCTTTGTGCTGTATTCCATCTTCTGTGCCTCTCTATTCTGATTTTGTTTCCCATCCTGAAAGGTCCTAATCTGTTTAGCTGTTTCTCATTTGAAAGCTGTTTCATACCTTTGACGACTTTTGCTGCTTTCCCCTGGACTTTTTTCATTTCCACTTTCTTCTTTTCAAAACAGGAAGACCAGACTGTGCCCAGCTTTCAAGATGCAGGCAAGCCATGAATTTATGCAGTGGCATAAAGCACCAAAATAGATGTTCTCTATTTTGTTCTCTAATAATTCCTACTGTTTCATTTGCTTTTCTGACCATTTCTGAGTTTTCATGGAATCATAGAATCATAGAATCATTGAGGTTGGAAAAGACCTCTAAGATCATCGAGTCCAACCGTCAACCCAACACCACCATGCCCACTAAACCATGTCCCTAAGCGCCTCATCTACACGTCTTTTAAATACGTCCAGGGATGGGGACTCCACCACTTCCCTGGGCAGCCTGGTCCAATGTTTAACTACTCTTTCAGTAAAGACATTTTTCCTTACATCCAATCCAAACCTCCCCTGGTGCAACTTGAGGCCATTTCCTCTCGTCCTATCGCTTGTTACTTGGGAGAAGAGACCGACCCCCACCTCGCTACAACCTCCTTTCAGGGGGTTGTAGAGAGCGATGAGGTCTCCCCTCAGCCTCCTTTTCTCCAGGCTAAACAACCCCAGTGCCCTCAGCTGCTCCTCAGACTTGTTCTCCAGACCCCTCACCAGCCTCGTTGCCCTTCTCTGGACACGCTCCAGCACCTCAACGTCCTTCTTGTAGTGAGGGGCCCAAAACTGAACACAGTATTCGAGGTGCGGCCTCACCAGTGCCGAGTACAGGGGCACGATCACTTCCCTGCTCCTGCTGGCCACACTAGTTCTGATACAGGCCAGGATGCCATTGGCCTTCTTGGCCACCTGGGCACACTGCCGGCTCATGTTCAGCCGGCTGTCGACCAGCACCCCCAGGTCCTTTTCTGCCAGGCAGCTTTCCAGCCACTCTTCCCCAAGCCTGTAGCGCTGCATGGGGTTGTTGTGGCCAAAGTGCAGGACCCGGCACTTGTCCTTGTTGAACCTCATACAGTTGGCCTGGGCCCATCGATCCAGCCTGTCCAGGTCCCTCTGCAGAGCCTGTTATAGCCTCGAGATCCCATCCTGCATGCTCAGAGCCTAATATTTGGCTTATTAGCCCATGTGCATCACTTTACATTTATCCATGTTAGACTTAATTCATCCTTTGGTTGCCTGATCATCCAGTCTCTCAGATCTTTCTGCAATTCTTTGCAGCCAGCTCCTTTCTTTACTGCTCTGAGTAACTTGACGTTACTAGCAAATGCAGTTAAAGCAACAGAAGTACCTGGAGGCATATATGCAGCTATATGTACAAGAGCATGCAGTTGTAAATCTGTACGCACACCCAAACCAGCACTGCCCAGGATCACTGCCTGTGCTCCTGTCAGTGAAGTGCTGATAGTCTTTATTTCTGCGTGCAGTGTTCACCAGATTTGGGATCGTGGAAGAATTTCCCCTCGGGGCATGCTGCAAGAAATTGAGAATGTGGAGAAAGGCTTGGACCGACCAAGAACTTCCTTCACCACAGGTTATCATTGCCATTTCTATTGCGATGTCCCCAAACTGGGTCAGCCCCATGACATTAAATGCAGTTCATAATTATTTGAATCCAATTGCATTTGACAGGCTTTGACAGACCCCGATCCATCTTCTACTTTGAAGACAGTTGTTAGAAGCCCTGATTATTCCATAACCTTAATTCTGTTTGTATGTTGCCACTGCTTTCCTGTGATGTGAATTCCTGGGAGATGTGAATTCTATAATAAACACATACATTTACAAGAAATCTCTCCAGAATTACTATTCTGTGAATTTTCTGTAAGCTGCCAGCAATCTGCAGCAGTGCTATCAGTAGCACCAGCAGCAAATGAACTACCCTTTTCATAGCTGCATTGCACTGGAACCAACAAAATATTTCTGTATCAGCCCATAAATAAGACTGAGCAATGGCTCCGTGAGAGAACGGGGATGTGGACAGGCAGAATAACAAAGCTTTTTTACTTCAGCGCTATTTCACATTTGCAAAATAAAGATGCAAGCCTTGCCTCATACCATCAAAACCACCATCATGGTGGTTTTGATCAGTGCTTCCCCAAAAACCCACAAAGAATTGCTTTCCATGTACGGACCATGTAGCGGTCCCTCTGAAGCACTGCCTGAGATCGTTTCTCTCCACTCAGGCTGTCCGTCACCTGCTAATGCACATGGCTGGCTCAAGAGCACTTGCAGGATAAAATGATGGAGTTGGATGGTTTGAAAGATCAGGCAGGTCAAGTGGCCGGGCTCTGGGGGGAAAAAACAACCAACCAACCAAAATCTTAGCTAAGCAGTCCTGCACTCTGAAAGGGCTCCTGTCCTCCAAGGACCGTGAAATGCCTCTGCATGGAGAGGAACAACCCGAAGTAGTTACTCAAGGTGGTGGTGACACACTGGGTGCGCTCCTGGGTGGCAGCCACTATGGGTAACATGCAGAAGATGCAGAGGTGAGGAAGACCCTGCACCACTGTCTGCTTGGACCTGAGACTGGCTTCAGCTGTTGTAGCTACCATCTCAGAGCTGGGTACCTAGTCCTAGCTAGTCATCACAGCTCCAGTTGGAGTCAAAGAAAGATTCTGGCATCACTAGAGAACATTTTCATCTTCTCCACCACTGGTCCTGGCTTGGGCTAGGCCATTCCCCTGCAACAAATGTAGTGAGATGAGCCTCTCTCCACATCCATTAAAGCCAAACCTGAGCATCATCCTGCAGTACCAGCTTGATACAAATCTGTTACCAGCATCTGACCACCTTTCTGTAGAGTTAGAAGATAAAACCATCCCTTGTGCTGGTTTTCTGCTGGCACCAGGAGGACAGACAGTGACCACACTGGTGTAAAGTGAGAGTGATGCAGACAAGTGACTGATCTGGGATAAAGCCAACACAAAGCTAACCTGTGTGGCTCTTTGAGCAAATTTGATCCAGTGGGGAAAGCCTGCAGTGTCTTTCATCATGCAGCTATGGCATCTTTCATCTGGCACTAGATCCTCCAAATTCAGCTCTTACCACCGGTCGAATGTGGGCTTTGAACCTCGTGCTCTTAGGGAATGGAAAACAAGGGTAAAACAGTCTGTTTCCCCCCCCAGAGTTTGCTCCGTCCAGGCGCATCCTTCAGGTGAGTGACCACGTCCCCCATGTTGTGTCGGAGGCAGGTGGGGACCAGGGCTATTTTGGCACCCACGGAGCAGTGGTGTACTCTGTTCCAAGGTGGAGCTGCTGAGCTCCCTAGCAGCTGGAAACACTTGGAAGAGTTGAGCTTTACCCAAGGCTGGCTTTTTTTCTCTCCCTTTTTGCCAGCAGCAGCGGGGACCTTTGGGCGCTTCAAAGACTGATTTTAATCACTTACCTGATTGAAGCGATTGCCTCCTTTAACTTTGATATTTCTTGTCATTAGCCTACTGACCTCCAGGATTAAGGCATTCATCTTCAAAAGCTGAACTGGCTTTGTTTATGCTGTGGCTGTGGCTGCTCCTGCTTTTCCCAGCATGGGATTCATTTCTCAGCACTGGTCAACAGAGGTCATACTCTGCCCTGGAAACCAAGAGGGGCTGCGAGAGGCTCCATTTCCCCAACCTCATCGTCCCTCACTTTATTTGCTATGGAGATATTTAATTCCACTGGTCTTAGCGTGGGATTAAAGAGGAAGATGTGTCCCCTTCTCCTGCCAGCTTTAGAGATGACTTTTTTCCACATATTTACCAGGGACTTGTGTGCAATCCTTGCTGTTTCACATTTCAGAAGAGCTGGGTTTTGCACTGCAGTTGTGCTCTCTGCAATCCAGGGCTTGCTTTTCTTGTTGCAATAACACCTGGAAATCCAGAGGAGTTAGGGTAGCCTGCACCCACTTTATGCTGGGTGCCCTGCAGATGGCAAGTTGGACCCAAACAGCTTAAGGGTCTGAGATAAACCAGAGCAGATGGATCAATCAGACGGCTCCCGAAGTGAACCATCTGGTGGGATGGTTACTAAAAAGCACAGGCTTGCACCACTGGAAACCAGTCCTGCCATGGTCAGTTACAGGGGAGGGCTGAGCATGAATGAGAGCTTCTGCTCCTCACCAATGTGGCAGGTGGGTCACGCCCTTCTCCCCACCAGCAACTTGTTGTGGCCCCCCTAGAGGCCCTTTTCCCTTATGTGACTTCAGCCTTGTATATGGCCATAGGGCAGCCATAATTTCGGGTTTCTCTCTTTGGGGGGAGACCATCTGATTTAGTGTTTGGCCTTTTATGCTTCTGAAGATGTTGAGCAAGTAGACAATAGCCTTGACTAGGCACAAATCTGGACCAGAACATCTCCATCTTTATTGCACTTGAGAACTGGGGGTGGTATCTCTACCGGCATCTGAATCTAAAAGTGAAAACACCTCTGGGATCCTTTGATAGGAAACCATTGCTGCAAGGACTCAAGCCCCTGGGATCTAAAGCCAATGCCGACTCCTTTCGAAAATAAGTCCCATTTTCTCCGATCATTTCCCATCTATGCCAAGAGCTCAATTAATATGCCGAATGGGATCACCCCCTTGCTGTCCTCCCCAAGGGATTATTCCCTCTTTGAGCTGAAGGAGCAACCAGGCTGGTCTCTGCCCCTCACTGCTGTTAGGACTATAGTACCAGAGGGGAATGGAGAGAGTGCAGTGAGCGGCTCTGAAACAGACATGTCAGTCTGGCCCGATTTTCTCAGTCTTGAGATCCTCCAAACTGTGAATTTTCTGAACATTTGTTTCTCACAGCAGGAGCTATTGTTCCTGACATATTTATCCAGCTCAGTGCTACCTTGAGGTATTGCTTTTGACAGATAACCTTCTTAAATTAAACATACAAATGTGCCGTACTGAGAGGGAAGATATGAGCACTAATGGTTCTGAGGATGATGGAGGAACCTGCCCATTAGCTCCTCCTGAGCTGCTAAATTTGCTCCTTTATTAGGAAAAGAAACAGCAGGCCAGCATGATCAAAGGGGTAATGGAGAGAGAGATCACAGGTTTCGGATTTAAGTTGAAATGATGTTCAAATTGAGGGGTGGGAGAGGCCAGGGGAAAGAAGTCAGGTCTCTGCTGTATGAAAACTGATGCCAAGTTACAGATAAGGGAGCTGGAGTCCAGCAGATGAACTACCAGCAGGAGGCTCAGCCGCTCCAGGACCCAGGTATCTGCCCGGTTTGTAACTATTTCCTAACACCTTTCCTTGTGCTTTCCCAGCCTCCTGCTGGTGGCAGCTCTGGGTCCTGCAGATGCTCTGGTAGGCACCAGCGCCCAGCTGAGATGCGAAAAAGGAGGTCCCCAGGGTATCTCCAAGGTGACCGGCCTCAATTCATGTTCCTTGCTTGAATTTTTTCCCCAGAACCAAACTCAGCAACCTGACCTGTCTGGAGACCCCTCTCCTTAGGGTAACATGGTTGCAAGGGATGGAGCAGGATGGACCTGCAGCTGGGTCATCCCAAAGAGAAGTGCTGCAAGTGAGTGCCTGGTTTTTCTCTTTTGGCTTTGAGAGCCTCCACCAGTCCTCAGCGCAGCCGTGACAGAAGAGTGCTGGGATGCTCACAAGCTGCTCTCTCCCCAGTGGAGGCAAGTGGTTCCCTGGGATGCTAATGCCATGCTATTAAACATGCTGCCCTATGGAGATGTCATTGCACTGAGGCAAGTCCCCCAGTGTCTCTTTCCTTTCCCTCCTCGCTTGTGTTGTGTCTAACCTGTCCTACAAATATAAATGTTTTGGACCAGGGACAGTCTTCATTATTTGTCTGCGTGGTACCTGGTTAGACCTTAAATTTGATCAGGGGCTGTGTCTTTTGTATCAGTTATATAATTAAGTAAAAAAAAAAAGTACACTGCAATGTGACAGCTTCCCACTCAGAGGTCGGAGAGGTCTGTGGGAAGAACAACACTGCTTTCAGCTCTTAAAAACAGGGCGAAGGAGGCAAAACATACTGCATTTAACTTGTGATGTGAAAGGTGCAGGCTTGCCATGGGAAGCTGGCTGATGTTTGTTTATCAGCACAGGTATATGTCATACAACCTTCTGGGCTTTGTCTGAGATTGCTCAGAGGGAAATGAAGGACTCAGTGGGTGTCCTGGCTGCCGCATCCCATCCCCCTGTTCCTGCCTGACCAACCCCCCCGGGGGTCCCCAGCCCCTCACCAGGGATGGCAGGAGGCAGCCTGTGTCTGTACCCCCCCACCTCCCCCTTGTGGGATCCTCTCTTGCATCCTAAACTGCCAGGGAAGGGGGGCTTTCACTGAGATGCCAAAATACGACTCCCAAAGGTTGAGGCACGAGTGTACAACTCTCACGCTTGCCAGGAGCACTGGCAGCCCCCGGCCAGAAACGAGAGTGGGGACGTCCAAGCTCAGCCCCTGCTTCCACCTCCAAGGGTTCACCCAGGGCCATGGCAGTGCCACCCCTCCGAAAGTCCAGGCCAGAGGACACCACGGGGGTGGATTTTTCCTAAATGAGAAATGATTGTTTGTCAAAGGCTGAACAAAACCTTTCCTTCTTTCAAGTTTATAAGACATATTCAATTTAGAAAATTTATTTTAAAATTTATTTACCAGTTATTCTAAAAGTCAGTCAGTTCACAAAATTTCCACTGAACTGCTGCCGCCCATTATCCCCTACCTCCGCCCTGCCCCTCTCATGTGAAGATTTCAATCTGATCTTTTTCTCCTAGCTTCTCTCTGCCTCCAAGTTCCTACTATTTTTCTTCTCTTCATCCCATTTTTCTTCCCTCATTGATGAAAACACTTTGACTGATTCCCCACCTCCCTCCCCCAGATGAAATGCCCAGTTCCTTGACACACTGAAATTGCTAATAGTTCTTGCTGCTTCTTTTCCTAAATGGAGTATTTTTGAAGAATTACTTAGCTCAGCGCTCCATCAGCTCCTTGCCTACGCTGGGCAGACACACACGCGGTAGCTGTGCAGCACTAGCATGAGTGCTGTGATACCATGCTGTTGTGTGTCTATAATTAAGCTGGAGGTTTATGATTCAGTGTCTAGGCTTTGTTTTTTCTTAGTGAACTGTGAGGAACTCTCTGGAGGAAGTGTTTTTGCTGTTTGCTCGATTGCAGTTATATATATTCCTCCTGAATTCTCTCCCCACATAATGTCAAGAGCACTCTTTTGAAAAATAGATAATCTATACAGTGAATTTTACAGCTAGGTTCCATTTTTAAAAGTCAAAGATAAAACCCCAGCAGCAGGAAGGAAGAAAATGGAAAGAAAAAGGAGAAGAAAAAGAGTGGAAGAACAAAAGGAGGGAAGCGACTGTAAAAAGGGCGGGGGGGGGGGGAGAAGCAGGAGATGGAGCAGTGTTGCTGGAGCATTGCCTCATACGGCAATAAGCTGCAGAAATGAGGGGCAGGGAAAGGAAGGGCTGTTTTGGGAGTCTGGAGAAAATTGATCATGTCCAAATCCCAGTCCGCCTCAGAAAGGCGCTTTTGCATGGCTCGCCCTGTCCCTCCTCCACCAGCCAGCGCTTCTTCCCTTTTGCAGGATTAAATCTCCACCAGTGGGACAGCCTGCCCCTCTGCAGGGCTGCTTGTCCACTGGTTTTCATTTTTTTCCCATTTGTAGGTCTGTAACAATTTTCCAGCTGAGGTCTGGATCTCATCAAGGCTTTCCTTTGTCATTTTTCAGAGTGACAAAGACAGCTTCTGCATAGACACCTCCGCAGTGACAAGATACCCCTCGGGTCTCTCTCTACCCCTTCCAGCTCCTTATCTCTGTCTAAATCCCTGACGACAAGGGGCTGCTGCCATATGGTTTTATTGTGGTGTTCCATACTACACACAGGCTTAAAATTCACTTCAGACAAGAAGGAGTAAGTAATAGCAAATATGCAAGAATGCCTTGAAACAGCAATGGCAATTTCAGCCGGAAAAAGGGAGGGAGGATTAAAAAAAAAAATAAATTGAAAAATGTAATCTGGGAATTTCCCAGATGAAACGCTTTGGAAACAGCAGCACGTTTCATTAGCAGGATTTCATAGCAAAGCCTTTTGTGTCTAAAGAGGTTTTCTTTTTTTTGATTTCTAGAGAGTTTTTAAATTTAAGAATCAGCTTAACTGGAGGAAAAGGTGTTAAAGGACTAAATGGACCCCAAGAAATAGATTGGATTAAACTGAAAGGTTTTCTTTCTCTAACCCAGAGAGGCTAGTTTGGGGGACAGTGGCACTGGAGAGGTGTCCAGTTTCCCAGTTTATTAATCAAAGAAAAAGTCCATTATTTAGAATCATAGAATCATAGAATGGGTTGGGTTGGAAGGGACCTCTAAAGGCCATCTAGTCCAACCCCCCTGCCGTGGGCAGGGACATCTTCAACTAGATCAGGTTGCCCAGAGCCCCGTCCAACCTGACCTGGAATGTTTCCAGGGATGGGGCATCCACCACCTCTCTGGGCAACCTGGGCCAGTGTTCCACCACCCTCATCATAAAAAGATTTCTTCCTTATATCTATCTAGTCTAAATCTACACCCCTTTAGTTTAAAGCCATTGCCCCTTGTCCTGTCAAATATTTGCCCATAGTCCAAAGTACAGATGGGGAAGGTGGGGTAAGACCCCCTGGTTTGCTGGAAGAATATCAGGAATTGGGAAAATGGGAAACTTGGCAATGCTACAGGGTATGGCATGAGCACGGTGCCGTGCCCCCCACGAAAGGCCAGCCCCTGCAGACACATGGAACCAGCCCCTGGCAACTTTCTGTGAGGGATGTAAATGCACCTTCTATATAATAGTCATGTATTTAGAGTCCCTGCCTGGGATGAGGAAATTAAGCCTCTACACCTTGGGTGTTAGATATAGGTCTGTACCTAAACCATGACCTGTAGGGAAACATTCTTTGTAGTTATGCCTATGCATACAGCCATTTTTTTACATGCCTTGAATAACTCAGTTTTAGGCTCTTAGTAAAACATTACAAGCCAAATTCCAAGTGCTTCTAATTTTCTGTGCCCATTTCTCTGCTCGCTAATGATGGTTCCCATAATTGCAGAGGCTGGGAATACAAGCCCATCACATTTCTGCCAGAATCCACAAGTGGTTCTTCAGAAAAGACAAACAAAAGAATAGGGGGAAAACAATTTTTGCAATTCGTCCCCCACAACTGGTTACGAGAGTTGCACGTTAATTGTGGATGAGCAATGCTGGTGGTACACTCATGCTGCGATGGAAGAAAACACGTACGAGAGGTGATGGGAGACTTCAGGGAGGGGAAGGAGAATGAGTACCAGCAGCATAGCAGCAATAATTAAAAATCCTCTTGGGAAATTTAGGGCACTCCCCAGCCACCGCCGTGCAATGTGAAACAATTAACTCTACTAAAGCTAAGAGCTGTTTAGACTAATTGGACACCTCGCCAGTGAGCTAGAAAGACTAGCAAATGAGTGTTAGGCAAACCCCTGGTGTGGCTCATGAATTGTAAAAATGTTGTAGCTAATAGGATTCTGGCTGGACTGAAAGGGAAGAGACTTGTGTGTTCAATATGTGAACTCAGCAAAGGGCTTGGAGGAGAAGCAGCAATTGTGTTGGGCATCCTTCAAACAAGTACAAGTGACTCCGCGGCTGAACTAAGTAAAAGCATCATGTTCTGAAGGGAAGAAAGTGCTTGAATATTGATGTTTTCTCTAGGCAATTCCTATTTAGGAAGACTTGGGAGTTAAAATTCAAGCAAGAAGTAAACACATGTGGCAGTAAAGCTTGCTTGGAAACCTGACAGCAGCTGGGAGCTGGAGGAGTGCAAGGCCAAGCCTCTGAAATCACACAACACCGAGAAATGTGGAGAGGAGGGAGCAGTGGGGATGAGCTTCACTCATCTTCAGACATGAAAGAGCTGCCTTTGGCCCCTCCATGTCATGCTGCTGACGCTAGCCCCCATGAGCCTGTCCTCGTCCCCCCAGCCAGATCCTGCTCTTTGGCCACATACCTGAGTCTAAGAAAGGCAGATAACACCTGGAAAACAGTTTTTCGTTGTATTTCTTTGTATTTTGAACTGAAAACACTGAAGAAGAAAATTGATGCATGTAGTATGGCAACAGGCTCTTGCTGGGGAGCCTCACTTTTGTTGTTGTTTGTTTGTTTGTTGCTTTTCTTACTCTCACAGGAAAGACAGAATAGAAATATGTTCGAGCCAAAATGAAACATTTTGCCTTTTCAGGCAATTTTTAAAAAAATGGAAGGGTTTGTTTGCTTTGGCTATTCCTCTTTTGTTTGCTTTTGGTTTTAATGGCTATTTCCAAAGAAAACGTGATTTCATAAGAAATACACAGAAGAAGTTTGAAAGCCATCAACAGAGGCTCTCAGGATGCCTGTGGTCCCTGAGAGGTGCCTGGCTCAGGATGGGCTGGTGGGAGAGCCCAGGGTGCAGATGGACAGACCAAGGGACGGACACTGTGCTCTGCCAGCCAGTGGGCAGGTTTGCTCTGGCATCAGACCGCCTCCGGCTGCCTCCAGGGCTGCTGCGTGCTGGTCTGATCAGCTGCGTCTGATGATTTCAACACTCCCTATCTGGTGTGTGAATCCCATCTGATGCTGGGGCCACTTCATGCCCGTCCGTGTCAGGGTGCAGATCGCACTGGGAAACCGAGCGGGTACCTCCTGTTGTCCTTTGGCTTGCCACATTGCCTGGGCATCCCAAGGGCTGGAGGCACAGGACTCGTCATAAAGACTTGTTGTTGCATGTGCTGTCACGCTGACATGGAGCCATCTTGTATAGACAGGCTGCCTCCTAAGCAGAAGTGATTTTCCAGTGGAGATGTCACCCAGCAATTAGGAGATGATCTGCTCCAGGCCACAGAATATTTCCAATCATTTGGTTGCAGAGGGAAGTCCAGAAGTGATCAAAAGGGACTTCAGGGCACTGGGGCGACTGGTTGAAGGATCGGGAGCACAGGTAGTGTTTTCCTCTATCCCTACAGTGGCAGGGAAGGATACTGAAAGGAGCAGGAAAACACACCTGATCAACGCGTGGCTCAGGGGCTGGTGCCATCGGAGGAATTTTGGCTTTTTTGATCATGGGGAGGTTTACACGGCACCGGGCCTGCTGGTGGCAGATGGAGTCCAGCTGTCTCACAGGGGGAAAAGGATCATCGCTCATGAATTGGCAGGGCTCATTGAGAGGGCTTTAAACTAGGTTCGAAGGGGGAAGGTGATAAAACCAGGCTCACTAGAGATGAGCCGAGGGGTGGCATGCTGATGCTGGGGGCAAAATTGATAGCCCAGCTCAAGTGCATCTACACCAATGCACGCAGGGAGCTGGAAGCCATTGTGCAGCGGGAGAGATAGGACTTAGTCGCCATCACAGAAACATGGTGGGGTGACTCTCATGATTGGAGTGCTGCAATGGACTATAGACTCTTCAGAAGGGACAGGCGAGGAAGGAGAGGCGGTGGGGTGGCCCTGTATGTTAGGGAGTGTTTCGATTGTATAGAGCTCAACGATTGTGATGATGATATGGTTGAGTGTTTATGGGTAAGGATGAGGGGGAAGGCCAATGAGGCAGTTATCCTGCTGGGAGTCTGTTACAGACAACCCAACCAGGATGAAGGGGCGGATGAAGCGTTCTACAAGCAGCTGGCAGAAGTCTCTCAATCGCTAGCCCTTGTTCTCGTGGGGGACTTCAACTTTCCGGACGTCTGCTGGAAATACAACACGGCAGAGAGGAAGCAGTCTAGGAGGTTCCTGGAGTGTGCGGAAGACAACTTCCTGACACAGCTGGTAAGTGAGCCTACCAGGGGAGGTGCCTCGCTCGACCTGCTGTTTACTAACAGAGAAGGACTGGTGGGAGATGTGGTGGTCGGAGGCCGTCTTGGGCTTAGCGACCATGAACTGGTAGAATTCTCGATTCTTGGTGAAGTAAGGAGGGGGGGCAGCAAAACCGCAACCATGGACTTCCAGAGGGCAGACTTTGGCCTGTTCAGGACGCTGGTTGAGAGAGTCCCTCGGGAGACGGTCCTGAAGGGCAAAGGGGTCCAGGAAGGCTGGACGATCTTCAAGAAGGAAGTCTTAAAGGCGCAGGAACAGGCTGTCCCTGTACGCCGTAAGAAGAACGGGTGGGGAAGACGACCGGCCTGGCTGAACGGGGAGCTCTTGCTGGGACTCAGGAAAAAAAGGAGAGTTTACCACTTGTGGAAGAAGGGGCAGGTGACTCAAGAAGAGTACAGGGATCTTGTTGGGTTGTGCAGAGAGGAAATGAGAAAGGCAAAAGCCCAGCTAGAACGCAATCTGGCCGCTGTCATTAGAGACAACAAAAAATGTTTTTACAAATATATTAATGACAAGAAGAGAGCCAAGGAGGATCTCCATCCTTTATTGGATGCAGGGGGGAACATTGTCACTGAGGATGAGGAAAAGGCTGAGGTACTTAATGCCTTCTTTGCCTCAGTCTTTAACAGGCAGACCAGTTATCCTCAGGGTACTCGGCCCCCCGAGCTGGAAGACAGGGACGGCGAGCAGGATGAACCCCCCATAATCCAAGAGGAAGCAGTCAATGACCTGCTACGCCACCTGGACGCTCACAAGTCTATGGGGCCAGATGGGATCCACCCGAGAGTGCTGAGGGAGCTGGCAGAGGAGCTCGCCAAGCCACGCTCCATCATTTATCAGCAGTCCTGGTTAACGGGGGAGGTCCCGGACGACTGGAGGCTTGCCAATGTGACGCCCATCTACAAGAAGGGCCGGAAGGAGGATCCGGGGAACTACAGGCCTGTCAGCCTGACCTCGGTGCCGGGGAAGATTATGGAGCGGTTCATCTTGAGGGTGCTCACAAGGCACGTGCGGGACAACCAGGGGATCAGGCCCAGCCCGCACGGGTTCATGAGAGGCAGGTCCTGCTTGATCAACCTGATCTCCTTCTATGACCAGGTGACCCGCCTAGTGGTTGAGGGAAAGGCTGTGGATGTGGTCTACCTGGACTTCAGTAAGGCCTTTGACACCATCTCCCACAGCATTCTCCTAGAGAAGCTGGCGGCTCACGGCTTAGACAGGTGTACTCTGCGCTGGGTCAAAAACTGGCTGGACGGCCGGGCCCAGAGAGTTGTGGTGAATGGAGTTACATCCAGTTGGCGGCCGGTCATGAGCGGTGTTCCCCAGGGCTCAGTACTGGGGCCGGTCTCGTTCAATATCTTTATCAATGATCTGGATGAGGGGATTGAGTGCACCCTCAGTAAGTTTGCAGACGACACCAAGTTGGGCGGGAGTGTTGATCTGCTCGAGGGTAGGAAGGCTCTGCAGAGGGACCTGGACAGGCTGGATCGATGGGCCCAGGCCAACTGTATGAGGTTCAACAAGGCCAAGTGCCGGGTCCTGCACTTCAGCCACAACAACCCCATGCAGCGCTACAGGCTTGGGGAAGAGTGGCTGGAAAGCTGCCTGGTGGAAAAGGACCTGGGGGTGCTGGTCGACAGCCGGCTGAACATGAGCCGGCAGTGTGCCCAGGCGGCCAAGAAGGCCAATGGCATCCTGGCCTGTATCAGAACTAGTGTGGCCAGCAGGAGTAGGGAAGTGATCGTGCCCCTGTACTTGGCACTGGTGAGGCCGCACCTCGAATACTGTGTTCAGTTTTGGGCCCCTCACTACAAGAAGGACATCGAGGTGCTGGAGCGTGTCCAGAGAAGGGCAACGAGGCTGGTGAGGGGTCTGGAGAACAAGTCTTATGAGGAGCGGCTGAGGGCACTGGGGTTGTTTAGCCTGGAGAAAAGGAGGCTGAGGGGAGACCTCATCGCTCTCTACAACTCCCTGAAAGGAGGTTGTAGTGAGGTGGGGGTCGGACTCTTCTCCCAAGTAACCAGCGATAGGACGAGAGGAAATGGCCTCAAGTTGCACCAGGGGAGGTTTAGATTGGATGTAAGGAAAAATTTCTTTACTGAAAGAGTGGTGAAACATTGGACCAGGCTGCCCAGGGAAGTGGTGGAGTCCCCATCCCTGGACGTATTTAAAAGACGTGTAGATGAGGCGCTTAGGGACATGGTTTAGTGGGTGGTGGTGTTGGGTTGACGGTTGGACTCAATGATCTTAGAGGTCTTTTCCAACCTTAATGATTCTATGATTCTATGATTTCCACAGAAACCCAAATTCAGGCAGATACAAGGTGTCCTAGTGAAGCACATTTTGGGTTTTCCCCTGACCATGAGTTTATTTTCTCATCTGATGGCTGGGACTTGTCATGGTCCTCCAAGGAGCCCTCTGCAGAGCCAGGAACCTGGGGTCTCTGTGTTCAGTGTGATAATCCACTGGTTGTGAGACGGATGTCGCCCTGAGCCAGGCAATCTGCCCAAGGAGGAGGAGGAGGAGGAATGCCGCCCACAGCCAAGGATGCCAACTTGCTCCCAGGGCAGCCAGAAAAGCATCACATGGGTGGGGCAGCTCAGCTCAGGCAGTGATGGCCCCTGAAGGCAGGGCACAGACAAGAACTGCTCAGCCACCTCAAGCCTTTGGTCTTGCACAGGTTCCTTTTGGGCCCAATGTAAGGTATATCTTGCCACATAAAAGCCTTTTATTTTCCGGGACAAATTTCAACCAAAAAAATTCTTCTTTCTTTTCCCATTTCTCCTGCTACGGCAATTCCAGAGTACCCTGTAAGAAGCATTATCTTGATAGAAAGCCTACCCCAAAAGGCAACCATATGGACTCCTATAAGCAACATAGCTGGCCTGAAACATTGCCATTTCCAGATATCTGGTTTTCCAGATGCTTCACAGAAAGCAGGGACTTTCTTGAGAGAAGAAAAAAGTTAACCCCCCAAATTTGAAGCTGCATTTGACTCATGCCTGTGGTTACAGGTGGCAGTGCCAAAGTGGCCACCCCAAGCAGCACAGGCTGCACACAACATTTGGCAGCCAGGTAAATCACAGGGGAATCTGCTCCTTTCCCACTAGCTCTGCAGCCTCTGGTTGTTCCTGAATGAGAGCCCTGCTGCAGTCCACATACACTGTGAGTCAGTTATTTTGGGGGTAACCATCCACCGGGAAGCTCCCGCATCGCATGTCCTGAGTCAGCAACTTGCACGCAGCCGTAGGAACAAGCCAGAGCGTCACGGCTGGTTGCACAGAGGCAGACGCAGCAGTGTATGGAGGAGGAGCAGCATGGCGGCATGGCTCAGAGCTGGACCGTGGGCATGTGCTGCCATGCATTTCCCTGGCTCATCTCCATTTGCACAGGAGAGCACCTTGGTAAAAAACGGTACCTGGGCTAGTACGCTCCTTTGTCAAGGACCTTATTTAGGCACTGAGAGATTTTTCTTAACAGACTTCATTAGCACATGACCCAGTAATTCCTCACTTCCAGGAAGGAGAATAGACCTAAAAATACAAAGGTACAAGCTCCCTCAGTCCAGTCTCCCGTGGGATTGTGAAACCCAATATTCATCTAACCCTTTGCTTTCAGAGTCATTTCCTAAATGGGGAATGTGAGACCTCACCTTTACCAGGGAGAATGAGAGCCAGGCTTGGAGACCTTTACTGTTCCTGGGGTTGACCTGCCTAAATCCTTGGCTTCTCCAAGACCTTCCTGGGCAAGCAATGACTTTCTCCTCATGTAGGCAAAGGCTGACTGAAGGTGTAATCACTTGTAGCCCTGTGTTTTTTCTGAGTTCTTGGGAGACTGATTTAGCAGCTTGGCGTTGGCTCTGCAGTTCACGGCACAGAAATACTTTTCATTCTGGATTTCCGCCACCTAGGGAGCTGGTTTTCTCAGCAGCTCAAACCAGGGCAAGACCAAAGGACATTCCCCTTCCTAGCTCGGAGTGGTTACTCCAGCCAGAGCTGCTGTGGAACTGCGGGAATACAAAATATGATCCCTATAATAAAATAATTTGATAAGAGCAATTTATGTTGATCTGCGTCTGGACCATGAAATAAGCTAGAATGAAAATATGATCTCTTACAGGCTTTGTTATCTGCATTGCCTTCAGCAAGTCTAAGCTGAAAGCTGGTCTCCTGAGTTTCACGCAGACCTCAGCTAGTGGACCATTCACATATGGATGATGCTGTCTTGGGTGACAAACATTAGCCACCCACCCTGCCTCGAAATTGCAACACCGTGGACACTTGTGACAAATGTGAAGGAATTTGGACATCACCTCGTGCCCACAGCCCCTGCCAGGCGGGCGCCCTGGGCTCTGGAGGCATGGCAGGGGTGAAATGGGAGTTACTGGATGGGCAGAAAGGACTCGGGGTTGAGCTTCTGACACTGGAAGTACCATGCTCATTATGCAAAGCAATTGAGAACCTGAAATGATCCTAAATCTCATTATGTCACCTACAGGGGATGCAGCCATTTTTTACATGCCCTTTGAATAAATAGAGGTTTCCACAGCAGCCTCCAGGAACCTTAATTTTTCACCCATCCTAATAACCATAAAACAGAGACAGGCAAGTAATAAAATGTCAAAATCTATGTGTTTTAAAATCTGAGAGGACTCTCAAATGTCACTGAAATGTGGAATGAAAAAAAGGAGATGGGAGAGCCTGTAGCTGAGCTGCTGCTTTATGGGCTCATGCCTGAGGTGGTGGCTGGGCAGCCATTTTTCCACCCCCCTTCTCTCTTCACCAGGCTTTGTGGGACCATTTGAAAACGGTGATGGAGGTGGGAGATGAGGTGCTTTGGTGCTAAAGGAGCAGTTCCCTTTCTGGGGGAAAGGAGATGAAGTGAGGCTGCATTTCCTTTGCTGTATCAATCCCAGTTTAATCCAGTGTCCATAGGAGTTCCTGATGGACACAAGTGCTGTGCGAGCATCTTGTTCCCCTGTTCTGTGGGCTTCCTCATGAGCTTCGTATACTGCATTGGCCCAGGCAAATGTGGCTGTCCTAATAATCCTGGTGCTTCAAGGTTTTTAATGCAGTGTGTCAGCCAATAGCTGCACAGAACGTACAAGTTAACGCAGAAGGTCTTGGACTTCTCTCCACCCCCTTCTCTCATCAAAACAATATCTAAAAATGCCCACCCCAGTGATAACCGGAGCATAGATGGGAAATGGTTTTCCCATCTGGTAAAAATTCTTCATATTTCAAAACAGAAAAAAAAGTATCCCCATGTCAAATTAGGATGAAAAGTCAAGATCTCTGTCTGTCTTCTTTTTTTTCTTCCTTTTTTGCCAAACATGCTTTTTTTGAAAACCATGCGTTTTTGCACAACAAAGTGCAGTTATGGGCTGTCGTATGTCCCATATTCACAAACTCCAGATGAATATGATATTTGACTTTTCTTTTTCTTTCTTTCCCTGTTGGTTATTCCAAGATTAATCATCTTTTGAAACGAAAGCCTTTCTCGACTCAGAGAGAAAATGCCTGAAAATCAAAATGCCTAAAGTTTCCTCCAAAATTATTTTTCCCCTTTTTTTGAGACTCATCAAAACTAATCTTCCTTTATGATGGTTTGCTTGATCTGAACCTGTATCTCTGTGAAAAATCCATGACAGGCTCTAGTGACACTCACAGGGCACAGAAAGCGACCCTCACTGCATCCAGACATATGAGAACACCCCATCACCTCTACTGGTGAAAAGGCTGTTTTTAAAGAATAGGCACTAGGCAACCACTTTAAAAGTTAGTTCAGTACCGTACACCTTGCACACGAATTTTAAAACTCTAGCTCTCTTGACAGGATAAGGGCACCCAGATTAATGGGAGGCTGGCTGCGTGCATACTTTATTCTTCAAGCTAAAAAACCCCTCGGAGCTCTCCCAGAAATCTGAGAGGATGGCACAAAGTCTCTGCTCACTACTTCATGCCTCCTGCTGTGACCCGTTGGCTGAGGGCTGTCTGCCGTAGCAAGCCAGGGGAGCGATGCTGCCAGACCCCTCTCTGTTTTAGTGATGCAGATGGGGGTGGTGGGGGCTCCTGTTTAACGCTGGAGAAGGAGGAACAGTAACACGGGGCTCTGCAGAGGTTTGCACCCTGCTCCCAGATAGGGGATTCAGCATCTCTGTCCATGCACATTCGTCCCTGTGGTGCCAGATTTTGCACGCTGCTCAGTACGTTGGATACACGTCTGGTGCTGAGATGTAGGAGAGAGTGATGAGCCCTGGAGCCTGCCCTGACCTCCTTCGCAGTCCTGGTCTTGCAAGGACCAGCCAGGACCACATTGCCTGAATGTCACTGAAGACATAACAGGGCAGACTTTGTTTTAATGACTTTAGTGGCGATGCTAAGGTGCAAACAGAGTGAGGCAAAGCTACCCCTTAAAGAAATAAAAAATAAACCTGTCAGAAGGACATAGTTGTTGTGCGCAAAGCCCTCTGGTTTTACTGCTCAGGGAAGCCCTCTTCTATAAATAGCCAATAAATGAGTTAAAGGCTAAATAAAACACCCCATATACTGTAGAGCTGAGTCCAACGACTACCAGGAATCCTAAATGAGTAAACATTTTCAAAGGGATAAATCTGCTTAGTGTCAGTTTATGTCAATGTTTTACATGATTGAATCTATTAGAGCAAATAGCCAGTAATAAGAATGCAGATAAACCATGAACTAATTGCATTGGAAGGCTATGAGTCTAATAGGGCTCTGTCTCTCCTCCATTTGCCACTACTGCACCCCATGGAAGATCCTCTTGTAGTCAGCAGCTGCTTTGGTGGTTAGGGATCAAGGTTCAGCACCAGAGCTGGAGGATGCTCAGTGTCTCCTGCTGCATTTTGCATGTCTCTGTGCAATTTGTGTTCCCAGTGGGTGGTGGGGATGGGGAGTGGGGGGGTCTGGCTGGCCCTGGAGAAAGCTCAGTAAACATGGAGAGGCAGGATGGGTTCTCCTCTAGGGGAGACTGCAAAGTGCTCAGAAGACAACCTCTGGCCAAAACACAGCGGTGAGGACTGACTGCACAAGTAGACAGAGGGACAAGCCAACCTGTGTGTGGTCCTGAACCTGCCCTTGCTGTATGCAGGTAGCAGGGACAGCCAGGAGCAAAACTAGTGGTTCGGGAGCACCCAGCTGCAAAAGGCACCAGGGAGCCTGGGTGAGCTACAAAGACACAGACTCACTCCAGTCTTCTCATCTGTATGGTTTGGGCTGTCATTGCTTTACCATAGTGTCCCCTCTCTGATATACTGGAACGCCTCAGCAGTGAAGAGATCCTGGGACAAGATCAAGGTGCAAGACACCCTCTAGGGCTGGGATACAACCGGCTTCTCACCCAGATGTTGATGCCTGCAGGGTCAGTGTATCTCAGAGCTGGCAGTGGGCTTACCCCAAAGCCATCCCCAGGAGACAGAGTACCAGATGTCCCATTTCAGAGACGTGAAGCAGAGGCCCTGTGACTGGTGAGTGCACCACCACCCGCTGTCAAACCGCAGCCTCGCTCCCGGCACCAGCTTCATCCCCGGCTGCATCTCCCTGGCAGCGTTCAAGGTCCCACCAGCCTGTGGGGTCAGGGCTTCAGGTTCCCTTCAAACGCCATCTAGCAAGTGACAGGAGCTTAACAACACCACATATTCTCATGCCAGCCTTGATCAGAGTCTGACTCCTATTATGTAAAAGATTTCACAGGTGACAGTCCTGTGACACTATTCTTCTTGTGAGCCCAGACAGATGGGCCACTGCAGGAATAGTGCTTCCTCAGTCCAGAGATGTTCCCATGTCACTTTTCGACTTAGCAATGCACATAAACATATTTTACATGTAAACTGGGCAATTAAGAAGGCAAATGTTTTAAAATACAAGGATTTATTGGCATAAAATTTGCCATCTATCAACACTGCATAAATAGTTTTACATAAAAAGCCATCTGGAAACAGGTTGTTTATCATATTTATTCAGTTACAACTTGCTGGTTTAGAGTCTGTGCCTAGCTCATTAACTGTCAAGACAGTTTGACGTTGCCGATGAGAGGTGGATGTATTTGAAATTCTGCACGATGCATGAATATTAACTTGGGCTTTTAGGCAGCTGCACTATTTCAGACAGCTTGGACATGCTCTGCACTGGAATTCCTCTGTGAGAACAGAGCGGGCTGCGAAGCTGCTCTTTGCTTTAGAGTAGGTCTGGCTGGAAACCTTGGGGTTAGGTCTAGAAATGTATCTGAGCCTCCCAACTTGAGTAGAAGGCTCTGGGTGTGGGAATGATGGTGGTAGCAGGCTTATCCATCAGTCAAGAACACGCATAGCCTCATGTTGTTGTTTTCAGACACCGTTAGAAAAAGAAGCGCATGTTGCATCCTCTGAAGAGGTGCTGGAGTTGTCCTCCTGGGCTGTGTGCTCCATGGGAGAAACCACGGGCTGCAAACGACTCCCGTGCCTGCTGCAGACCACAGGCAGCAGTTTAGGAGTCACAGTATCAAGCCAACAGCCACCGGCTTTTCCTGACATTTGCTGTCTCCCTTGGTTTCAGTAATTAGATCCCCTGTTTGTAAATGTCAGATCTCACGAGGTGATGCTATTGTATTTAGCACTGTGCCCTTCTACTGATTCCAAAACACTTTGCAGAATTACTATAAATAATCCAATAACAAGAGCCAAATAAGTGGCTACAGCAGAAGGGGAGAGGACGTTAATGCATTTCAGCGTTGCTTGGAAATGAGGGGAAAGCTTCAGAAATGCTGTTCGCCAGAGCAGAGCTGCAGGGAAGACGACTGTCCCTCCCACACAGTGGGGCAAGGGGGGAGAAGGGAGGGTCAGCTGCTGAAAGGGACAGCGTACGGTGACATTTGCTCTGTGGCCCAGGCAGGTCTGTAAAGGGAGGGGGGGGTAGTTCAGCCACAAGCCGGCACTGCGGTGATGCTAAGTGCTCATGTCCTTGGCCAAGACCTTCAATATCTCTGTGCCTACCATAACAATAGTGATATCTTCTGTCAACCCTTTGTTTGACTCAACTGTTGGTTTCATGCTCCAACCTAGAACTAGCTGAGCTTCGTCTCAGGTAGTTGCCTGGTCTCTGCCCATAGTGACTGACAACTGAGTTTGTTTCTCTTGTCTTAACACAGGTATCACTTTCTAAATTGGGGTAAGACAAATCCTGTGCAGCACAGGCTGCCTTTAACCCTTCAAAATTCACACGCCCCAAATTATTTGGACCTCAGGGTGCTGCCAGCTGCCAGCATTTCCCTGGGCCACAATGTCCTCGTGTCACCTGGCTTGTCACAGAGAGCACCATGCAGGTGTGATGAGCCTGTGCACCAGCTGCAGGCCACTGCCAATAGCCTCCTGGGCCACCAGTGAACTGCAGACCACAGCTGGGGAACCAGGGACATGGACAATCATGGGCAATGCTTTATAAGGTGGGAGAAGAAGTCACACACGTAGAAAAACTCTCCCTCCCACATTTGGGTTGTGTGTTCCTCTGGCAGTGAGGCTCTGGTAACTTTGTAGAGCCCAGAACCAATGATTTGAATTTTGGCGCTTGTGGGAAGGTGTCAGCAGTAGGAGATGGTCTTTCAGCTAGCAAAGGTGTAGCATTTTGAGCTGGGAAATTGCATTTACTACTTTCACTCTATTACATGAGAGATGCTGGGACCTGCAGCTGCTTTGGTAGAGGCAGGTGCCCACCACCTCCCAGCACTGATGCTCTCTGCTCTCCTTTCTCAAGTTGGAATCAAGTGAGACTTCTACCTTTGCAAAGCAGTTTGAGGCATGAGCCACAAAATAAGAGAGGTGTCATGGGTCCCTATTCCCTGAGAAGACTTCTCAGGAAGAGCTTCAGGATGTTACTGGGTTGTTTTGATTCACCCCTTCATAGAGGCAGAATAACTTTTCGTCCGTTCAGCAGCAGCATGTACTGGGGACTGGGGACTGCTTAACAACAGGCCAGGATTTATTGGAGATCTATCATCGATGTGCTTTGTTGTTCTTTCTTTGAAGGGAGGTAAAAATGGATATTAAAATATGGGCTCACAGATATTTCAAAAGAGAAATGTTATTTAAGTGCATCATGGTCATGAAAGAACAGTTTATCTTTTTTCAATAGGGCAAATTACGCCAGAGTACCTCACACAGTCTTATATATTTAGACCCTTTACAATGAGGAAGGATAATTGCTATGATTGACACCACCTTCCCCCGGCTGGCTCTGATGGCAACTGCCCTGGTTCTGCTTGATGCTGGCTCCCAGGGAGAACGAAACTCCAGCAAGAGGCTGGGCACTCGGTGACACAGGCCATTTAGCAGCAGCCTCCAGTACAGGGCTGCGGTCATGCACGCTAATTAGCAATAACATCCTTGTTCAGTTCGTTCAAGCTGTACAGCAGTAAGTCCCAGAACAGATCCCAGGTAAAGGAAACGGCTTTATCTATTAAGCTGTTCCTGTTGTTATTAATCATGTAAAAACTCTATCTAGGAACTTTATGGCTGTCACTGTGTCACATCGTACAGCGACGGCTGGGCTTGAATACAAATCTCTCTATTTCCATGGCACAGCCCAGCCCCTGGAAGAAAGGCTGCTTGTCCATCGGGCGGTAGGATGAGACGCGACACTGCTGTACAAACGGCTGACGGGCAGAAGGCCAGTGGGATACAGACATCCCGCAAATATTAACTACTGTCTCCTCACAGGCAGCACTGAGAAGAGCTGCATAAGTGGCTTTTGCTTGGCCATATTCCCAAATCCCTGGAGACTTTAGGAATTTCGCTCTGTTTTTCACTGCTTGTGTTAAAACAATACAGCAGTCTCGGGTTGGTGGCCTGTAAAACACAAGGGGTGCGGCCACCAGGTTATAGAGAAGGCTGGAGAAAGGCTGGAGGGCTTTGGCTGTCTTCCTAGGTGCCTAGAGTTTAAACTCTTCTTGTTTCAGAGCAGAAGCAAACTTCTAACAATATAACGTTAGGAAGCAAGTAAGTAATCCCCCACCAAGAGCACCTGAGTCATGTATGCCGCAGCAGTAGCAGCGCTGTTGTTACCAGTCTGAGGATATAAGACATGCTGGTCTAAGGACATAAACAAACCTGTCAAAGAAGGGTTGTCACCGAGGACTTCCTTAAATATGCTCACTGGGTGAAAAATCATGAGTATCCTTAACTTCACTTCCACACAGAGAAGCAGAGGCACAGTGAGAAGTGACTGTGGATTTTTAGTGTCCACATCAGCTTTCCTGGAAGTATCTGATCTCCCTGGGCACAGGCCAGATAACAGAGTAAATGGATTGTGAACTGATTCAGTGCCTAGATCTCAACAATCAAGTAGTTTGAGATCCTCAAAAAAAGAGGCCATCTAACAGGAGCATTAATTACTGACGATGTGAGCCTTCCCTTTAAACACTTTTTGCTGGTGCTTCCTGCAGAGTAGACCTCCCCAGTTCCCCACATCTCATCTCCCCAGGTTGCTTTTGTTTCTTGCTTATATATATTCAGTAACACAGAAAACAGCCTATGGCATTTGTACAGAGACAACAAAGGGCTTAGCAGGTTACCTCTGTTATAGCCACGTACATCCCTTAAACCTGGGTCAGCCAACAAACCCTTGTCTCCCTGGGGCGCTGCAATGCGGAGAAGCTGCATGCTTCTCTAATGTGATGTGAAACCACCAAACCCACCTTCTCTTACCAAGCTCCTATAGCTAATAAGGGGCAAGGAGGAAAAAGCACATGTATTAATGCAGCAGGCTGACAAACACAGCTGCTGACAGAAATGGAATAGAAGAAATCATCAAGGGAGCAGAATAATAACCTAGCCAGGAGATAATAATAAAAGCCTGATAGCATTCACACAGGTCTATATAATGTATTTGTCACTGGCCTCCTTCCTCCCTGGGCATTGGTAATAGGGGACAAATGGCATGCTGATTTCTGAAGAGTGCGTTGCTATGTAAACCATGGGGGCTGGCCACTAAGGGAGTAATATCTCATCCGCTTTCTTCAGCACAGCCCTCTGGCCACCGCGAGCTGGTGATATGTATAGCACAGCATGCAATGGGGATAGTGGGACCTTATGCCAGACAGGTCAGCACCACCATGAATCTTTGCCCAGAACTCGGTGCAAATATAAACCACTGCAGAGACCCAGGACATCTGGGAAACCTCTGGCATTTCTGTCTTTAAGCACCATTATTCAGGCTTTCCATGGGGACAGAGGCTCTGGAAGCCACCTGAGGTAGTATCTCTGCAGCATCCCCTGAGCTGTAAGCATGGGGAATCTCAAGAAAGATCAGATTATAATACAAGTTTTCTTGGGCAGGAGTTTTGAGTGCTTCAGCTAAGTAAATACCCCAACTCTGAGGTCCTTAACCAGACTGATACGCAGAGCAGCCCCCAATTAAACTTTTCCCTAGGGTTATACCAGTGGGCTGCAGGACATGGCAGGAGCGACAGAGCAGCTCTGTGTACAGACCAGGGAGAGGCAGACACCACAGCACTTTAACCAGTCAGAGCAAATTTATAATTCAATACCAGGATTAATAACATATATCACATTTAAAGTCCTTAATGTGTGTGGCTTGACATATTAGCAGACGAATATGAAATCAGTGCCATAGCAGCAGGCACAAATTATTCAGAGACTGTCCGTCCCTGCAACAAGCAGCAGAGCAACATGCTTTCAGTTGGCTTAGGGTAGGAATATGGAGCACCCACAAATCTATACCCAGCCCATGTCCAGCACAAAGCAACTAAGTCCTGCAGGGCTGAACAGGAATAACAAAGATCAGTGCTTAGAATCTAGAGAGCTTTGTGTTTTTCAGGCACTGTAGGATCCCTGTGAAACCCAGACCTCCCAACAGCACATCCCAGGGAGGCAATTCCCACATTTCACCCAGAATGAAACTCAGCAACAGGGAGACACCATGCCTTTTTCTGGGCCCATCAGAACTAGTGTCCAGACCATGCGTTTGATGATGTGGATCCCCGAGGTGTTGAGGGACTCATCAGCCCCAGTGCTAGGTGCTGTATAAATCCGGAAGACCCATGTGCCAGGGTGTATGACCGGCTCATTCAACAGCACATTGTGGCAGCTTAGCCAAAATGGTGGCGATTTCTGAACTTGCAGAATTGGGTCAGTTCACTGCGGAGAGGTGAGGCCAGGAAACTCCAGGGTCAGGCTGCACCGCCACAACTCTGCCGCTGCCTCATCCCAGGCAGCTCCTTCAGTAATGCTGTACTTAAATGAATCTCCCAAATGAACCAGCTCACCTGGAGATAGCTCAAGGATTTCTAGCATGGAAAAACACCCTGAAATACACACCTCCTTCCTCCACCACTTTACCTGTCTGTTTTTCCTCTTACGTATCCAAGAGTTCAGGCTGCCCCAAGAGCAGTGCAACCACGCAGCCTCTCCAGTGAGCTTTGGGATGTCAAGATTGGCACAGGCCAAGGCCCAAGTGCTAGTTCATGCCCTGGGGCATTGCAGGAGGGAGATTTTCCCTCCTGAACACCTTGCAGAGTCAGAAGCATTTTGCACATTGAGTTTGATGTTAGAGCATGTCTCATACTCTGGGCTTTTTCAACACTGCACTTAATTCCTAGAAGAAAAATGCAAGACAGCCCCTGAGAGCAAAGTGCAAAAAGAGTTTGAAAAGATCATACGCTGCCAGCTTAGTCCCCTGCTGGCACTTCTCCCCACCTGTCTGCAGGAGGGCAGGTGTGTCACATCATGTTTCTAAGGTTAATAAATCCCTGCCTGGCTGTGGGCAGAAGCACACACCTTTCCTAAAGGCAGAGGGACCCACGTTCAGAGCCTCTGCTAATTGCAGCCACGTCAGTATTGTGCAGGCATAGAAAGCAGCTCAGCTCATCAGGCTCCAAAGGATTTTGGCTGCTCTCTCATAAAGCTGCATGCAGGGGGGCTGCCGGGACCTCCCCTGCAGCTGGCACTGCTGCAGGTCACAGGTGTAATGAGCTGTGAGGCTCAGCAGCACTTCCCAGCACGCAGCTGTGTGACGCTGGCTGTCAGAGATCTTGGAGCCCCATAGCAAGTGCAGCAACCCAATGTTGGGGTGGCAGAGACAGGGACCAGCCCTCTACAGCTTGTTTCCAGGGAAAGGCCAGCAAATAGCAGCTGGAAAGCTCAGGTACACCTGCAGCATCCATACATCTACGAGTGAGCTACAAGGTGGAGCTTTAAGATTACTCAGCAGAGCTGGCAATGTAGCAATGGTGGCAGGCTTGCAATCCTCTTTTCTCGCTCCAGCAAACCCTTATTTTTGTTCCAGTCACTAGAGAGGATAAAGGACATTTGGTTAAGGTATTATACACACAGTAGTAAACAGCAGACACAGTATGTCAGCAATACTCTGCTGCAGTGTAAGAATGACCATATGTGTCTGCCTAATGATGGCTTGTAGATAGCTAGGGAGAGACTAAAAGAAACCAGGGAAGCATGAAGTGATCTTTCTCCTCAAGACTCTGCCTCACTTTTGGCAGTCAGCAAAGCAGGAGCTGTCTGAGCCAGAGGTTGCGCCTGGACTGCCAGGTTTGATAGGCACCGATGGCTTCTCATCACTCCCAGGACTTGTTTATGCCTGTGATGAGGAGTTTAATTAGGCACCGCAAGAAAAAATACTTCTGTAGCATTGGACTCCACAACTTAGACTGCTGTGAGATGCTTTTGCAAAGATATCTCATGGGATGTAATCAAAGACTCCAAGCTTCAGCCATTTAATAACTTCTGAAACTCGTAAAATTAAATGACAGTTCACAGAGGAAGATGAGAAATAAAAGAGTTACCGAGAGAAAATGTCTGTGTCTACATGAACCTGAGGAGGATGTAATTAGGCACTGACAGCACATAAGGGATTGTCACTGGCTTTTAAAAAGAGAGCGGAGCAGGGCCACTTTGTCGGTGATCCCAATTCCTCTTATGCATCCCGAGAGCAAACTAGGTTAAATATCACGTAGATTAGTTCCCTAACTTGGAATAACGACCATGTGAATCTGCACCTCTGCTGTACATAAAACCTTGTGTAGACTGGCAGCAACATCAGGCTGTGCATTTGAAAGGTGAAATGTTTGCAAGTGCAGGCGAGGGCGAGCAGCAAAGCCCGGTCCTGATGAAAGGCAGGAAGGGAAATGGCTGCATTAAGCCGTCTAGCAGTGCTCCTGATTAACAGCTGTCCCCAGGCTGAAATACTGAACATCGGAGTTCAGCAGGTCGTCTGTTACAGCAGAGCTAAAAGGCACTGTAACAGTATGGAATGAGAAGGAAAATTTATTTATTCATCTATTTTAACATCTGGTTACCTACTTCCACTCTGGAGGAGAGGAGGTGACCGCAGGAGCTGGGCAGGTTCTGGTGATCCCAGGGGCACTAGACATGGACACCCGCCCCGAAAGGCACATGGGAACAAAGGCACAAAGGAAAGAAGTCACCGGTAAAAATACAGGACTTCATCTTTCTTTCCTAACGGCCATCCAAATGGCTTTTTGCTGCTTCAATAATAGCACATGAAAACCAGAGCTGGCTGTGCTTACTGTTAAGAGCAATCTACTCATCTGCACATCTCCCATCATCAAGGTGTTCACCACATGCTGTCATTCCTGCTATGTCTTCTAATGGTTCCCACGAACAAATTCAGCCCCTACAGATCTTTACAAAATGCTGCCTTTGACTGATTGTAGCAGAAATTCAGCATGTGGGCTGCACAACTGGATACAGAAGAAGCTGCCTTCACTGCAGAACTGAGCAAGGTTCAGACACAGATTTAGCAATTTTTTTATTTTTTTTTTTTTAAATTAACAGAACCTGTGTGATTTTATCCATGTCAGATGGCAATGCTGCCACTAGGCAATAAGAGAGAACTGGGTCCCTGTTAGTTTAGCCTGTGTATAGATGAGAGAAATCAGCATATAATCTTGGTACATCACAGCCCTACCCTGATGAAGTCTAATGTCCCAAAGGGACATCAAGGTCATCTAAGTCCGACCTCCACACCATAGACTTCCCTGTGTTCACATTTGAACTAGGCTGTACCCATAATAAAAACATCCAGCTATTATTTTTCAATTTATGTAATGGAGAATCCTTCATTCCTTGTTTTAACAAGGTTGTCCTTTGTTAAAAAAAACATACACCTTATTTGTAGTCTGAATACATTTATCCTATGCTTTTAGTTTTAGATCTTATTGTACCTCTAGTATTAAATTTCTTTACCTTATTTTGTGACTTTGGGATCACTCGTCCTTAACCTTCTCTTGGCTAAGTTTAACTGATTGAACTTCTGAAGTTATTCACCACCCTGACTTTATCTCATTATCTAATCTTTCCTCTGGTACATCTCTAAGTGTCTCCTCCAATTCAGGAGAATCCTTCTTAAGTTGTGGCTATTATTGAACACTGTACTTCTGGCTGGCACGTTGCTGTGGACCTTCACACCAAGTGCTGATTACCCTCACGCCTTCCATGTCTCGCTGCTTCCCAGCACGGTCGTGTCTCCACTATGGCTACAGCTTTTACTCCAGTGGGAATGACTTCACATCCATCCCTATTACAATGCATATTGTTTGCTTATGCCCAGTTTCCCAAATAATCCAGGCTGCTTTATAACAGCGATAAGACCTCTCCATCATCTCCCCAGGTCTTTCTGCCACCTGAAGCTTTATCTGTGACCATTTTATATTTTCTCCTGGATCATCAGTACAAATATTAAATAGCACAGAACCCAGGTACCAGTCCTTGTAGGACCTCGTTACAACACCCTTCTGAACATGAACATGGACTCCCAGCTTGCAGGTGATATGTGGAGTTTCATCACCTAGAAAGTTTTCCATCTACTTAACATGTGCCATGTTGAACCCATAACACTGTAATTCCTTAATTGCAATTAATCTTCTGATATCAAAGAAAACATTATCCTTGCTGTCATCATGGTGCTTACAATGACAGACAAGCAACACACAACCCCTTTGCGAAGCACATGCATATAATTACTGAAAGCATTAAACTTATAGTTAATAGAACACTGATGCAAACACAGGAAAATTTTTGATAATAGCTGAAATGCACGTTGCCATTTCAAAGCCCTTAAAGGAGTAACTCTCAAAGCTCCTCGTCAATTGAGTCAGCCTTCCACTCAAGCTAGGGTTGGTTCATCTGATTTGATATCATTACTGGAGACTAATAAAATAGTTTTTTATTCTGTAAGCATCCCAGGAGGCAGCCAATGTTGCCCTGCAGGGCAAGTCTGCCTTGGCAAGCCTGTACCTTCTTACCTTCTCACCTTCTGGTTTCCTTCCCAGAAATCACTGAAAACGTTTTCTTCTCAAATGTCTTCCTGGAATAACCTGCCCTCCCTGTCTCACTCTGAAGGAATAAAAACATCTGATTTGGTGCAGCCTGAAGTCAGTAATATGATCTGCCACCCCTTCTGCAGGAAAAGGCAGGCACTAGGAGAGCTAGAAGGCAAATAGCCACTGAAAATTTTCAGAAGAGGGAGGATTTTTCTAGGGGAGAGAATGAGCAAAATGAATGTCAGTCTTTAAAAAACAGGTTGCTACTTTTCAGCTTTCTCTGCATAGAGGGAGCACAGAACTAGGGAGCTGTAGGCACTGGATTTGAAGTCTGAATGACAGCAGACTAGAGATGCTGGAATAATAGGGAGGCATCGTGAATGATCAACAAGATCTGGAAATCACAGGAAGATAGAGGAAAAGGAGTGAAAACATAAAAATAAAAGGATACGGAGGAGCAGCTGGCTGATAATCTACTCCCTTGTGACTGTGCAATGTGAGGGTAGATTTCAGAAGAGTGTATTAAAAAGGTATTGAGACTTATGAACATGGGGGTAATTTTAATTTTTTTTTTCCCAAAAAAAAGCCCCAAGGACCTTGTCTTTATGCTCCAGATGCTGATGCTTTGACTGAAAGCCATTGGGGCAGGGAGAATATCTGTGAGCCATACCTTCTGCCAGAATGCTTCAACTTATTAGCAGGATACTCAGCAGCATCACTTTGCACCTGTGCCAATGTCAGAGTGAGACAACAACTACATTGATTTCAATTATCCTTTGCAGGGGTGAGGCTTAATGCTTAGATTTGTCTCTCGCTTGCAATGGTCAAAACAGGTTCACACAGCGCAACTTTAGCATAAATGTATTTCAATAACGGTAATGAAGAAGGAATCTTTATTTCTTCTAGTGCTTGCATAATCTTCATTCTTAGGCAATTTCCCAGTGGGCCGGCAAGACCATAGATCAGCCTCCTGGGCTCACCATGCAGCTGGAGGAAATGAGCTTTCATTCCTACACAGGCATGATACCACATTAAGTGCATTTTGGGGGCTCTTGAAGCAGGCGTAAAAGCATCACTGTCAAAAACTGTGAAATGAATTTATGAAAAAGAAATCCATCCTTCTGGTTGAGGAGGTTCCTGAGGTGAAAATCACTTGAGACTGGGGGAGGATGTACTGAGGAACACCTTGCCCTACGTGTATTCTTTTTCCCATACTTTGAGTCAGCATCCGCTACTGACCACTGTCTGAGACTACCCAAGCTAGATGGAACTTTGATCTGGTCCTGTATGGCCATCCATAGGTTCCCTTGTGTCACCGTCTTCATATAAAGAGAGATGCATGACATGCCCCGGCCAGGGAGCGTGGCTAGTGGTGAAATACAATCCAAAGAGTCAGTGAGTGGAGCTGTCTTGCTCCAAAGACGTGTTTCACCACTGTCCTATGCTTGCGAAGTGTGTTCTGGATCTGCCCCTGGCTAAAATGTCCCAGCCTCCATCCCCCTGAATGCACATTAGGCTCCTGCCTTTGCTTCCATGGGACCCCATTTTCTATGATACTACTTCTTGCAATCTACTCTGTCCATCAGCTTCAGAACAAAAACCAGTCAATAAATATTTTTCTATCATCCCTTTGGAAAGCACAAAACAGGACCATTAATCCATTAAAGACAAATATCTGCGGTTCTGTTAACTAGGAACCATCCCTGTGTAACTCTCCCAGCAGCACTGGGGTTATGGCTTTTCCCGTGGTCAGATGGGGCGAGGAAGGGCTGCCCTCACTGGTGTGCTGAACGGCTGAGCAGAGGATCTGAAGACAAGTGTGGAGAGAGGAAGAAACATAAGAACTATGTACATGCAGAAAAAAGTTGTATTTATCCACTTCAGCTGGATCTCTGCACCAGCACAGAGGACCCCAATAGACCTTGAAACAATCCCCTTCCACCTGCAGAAAAAGATGGACTCTGCACAGGTATTTGAAGGCAGAGAGGGCCAGAAGCCAACCCACCTTTAGACCTGCAGCTGTACAAACACCCGGAGGGGGGGATGTGGGTTTGTGTTCTCCTGTCCTCCTCTTGGTTGCCTGCAAAATGACACAACTGTCATCTGCGTAGCTGCTGCTGCTCTTGGTGCTCCCAGCCCACGGCATTTGTCTGGTCTTGGCTGCCAAAATACTCAGGACTGTGCAGTCCACACAGGTAAATAGGTTCTGACAGGCGAGGAGCGAAGTGCTGCTGCAGGTAGAGCACTCCCCAAGCTAGCCCAGCTTGCCTTTCTGTCAGCACATTTGTGTTTGGAGAGAGCCAGCGGATGAGAGCATCCCTCATGCCTAAGTAAAAGGCTGTGGTGAGAAATCACCTTGCTCTGCTGCGTGTCCTGGACTGCAGACTGAAATTGGCCCAACCTATTTCAAGTTCATGCTTAGGCTGGCTTTCTCTCTTGTTTTCCCCTTGTGAAACAGTCCTTGTATGTTCTCTTTGAGCAACACCACTATTTGTATCTGATTGAAATGCAGTTAGCAGAACCTTCCCCAAATATTTCCTTTGTAAACACACTTGAAAATTTAGAATAAATTTTATTCACTGAAGCTACATAATTAGAAAAATGGGGGGCACATCTGTCTTCCTATAGCCATCCTTAGCATCATCCATAGCATCCTGACTCACCTTCCCACCAGGGTACAGACCCAGGGTGAGAGCTCAGCCGTTAACCAGAGTCTGGCTGGGATCCCACTGCAGACCAAAGCTGCTCCAGCTTCCCCTGATCACAGAGCAGCTACGAAAGGTCTTGGGCACACGACTACTTGTGACAGATCCCTGAGCTTGCACTGGCCTCCTGGGCTCCCCCATCACTCCAGGACTCAGTGCCAGCACCTCCATGTGCAGGGGACCGTTACGGTCTCGGTGACAGCGAGACACATTCCTTGCCTCTTTCAGCTGTCCTCTATCCTAGTTGAGGTCTCTCCACTCAGCCCCAAGGTGCATTGCTGTATATCCCTCTCAAAGACATGATGGTTTCCTGGAAGTAACTTCTGAGTGATAGATACTTAAGAATTATAAAACATCCACTTCAATTTCCTCAGTGAAAGCCTGATCTATTGAACAAAAAGAGTTTTAAGGCACAAGAAACATCAGATAGGGTGTTCCCAGGCTGCTCTCTCCTCTCCGCACTGCAATGATGCTCAGCACTGCCCGCAGAGCAGTCCTTGCTGCATCCAGGTGCAGGATCACATGGACAGGTTTGCCTTTCCAGATAACCCCAGGCACTCCTCATTATCATGGCATGAGGCAGCATCCCTTGGAGCAGGGGTGCATGTGTGCCAAAACTCATTAACCTTCTGCATGCTGCCTTCAAAGAACCTGTCAAAGAGACTGCAAACAGATACTTCGGTATGTATTTTCCCATTTGTTACTTCCCCCATCCCTTCTCTTTGGAGGTGAACGCTGGCATTGAGTGGTCTGATGCAGCCTTCTAGGTGGGAAAAGAAGGTGGTTACCTCCCAGGGCAGGTTTGCTGGGGAGGTAGGAGTGACAGGAGATGCAAAGCTCTCCCTGTTAGCACTTCTAAAGGGATCAGACCAGCTGCATTGTCCAAAGAGGAGTCAGTCCCCAAGGGGAGTGGTGACTCTTGCAGCAGAGACAGTCCTGGGTGCTTGGTCAGTGTGAATTGGGTGCCTCAGACAATGAGATGGGTTGGAAAAATGGTGGGAGTTAAAATAGCAGCATCAGCAACCCTGTCTCTCAGTTCTTGGTTTCCTCTCCCTGCTTTCTGCTTTCTGAAGCTTTGGGGTGCCTCAGGTCATTGTTTTCAAGCTTTCCTTTGTAGTCTGGAGCCTCATTTACAAAGCAGTAGCTGGAGTTCAAAGCGATGCCTGGGAGGTAGGGGTGTCAGAGTATTATGGAAAAAAAAATCAGGAATCAGAGGACTAGTGAGGAAGTTAGCAACTTGTTACAAACCTATGCTAAATTCAGGCCACTGAGCCTGACGTGTAAACACCCATATCCGATTGCTGTATCTTCGTTTTCTTTTTTGATCTTACTTTATTTATTTCAAGCAAGATAAGAGGGAATGTGCCATACTGAAATGAGAAAGGCACATACTAAGAGCAAACTGCTGTCACAACCCTTTGTGAAACAAGAAAACCATGAGTGCAATAGATAAAGGCTGCTCCCCTTGTTTAATGTTGGTCCAATTTGCAGTTTGAACGGTGTAAACAAAATAGAGCAAACTGCTATTATTAGTAGTCCAGTTACATGCTACTCAGACTCACAGTCTAGATTGCCTACTTAATACAAACCAAATTTCATTAACAAATTTCAGTTAAATGTTAGTATTTACTAGTATCTCCCCCATCTTCTCAGGAGCTTTGCTCATCCTCCCCTGCTCTGCAGGGCTGAGGGTCAGAAGTCTCAGAGCTCTCAGCACCCTTCGCTGGGAGGAGTGTGGTGTTAGCGATGGGCTTTCTTCCTCCGCTTTGCCAGAACTGTGAAGTTCATGTTGGCTTCTGTCTTTTCTGTCTTGGTCTACTTGCATTTGGTTTTATACATTTTCTAGACATCCGTTGTACAGTTTCTTCTTTCCATTGGTTTCCAGTTATTCAGTTTTTTTGGTTCATTTTGCTTTTTCTAAAGCTGGTTTTACCTGAACAATACAAAGTCTCTCTCCTGAAGTAACCACTGACCAAACATCATGGTGTGTGTTTACAGTCTGGGACAGCTGATCCCATCCTGTTTCTGCACTCTGCCACCCACATTTTATTCTAGAGTCATAGACCGCTCAGTCCGCATAAAGAAGCTACTTGATCTTGCCATAAACTACAGCAAACCTAAAATACATATAAGCAATTATCTAAACAATTACTATCACAGCTAATACAAACTAATATCAGCTCAGAGCATGACAAGCTCAGACGATTCCTGAGACCTTGCATTGCCAGGTCAATATGAATACTATGGCCTTCAGCAGCAATAGTAAAATCACGTTTATTGGGTTACCAAGGGAGACAATGTCCATTCCACAGGGCCAGGCTGCTGCCTTTACATCCACAGAGTGAAGTTTGGGAGATTTTGGGGAAAAAAGATTTGTATAGAGCGGCCTGTATATCCTTCTTTCCTCGCTCACGTCAGACTCTTTGCAAAGAAGGGACAAAGGGTCTAGCAGGGAGAAAAAAAATCAGCTATGAATCTTGAGCTGCAATATTGTTGTTGAATAAAAAGTAATTTCCTTTTCTCCCATTCCTCAGTTTGACTTTTCAGCTCTGTGCGCCTCTCCCCCGTCACCACGAGTACCAGCAGATTCCACTGGTACCAGGATGCCCATCTTTGCTTCTGAGCTTGTAAGTCACTTTGCAGAAGCCTTCGCCGACAGAGGTATTGGCCGTTTGTTATAGCTGCTCTGCTGGAGGTTACGACTCCAGCTGTGGAGCCAGCCATGGAAATGAGAGTGCTCCTCCCTCCCTGCAGCGCTCTGTGAGCTTGGTTGACTCCAGCAGCTGATAAAACTGGCTGCAGACAACCATGAAGACCTTGTGTGGAAGTCGATGAGGAGCACTGAGACAGTTCCTTCCAGTGGCTGTGTCCTGGGACTGACACCTTCCCTGGATAAGCACAGTGCTGCCGTCGGGGCTGGCCAGATCAGGCAGGGGAGGGTCACAGGCAGTTGTATGAAACATCTCATTGCTATTGACATAAATGAAAATAGAGATAAAGCTGAGTAAATACTGAAGAACAACTCTGCAGCATCTCCTCAAATAAAGCACTCAGTTTGGTTTCTTGTGATGAGCTTAGCCACTATTTGCAAGTGTTCAGCCAACCACCAGTTATCTGTCAAAGCTTTCACAAATTCCATGATGCTTATCACAAGTAGATTGGCACCTGAGGACTTATGCAGCGAATGGCTATTTTTAGATGCCACACATTGTTCTTTAGATTATGAAGTGTCACTCACCAAGCAGGGAGCCAGGAGGACTTGATGTGATGTTGAGCACCAGCCAGGCTCCGAAGAGCAAAGGCATATCATGAGAAGCTCTCTGCCACCCTATAGGATGGGCATGGATCATCCTGGTTCCTTGACAACGACAAATAATATGGTTAAAGGAAAACAGGAGACGCTCACTGATACTGTGATCGACTTGGTTAAATCTAGAAGGAGTTGCTAGAAAAAATTTAGCTATGGATAAACTTTGAACCAAAGTCGTGAATGAATTATTGGTTTATTTCTAGCCAATTTATTTCTAGCCTTGGGCTTTCTAAATTTTGCCCTAAATAAGGATTTTAACCAAAGAAGACAGTCCCAGGTTTCCTGAGCAATGAACTGTTCCCAGAATTGAGGTTAAATGTTACCAGCATCCCTCTTGCAGAAGAGTGCAATGCTCACGTTTTATAGAGGCAGGATGTCACTGTAACCTTTCAACTGTCTTCAAACCTCCCAGGCAAAGATATCTTTCCTCAGGGTAGTCAGCACCTCTGCGGCTGAGAGTTCTGCATAATAACCTCATGCTTGTCTGACATGGGGCTGATTGTAACTAGCAAAACACGTGAGATGTGGTCATCAAAACTTCATCTTTGCTTGGCTGATTTAAAGAAGTCACAGAGGGTCAGAAGCCCTAATGCTGAGCTGACCTTCCTAAAGCATGAAGGATTGTTTATCTGCCTAGAAATGCAGTGTATATGGGGTTGTGTGTATGCTCAAGTAGGGTAGATATATAAAAATGGGTGGCAGAGAGAACAAAACACTTAAACTGATTTAGAGCAGGAAAAACACAAGATGGCACAAGTAGCATTTCAAGGATGCTCTGTGAAGTTGAGAAACGAGTAATTCATGCACTGCCTTAAAGCTACAACCCCCTAACTGGAGAATACTAAACAGTACAATTGCAGTATAAATCACTGTGCTTGCCCAAGAAAAGTCCCCGTGCAGTTGCTCATCTGGCTGTCAGTCAGCCATAGGAAGTATCCTAAACCTGTCTGTATTGATCGTGTTATTTTACGGACCTCCAGAAGCCTCAAACAAGCTATTTGCTATCAGGAGATGCTGCCACGAGTGGCTTCCTGACCTGGGTCTGCTTTGCAGCTCTCTGGGGACCTGCACTCACATGTTATGATCAACAGAGGATCTCCTAAACACATGGACATAGGACTCGTATCAAGAACCATAATGTGCACTGGACAGTGCCTGCTGCCTGATTTCTTTGCAAAATTTCCACAGGGTGGGATAGGGAGGTAAATATTTGTGGATGGGTGTGGGGAGGATACAACAAAGCTGGGACTGCAGTAAATATCGCCTCATTGTGTTGTCACCTTCTGCCAAATGCTGAGCATGCTGGATCCCTACCAAAGTCAGCAGAAGCTGAGAAGACTTGGTGTTGCTCAGAATCAAAAGCTTTGTTTAACCCAAGAACTGTGGCTGCAGTGCTGAGCTCTCTGATGCTGTGCCTGGCCGTGCCCCCACAGGAGTCTGCCTTGCTGCCTGCTGTGCCCCTGGGACCCTGGCCTAGAGCTTTCTTGCAAATCTGTCCCGAATGGGCAGCCACAGAGTCCCAGTGAAACCCTGGGTCTAATCCCCTGGGGCTCTCAGGCAGTTCAGGTCTCGAGGAAGAATTTGTAGTTCTGACTTCTCTTTACATCTTGCAGTCTTGGGATTGATCCTAGGAGAGCAGTCATCAAGAGCAGCCTTCCCGAGTCATGCTTACACATCAGCTCTTGTCTCTCCACCAGACTGCTCTCTCCTACCCTTCTTCTAGTGTCCACAGACCCAATGCTTTGATTTCTTCATTGCAAAAGACATGCTGTTGCTGCTGATGTTAATGGGAGCTTTGACACTTCAGCTGGGCCAAAACATTATCCTGCCTGCCTTAGAATAGAATCATAGAATCATTGAGGTTGGAAAAGACCTCTAAGATCATTGAGTCCAACCGTCGACCCAACACCACCATGTCCACTAAACCATGTCCCTAAGTGTCTCATCTACTCGTCTTTTAAATACCTCCAGGGATGGGGACTCCACCACTTCCCTGGGCAGCCTGTTCCAATCTTTAACCACTCTTTCAGTAAAGAAATTTTTCCTCACGTCCAATCTAAACCTCCCCTGGCGCAACTTGAGGCCATTTCCTTTACATCAAAAGTTTGCTTCAGTTAAACTGTACATTTCCCATTGCTTTATGTTATTTGGTTGCTAAATTTAATTAGAAGAGTTTTCCAATTGCTTATGCTGGGGCACCGGACTGAATCCCCATCCCTACTGCTATGCTTCTTTATTGTCTTTCTTACACCCTACCAACAAAGCACCACCAAACCTCGATTTGAGATGCTTCTGCCTCCTCAGTTGGCCATCTCAGCTTCTTTGCTGGGTCTTGTGGACTCCATGTGAGGCTGGCACATGAGAACCTGGGGCTGTGCCTCAACTTCTGTCGTGTGAACCCAGCAAAAGCAGGTTTCTTAGTGCTCTGGTCAGCGCCCTGCTGCAGGGTCATCTGTTTTTGCAGTATTATACCTTCGTATGAATTTAAGGGGTTTGCCATTTTTATAGAGCTGTTATTAAGCTCTACATTTTAGTAGTGCCTACATGTCTGAAGTGATGAAAGGGGTTATATGAAGCAGTTTCCATTCCAGCAGACGAACCAGTGGCTCGTGATGCCACAGAGCTCCCAGTCCCATGTGCCATGTGCTCACAGCAGGGACCAGGCTACCACATTCCCTCAACTTGCCCTCAGCAGCCGCACCAAAGGCTGCCTCAACACAGCCTGGATCTAGACAAAGGTGGAAAATACATTTCTGCCTGGCAAGTACCACTGTGGAAGTGCCCTAGCAGATGCACTCAAGCCTTCAACACCAAAATGCCGTGTATTTACTCAGATACTAAACAGAAAGCACATCACTGACTTAATTGCAAGATAATTCTGACTTACAGAAACACTCACGGCGGTATTCAGTGTTACAGATACTGGAATGTACCCCTTTGTAATTAGGTTGCCTTCAAACTACACACTACCTTTGTGAGTCTGTTTTCCCCTAACATTGCTCTGAAGCTTCTCTAATTGCCTCTTCAGAGCTGTGTGCAGTGCGCACAGTGCCAGCGGAGCAGAGCTAAGGCAGATGCTTTCCGAAAACCCGAGCTCAGCAATGCCTAGGTGTGTGGGGTGCTAATTAGGTTGATAGCCCAGTCACAAAGACACCGAATAATAATCAGTTTCTTCAGCAAGGGCCACAGCACATTGCCAGTTTCTGCCAGCTCCCGGCGTGACAGGCCAGCATCCCGCCTAGCAAATCCTCCCCCGGAAGGGCAGCCCTCGACCCCCCAGCTCTGCATTAGTGATTATCAGGGGGCCAGCATTTGCAGGGAGACATGTGAAAATGTCAGCATAGATAGAGATTAAGCCATCTTCACCTAACGTCAAAACTGCCATCTGCTTCTCTCCTGCACGGCTTTAATCAGATTTTCTCGACAAAAAAAGTAAGCAAGAGCGATGGGGAGGGCTCTGAGCATGCAGGCATCTGTGGCCTTTCTGTGCTTATGCGGAGAGGCCTGGGGAGCTGAAAAGGGTTCGTCTCGACATTTCACATAGATAGGCTCTGTGTGGCTTCCTCTCTCGAAAGGCAGGACTTGCCAGGAGCAGGCAGCGAGGGCTGCCATTCCACTGTATGCGTGGGGATAAAAGAAAGCTATTGTTAAAGTGGACCTTGTCCTCATATGACTGGTTTTGTTTATTTAAGCAACAACCAGCAGAGTAAAGCTTTTAGCTGATGAGATTTTAACGGGACCCTGCTTGGTTCCCCAGGTTGATTCTACCCTTGCACTCTCAAGAGCAATGGGTTTCAGAAGACAAGCGGATAGCAAAAGAAAACTAATGGGAGAGTTGGATAGTTTGATCCACAGTCACACCAGAATTTCGATCTTGCCTTGCCTTGCCTTCCCTTTCCTTCCCAAGCCCAATATGTTCAAAGCTAAATTTGCCACTGCTAAGTTGAGGATAAATCATTTTAAGGAATACTGTGTTTTATGTAGGGACAAGATGACTGGCTGAACGTTAACCTTTTGTGTCCAAAGCCTAAAAGATAAGCTACATGGAAGAGTTTCTTGACATGGCTCACAGATCACACTTAAGTGTGTGGAGTGGGGCGTGCCTTCTCCTAACAGTGATATTGTTGACACCTGCTGAGCACCTGATTCACAATAATCTCAGAGACTTTCATTCCGATCTGCTCATCAGCCAGTTGTTCCCCATCTTGAATTCATATAGCTGACTATTCCTTTCCAGATGTATTTATCCTTACCAAGTAGCATCTCTTTTTTTCAGATCATCTCCAACTCAGCTATGAATTTGTGAAGTTCATTTGTAAGTCTAGTCATCCAACGTGCTGGCAGTCCTTTCCAAGTGGTGGTGTCAGCCAGCTTGAAAAGTGTTTTCTCTGTTCCATCATCGGGACCATTAATGAAAGTGCTGAAAGCTTAGTCCATACAGTAAGCTTCCTATTTTGACAGTAATCTGTCAATGATTGCTCCATCTATAATTTTCTAACCAGTTTTGCAACTACCCAATAATATATTCATCTAGATGATTTTTTTCTAGCTCATGAAAGTGTCATGGGAGACAGTGTCGAAAAACTTCCTAAAATCAAGTTCTATGACATCGTCTGTTTCTTCTCTGTCCGCAAGGCTTTTTGCACTGCCATAAATGAAAATTAGATTGGTTTGATATTTGTTCTTGACCATATGCAACACAGCTGATTTCTTATAAGTCCAAACGCACCAGCTCCTTCATTACTGCGGCAGTTGTACCTATGTACCCATTTTACTTTACACATAATCTTCACCTGCAAGTTTAAAAGCATTCCCAAGAGACGTGGTCTTCAGTCCAGAGCTTGCATGTCATTATCTCATGACCTACCTGAATGAACAAAATATGTTCTGCTGTCCATAAAGCAGGCCTGTGTTCCCAGGAGAGAATATAAAGGATAATGTCTCCTAGAAGAGATAAAAGGACCTGCTGGCCCTTTGCTTGATTTCTCTCCCTGCTCAGGTGGTGGGAGTGAGATATTTGGGAGCAGAAGTTCCTGCTTTGTGTTTTCTACAGAGGCAGCTCAGTGAAAGTTGTGATGTCTCTATGCAGGTGGTCCTAAAATTGCTACAGACTGAGCCATGGGATGTTGTGAGGTTTTTTACTGGATGGACCTCATCATATAAAGAGCCCACTATAAAGTCTAAACTTCCACTACTACCTTTAATGCCTGTGCTGCTAGTCTGAGATCCGTTTCACCTATGTGCAGAACTGTCAAAGGTCAGTAATTTGTAGAGACAATCATATTTCCCTTCTGCTTTGTGGAAGATTGATGAAGTCTAAATATCTTTTAATTGATAAACTAAGCAGCATGTCTCTCTGTAAATGCTCTGTAGCTTGCACTGGTATTTTTATGTTTGTGTGCACAGAAAAAAAGCATTTCTGGTGTAAAAGAGTATTCCTTGGATTCTGTTGAAGACCTTTGCCCATCATTTTCTCCTGATCAAGTAATAACAACATTAACCAGGATCACTCATAGGGTTGTCTTAAGCGCAGTCAATATTCACAAAGCTCATTCCCCTCCGTTACAAGCTATTTCAGTAAGAAGAGTGCCTTAACAAGGCATAGCTCTTATGTATGTTATTAGAGGTTCAATTAGGAGATGGAAGAAATCATTTCCATAATGAGAAAGAAAGGAAAGATTTAATTTTTCAGGGGCACCCCCCTCCCCCCCAAACCTAATAGCAACAATGAAGGAAAAAAGTCTGTATAAATAGAAACTCCTGCTATGTTTAAGAGTCCCTTGAAAACTGATTGCCTGCATTGACCTATATCTAAAGTTATTGACAAAGATAAGCAGGGACAGTCAGTAGTCAGTTCAGATTCAGTTCTAATAGTTTGAATTAGAGCGACCAAATGAGCTGGAATTATCCATTAAATCAGCAAAATCTGCTTGTCATTCGCTTTAATGCTTGATTAATACTGACAACCAAAGGACGTAAAGCCATCCCTTTCTCTGGCCATGCAGCAGGCTGGGAATGTGTCTGTCCGCTGCGCAGAGACCTCATGCCATTGCCATCTGTTGAGAAACCAGGATGGGATTTCAGTACCACGGGTTTTGTCTCAGAGCAGAGGGCTGCCATGGGAGCACTGGCACACAAGGGCTTTGCAGGTTTACCCTCTCTGCAGCTAATAGTAAAAAGCCTGTGTGAGTGCAAAATATGGTTTCACCAAATGCTTGAAAAGTGCCCTTGTGATTATGACTCAGTTTGCTCTATTTTTTACCTAAAATTTTCATAGACAAGCCAGAGACCCCCAGAAAAGCAGAGCACCAATCCAGATTTCAAAGAGCTGTCAATTTATAGGGTCCAGACTTTAAGGCTTGGTTTGGCCATAAGAAATAAAAGCTAAACCCACAGTCATAGAGGTTAAAGACCATCCAGGCTGACTGCGGAACGTCTCCCTCTATGTCTCTTGCAATGAACCCAAGCCTGGAATCAACTGCACTTCCAGTGCTGTGCTCCAGAAGAAGAGAAATGAGTTTTCTTGGGACATGTTAAATACAAGTCATAAAATACTGCTTTCCTGAACTTGCCAGTAAAATTACACTGCTTTGAATCCTTGAGATCTCTCAAACTAGGCTCCAAAGCAAAGCTGAAGATATGAAATTGTGCTGAAAGCAATGAGAAATTATATGCTTGTGAAATATTAACTCCCTTTATTTGCCGCTCTTTCTCTTTTCCTCTTTTGTTGCATGTCTACAGATAAATGCAGGCAGACCTTAGCTTGCCCTACCTAAATTTTGGGTAGTTGCTGGCTGTCATTGCTGTTGTCCTGCTCTCAGTCTCAGATCCGTGCTGGTGTAATGTGCAGGTGGGAAACCAAAGCTAAAATTCATACCTCTTGTCCCCTCCACTGTTGCTTCTGAGCTAGACCAGGCTCTGGATTCGACAAGCAACAACTCAAGAAAGTGATGCAGTATTTTGAAGAACACAACGTCGGTATGGAGAGCAGCAGCCTCAGGATGTGTCGGCAGAGCTTGTGTGTCCTTACAACTCCAGCAGGACCTTGTGGTATCATCTGTTCACAGACACAACACGTCTTCTCCCAGAACCAGCAGCAGAGCTCAAGCATGAAATCAAAAAATTGCGTCTGAGAGGGAATTTGAGTTAAACAAAGATTGCGCACAACAGGTGACAGAATGGAAACCTTTCTAGAAATAGCCCTTTAACACCGACTTTAAATGCTTTGAAGTGAAGGGTTCAGATTTCCCTGAACGTTTGCAGTTTGGCTTTGCATTTTTCAAAGCCTCTTTTTCTCTGTGATGCCCCTCACTATGCATTAAGCTTCCTTCTGCATGCCCCAGGCCATAAATGATTCAAATTATAGAACTCACCTTTCTGCTTGAATGGCCGTCTCATCGCTCTGCTGTTCACTTTGATCACAGTGTCTAACTCATTCTTCCTAGTGGTAGGGCGCCTACCTGGTGTGCCTAGGTAGGTACATTATGTGGGTGGAAACCATTCTACCTCTGACTACGTGCTGCTCCCTGCACAGCGCTTTTGGAAAAGAAACGGGGCGTCTGTCCCAGTGCTGGACGAGTGATTGTGCTGTGCTGTGTCTCAGTTTCCAGACCTGAACAATGAGAATTATGGTGCCATTTTGGTTCTAAATCTCTCTCTCAGATGTACTGGTGGGGCTGCATGATGATGAAATGGTTGTCATTGTTGAGAAAAAGCACCCTTCACTTCCCATCCATGTGCACGTAAATGAGAAGCTGACATGATCTAGCTGCAGATCAGGTTATATGCTTCATCCTCAGACACTGAAATTTTCCAGAAGCCCATTTCTGAAAGAAAGGAGTCTGATCTTGTTCCCTGCAGGAACAAGTCTAAGCTGACAGAATGGACTAGCTGATTGGTGAAATTATTTTTATGACTAATTTCTAAGATAATTTTTAGGTTCTCTGGTTTGGGGGGTGAAACACAATGTCCATAACTCCCTGGCCCAGTCCTCCTCTGGTGGAAAGGGCTGCTGTAGCAATGCTGGTGGACTTGGTCTGCTTATATGAGACCGCAGCCCAGTCTCTAGAAATCAGAGATAGCTGTGACAGACTCCAGTCCTCGTTTCCAATGAAGATGCTCTCTCCTGCACTCAGGTGCTCAGGGTAGGGCAGCTTTGAATGCCTGTGAGGTGACAATGGTTCTTGTCACCTGCCTGCCTGGGGAGGTCTGTGTTTCTTTAGGGCTGCCCCTCTCCCCCACACGACACTGGACTACTCTTCATGCTTGACCTCAGCATAGTTTTCCACAGCTACTAAGTCCTTCACCCTGTGTTGCTGCACATCACCGCAGCATGCAGAGGATAACCCGAGCACATTTGCACCATGTTAAGGCAGCATCAGTACTCAGAGCATGATGCTGAGCTCAACAGGAGTCAACGGAGCGACTTAATCCCAACAGTGACCACCTTGTTGTGGCTGTGTGCCTCTCTCCAGGCACATACCTGTGATGAAATGCAGCAGGGAGGGATGAGACAGCCAAGGGTTGGACTTGGGACCCCTCCAGCCTATCCACCCCACCACTTTCCTGCATCCCTACAGTGCTGACGATCATGGGGAGGGCTGGAGCAGAGTCTGGGAAAGGAGGAGAGATCAGCAAAGAAAGGGATCAAGGTTTTAAGGACAGATGCTGTACTTACGTCTCAAAATAAGGCAGCAGGAAGTAATGCATCCCCTCCCCAGCACCTCCTCTAAGGTTGAGGCCAGCAGCATTCTCAGTCTATGATATTGGAGAACTTAAAATATTTTTGAACATCAGAAAGAAACTTCTTGTTGGATAGTTTGGCTTAAGGTGATAAGAGAAGTATCACAACAAAGGATGATTGAAATATTTTGCCACAGGAGCATTATAAAAATATTGGTTAAACTTACTGGGCCAAAAAATTTATGATTGTTGGGCTGCTCTGGATATAAGTTGTCTTCCGGTTCAAAAGAAAAACAGATCTTTTGTGATCATTTCAAATGGAAAATCTGAAAACATAATTGTTGAAAAGGATGTGTTTCTCCTCTTAAAAAAATCAATATAAATATTGAATAAAAAAAAGAAGTAATTTCAAACAGGAAAAAGTGTCATTTAGAAAATGCCAGAACTGAATGTTGTGAATAATTCAAATGAAGAGTTCAACACTGAGGTGAAAAAGTATCTCAGTGTTGCTGGATACGCACTCTGCCCTAAAACAGTGTGAAAAATTTAGCCATTTCTAATGAAATACTTGTGTACAGTGATTGTACCTACAACATTGGTGTCTGACCTGGGATCCAAACCCGGGCACCCACCTCTGCTGTGCTCAACAGTGACCTGCCCCTGTGGCATGGGACTGAGCACGGAGTAGACAGGGAGGCTGGGACAGAAGCAGGAGCAGCTCTGTGGGCACAAGTGAAATAATTACAAGGTATTTTTGAGGCAGTTTGGTACCAGGCTCCAACTCCTGGGATTTCCCAAAGGAGTCAGGAAAATAACAGGAAACGGAGTGTCAGTGCAAAACAAACATGTGATTTTTGTTTTTCTTTGGAGTCTTCACATATTTCCATTCTTGCCAGAACCTGGAAACTGAGCTTTGCTTGGGGAAGGCAGCCCACCAGGTCATCTGAAGCACTGTCAGAGGCACCAGTGTGAAATCAGCTCTTGAGAAGGAGCCTGCATGAGCCAGCATGGGGCTTGCAGAGTTATGGAGTACTCCATGGATAATGATGGCAATGAGGAAAATGTGAATCATAGAGCAAAGAAGAAAGGAGACCATAATTAAATATTCTGAAGTACAACATCATAATTATAGTGGACTAAGAAGTAAGCAAATGACACACAGTAAGAAAGCAGCTGATCAGATGGATTCTGAGCTGATTATCATAATGTAAATGCCAACAGCAATTTACTCAAATCAGAGAGGTTTATTTGCAGAGTGGAAACTAGGTTTAGTCCTAATCAAAATAAAATCAATGTATATTTCAAAACAGATTAGTGCTGTGAAACAAAGCAGCCATGATTGTTATTCATTATCTTCATCAACACCAAGAGGGAATCATTTATGTTACTGCTTAATTACATAGATGTTGACAATTAATTAAGTCAACATGGTGATAGCCAGTGATTTGGGAAATCGAGAGAAGATTGTCCTCGGTTAATGTGCTTTTGTTTTCTCAGCCCAGCTCAAACCATAACGCTGGTGACACTCTCGAGTGGTGATAGCTCACGGAAACAAAGGCAAAGACAGGTTGCCCAAGTCACCCCTCCCTGTCCCCCATTTCACAGATGTTCAGGCCCTTGTTTTTGGAGACTCCCCAAGGTCCTCTTCCAAGGCCTCGCGGTCAGGTATTCAGTCTCTTTTGGCTTAGCTAGCAGGGTTTGCATCTGTGCTCTTCCTAGGAACTCATTACAGATTCTGGACTAAAAATCTCCTCTCTGTGAGCAGAAAGAGCTGGAAATAGCTTGGTCAGGATCCAAGGGGAACAAGGCAGAGCATGCCATGCTCAGGACAGCAGGTCACCTGCAGCTGCGGGTGAGTACAGTGATGCTGTGCACCCTGGGTCCGCTTATGGCACTCCACTCTGTAAGCAGCCCAAACTAGTGTCTGGTGGTAATGTGGAGCAACAAAGCATTGAAGAACTATATATCTTTCACCCAGATATGTCACTTCTCATTGACACAGGAGGTGCTCAGCTTTGAGAGGCTGGGCCAGGAGGCTGATCTAGACCTGTTTCATTGTGCTCTACTGCCCAGAAAGGCTCCAGCCCACGCGGCCATCAGCTGCTCCATTTTAAGTCTGAAGGAAGAGCTTGTGTTCTTGAAGAAAAAGGGGTTTGAATAAGAGTTTGGTCATTCAGTCCAAATGTTAGCCTGATCCTGAGTCATATTTCCCTGAGGGTGTCTCCCAGAGTAAAAGGCTGGCCCTGACATCCAAGATGCCAAAAGTGAACAGCCCAAACTTCTCCCCTGCATGTGAAGTAACCATCACCAATGGCTGAAATCCACAGCTTGGTTCAGGCTGCGGAGAGCAGACAGCCAATTAACTTTAACTCAATTGGTCCTTCCAAAGGCATAAATAGTGCTATTGGGACCTTGGAAAGGGATTTTAATGGCAACATTGCCTGAAGATCTTCTTTAGCTCTTGACTGCAAAATTGGTGGCCCTTCCCTGCATACCAGGAGCTCTGCTTGTTTGGGTTCAATAGGTTCTCAGTACTGGGTTTATTGCCAAAGCCTCTAAGAAACTATTTTTAACAGTATTTTCCTTCCACTCTGCTCAAGGAAAAGTGGGTCATTTATATTCATTGTACCTTATAAATGTTTCTACCATAACAATCGCTTCTGATTATAGTGGACTTCGTTTTCCATTGAATTTAATAGCAAGAGAAAAATGACACATGACACAAATTTAAATAACATTTTGCTCCCCTCTTTTCTGTTTTCTTTCTGAACCATAATCCACAGTTTATGTTGAAGAATGATATTGTTTCCAAATCTTTTGAATTATTTTTTTCATTTGTGGAAGGGGAGAAAATTGCATTAATGAGTTTGATTTTTCCATAGTGCTGAACAACTGAGTTTTTCCTTGGGTTTTTCAGATACTTGACAGCTCAAAAAGTCAGGCCCAAATTATTTGTAGGATAAGTTTGACTTTCAGGGACAGGAAACTGTCTGATTGTCAAATATGCATTAGAAATTTTATTTGATAAAGTCGTATCCAAGCTGTAATAATGGTTTTCAGTATATCTTTCTCATCTAATTTCTTGGAGGAAGGCTGTCTAGGAGGGTGGGCCTCATAGGCTGTATATAGGTGTAATGGAGTCCTTTTTTGATTGTAAGCAATTTAATAGTTAAAGAGAAGGGTGGGGATGAAAGCTTTGGGCATGACCCCTACTAATCTCTTCTTAATTAACAAACTGGAGTTTTGCCATTGACTTTACTGAGAGCAAAAATAGGCCACACTGAGCACGTGTGAAAGTCACTTTCTCCAGCTAGCTAGTGTATTTTAGCATTCTGAACATCATGCAAATGCGTTCTCTGGATACGAGATGGATGCAACTATCGCCTTCTGTTACATCTCCCTCGCTCGCCAGGGCTGCAGGAAACCTGTACCACAGAGGCCATTGCCAGGAGTCCCAGTCTTTACACAGGTTTTGGCAAGACCTATATACCTCTCTAGAGGTGTCTGGTTGAACCTAATATTGTCACAGATAACATTCAACATCCTACAAGTGAAATACACTCATGTTTTCCTGCAATGTGCCACTCATCCCAGGCTTTGTACGTGGGTCTAGTGGCTTTCTGCCTGCCTTTCATCTGTATGGTTGTAGTCTGCCTTACATTTAAACTCCTGTTCGTGTGTGTAAATAATTGTTTCTCTTCTGGAGTGATGAGTGCTCAGCCCCAACACCTGTAAGTGTTTAGCACGTGATGCACATTTATTAGACTCTTTCTGTAACTCGTGATATATTAACAAGCGGCCCTCATTTGTTACAGCAGCGGGTTCCCGTAGAGCCTGATGCACAGATAAACACAGGTCCCAGCTTCAGCCTTCCAACACTCCCGTGAGCCATCCAAGAAGGAGTCAAGAGTGATCTTGTGGTCTGAACCCTCAGGACCCAGAATCACACTCGAAACACTGCAAGATCTGCTTCGGTGCTTCTCTGCATTTCATGAGCACTCTGCTTATCTCCCAAGTGCCTTTCTAATTGCCGTGGCCAATTTGTGCTCCATCTGCAGATGCGGTCCAAAAAGCCTGGGAGGTCTGTGTTTCAGAAAAGAGCACTGTTATGTACAAATGTTCATCCTGGGTTGTGTCATTAATGACTTTAACTATCTTGAGACCAGTTGTGGTTTTGGTCTGGCATTCTCACAGCTAGCATCTCTCACCTTCCTGCCTTGGGGCTCGTATAATCTTTCAGTTTCCTCTTTTATGGCCTGTCAGGATCTGATAAAACACATCCAGGTCCCATTAACTGTCAGTCAGTGCTGATTTCCCCAAAGCAATCAACATAGGATGCAGAGATGCTAAAAGCAGCAGCCAGCTGTGCGGGAGGTGGCTGAGCCGCTTTCTGTCCGTTCAACCCACATAGGTCAATCCATTGAGCTTGTGCTGCTTTACTTCTCCCCTAGCTGCCCATACTGCTTTCGAACATGGGCTTCTTGCTGCCCAGCAAGTCCAAAATAGCTCCTCTTGCCTGACCCCACCAGCCGACCTCTTCCCCCTCCCTCTCCTGTCTGCGTGACCTCCCCTCCTGCCCCAGTGCTCCTGTTTCTGAGGATGGCCAGCAGCACCCCGGCAGCCCCTATACTACCATCTCAACAGCCGTGGGATGCCGTACAGGTGCCTCTCCCAGTGACCTGCTCACCAGCTTTCTTTACTTTTTACTCTCTTCACACCATCAAGAAGCAGGAAGCATCCCTTGGGTTCAGTGATTTCATGGGGAAAAAGATGGAATTTAGATAGAGATAAATGGGAGAGAGATCTCAGAGAGCTTAAGCCACAATAAGAACATGAGCAGAGAAGTTTGATGCCCACAGTGACACATTTTTCTTACACCACTGTCCAGACCTCTCAGATCACAAGCAGATGTCCACAATGCCTCTTTTCATCATGGGCAGTGCCTGTGTATGGTGCATTCAGCAGCTGCCGCCTTCCAGCTTGGGAATGTTTTGGAAGCACTGGGTTTGTGTCGTCCTGCACATGGTTATGCATTTTGGCTGCCTTAGAGACCATCAGAATTCAGTACTGTCTTCCAAAATCAACATGCTTAAGGAAGGCAGGTGATGAGGGGAAAAGGCTGCTGAGAGTCTCCTTTGGGTACTTGTTTCCCAGCCTTGCAAAACAGGGTGAGAACGGGGTCCTGTTTTCTTCCCAACCCTGTCCTGGGCAGAAAGACAAGCCCAGAGGCTGTGCAGAGATGGTAACAAATAGCTTTAATGAATAGGGCTGAAAGATTGGTAAAGTGGCAGAACAGTTCTGCAAAAATATTCAGTTTGAGGGGAACACATTTTACCTGCCTGTGAACCACAGTGGCTGGAGATAGACGGATGCATCCCATCAATGAAATCACTTTCTCACCGACTGCATCAGCATCCCCCAGGAGCACCCCAGGAGAAGTATGCATGTTTCTGTCCCCACAAGATAGAGTGACATGCAGAAGGCTATATTTCAGGGAAAGCTATCAAAGCAGGAGGCACCAGGCTCTGAAACACACAATCTCCTGGGGGCCAGACCACCCTTCTTCGCACATTTCCAATCAGCGGGTCAGTGTACTGTCCCCTCTCCCTGGGGTAGCGCCTTCTGACAGCCTTGGGGGTTTATCTCTCTCAGCTCATGAATTTCATTTTGGATTTGTGAATGCCATTGTGCTCATAAACCTTTGCATGACTTGAAACATACATCTCGTAGCAAGCACTTGACTCCTGCTGGGGATACCCTGTCTGAGAGCTGTAGCAGAGTCATTGAGTGCTCTCAGGGAAAGCTCAGGGGCAGACGCCAGTTTAAAGGAGGACTGTTCTCTAAGCTAAGAGTTTCCAGACTGGGAAATGAGGGAGCCGGGCTTGGTCCTGCCCTCTCTTCTCAGCCAGGACCCCCAGAGAGACTCATTTCTTATCATCTAGTGTCCTTGTGCTGTTCAAAGACATGCATGCCCGGTAATTCCTTTACAATACTACCATACTGCTAATGGGAAAATCAGCTTTTGCTAAGCCGGATCATACCTGGGAGATTGTCCCGTGTGACAGAGGACACAGGGAGCTGCAGTCCGTATTTTGGGATGAGGATGGCCTGACTCCTCGACAAAGGTGCCGAGCAGAGTCTCACTTGGGACTGCTCCTGGACCAGTCACTGCTCGGTCACAGGAGGGATTCACAGGTCAGGTCTATCACTGGGCAGTAGAGGAAGGATTGGAGCAGATGCACTAATGTGTGGGGAGTGTCAATGAATGGAGAACTACAAGGGCATGTGTGCAGGGCACCTGAATCCAGCTGAACGAACCAGGGTAGTCCAGATCACACCACCAGTGACAGGAGAGATTGTCCAGGCCACAGGATTCAGGTTAAGTTCTCGAAGCTTTCTCCATGCACCCAAGCATCAGAGATCTGTCAGAGGATGGGCTGGGACCTGCAAAGGATGGAGGGATGGTGGTGGCTGTCAGGCTCTGTGGGGTCAGAGGGACTGAACTGTATGGCAAGAGCTACAAATCACTCAGAAAACAGCAGTGCTGCATTGCTGGGGGCACTGGCCTTTCTAGGGACACTGACTGCTCCTCCAGAGAGAGCTGCTGCATCTCAAAGCCAGCAGTGATTTTCTGCTCTGTGGCCCACAGCCTTGCCATCCTTCTGACAGTGCTGGAGTCCCTCATCCAAATGCAATGTGTGGGCAAAACTTGCCTGTGGTCTAAGGGTTTTACACTTGACTGTACAGGGTTGAACGATGCTCCAGGTGATGCTTCTGGGCACAGTGCTTGCTAGGAGGCAGGTGGGAATCCATCACACCTGAGGCAAGGGAGCCAAAGAGGTTCCTGCTGCTGATGAAACATCATTGCCCTGAAGGGGAGTGACTCATGCCACTCACGTGCACTGCTGGGCTGCGATGGGGTTTGCCCAGACCAGGTCGCACCTGTGTGGTGCCTACCCAGCTGTTCGTGCAGTGACCAGGATGCAGGAGTGCAGCTGCCTGCTGGAGAGGCAGAGAGAAATGCAGCATCGTTAACAGATTGGGCTGGTGACCTCAGCTGCACTCCTGGGAAACAGCATGTGCTTGTCTGCATTGTCCCCTTGCCTCTGCTCTTGAAGAAGGACCGGAGGTCTCTCTCCCACAGCTGCATCATCTCTGAGTATTTAGGCAGGCAAAACATGAGCTGTCCCATTCAGCTGAGGGGGATGGTGTGGTCACCCCTGGTCTCAGCTCCAACCTTCCTCCCTCCACAGGGATGAGGAGAAGAGGCTGAAGCTCTGGGCTGATGTAGTTATCCCTGCCATGTGAGATGCTCTAGGCAACCCCTCCATGTCCAGCTGCTGCTCCAGGTTGCCACAGGTCTTCTGCGGGACCTGTGCCACATCTGTCACCCCACTCTGCCTGTGTAAAAGACCTCTTGCATGTATCTAGGCAGTCCACAATGCCCTGGGGCTCCATGGCAAAGAAATAACAGGATCTTGCTACAGTTGGAGGCATGAGGTCAAGCCTTGTCCATGCTCAAGGCTGACATAGAGGACACTGCATCCATGCTGGGCTCTCAGGGGTTGCCAGCTGAGGTATTTGCCATCCCCTCTGTGCTGGATGCTTCTGACATGAGCATCCCAACCACGAGCCTACAGGACCAGCCCAAGCTTGGGTCACTGACAGTATTTTGGGAATCTGATGATGCCTCATGTCAGGGTTAATCACTGGGAGTGAAATGTTACCACCAAAGTGCAAGGCTTCATGGTTCCCACTGGCTTCACGGAGACAGTGCAGGGCAACTTTCAGGAAAGTTATGGCTCGACTGCGTATTTCTCAGCTATTTTAAACAACCAGTCTGCTGTGCTGAGCAGGCAGGAGTTCTGTTTGATCTCTTTAATGGACACAACAGGAGTTTTGCTGTGCAAACCCCCTGGCAGAGCTGGGTCCCTCGCTCCCGTGACCCAGAGCCCAGCAGTCCGGCTGACAGTGAAGTCAATACCAGACAGGGGTGAGATGGACACAGCTGAGGATTTCGCAGCAGACATGAAGCTACTCAGGACTTTTCAGTTCTCTTCCATAGTCTGGAGGGCAGTTTGCAAAAGTGACCAGGGACACTTGTAGTTACCAGCCCAGCACTCTCCCTCCCAACCCCCCTGCTCCTCCCAAACCACCCCTGGCCAGAGCTCCTGCCCTTCTCCCAGCCTTTGCCGATGAAATGCTCCCCCTCTTCTCTGGGCACATGCATGTCTCTGTGCTGTAAGAAGGCTCCTTTCATTCCTCCTCACTGCCTGGACAGCAGCAGGGGAGCTTTGACAGCGCAGGAGGATGCCTGTCAAGGATGTGCTGTGAACTGGCTAACAGAGAGCACTCTTGAAAGGCTCTCCCTGCAAAAGAAAAACCCCAAACACATTATCCCATTACTGCACATGCTGCAGAGAACAGAGGAGAGCAGCTGCAATTTCAAGACATAGCTTTCACTCTTTCAAATTAAAATAATCCAACCTATGAAAAATTCTAAGCAAGTATGACACTGGGTGTTTCAGTGCATCCCCAGCCTCATGGGGTGACTGGTCTGGGGACCTCCAGAAGGAGTTTTATAGGCTGTCTGTGCATCCCCAGGATTAATCCTGTCTGGCTACAGCTAGAAGGCAAAGGAAAAGCAAGCTGGGAAAACCTGTCCAGAAAGCTCTTTTCTTCTGCACTGAAGCTGTGATGGCAGCTAGAAACTAGTGTTTAAAAACACCACCACACGGAAGGTGGTGCAGATTAGAGCCTTTTATCGGTACGGCCCAGGTGGAGAGAAGGCACATCTGGACATTACGTATCCTGAGCTCTGCTATTGTCTCCTGCCACTCCATTGAGCTTATAGTGCTCCTTATTGATTTTCTACAGTAAACTCAATACCTGAGACATTACTGTAGTTCAGAGGATGAAAAACAGAGAGGGGCGATTGCCTGCAGTGCCATTCTGACTGGCAGAGGTCCTGCCCTTTGACACTGCGGTGATGGGTATTTACCAACTCCCACGACGTCTCGCCTCAGAGCAGAACCCAAGGAGGCACAACTAACACAATGTGGAGAAATGTCCACAGGTGCCTAAATGCAGCGACGAGTGCTTGCAGCCAAAGAGACAGAAAACATGCATGTGTAACCTGTCTGAAGCTTTGCTCTCTTTGTCGTGCATCCTGTTATAGCAAAATGTCATTGTGTACCTGGGAAGGGCTATCTGAGCTCGTTCTCCCTCCCACTGTAGCACCCATGCATCATATCTGAGATTTCCCTTTTCTTCCCATCCGTCTCCTTTCCTTTTAGCTTAATTTGTTTTAATCTTGCTATCTGACTCCCTGTGAAATCTCATCAGGTGTGATGCAAACACTGAGGAAATCCCTCCTTGGCAGAGCATCTTCCAGCAACCCTCTGCTCCCAGGAAGGCTTTCAAAAAGAAATGCAGCTTGGTGTCTTCGAACTGATGCTGGGATTCACAGCGTGCTGGTAACCCGCTGCCGGCTCCTCGCCCTTCCCTCCCTCCATCCCTTCCTCTGCCTGCAGCGCTTTGCTGTGTCTGTCTGGGAAAGGCGGAAAACAGACATGAAAAAGTTCGGGGCTATTGCCCAGGTAATTATATTTACTTTGGCATTGCAGCTCCTGGCTGTGCTAGGATGGAGTGTAAAATCAGGCTTCGGTAGGGTGGTCAGTGACTATCACTGCGTTAATTTATCGGCAACTATGAAGTGACACTTTGTGCTGTTACCTACCATGTGTTTCAACCTTTTAAATTATTCTGAAAACAGGACACATTTTGCAGCCAAATACTAATGGGTTCATTCCTTCTCCCACCATTTTCCCGTCTCCTTGTGCAGGTTTGTAATTACAGATGTCAGGTTCCCGGTAATGGCAAATTTAAACTCCCTGATGTGAATCAGAGGAAGCTAAGATGATTTTGCAATGCATATTTATTAAGGATAGTGGTGGCTAAAGTCACTTTCACTCACAAGAGCTGTATTCTGGCGTTTATCTTCTCAGAAGCTTTATCTTTAATGAAAAAAGAATTTAACCCCCTCACACACAAAGCAGCATAAACCCCATTGCTGTCGATATAGAAATACTCACCTGCTTCTAATGCAGAAGACACAACACAGAACCAGAGCACGCCACATTAGTGTGTTATCAGATGCAAAACTGAAAACAAGAGCAGCAGTGATGAGCTGTATTTTTGGCACCACTTAACTGAAGAAAGGAAACAATGCTAGGATGAACCAGCCTCCTAGAACGTGCCAGCCTCTCCACCCCCATAGCCACATCCCTATACCTCTGTTTTAGCATCTCTTCAGACTCACACATCTTCTGGAAATCCCAAGACCCCTGCCCGTATGATTCTTCCATGGCTTAACCAAACCCAGCAGCAAACTTTTGTCCCGTACAGTGTGTTGTCTGGTTAGCTTAACAAGATCTGGACACCTCTCTTCAAAGTTTCTTATGCCCAAATCTCTGCCATGGTGCCTGCAATACGCTGAGTCCTTCTGCTCCCCAGACCCTAAAGCTTTGAAGGGCAGGTATTTGAAGAGACTCGAGCAATAGAGACCTCTACCCCAGTCCTTAGACCAATGTCAGAGGGAAAAAGTAAGAATTTCTGACTAAATTCAGAAGAAGAAATGAACCTGCAGCTTTCAGCTTGTCCTCCCACCCTGACAATTCCTGCCCAGGAGCAATCATGGACAAGAATGCCCTATGAGCCACATTTCTTATGAAAATAGTGATAAAGATAATTTTCCTTCCCTAATGCTTTCCAGGTTGCATGCGGTACAGTCCGATTATGGTAAAGAGCTAAAATTTATACATTTGAAACACTGTATTCTATTTTCTTCTAATGGCATTTTTATCTGCCTTTTATTCAACTTAATGAAAATGGAAATGAACTCACTGGCTCACCCAGCAGTAGCCCTTTTCCAGCAGCAGAGCAGCTGGACAGGAGTGTCCCATTTCCACGCTCCCATCAAGGGAAGCTATCTGCTTGCTTGTTAGCTGCATTTCGGATGTTTTCAGAGACAAATTAATATTTCAGCAAAGGTTTCCTGACTCTTGCTAGTACTGCTCTGAAAAAGAAATCCCACTCTTTCAAATACAGACCTCGCGGCACTGACCAGCTGGTATGTGACAGCCCGGGGTGTTGGACCATGTGCTGGGACAAGGCACTACTGAGGAGTGAGGATCCACTCTTCCCTATCACCATTTGCCCCAAAAGTAGTGTTTTGCTGATAACAGCGAAGGAAGATGTAAGCCATGGAGGCATTAGGAGGCACAGAAGATTTCCCTGGCAAATGCCTCCAAGCGTTTTGCCTGAACTATGCATTTACCCCTCTCCTCGCTCCTGGCCATGTTCGCAGGCTCCATTTCAGCCCCAGGAATCATTTATGAGAAATGAATATATATATTTTTTTTAACTCTACATCCTCTGCAGTATTTTTACTAGGATAAGGGCATGACAACAGCAATTATGTACAAGACTAACAATAAATAGTCTCTCTCCGGTCACAGGAAGGATTTTGCAGAAAGGCAGCTTTAACCCCTGCAAGGGACTGTGGTTTAGCACCCCTGGGATCCAACACTCTTTAGCGTTAACTGGCCTCAGTCTTCCAGGGGTTCGCCTCTGACCACTCTGTGTACAAACAGCTGCTGTCTCCTGTGTGCACATGAGATCCAAACGATGGTTTTAAACTGCTTTCCAGATGTTAGTCCTAGTGAGGTCCCATTGCTCTAGTACGCATGGTACTGCTACCCTGCAACTGGGAAATATACTACAGGAAGTGTAGACATTTAATTACATCATCACTAAGGCAGGAAACTAAAAAAATCAGGATTTTAGAAATTAAGGCTTAAAAACTTGTATGAGCTCAAAAATATATTGAAAAACATTCTTTCTCTTTCACGCTCAACTTTGCTTTTGGTGGGCCTGTCCCAAGCTTTTCCCAGGAACAGGCAAACTCAAGTTTATATATCATTACAAGGAACTGTAGTTTTAAGAAGAAAAGGGTAAATATTGCTGGACTCACAGCAATATCAAAAAAGATTATGTTTTAAATACTTGATTTGGTAGATGGGCAAAGAGTAGTGGCCTTTTTTATACATATGTTCTGCAGTTTTAACAATTAAGTCTATTTTGATTATTTTAATTGTAAACTGCAGGGTTGATGTTTTCGGGGTAACTAAGAACAAATAGGAAGAGGGCCTCGGGTATCTGCTTGACAGCCTTTAATATCACCTGGTTAATACTCTGAAAATCGGGCTCAGGTTAACATCTGAAAATGGGACCCTCCACCCCATCAGGTGTCTTAAAAATACTTGCCTGGGATTTTAATGAGAGATGAGAGAACGGTGCTGCAGGAGCCTGCTGCTCTGCAGCCGCCTTTGCTCCGCTCCCCATTTGCCTCTTTAGCTTAGCTCTGAACACAGCCTTTCCTGTCAGCTTTGCTTTCCCACCCTCTGAAGTCAGCAGCTTCCCCTGCCTGCTCGGTGCTTTGAGGGTTGCCCGTGGAGGGAAACCATCACTGTCCTCGTCTGGAGTCAGTCCTTCGAATCCTGACAAACGAGTAGCAATGCTTCGCCAAGTCTGGTTTTTTTGTTTCAGGTTCCTTTCAGTTTGTAAATCTGTTGGAGGATTTTCTGCTGTTTTATAGGATTTGTAAATCCATTGCAGGGGACAAATATGTAAATACACTTCTGGACTTACAAAGGAGTCAGATGTTCTGGTGAAATCCCATGATTAAAACAAGCAGCTTCTTAGTCCGGATTCTGATGTAAAGATTTACTGGCAGATTTTACAAGTCAGATGTGAAATGCAGAGTAAGACCTCCAGCAATGTGGTTTTCTGCATCTAAACCACGGCCTAACCACAACAGACAGGATGATTGACTAAATAATCCTTTCTTGGGTTTTTTTTTCTCCTACAAATGATACTGCAACTTTGTATTTTTAGCCTGCTTATTAAAGAGCTGCTGCAGCAAACAGCAAGCGTCGCATCTGCCCCATCCCTGCTTTCAATGCCCAGGCGCAGCCTTATGTGGCCTCCCCAGTCCCCCAGTTTGGCTCTGCACGGGGAGGGAGCCAGCTGTGCTGGGTTGTTAATTTGCACCCTTCCAAAGCAATCACATTAACACGCCGGTTCCCAGCGGGTCGAGACATCGTACTATTTACAGCGTGTTACTCTTTAACAGTGGGAAAATGCACCCAGAGCCGGGCTTTGCAGCAGGGCTTGGCCAGAGCATCGGGAAACCACGCCGGATCCGGGCTGCCAAGGGGAGCTTTACCCCAGTGCCCATCCGGCGCTGAGGGATACGGTGCAGCGGTGTGGGCTCTTCCCGGTGGCACCCGCGAGTGGCAGCATGGGTCAGGTCCTGCACGTGCACAGCTCCACGGAGAATGGGGCTGCGGTATGGGAGGGGGTCCCGAGAGCTGCCAAAATGCAGAGTGAGTAATGCCCATGTGTTCTGGGGAATAAACTCCCTCCCTCCAGCTGGCTGCAGTCCCTGGGCAAACCAAAGCCCCAGCTGGACCTGCCCCGCTCTGACCGGGGCACTGGGCAGCCAAGGGAGAAGATGGTGTGAACACAAGCAATAAGATTCATCTGTCAATCAAAAGCTGAAACTTTTTTTTTTTTTTGGGGGGGGGGGCGTGCAGACAGCTTAAGGGTGAAATATAATCCTGGCCCTCCAGATTTTAATCACTAGTGATTTTAGGACTCCTCCCCTTTTATATCCCCCCGGAGACATCTTATACTGCCTGCTTTCCTGAACAGCAGTTCATAATGCTGGCAAAGCTCTCTCCAAAATGGGTCACTTCAAATAATGAACACGGAGCTGTTTTCAGTGACTGTTATTACAGGACGAGGGCATTTATGTTTTCACACAGTAAGATATGAAGCGTACCAGAGTTTAGGTGTAAATGTTGCTTCACAGGTCTGCAGGCTGTAATGTGGAATTTTGTGGGGAAGAAAAAATAAATATCTGAGATTGGCATTGCAGAGAGAGATATGTGAGAAAGAAAGGCACACACCCCGAGAAGGAAGCATAGAGAGGGGGAAAAAGTCCCCAGAAGAGAATAAAGTACATTTGTGAAAGGCTAAAGACATTAAAATTGGGAATTTCTACTATGTTCTGCATCCGCTCAGCTCAGTGTGGCAGCAAGGCGCCCAGCATACTGTTTCAGTTCAGCCTTCATAAAACCTTAAAATAAAGGGAATGTTTCCATTTAGTTGTGGATCTACCTATTTGCCTGCTGTCAGCCATGCTCCATGTGTGATAAGGGTTTGGACATCTGGGTTGGGAGCCGGGACCAGCCCCAGCCTCTGGGTAGCCAGGAGCAGAGAGCAGGGACCCCAGGCAGCCCTGGGCATCTGTGCAGCTGCAGGAATAACCTCACATTTGCTGGCTCAGAGGGACTGGATATGCATCAGCTGGCTGCTGGTCAGAGGGGAAACTCCTGTCCAAACTTGGGAAAGTGGAATGGCTCCATCTAAGGCTGGTTTTCAAAGATGCATTATACTAATTGAGCTTAGACCCAGCAACTAGAGAGTTGATGTACCCACTTCTGAATGGGTGAATCCTCATGAGCACCTGAACGGAGGACAAAGCATCAGTCACGCAGTCACTTTTACATTCAGAGGGAGGAAAGCAATCAAGTGTGCCCTGTGAGCTCACCTCCAGCAAACGCTCCACCAGCTTGGTGAGCTCATGTTCTTAACTGCACCTTGGAGGCAACACAGCGCTTCCCATGAAGCTGCCTAACCCTGAGCAGCACCATCCAGAAAGATATCTACCAGTGATCATCCCTAAGAAGCATAAAACTGGTGTAGAAAATGGGCTGTGAGGGGCAAAGTCCAGTCTCCAGCAGACACCAGCCCCACTTGCTTCTCCCTTTCCACCAGTGCCTGGGGCAGCAGTACAGACCTGGCCATGGACAACAGCTCTGGGGAGGTTCCCAAACGCCTTCTGGACATTAGGTTACAGAGCCTTCCTGCCACCCCATTTCATATAGTACAAACATGGCGCTTGAGAAGAAAAGCCTGTCAGCTGCACCAGATTTTTCCTGCCAAGTCTCCGCCAGCTTGCATTAAGATCCAGGTTCAGAGATTGGGCAATGTGCTTAAGTCGCTGCTAAGATATAACGATTAGCTATTTCTATAGCTTAATGGCAGTTGTTTCCTATCAAGACTATAGGTAAAATTGATCTCATTCTGCATTAATGTGAAAGCTGTTGTGTTAAGAAAGAAAATCAAGAGCTGTACTAAAAATAAAGAGGATGATGGACAGATGTATGGCTGTCACAATAGAAACAGAAACCCGCTGATCAGTTGTGGACCCTCCATGTCACTCAGAACAGAGCTATTACTGGCAATGGCAATTTGGCTCTTCCGTGTTCCCATTTAGGAACTTTATTTTAAATCAAGCTGAGGAAAAATTAGAATTTCTGCAGAAGTGTTGACATTTTCCAGGAAATAAAGAGTTTTGAAAGCTGCCAGTTCAGAATTACATTTCAGTGTGCTGATAGAGTTAGCACAGTGGGGCTTGTTGAACCAAGCTGGGAAGCCCAGTTCCCAGTGGCACGAAGTTCAGACTTTGCTGCCATTGAGCCCAGGCCCAGATTAAACACTTGATTATAAAATCAAGCATTTCTAATGCTTTCTTTTGCATGCTAATAACAGCTGCTCCTCAGAGCTTCCCAGAGATACTCCAGGGAAACCACCTGGCTGAGTCTCACCAGTGACACGTGGTGTAGCACTGCAGCTGAACTAAGCAGGGCACTCTCGGGACCAAGACTATCCGCACGGGTGCTTATGTTGCAGCCTGGGTGTACATCCTCCCCATCCCTACAAAAGGCCCATTCTTCAGATCTCTTAATTGTACCACAGATTAAAAGCCAAACTTCTAAAAGCAAACTCCCAAACTGTTGTGCATGCAATTTTTGAGTGCTCAGCAATAAGATGTGCTGCTCATCTCATGGATGGGAGAGTGCCCGTGACATGCAGAGAAAACAGTCAGGAGAATGCCAAACGCTTTTGGAAAAAAACATTCTGCAAGAGTTACTCCAGCTCCCAGCTTGCACAGTGTGGAGGAGCAAAGTCTTCCAGGCTCTCCAGGATGTGGAGAGAAGGATTTCTCCTTCCTTTAGCACAGAAACAACATTTTGTTCTTTGTGCCCCTTTTATTTTAGAAACCCTGCTTGATAAATTACTAGAGGGCATCATTAACTGCAAAGATTTGTCAGTTTTCCCAAAGCAATCACGGTGTTAGTTAGACCGAAGGATCAAATGGAAAACTGAAACGGAAGCCAAGCACAGCCCTATTAATCCAGTGTTATGGATCGACATTTGTCAACTCTATTGAAGTTTGTTGTACCGAACAGAGCCCAAGAGACCACTCAATTACTTTATCTCTAGCAATTAGGATCCTGCTCTTTCAGGTCAATCTGTTAGCACAGAGAAAAAAATTTGGATACAAGATTAACAGTAGAAAATCCACTGCCTTATGTTTTGGGGTCTTTTAGAGGAAAAAAACCAGACTTTCCCTTTCAAATGCTGGGTTTGAGGAAGTGAGAGCTCGTTGAAGTCGGCATCAGCAAGGGGCTCCCCAACATGGTCGTGTTCCCCAATATGTCCCCCTCTCCATCTGTTACCCAAGCACCACTGTGTTTGCCAGATGATTGCGGAAGGATCAATCTCTTCTTATAGCCAAAAAACCTGCAGCTATGGTTGTAAGCTGGTACACTGAGAGATGTCCATTAAAGAAGGATTGAAGGACTGGTGACAGTTGTACCACATAAGCAAAGCACTGTTCAGGTTTAGGCTAGGAAGACCATGAGCCACCTTTAGGTCTTTCTCGGCAATGTGAGAGTTAAGGATATGCAGTAGAAGAAAGGGGAATTTTTTGTTGCATGTACATTTTTCTGTAGCTCATAATTCATCTGCAGAAGGCACATACATCAGATATCAGTAGATGCACAAGTTTGGAAGAGTTTTTAAAAGGATACAGAAAGCCATAGGATGGGAAAATAACTGAGTTATAAATTTCCCATACTCAGGGACACTTAGATTTAACTTGAAACGTGCAGCTTCTCCTTCTGACCTTAAAAAAGGCATGTGTGTCTGGAAGTGTGTCCTTTTAAGCAAGCATATCTGTTGGCATAATAAAAAATACCATCTCTCCCTGAAAGCCTTCCTTTCACATCCTCATGACCAGAATAATATTAACACTTGGGAATGGAAACCGAAGCCGAGTCTGCATCGTGCCCCACAGAGACATCACCACATTCAAGCACTCTTTCCTGACCTGGGTCTTATCTAGCCAATTTGAGCCCAGGTAGGAGGTCCGCTGTGGTACCATGGACTTCAGCCACAAATTATCAGCTCTTGGGATGATGTATTGAGCCTACACTGAAATCTACATCATCACAACTTGACTGCTATCAATATTTAAGGAGGATTGGTATAAGCCAGGTTACGCAGAGCTACGGGAACTGCAATCAGACATCTTGATTGCCTATACAGAAAGACCCACCCCTAAATTTGCGGTGTAGTTTGGTTATTCCATGACTGCCCATCAAGGGATTCTCTTTTCCTGTGAAGCAGATGGTACGGGAGAATGGAAATGGCAAACACTTGTATCTGCGGCTGCTTGCTGGATAATTAAAAAGTTGTTCTACAAAAAAGGCAGTGAATGAGGGATGGGAAATGGAATTACCAAATTATTACCTTCAGGTTCAGGACTCTGATTGAGCAGCTGAAGATTAGAGAGAGGGAAAGAGGTTTGCAAAAAAAGCCCCAAACAAACAAAAAATCCTATGATAAATTGCTTCCAATGAATGATTCCACCAATTCATACAGCTTTTCTTCACTGTTATAGAAGATTGAAATCATATATTGGGATTAATTTATCCAGTGAGTCATGTTTGGTGACTTAAATCTCTAGCTTCCCCCCTTCTCCTATCATTTCAGCAAACAATTCTTTTTTTCTATTCATCAGTCATTCCTGATTTCTGAAATTTCATCCCTCACTCTTAGCTATTGAATGAAGGACTGAATGAATGCATTTTGTCCTCTGGTCTGTTGACTCACTGCTCTTTTTTATAATGGCAGGCTGACCTTCCGGGCTGCATAGTACTACTGCCTTATTCCTTGATCTAATGACTGGGATGTTTTAAAGAGGAGAAAAACAAGTACAGTTAAAATTAGTATGTCCATCTAGATCATTTAGACCTATCTACAGCTAATGATGCACACGCTGTGTGTCTTCTATTATATGTCCAGATATTTCATCAGAATAACACTCAAGAATCTCACTGGTGTTTGATGCTTTCATCTATTAATGCCACTCAGATGGAGAGATTGGACGTACTTTTTTTTATTTTCAACTTTACAGCTAGGGAACTAAGACCTAGAAAGAGTGTCTGACACACAAGAGGGCTGTGGCAAAACCAAGTGTCATAGGCAGGTTTTTTGAACACTAATTAGGCCCACTGTCCTGCTCCCTTTTCCTGGGAACAACTGAGGGACGTTCATGCCTGACCCCACACACAGCTTTGCACAAAAGCAGCACAGGTATTTGTGTAAGGAAGGGCTGAGATCAGCACAGGAATGCAAAGAAAACTCTGCTTATGTTCAGAAAGGAGGGCTGGGACTCCTTTCAGCTGGTCTCAAACTACCATCTCCCCATGCCTAGCATCCTCCAAAGTGCTTTCCCACAGCACCAGGAGGGCTGCACTGGCTGGCTACGCAAATATATGGAGGTATTTATTGTCTCAGGGAAGCATAAGAAAGCCAGACACTGCTCCTTTTTGTTGAGACACCTGCCTGTAGGCTCTGTCTAAACTGGAAACACTTCCCTGCTATTGGGAACCTGCTCTAGTCTGCTGGTAACGTGCATACACTGACATGAGGCACTCTTCATACCACTGCAATAAGCCCACCTCCAAAATTATCACAAAGAATATATATATGTTATTGATACAAAAGTCTCTCTCTGGTGTGGGTGTGGGTGTCTTCCACCAATGTGGAGGGCCCCTGCCTCCAAAACACTTCAGTTGGGGACTCTTCCTTTCATCCCTGAAACACTGTGGCTTTTAGCATCAGAGGGGGAACTGTGTTCATCCATTCCTGAAGCATACTTTCCAACCCTGTTATGAAAAGCACTGCAAGAGCACAGCTCTGTCGCAATATGAGAGGTTAGCGTAAAGCCCCAGATGCTGGATTCCTGGGATTAGTCAATTATACTAGCCTTAATGTTTAATGAAGAGTAACTAGATGGCCGCCTTATTGCAGAGATAAGTTGAAAAATGCAAGTTGTGTGTATTAAAAAGGCCTAGAAAGCTGGAGGCAAATAAATAGATTATTTTTATTTTAAACCTCATGGTTTTTTTAAAGCCATCTTCTTTTAAAGCTGTGCCTGTGTACGCCAATACCATGAGCACAAAGGACTAGTGGTCTGGTTCATCACTGCATCACTCCAGGGTTGTGCTGGGATAACTCTGCTGAAGTCCACAGACCTGCACAGGTATAAATGCGGCATTTCTGACTGCCCAGTAAAACCTGTTTCTTCTTATTCTCAGGCTTGGTGCGCTTTGCCCAGCCTCTGAGAAGCCCTGGCAATACTCTTATGTGGACTCTCAAATATCCCATAAAATAACCTCTTCCAAAGAAGTATCCCTCTAGACTACTATCTGGGTCTTACTTTATGCAATTTCAGATAGTCAGAGAGCTTTACACGCTACATTGCTCTCAGAAATATAATTCTCCTAAAACACAGCTTTAAGCAGCACATATTTCAGTGTCTAGAATTATCCTAACCACTGCTCATCTAAATTATTATATTAACTGGAAAGGGGGAGCACACACAATTTAACAGGGGAGAAAGAGCAACAAATCTAAGAAGAAAAACTGGTATTTTACAGAGAGAAGAAAGCCAGGAATCTAGTGACTATAAAAGCTTTGCTGGAATTAAAGAACCTTTTACTGTGGGAATTTAAAAGCTTTTTCTTTTCAGGGTACACAATAAGGAAGGCGATACAGGGATCTGCTAGGGACAAATGTATTGGCAGGTGCCTAGACACCAGGGCAGTCGGTAAAAACTGGCAGTGATGAAAGGAGGTGTTGGTAGACCTCAAAACTATGCCGTACATCACCAACGCAATTACTGGCTCCATCCTGCCTGGGGAAAAGGCATCCCTACCAAGAGGAGAACTATCTGCTGGACCAGAGACTTCTCTTTCCCCATCTACACCAGGCTGGGCACAATTAATAATTTTGACCTGAGTACACTCTTACCCTCTGAGGCTGCTCTTCAGCAGAAATCAAAGCTGCCAACACAACTCTGCTGCCAGCCGTGCTAATGTAAGAGAAGTCTCACTTAAACCTCCCCAGTCAGGGGACAGAAATTATATTAAAAATGTTTATCTGCAAAGAGTTAATGATTTCTGTGGTTGCTAATTCAGCAGGGGAGAGTTTTTCTGTGATCAAAACAAAGCAAAAGGGAATCAGAAGTCCTGGGTCTGGCTCTCCCCTTAGCTCATTCTCTTGCACTGGAGAATGGCATTTAACCATCTAAGGACTTTTCTTTCTCATCTGGAAACAGAAATAGATGTGCGTGTGCATATACACACAAATGTGAGTGTGTGTGTGTGCGCACATGTCTGTCTGTATAGCATGCTTATAAGCATATTTTACAGAGTGTTGTGAGTCAAATAATGAACACTTTTAAAGTGCTTTCAGATCTTTTGTTGACAGCAGCTGAAGCAATGCAAAGCATTATTAGCCATTTCAGAGCTCCTTTTGCAGTGCATGCAAGGAACTGTTAAATAAACTGGGTGAAATACAGTAACACATTGTGTTTTACATTTCTTTGGGAGTGAGAAAACTTTATTTGCTTGATGGTTTTGCTTTGAATATAAAAAAGACTAGTAAAGAAAATGTTTTCTTATTACTGTAGAGCATGTTGGCTGAGATCTTAGCAGCAGTGGAAAGTATATTTATCATGTAACAGCAGTAGGAATAGCTAATACGTACATAAACATCCTTTAGACCCAAAGTAAACTTGAGAAAAGGGACTCTGTGTCCCTGCAAAGACTATGAAAAGACAATACTAACTCATAAAGTTATTCAACCTATGCAATGCCTATGTGCATGTATTGGTTTCTTATTGTATTGATTATATTGCAGTGATAAAATATAAATTCGGTATACTCAGCAACGACAGCTTTACTGTCTTATTGTGCTGATCATTACAGAAAGCATAAATTGGGTCATAATTCTGAAGAGTCATCAGAAAACCATGTGCAACTCAAAGTTATTCATTTGAAATAGTGCTTATGAGATATTCAGGAGAAGATCAATATATGTGCGTGTATATCGGTGCATGTAGAGGGCTCTGATACACACACACACACACACTCAGATTCTCTCCTTTGCACACCTGTACAGTCATATTCCACACAGACCGATGGCCAAGTCGCACATCTGATTTTCCCTGCTCCCACAAGTGGCTGTTTATCCAGGCAGATGGTGCAAGAGAAGCTCTGTAGATTTATGATTTGTTTCTTTCTGTTCCTTGCTCCTCCATCTCCCCCTGCCCTTGTGTGTGTGCAAGGTGTGTGCACGCTGTGCCCACCCACAGAGGCTGCACTTGACAGAGAAACGTTGATAAGCAAACCAAGGCCAGGAGCATAATGCTGTTTACAGTGGCGGATAATCACAATAATAAATATTTTATTCCCCTCACTTTTGATGTAATATCAGAATTTGATAAAAATGTGACTCATGAGCTAAAGAGACTGTGGAGAACACAGGACCAAAGCATGTCAAAGAGCACTATCAGCTTACGTTTTGTCTTCTGTGCACCAACAGCTACATCCAGAAATGACGCCTGGGCATGTGCCCCTGGAGTCCCCCTGGATCCCACGTAAGCAATCCATGCTGGAAACAGAAAGCCATCCTGATATGATCAAGGCTGAGCAGATACAACCCTCTCATTCTCAGGAGGAGCCCTGTAGACTGCATTTTGGCCAGCTTTTCTTAAGTGCTAAGCAAACACCAGCCCATGTCCTCAATGGGGCTGGCTTTGCAGGGGACACAGGTGTTCTTGTGAAAAACTGGCTGTGCTTTTTGAGGGTCTGGTCCCAGCTCTGGTCCTAGCCAGCCCAGGGCTCTTCTTTGTGGCTCTTGCTGTCTGACCAGCTGATATGCTCTGCCATAAGGACGAGCTACAAACATGCCGCAGCTTGGCCCAGCCTGTTTTATTATTCCAGAAATCCGTGTTGGTTTTGAGAGCACAACAGCCCTAAGAACATATTCCAGTCCTCATTGTAGACTCGTCATCGGATTTGAACACTGAAACTTCAACACCAGCTCACAGACCTTGCTTGTAAGAGCCAGAGGAGCAGTGGCTGTCGCTGGTGTTAGCAGCAGGCTGCCATCTCCTAGCAGTTGTCCACAGGGCAATGCCGAGCAGGCTGTTGGTATTCAATAACCCTTGTGAAGTTTAATTGCAATGAATAATTTGGCCACTTTAAGCCTCAGAATGAATTTAATGGTCTCCAACTGCAAATACTATAAATCTGGTAAAGTTAAAACTATCAAAAGATCAGATAAGGGCTTCTCAATTTTAAACAGAATACGTAGTCTTCTCTCTTCCATTGTATTTTATCAATTAACCTTCAGCAAGCACAAAGGTTTCCCTAGATCTGATGCTCCTGCTGGCATCTGGAGAAAAAGATACAAATTGTACAGATTTTTTTTTTAAGGAGAATACTTTTAATAACCAAAATGTTTCTGCACTTGGAATAATGAGAGTGACTTTTCTCTTTCAAATGCTAAATTATTTCAAGCTGAGCTGTTGGAAACCATTAATAATTCAAGGAACTCTGCTTTGGGTAAGAACAACATCTGTTGGAAGGTGTTAAAGCACAGGAATAACCTGACTTTCAAAGTTATTTTACCATTTTTTTATTCTCTTTGTGAGAAAAAAGGATGCATAGGTAAATTATAGGAAGAAGCTGTTAATATGCCATTTGCAAAACAAGGAGGGACGAATGACTGCAGTCCCAGGGGTACTAACTCTGGTCTACTTTGCTCTCCTTCCCCAGAACATCAGCTGCTTAGAGCTGTGGCTTTCAATCTCTTCTGATCTGCAGACCCCTAAACATTGCCAGGGCAAGTTCAGACCCCACATGGCTATTTTAATCAGCCTATTGACGATAGGCTGGCATTTCCCAGTTCCTTTTCCCTGTCTCTTTAGAAGTTGTTCATGGGTTATCAGCAGACCATAGTAATGAAGTTCCCCAGTTCTTTTAGTCAGTGAAGAATGAGAGAGGAAAAGCATGCACCTCTGGAGGGGAACTCATCTCTCAAGCGTAGGATCCCATGGATCGCACTTCAGATGTGCCATCCTTTCTCTCTCCACTGATACTAGGGAGAAGTCAGATGACTGAAGGAGACCCAAACTCTAATTTTGGAGGGGTAAAGCTGAGTAACATTTTGTCCTCCTTCCAGAAATGAGTTAAATAAACCAATGCACTTAAAAGATTAGCAAAATTTAGAAGACAGATTCACATGCAGTAGGATATTTTAAGATCTCCACATGTTTAGAGATGGGAATTTGAATCAGCTTATTGACAAAGCTGCTTTTCCAATATTCAGTCCACATACGGGTTTAGAATTACGTCTCTCTGCAAAGTTCAGCTGTGGAATTATGCATGGTGCTTACGTCAAACCAGAACCCTCTTCATCCTCCTGCAAAACTCAGCTGGCAACCCAGCTGACATAAGAGCAGTCCTATTAACTATACTCCCGCATCATTTTCACATGGCTTACACAGAGGTGTTGCAACCTAGGTATCACAGTCTCCCACAATAGTGTTGCGATGCTAAATCCATCCTTACTCCCTCAGCAAATATTCCTTCCACCTTTCATGACTTTCTATACAATTTCTTTCTTGAATTTTCAGTTCTTGGAAAAAGTGCATTTCAGAGGGGTGGGTTTGTTTTTTCACAATTATAAAAGTGAATTAAGAGAATCCAGAATAAAAGAGAAAGTTTTCATTAGACAATCTGTCACCAAGCAGCTGGGAAGACATCCCTGATCTATGGTCCTGCCCAGCACCCTAGAGAAGCTATCCTCTATTGGCCTGTACAGATGCAATCTTGTTTTAAAACATTAGTAGCTGCACTGACTTTATAGGAGTCATTGGGATCACGCAAGCAAGGCAAATAACTTCAGATAGAAATGGGAAATTCTGGTCTTTCACATGTGTATCAATGAATCTGCAGAAAATGAACACGTAAATGTTGAGCAACTGGTTATTCCACATCAAGTCTGAGACCAATATTAATCAAAGCCCCCATTTCCAAAGAATTTGGTCCATTCCCAGGAAAATCCATCACAAATCTCTGAAAATCATAGCTGTTTTACTGGAAACAAATGGGCCAGCTTTGTATACCATGTGGATTTGAATTCCTCCCTCCCAGTCTCAGTGTCAAAAATGGTGGTGTTTGTCAAGGCAAAGTGAGTTTAAAGGCTAAGCAAAGTCCAAGCTTCAGCAGTCTCCAAATTTGGGGATGGAGTTTGATTTGAAGGTTTTGGATCTGACCACAGAATAAAGGCTTGCACTATTTCTTATGATTTGACAGCAACATTTTTACACAGCTCCTGTTATTCATTGAACCTTATTAATTTAAGCTTAAGTTTTAAGAAGCAGCTGAAAGGAGAGTTGTTGTAGAGGTCATTCCTATGTTAAACTTGTCAGTGTAAAGGCCTCCTGTGACATGAGATCTGAAGGACTTATTAAAGAACACTGAGTGAGCAGAGTATGGCAGCCATCGGATACTCCATGCTGGGCTTTTTCTTTTTCCATTTCTGTGCAATCCTCAATTGTGATAAATATTGATAATATTGTGAACAGATCTTATATGCGTTGTGAATAGATCTAATGTGTTTTATAATAATTCATTTGGATGCTGTTGGAGCTCCTAATTAAGAAGGTTGTTCACTGCTTGTGACACCTGGAGGGAGAAGACTTGGCTGTTTTGTCATGGGGATGACTGGGGATACTTGTCAGCTATTATGTGTTTGCCACCTACTCAAGAAGAAACCAAGAAAAGTACCTCAGAAAAAAATATTGTTGGAAAGAAATTAAGGTTTAAAACACCTCAAAATGTGGAATTCCTGGTGGATGAGAGGTTGTAAAAACATAACCTTTAAAAGAAACAATAGATGACTTATTACTTACTATGGGGAGGTGGAGGGGAGTGAAGGAAGAGGCTTTCCTTCCAGCATGACTACATTGATGTATAAAGTCATGGCATAGACTTGGGAGATCAGTTTGGAAAAGGCTGAGGTGTGCACCCTGCTTGTGGTATAACACGCTTACAGCAGCTGTGGGCCATCATGGGACCAGGGAGAGAAATCCCCTGCAGTGACACTGAAGCAACATAAAGGTCTTCCCGAGGAGAGCCCAGGCTGGTACTCTGCAGAGGTGGTCAAAGGACGGAAGAGACCCCTGCTCCTTGGTCCTGCCCACCATAAATGTGGAAGGGCAGAGAGGACTTACGAGTGCTGAATGATTAATTCTACCCCATGTGCTTCTGCAGAAACCCAGCCTGGTGCATGGAGCCAGCCTGCAGGCTGCGCAGTCAGAGCAATCCCTGAGAGCCAAAGGCCATGGCAGAGTTCCATTTCTGTAAATTTAGGAGCACTGCAGTGCAAGTCCCACCCATGCATGGAGAAAGGGAAGCCCTACATCTAAGCCACTGAGCGCTGTGCCCACCAAGCCAATGCTAATGCTGAACAGGCCAGCAGGTTTTGGTTCCTGATGACCTACACGTCAGCAAGAGGCTTTTGGAGACTGGCCTTCTACACCAGAAACCCGGAAGGATGAAGGATTGGCTTTTGTTTAACAAAACATATTTGTGCAACAAAACATTTTAAGAGCAGATATTTCCTGTGTTCTCCCTCCTATTTTACTGTGTCTAGACTTGCAGAGGGACCTGGACAGGCTGGATCGATGGGCTGAGGCCAATTGTATGAGGTTCAACAAGGCCAAGTGCCGGGTCCTGCACTTCGGCCACAACAACCCCATGCAGCGCTACAGGCTTGGGGAAGAGTGGCTGGAAAGCTGCCTGGCGGAAAAGGACCTGGGGGTGCTGGTCGACAGCCGGCTGAACATGAGCCGGCAGTGTGCCCAGGCGGCCAAGAAGGCCAATGGCATCCTGGCCTGTATCAGAAACAGTGTGGCCAGCAGGAGGAGGGAAGTGATCGTGCCCCTGTACTCGGCACTGGTGAGGCCGCACCTCGAATACTGTGTTCAGTTTTGGGCCCCTCACTACAAGAAGGACATTGAGGTGCTGGAGCGTGTCCAGAGAAGGGCAACGAGGCTGGTGAGGGGTCTGGAGAACAAGTCTGATGAGGAGCGGCTGAGGGCACTGGGGTTGTTTAGCCTGGAGAAAAGGAGGCTGAGGGGAGACCTCATCGCTCTCTACAACTCCCTGAAAGGAGGTTGTAGTGAGGTGGGTGTTGGTCTCTTCTCCCAAGTAACAAGTGATAGGACGAGAGGAAACAGCCTCAAGTTGTGCCAGGGGAGGTTTAGATTGGATGTGAGGAAAAATTTCTTTATGAAAGAGTGGTTAAACATTGGAACAGGCTGCCCAGGGAAGTGGTTGAGTCCCCATCCCTGGAAGTATTTAAAAGACGAGTAGATGAGGCACTTAGGGACATGGTTTAGTGGACATGGTGGTGTTGGGTCGATGGTTGGACTCGATGATCTTAGAGGTCTTTTCCAACCTCAATGATTCTATGATTCTAGACTTCATCTTCCCATTTCATTATCTCCTCTATTTAATGCTTGTTCTAAACCTGCAAGTTTTATGTTGGACTTAAGAATCAGCCTGTTTATCATGCACTGCACTTCCTTACTTATTTTCCTTCTCTTTCTCTCTCCTTTTGTAGGACCCTGGAACAATAGCTAAGCCAAGAAGAAAGTTATCCAATAAAACCAGTACTGTCTAGAGGATGAACATTGATTTTCCTGACACAATTTGGAGCTCGTTAGCATTTTCTGTTGCAGTGTTATATCACCCTTTCTATCATGTGAGCTGCCTTGGACCATATTTTAAGAGGTTCTGTCCTGAGAGCACGTGTACTGTGAGGTGATTTCCAAAGCAAAATTCCCAAGGAAAACTCGTCAGTGGTTGTTATGACTGATGGATATTAAAGGCACACTGATGAGCTGCATTCAGGATCAGCCCTGCTTGCTGCTCTGCAGATGAGATGAAAGTTGCTGAGAGCCATGTCTTCTCCCCGTGTGTGTACAATATCCGCACCAAGGTGTCCTGGTCCAAGCCCCAGTCTCCACCACCAACAGTAACCCTGGCAGAGACAGCCCTTGGCTGTGGGCCTGTGTCTTTCCACCACCTTCATAACAGCCACAATCTCCCGTCGTGCTGCAAGCCCGTGTGTTGGGTCGGGTGTGCAGACATGAGAGCATGGGTTTAACACTGAGCACTGTGATAGAAGGAGATCTCGGCGAGAGCATGACACAGCCAGGTAGTGCTTCTGGGGCTGTCAGCTACCAGGGCTTGTGTCCCCTTGTGTTTTCCATGGTGCTGGGGGGGCTGCACAGGGTCAGCCTTGCTGGTAGGGAAAGGGGCATTCGGAAGTAGCAGGCAAGCCAATTTTACCTGCAGCGCTGAAGTCGTGTTTTAATTTTCAGGATTCAGTGGCTGAGAAAGAGGGGAACTATCTCCTTTCATTATCCTGGCTTAGACATAGCAAGAAGATAAAGATTAATGCCATTAAAACATAACCAATTGGTGCTTAAATGTAACATGACAGATTTACTCTGAGCACATTCTAAACTATGGAGGTTTAACAGTGATAATAAACCATTAAGAGAGACATTGCAGCTTGAAGTAACAGCAGAGAAACAGTTGTGTGTGGTGGGAACAGAAATGAATCCCATTCGGTTTTCAGACAGTATGGAAATGGCCTACATGCTTAATGTGAGAAGCAGCCGTTTATTCCCTGGGCTAGTTCTTATAACTACTCCAACTGCTGAGCAATTTAAAACCTATGCATTTTTATAAGTGTCCATTTTTTACATTTGATGAAAATAACCCTTTGGCATTGGTTAAATTATAAATAGAAAAAACAGGGGTGATGCATTGCCAGCATACCAATAGAACAGCTGTAAGGCACCAGCAACACTCAACTTTGTAATATATATCGGTTTACCTTATGAGTTAGAATGATCATGAATACACCCACGTAAAGGTGATTTCATGAGAAAAGTTTCAAACCAGCGGTTCTGGAGTTGTACAGCCCTGTGGTAAAACCTGGCAAGCCTGCGAGGCACGGTGATGTGGAGCGGGGTCTACACGAGGGAAGGTGGGGGACTTGCAGGAACAGGAGGGCGCATCACTGAGTTAAGCTGTGTGCATAGGCTGTGCTGGGTACGAACAGACAGAAACTGGTGGTTTCTTACTGCTGATATTGGCTCAGTGTAACTGCACTGATTATGTGTGATCGTGATGCCTTTTTTCCCTGTCTGCTTAGTGCAATCAAAAGAAACACCTTAATAAGAAAAGCACATGCTGCTACAATTTACATATTGTGGTTACGATGCAGATTTGATCACCTCTTCCCTGCCTCCTAATCCACCTCCCAGTAATTTGTTCCAGTGCTCAAAACCCTTCATGACTCTGCTGCTAAAAGCTCAGCTCTCCCATCTCATGCTTGCATAGGCTTTAGATTGCACTGCTGTGCACATACGGATGTGTATGCACTTACATATGCTATGCAACCTCAATTCACCCCCTTGTATGCATGCATCATGATACAGCATATGCCTACACAGTCGCCCAGAGAATTAACTGCGGCTCATTCAGCCATTCACAAGTTGCAGAGCAAGATGCCAGCAGTCATGTCGCTGCATCAGCCTGGGCTGCTCTGGGGGCTCTGAAAGTACGTGGGACCATCTGCAGACACCTGGGCTCCTCACCCAGACCCCCAGTGCAGGTGCCAGAGCTGGGGGGGTTTAAAGACAGCACAGTCACATCTTTGGCTGGCATGTGAAACACACTTTGTTTATCAGATTGAATACTGTTTTCCACCATTTTTGAAGATATTGTGTGTGTGTGAAGAATTGTATGCCTGTGAGAGGCAACATATGCATGCTTGAAGCTGAAAAGTCAGCTCAACTTTCACTGTTGAGTAGTAGGTGGACAGATGTTTTCCATGGAGGTACACACAGTAAAGGCAGAATTTAACCCAATTTTATGAGCCAAAAAATGACAAGAGAAAATTCAGGTACTTCAAAAAATTTCAGTATGTAACACTGAGAAAGCAAGATAAGTACCTTTGAATAAGCCCTCTCTTGATGTCATTTTTGCACTTACCGCAGGTGGTGAGCAGCCTTGGAACATATTAAAACTCAGATTTCTTAGACAAACATTACAGTGAATATGACCTTCAACCTCGAATTTTAATTTTTGATAACTTCCAAAAAGGTGGACTCAGAATGACTCAATAAATTCACAAGTATGTGGTTTAAGAATTGACAAATATATAGCAAAATAATGATTTTTCATCTTTTAAGGCTTTTCCATAAATGTGCTAAATTATGAACAAGCCATCAGCGCTAACTCTGCGTGGCCTAATCCTGGGGCACTCGATCATTTGCCCCCAGGGCAATCCTGCTGCCCTTCTCAGGGGTCTTCTGCCATCCCAGGGACCCCTCAGATGCAGGAGGGGGATGGGCTGTGACTACAAGGAATGCTTTGGTTATGGCAACAGCCCACTTCCAGCTAGCCAGCTAGCTAGTCCCATTTGGGGGGGCGACTTTTGCTGGGGTCACCTGGGGCCAGCGGCAAAGGCTATGGGGCAGCCTGGGTTTCCCTGCCTGCTGCAAAGCCATCAGCCAGAGCAGTGAGCAAACACTTTCCCAAGGGTGAGAGGGGGAGTCAGGAGATGTTCCTGTGCCAGGCATGTTCCTCCATTTGCTTGTGGTGATACAAGAAGTTAAGGTGTCCCACTATGCTCACAGGGGGACATTCCCATTGTGCTTTGGATCAGCCCGAGCAGAGATGTGACACTGGGAGCTCACCAGTGTTTTGTGGTTTCTGCTCCACCTCAGAATGAGATGCTGCTGCTCCACAGCCTTGTCCAAGAGCAAACAGCAGCTCCTGTTCCTGGAGATGCACTGCCAGGCTGTATGATAAGCTAGAGTCGATCATGAGCCTCCAAGGACACGTTTGCTTTAATTTAGGTTCTGTGTGTGCTCTTCTCCGTTATTTGTTAGCACCCAAAGAGTTGTTACTTTCATTACTCTGATTCATAAATGTAAAATAATGTCAGGCCACTGCTGGCATCAACCTGACTGACAAGGATTTTTTTAAATTTACTAACTTCTTGGCATTTTGGCCAGTTAAGCTAGTTGAAGTTTACTCTCTATCCAGGTTGTGTGCACAGACCACTCCTCCTCGCCCCCTCCACCCCAGCATGGTGGATGAGCCTGGATCCCTGCCCTCTGTCTGGCAGCTATCTTTTTTCTCTTAATATTCTCTCCTCTCTCATTTCCCTCCTGACTGAGCCCTTTTGTTTCTCCTGCATTTCATGTAAGTAGGCTAAGAGGTGCAGGGAAGGAGAAGGAAGTCAACGGGAACCTGATGCAAGAGACCTGTCTCGATTTCCCAGATAGGGCTCCTGCACAGCTGGGCATGAACCCGCAGGGCACGGCCAGTGACACTGCCCTGCCCGAAGCTGTTGTCCCCAGTGAGCCTGAGCCTCTCATTGCCGTCTCTCTGACAGGAATCACTGCACAGTCCCTTTCCAGCACCATCGGGTAGTAGCACCCTCTCAGCTGCTTGCATGGTCATCCCCTCCCTTGTTTTAGTCCATCACAAGGTGGACTTGCAAAAAACCACTGCTGCTAAAGCTGTACCCACAGCCACATGGGTCTAGACTGGTCCTCTGATGTTTTTTCCTTGCTCCCATAGTTAAGGTTGCTCCTGCACTTTTCCAGAGAGACGCTTAATGAGGCAGAACAGAAACAGAAACACCCGACACCTCGGGATGCTGAAACCTTCTCATAAGCCTTTGCCTAGACTGTCTTTACACCTTGGTTTTCTGTCTGCTACCAACCACCGAGCAGCATCCTTCAAGCAGCTTCCACTTGTCCATCCTCTTCTGCCCTTCCTTTTGTTTTCCCATCTATTTTTCATCCTTTTTATCCTTTGCCTCTCCCACTGCCAGTATGTTCCTTCAGAGCCATGACTGTGTCTTGCTATGGGTGCTTGCAGGTGCCAGCACTGCAGAGTCTGGTATGAATCAAGATTCATAAAAATAACAGCATTAACTGAAATGGATAATAATTATAATTATGCATTCTAATACCAAGTACAAATACGGTTGTGTTTCTGTGAAAGTCAAGGCCTCGGCTGCAGTAACAGAGGTAGCCAAATTCACAGCTGTTATAACTCTGCTGAAGACAAGGGTGGTTTCCCCTTTGGTTCATTTGGCCCCACGCATCTGGCTTCCCTAAGTAATTACGGTAACCAGTTAGAAAGGACACAGAAAGGGCAAAAGCTGGAGAAAAAAAGAGGTTTTAAACCTGGGTCTGAAAAGTAGGGGAAGGAAGCAAGTTCTGCGAGATTTTAGCCATTAGAAATTAATTTCCTATTTGTCCTGTGAAACCTGGGGGAAACCTTTGCAGATGCAAGGGAAAGAAGCAGGAACGAAAAGCAGCTTAATGCGAGGGATGACTGACTGCATTTTAAAATTCCTTTGCTTTCTTTGCGTGTTGTGCTAGCCTTAAGGCTGTGCAGAGGATGGGAGACCAAATTCACAGGGGATTTCAACATCCTCAAACTTGGCTTCATTCCGAATCAGAGCTGAACAAGAAGTCTTTGAAATTATCCGCCGTGACAAGGGCACATCCTTGTTGTTTGTTCACATTTTGCTCTGTAGGCGCTGTGCTTTTTTGCTAGGAAGGGTGCAAGATTGCCCATGTGCCTTGTCCTGGCTGCTGAATGCCGGGCCAGGGGCACCCTGCTGGGAGAAGGGTGCAAAGGACAGGGCTAGAGGGGCAGGGAAAGAGGTGGGGTGAGCCTGGAGGGTGCAACACCAAGGACTCTTGCAAAGAGCAGGAGGCTTGCCTGGTTCAGGGAGCAGACATGCATCCCAGGTGTGACGTTCCTGTAGGATTGCTACAACCCAGAAAGCACTGAAAGCTGCTGGTATGGGTGAAACCTTCACCCTAAGGGCACGCTGCTTGGGGAAGGAGAAGAAGATTAGCTGTTGGCTTTTAAAATCTGAAGAGTGCCTTCCTTGAATATCTATTTTAAGCTGCAAAATGCATGCATTTCACATGGAAATGAGACATTTTGACACTACTGCAGTTGGAATGCGTTGCCCTGAATTAAGGCAAGCACGAAAGGCTCTGGAAGAAGCATGGGGACTGCGGAGCTGTGCAGAGCCTGCAAACATGGCTCTGCCAGGTCTGCACTAGGGAGGTCTTTATACTGGGTCCTGGAGTCCCAGAGAAGGTAAACTGGGTTGTGGCTTGTCCTGGGTTTTAGACAGTACTCACAACTTTTTTGCATGGGCTCAGATATATACAACAGGGTCCCCAGTGCTCACATCTGTTTCCTTTGTATTGCCTGCAGGGACAACTGAGGACACTCCCAACTGCTCACAAGCACTTTTCTCTGCAGGACGTAGGTGAAGGGTTTCATTATTCAGGCTGGTTACAGCGCAAACAGCCCAGGATTTGCTTTGAGGAACGGACAGCAATGGGCAGTTGAAGACATTGACCTTTCATAGAATCATAGAATCATAGAATTGTTTAGGTTAGAAAAGACCTTTAAGATCATCAAGTCCAACCATTAACCTAACACTGCCAAGTCTACCGCTAAACCATGTCCCTAAGCACCACGTCTACACGTCTTTTAAATACCTCCAGGGACGGTGACTCAACCACTTCCCTGGGCAGCCTGTCCCAATGCTTGATAAGCCTTTTGGTGGAGAAGTTTTTCCTAATATCCAATCTAAACCTCCCCTGGCGCAACTTGAGGCCATTGCCTCTCGTCCTATCGCTTGTTACTTGGGAGAAGAGACCGACACCCACCTCGCTACAACCTCCTGTCAGGGAGTTGTAGAGAGCGATGAGGTCTCCCCTCAGCCTCCTTTTCTCCAGGCTAAACAACCCCAGTGCCCTCAGCCGCTCCTCATAAGACTTGTTCTCCAGACCCCTCACCAGCCTCGTTGCCCTTCTCTGGACACGCTCCAGAACCTCAACGTCCTTCTTGTAGTGAGGGGCCCAAAACTGAACACAGTATTCGAGGTGCGGCCTCACCAGTGCCGAGTACAGGGGCACGATCACTTCCCTACTCCTGCTGGCCACACTATTTCTGATACAGGCCAGGATGCCGTTGGCCTTCTTGGCCGCCTGGGCACACTGCCGGCTCATGTTCAGCCGGCTGTTGACCAGCACCCCCAGGTCCTTTTCCACCAGGCAGCTTTCCAGCCACTCTTCCCCAAGCCTGTAGTGCTGCATGGGGTTGTTGTGACCCAAGTGCAGGACCCAGCACTGACCCTTGTTGAACCTCATAGTCACGGACTATATGAACTCAATGGATATTTCATGGACATTTCTGGATATTGTACAGACATTCCACAAGGGTGGTTAATGAGGTTGTACTGGAAAATACGGGACTTCAGCATGACGTAGATGGTATAGAATAAGGGGTGGATACTGTCCTGGTTTCGGCAGGAATAGAGTTAATTTCCTTCCTAGCAGCTGGTACAGTGCTGCGTTTTGGATTTAGGATGAGAACAATGTTGATAACACACCGATGTTTTAGTTGTTGCTGAGCAGTGTTTACACTAGTTGAGGACTTTTCAGCTTCCCATGCTCTACCAACTGAGCAGGCTGGAGGTGCACAAGAAATTGGGAGGGGGCACAGCCAGGACAGCTGACCCCAACTGGCCACAGGGACATTCCATACCATGGGACATCATGCTCAGCATATAAAGCTGGGGGAAGAAGAAGGAAGGGGTGGATGTTTGGAGCAATGGCGTTTGTCTTCCCAAGTCACCGTTAGGCGTGATGGAGCCCTGCTTTCCTGGGGATGGCTGAACACCTGCCTGCCGATGGGAAGGAGTGAAGGAATTCCTTGGTTTGCTTTGCTTGCGTGTGTGGCTTTTGCTTTCCTTATTAAACTGTCTTTATCTCAACCCACGAGTTTTCTCACTTTTACCCTTCCAATTCTCTCCCCCATCCCACTGGGGGGGAGTGAGCGAGCGGGTGTGTGGTGCTTAGTTGCCTGCTAAGGTTAAACCATGACACCCTCAAACACTGGCGTGCTGCCTCCAGGCTTATCTCTAGTGAGCCTGGTTTTATCCCTTTCCCCCTTCAAATCTAGTTTAAAGCTCTTTCAATGAGCCCTGCTAACTCCTGTGCAAAGATCCTTTCCCACCTTTGTGACAGGTGTACCCCGTCTGTTGCTAGCAGGCCTGGTGTCGTGTAGACCGACCCATGATCAAAAAACCCCAAAATTTTGCTGGTGACACCAGGCTTGGAGCCAGGTATTGATCTGCTGGCTCTTCCTGTTTCTTCCCTCATCATTCCCTGCAACTGGAAGGATAGAGGAGAACACTACTTGTGCTCCTGATCCCTTAACCAGTCGTCTGAAGGCCCTGAAGTCTCTCTTCATTGCCCTCAGACTTCTAGTTGCAACTTCATCGCTACCTACCTGAAAAAGCTATAATGAGTAATAATCTGAGGGCCATACCAGGGTAGGCAGTTTTCTCTTCACATCTTTTACCCGGGCCCAAGGGAGGCAGCAGACTTCCCTAAGAGGTGGGTCCGGTCTGCATATTGGGCCTTCTGTTCCCCTCAGGAGAGACTCTCCTGTGACAATGACCTGTCTTTTTTTCTTTATGGAAGCAGTTTTGATGCAGGGCGTGGGCCGACTTAACCTTGGTGACACCTCCAGGCTAGATGAACCATCATCCTCATTATTGTTCGGTTCCACTTGCAGAGCCTCATACCTATTATGCCAGGGCACCTGGGAAGGTGGGGTGGTCACAGAGGAGAGGTGCCTGCCGCACCGGGCAGGAACTTGTCGCCATTGCCCCCTATCCCTTAATTCACTGTGTTCAGCCAGGCGGAGAGAGGATAGTGAATCCTCCGTATCATGTGTCCTGCCTGCCCGTCGGGCCTGTCCCAGGGAAGGTAGGGTGCGATTCTGGTAGTCTCTCTCTCTCTCGCACTCCCTGATACTCCTCAACCTACCCACCCCCTCCCGGAGCTCTGTCACCAAGCGGAGGAGTCCCTCTCCCTGGGCGCACCTCCCACGGGTGCGCTCACTGCTGCAGCAGGGCACACCCCGCAGCCTGGCGCCTGGCTGGCAGCGTGTTCCCGCCGGAGCTCTGTCTGGGCGGCTGCGTCAGTCGTGGTGGGTGCAGAGCTTAGAGAGGCCGTGGCTTTCTGCTGGGTGGATACCATCGCTCCCTGGTCGAGCTGGCAGAGCTTCAGCGCCCTTCCTGCACGCCCTCCCATGCGAACTGCCACACCACGCCCTTGCTGACGTGCCACGCCCTGTTTGCCAGGCCTGTCTGCAGCGCTCCTGGTTGCCAGTGCTCCCTAAGGGCTTCTTTTACAGGTGTCGGGGGGGCTTGGCTGCCGCTGCTCCTGGCCCTGCCCAGGTCTCATCAGCCGCTGTCGCGTGAGCTGCGGGATCCTGGCGGCTCCCCCTGAGGTTCCCCTGGTTCGGGAACCCCCCCTGTGCACCCCACTAGAGCGCTCCGCTGCGGATCCCGCCAACACCAGAGCTGCTCACCTCGGCGACTGAGTTTTCACCTGGATCCTGCAGTTCCCCTGAGGGCTTTGGGAAGTTCAAGAGGACCCAAGTCAGTCTCTCCAATGGAAGTTTGAACAACTTCTTCCAGCCCAGAGTTTCTTAGGTCTCCTGGTTTGGACAGATGAGAGATGTGGCTGTTCAGCTGGGAAGGAAAGCAGCTTGTCTCACAAGCCCCTTTAAGGGGCCAAGGGAACCAAAAGAAAATATTTAGGTTTCAAGCCAGTCTTTTAGGAAGAAAGTGTGTTTTCAATGCTTTTCAGCTCCAAGAAGAAACCCCAAATGGTGAGGATCTCCATCTTTAATTACAAGTTTTCATCACCTACACCTTTTACCAGAGCATCAAAAATCTCACTGACCGTCACCACCTTCTTATGTGGTGAAAAGCTTAATTTCTCAAGTGAGAAGTTGACACATGATGGATTACCCATCAACCTCCTTCCCCTCTCTCCAGGCTGGTCACAAGCTAGTGCATTGCTTATTTTTTCTAGGGATGTGTTACCTTCTCTCTTGGAGTCTCCTTTACACACAAGATGAGAAGATGTCTCGGGGGCGATGAAGCAAACAGATGGAAGCTCCACAGAGCAGGGGAAGGTGGGATGCTCGGGGCACACGCGCTGGCATGCCGATGAGTCAGGTGTGTCTCACGCTGCCCGTGGATGCTAAGTAGTTGCTGAACATACCCGAGGGATGCACCAAACGCAGCTTTCAATATTTGATTCAGGACAGCTGCTTACTGGATCCAGGATTTAAAACACAGAATTTTTAGTGCCCTTAAATATTTTATAAAAATACATAATATTTGCCATTAAAGACATTCTTATGTCATATAGTGTTACTTGTATTGCTTAAGAGACCTATTATGCAAGATACAATATAGCACTAAAACACGTCTTTGTTGACATAGATGAAGTTGTACTGAAGACACTTTCTCTGTTAATCGTGAAAAGATTTTGGCAAAATTCTTAGCCTTTTTTTTAAAATCTTGTTATAGAATCTTGTTAGAGTATCATCATTAAATAATCATGATAAAAATTTCAAATGTAATGAAATAGAAAATATTTATGATAATGATAAGAAGAGAAAAGCAACTCTTTAGGAACATAAATCATCCTTCTCTAGGGACTTTCACTCATCTTTCTAATTACTGGAGGGTGGAAGATTCTCTCATTCTTTTCATTTTGGGTTTGTCATGATCCAGAGCTGAAAATACCACATACATTCAATTGCTCACTGCATGTGTTTGAGAACCCACCTGTGAGCATTTCTTTGTGGGGGGTTAAGCTATAGAAAACAGGATTTCAGACTAGCTTAATTTGAGAGTTAGCAGAGCTTGCTGACAAAGAACAAGGATGTGCACATTCATATATCTCTGGCAGTAAGCACTGAGATACCTTTAAAACCATCGCCCTGGAAAACTTGGCTGACAGTCACATATTCCCTCTCATTTCCCATAAAGGCACAAGTACAGGGACATTTTTTCCAGAAGAGGATCTGGCAGTCCTAACTCTCCTCTTCCTCCCCAGATGGGCTCCCTGTGGTATGCTATGCATTATTTTTAATGCAGAGCTATTAACATACTGCTGAAGAATTTCCTGGATCTACTCTTTTTTTCATGCCTCTGTCACTCTCTGAGTTTGAATCAAAAGGGCAATGTGCAGTCTTTTGTTTCTTCCTCCCCTGAGACCAAGGGATGGTAATTATCCTTCAAACACAGTAGAAACTTTCTGAAAAATCTGGCGGGAAACTGGCTAATGAATCCAACTCCAGCAGCATCACAGAACTCAAACACAACTCTTCTTCAGATTAGATCAGGTCAGCTCTGAACGCTGGCCATTTTGCTGAATCCCCTCTGGGACAGAGAAATTAAATGAGTGAAAACAGATGCTCCAAAGTTATTCTGAAACTAGAAGTTCTCAAGTGCCTTGTTATTCTCTTACTGAAGCCACATGAATTTAACACTGTGAAATCTTTCCTAGCAGTGAGTGTCCTTCTTTTCTAGGGAAATTTAGTGTAATAAAACTCAATGTGATCTGATGGAAATATTTGGTTACAAAATCTCTCAGCAAGTTGATTTTATGCACTCACACACTCACACTCATGTGCTCACAAGCACAAAGACATATATATCCAAGTGATGGGACTAGGATGACGCATATGTGACACAGAGGACAAGGAGCTCTGGTTGTCAATATGTCTCCGGAATTCCTCCTGACTGGTGACAGAAAACTGTTACACAATTTCTCTCACCCTGACAGATTACGGCTTTCCAAAATCTCTTACAGTGCAAATTTCAGTATATGTAGAGGAGAAGTCCAGAGACATTTTCTGGCTGACCCCTCTGTGCCTCAGGCACCAAAGCCAGGTTCAGATTTGGAAGCTCAACAGATGCGCCAGTATGGAAGCAGAGATCTGGTCAGCAGCTCCTAAGGGCTGCATTCATACAGGGATTTTGGCATCAGGAAGATGACTAACCATTTTGGCACCCTGCTCAGCCCATGTGCTAGGCACACCATACTGCTTCCAGTCCTGGACAGTCCACGGACATATGAGGCACTGAAGGACTTGGGGCAAATATTTCCATGGAGCGGCTAAATGAAGCTGGAGTGAACAGTTATAGATGGTCCAGAGGAAAAGAGAGAAATTTTGACTCTCAGCTGCTGCTTCTGACTGACCAAACCATGATCAACAACTCCTTCTGCCTACCACCCTTATCCATAAGCCCCAAACACAGTCACCACGTGCCCTCATGGCCAGCTGTTCTCCCCTCCCCTGCTTGTGTTCAATATGGCTTGTAGACTCTGTGTCAAGCACGAGCCATCAAACATCTGTGGGCATCATGTACCGACTAGTCAGTGAGGTACAGTCAGTCAGGAGAAAGCCAGACTTCTCCACCCCACCTCCTGGAGAGCAACAGAAGCATCTGCAAGACTGTGTTAGGAGCAAGGGCTTCCTGGGTCCCGATGATGCTGGTACCAAACAGCCCATCGCTGGTCTGTATCCAATTCTCCAGATGGCTCTGGCAGGTGTCACGGGATGCCAGTGTTCGGCATGTGATGATCACCAGGCCATCCTGGCAGGAACAGGGGACCCATCTGCTACAGCTGAAATTTGGACTGATCTGAAAGTGCAGCTCCTGGGAAATCAGTGAGAGTGCTGTGTTCACACAGGTGCTGAGAAACCCGGGCTAGTTTTCAATGGTCCCTGAAGCAGCTCAGCCGCAGCACCAGCCATGTCTGCATGAACGAACAAAGCTGTTGGTATCAAAACCACTCAAAACTGTCAGCTCCCTGTGCTGCATGGAGGGTCCTCTGCAGCCACTGCACAGTTGATGTCCCATCTCCTGTTCACAGGGTGCAGGCTGACGAGCCAGGCACTGCCAGTGCAGGAGGTGGTTTTGATGTTAAGGACACTTGGCCACAAGGGAACTGGACTGAAACCACCTCCTCATTTCACACAGGCCATTGAACAGCCATCAGCCGGTAATGACTTCCCATCTCTACTGACCTGGACAAGATTGGATCCTGGCAATGAAATGCGCCATAGCCCATGGCCAATCCTCTTTCCCATCCCCTCTCTTTATTGCATGCGGTTCACCGTAAAGTCCCAAATAGCTCCCATCCACAACTCTGTAAGCTGGGATGCACTTTGTATTCAAACTGAAGGAACTGGTGAGACACGTTGCTGTCTCTTCAGAGCCAAAATACTTTCATGTTCTGGAATACATCGGTGATTTCTGTGAGCCATTTAAATATTTACAGCATTCAGCATCCTCTACGACCTGTGTTGCCTCTCTGTGACCTTTCCCAGACCTTGCAGAAGAAAATTAATTAGTTTTCTGCATTTCACATCAATCCAATTACACTCACCTTGTTCCTCACTTATTATGATAATTTTGCTTTGAGAAACTTGACTTATTAAAATGACTGCCTCATAGTATTTAAAATTTGGTTGCTTGCTGCCTTAAAATGTGGATGTTCACCCGTGTTTCCATCACTGAAACCATAAGTGAAGAACAGATTGAAATGGGCAATAAAAATGGGGCTTGTCATTTCATGTTGTGTTAAGACCTAATCGAAGACTATGAGGACCCTTCTCCATTAGGCACTACATGATGGCCTGTTGAGAGCTAGGCAGTGCCCTGAAGCACTTACAGTCTACAATGGATAAATGCTGCCTTATTAATACCATTTTGCAGAGGCATAAAGGAGACAAGAGATTAATTATGCTTTTGCCAATCCTGAGCATCCTAAAATCATCAATCAGTTCATTCTCCCCTTTAAATTATGAGTGATTTAAAAATTACAATATGATTTTGGTTCTTCTTAGCATACATTTGCAGTTATTTTTTTATTTGCCTACTATCCTCCTAACCTTCATTTACAGTTACATTTCAAGCATTTTGTGAAATGACAGACTAAAATATTACAAAAATGAAAGCTGGGAACATTCACTTGACTCCAGATGATGGGACTTCAAACAAAGCAATAAATACAAAAAGACTCAGCAGTGTAATAACTAACTTGCCTATGATTATGAAAAGAGCTAGCAGTTAAACTGCTATCTCCAGTTACAATGCTAGTACAGTGTCTCCTTAGTCAATGCCCCGATCTTTCATAGTGAAGAAAATTCAGAAAAATATCTTTTTTTCTCTGTCATTCTTTTTATCCCCTGGCTTAAGCGTAGCTATAACTCATATCATCAGGGTCTAACGCAAGACAGCAAAATCTCTCCCAGCGTTCAGAGCTGACTCTCTCTCTCCAAAAAGAGACTGTTCCTCAGATAAACGTACTGACACTATTTGTGATTCCCCACCGTGAGCAGCCAGGCACCATGCTGGGCCAATTTTGGTAAAGCTGAAGGAACACCACAGCTGAAGTTGGCCCTTCAGCTCGTGACTAAGATGCCTCTTCACTTCAAATTCAGAACAAAGCAGGAAATTATAATTTCCTTCTATTTTTGATTAAGGATCCTTAACGCCACATGGTATATGGCTACATCAAAGAGGCTCTTCTGCTGCTTTTTGGGTAAACAAACAACAGTCACAACACTCTTCTGGAAGTTGGTCTTTGGAGCAGGCATAAAAAAGAGCTTCTTGCTTGCACAGCTTCCTTTGCAGCATAAGCATTACCTCCCCGTTGCTGTTAACAACTCTAAATGGTCCATTTTGCTACAGCTCATTAGTATGGAACAGGAACGTTGTCCATTGGGAGGTCACAGTTAGGCAGCCTCCTTCCATTACAGGCTTCTTGATTACAGTTTAGTGCAGAATATCAACATCAAAACTATCAAAGGCACCAACTTACGCAGTGATATTAATACAGCACAGCCTCCTTAGCGTGAATCGCTCTGACCAGTCTTGATTTAAGAGTGGACCATGGCACTGAGAAAAACCCAGCAAGCCTTTAGGAACAGGAGCCCTTGTCCAAAGGCAGTCTCTGCTCATTAAACTGGCTGCATCCTCCTCTTTCCCTTACATCTAGCAAATTAGAATAAAGTTTCTCCCCGCCTGTTAATGTTTTCAAGTTCTTTAAAGATCTGACATGTTTGAAGATAAAAGTCCTATTGAGATGAAAGACCCATTACATGACAAGTGGTATCTACAGAAGACAAAAGCAAGAAGTGAGGTTTTGGGCGTTCTTGCTAACAGCCTAAAGAGAGAGTTCCCACTGACTGCAAAGCACCAGTCTTTCTTATTGTTTATTATCTATACTGGTTCCTCACCTGAGAAGTCCCCACCACAGGTCAGGACTTCCCTGTGCTGGCTGCTGTGCAAACAAACAAAGGTGGACCCAGGCACAACACCTGGCCACTCGGTTTGGGAGGGAGAAGGGATGGTTACAGTCAGACTGACAGATCAACGTGGATACAGTCTGTCAATACCAGCCCACATGGTACTGGTTCCAGCATATCCGTGGGTCCTAGGGGTCAAGCTCTTGGCAAATGTAAGGAGAAGGGCCACGTTAGAGCTTCAATTTCAGTATAAGTGCTTTGCCCTGTGCTGTGATGACGACTCTATCATATGCACTGAAGCCAAGCAATAACCTGGTTTCACATTTTTATTATGCATCCCCTTCTCTGTCACTAACATGACTACTGCTATAAATAATTTGCATTAAAAAAGCTTTTTGCTAAATATTCAAAGTCTGAACTCTTCTAGCCCACAAATAAAATTATTTTGGCTCTGAAGTGTTGCTGTGATGTCTCTTGGGAACTTCTGTTTTCCCTTCCCAGCTGCCCTTTGGACTGGCACCAGTTACCATGGGATGTCTGGAGGAAAGGCTCACTTTGAGCTTGGGACACTGACCACTCTCAGGTCCCCAAGCGCACCAGCCAGGTCTGCACCTCTTCCCTGCTGCTGGTGGTTTGGCTGCCTGTGCCCGAGGACAGCTCTGATACGGCACAGCTGTAACCTGGGATCAGACTGCTGGGGAGCAGGTAAGTGGATACCACTCTGCCTCATCACAAGATTTACAACGGGAAGAGAATCAGGCCTTTGCAAGTGGGAAGCTTGGCATCTCCTCTGTTTCTGGCTGTAAGACCTGAACCATTTTCTCCTCTAATCAATGTAAGAATATTTGCCATTTAAGGTATCCGATATCTCTTTCAGAACAAATTGCCTCAAGCTAAGATCAAGTCCAAATGAAACTGCGTTGGCAAAACTATACCTCATTCCTAAATCAGCTCTGGTATGATCAACACCCCATTGCTCTGTCCCCTTTCTAGGCTATTCCTGCTCATCTTGGTGGCCATGTCTATCATTGTTCAGGCCACTTAGGCTCAGATAGAGCAGCCATTGCCTGCCCTGAACCAGAACTATTGATGTTGGTGTGGCAACGCTTGCTGGTGCTCAAAACGCGGAGGGTAGCACCAGACCCATCAGGATATGAGCTCCATTGCAGAACAGCTCAGCACAAACCAGAGTCCCCCACATCCCTGCACAGAGCCCTCACCTTGGCGTCTACTTTGGCATAATGTACATGTGCCAGCAGAGATAGATGCTCAACCACATCATGCCCAAATGATGGACAGAGAGGTGTCGAGTCCATGAGGAATGACAGGGCATTCCTCACTGCTTCTGTTTCACTAGCTGAAATACAAAGGCACAGGACAGCTGATTGCCTCAGACCATCCGGGATCATCAAAAGCACTGAACTGGAAACCCACCAGGCTATCACCAAGGATGGGGCCCCAGGAGGCCAACTAGTCACTCTTGCCAGCTTTCACAGGTTGCGTCTATCCCTGCCAATGACCTCCAGTGACATCATTTCCACCCCGCTTTTGCTTCCAGCCCTCAGGATGGGCCCCTGGCAGCACCACTGGTTGTAGCACCCTTCCCCCAGCCACCGCACTTCTTTTTGCCCATCCTGCTCCCTGCTGTGTCTCCTCTCCAGGGAGTTCCACTGCTCCCATGGTTGCGTACAGAAATACTGTTATTGTTTCTCCTTGTGCTATTTTCTGTCATACACAGGAACTGACACCAGATGATGTTAAACTGTCCCTTCTGGCCTGCCAGGACAGGAGTCTGGCTGGAACCAATCCTCCTCCCTGGGAGAATGACATCGAAAATCTTTCTTCTTTCCTTTGACTGTATCTCTGTAGAGCATCCCTTGACAGTAGGTATTATGGATGCAGCGGAGATGTAAAGCAGTTTGCATTGCATGACAGTCAGTGGAAGTAAACGTGGTTTCCCCCTGCTCACAGACTCGTCCTCAGTTATTGAAAGACCAGTTGCTGCTGCTTACACATCAGCAGTACAAAACGGTCTGATGGAGCTGGAGACAAATGTATTTCCTGAACTTACCGTGCTGGGAGGGATGTGCGTGAAATCCTGTGCTACAAGGGAAGAAATAAGAGATCAAGATAAAGGGAAGACCCCTCAGGGAGAGTCTCCAAATTGATTGGCTTTTCAACAGGAGGACAATTAAGTGTCAGGGCCCCAGAGGCGTCTGTATCGCATCATCTCACTCCTGCCGTTCGTGGGAGGAACAAGCTTGCAGACAAGCTGCTATTTCTTTGAAAGGTTCAGCTGTTGCTTGGAAAGTACTTAAAATTTAAGGGCTGTACACTTAAAGGTCAATGAGTGTACAGATAACTTCAAATTCCTCTTTTGGCTTCTGACAGTCAAATTAGCTGGAGTAAAAATAAACTAAAAAGCAGAGCCCCTTGTTCCCTCTGCATTGCAGCTGGCCAAGGGCTCGTCCAGAGGCAAGGTGGCAGTGCGCTGCCGGGTCTGGCAGCGATGGGGGAGGCTGACAGTGTTGAAGATTATCATCAGTTTTTATTGAATTTTTCTATATTTTGTGTTTGATAATGAATAAGCGACTATAAGAATATTTTGATTAATCTTTATGCTAGCATTATGTAGGGGTTGCTGTGTTATTCACTGGACCATGTTAGCCTTAGTCTTAATTTTCTAGACCGTAACCAGACCACTTAGGCTTTATTGTATACGGGATGAGTTATTTGACAGCTTGACAAGGTAGATGAATATCTAGCTAACTTGGCAACGAAACTTACTTTTAAAGTAACCTAAAGTGAACTGCCCTCATTATAATAGTAAAAAACCACACCCACAGGTCAAGAAGACCCTTGCCCAGGTGAAGACCCTTCCCCTGCGCAAGCGTACTAACGGAGGAGAATGACACAGCAGATATTATAAGTTTATGTAAATCACTAACCAATCATTGTAATTGGGAGTGTGGTGCCTTGTAATTGCTGTGTTTAAATGTAACGGTGATCTAACCTGAGGTGTGCTTGATTTGTGGAAATTCCACCTTGCACCCAGCGCTGCAATAAAGAATGCCTGCTTTCTAAAACTCCAAATTGAGTCTTAGAGAGTTCTTTATCTGCCGATTTATGGTAACAGTTTTGGCGACCCAGATGGGACACTGCTCTTGAGCCTCGACGGATCCTGGGATCGTGGAACCTCAGCCGGTACCGAGGGATTCTCGGAGAGGGTTTTCCGATCCCTGGGCCGAAGAGCCCCTGAGCGAAGAACATTGTGAGTATTAAGGCATTCGTAGAAACTTGAAACCCGGGAAGGGGGTGAATTCCCCTGCTTGCTTGTTTGGCGGGGTCGGAGACTGCCACAAGCCTGCCTGTAAGGCGCAGTGAAAGCTGCGCAGGGTTGGGGCTTAGAGGGTACCCGCTTGCATTGGAAGCCTAGGCGTCTGCCCGTAAGTCATAAGCGAAAGCTATTGCTGGGTTGGACACTTGTTTGGACTTTTGAACTCTATTCATTTCTTTTGAACTTTATTCATTATTTCTAAACACTATTTGCCTGAACTCTTTGTTACTTCTAAACTCTATCTGAAACACTATTTGCCTGAACTCTATTTGTTATTTCTAAACTCTATCTGTTATCTATAATCCTTTAGGCATAAACCATTGACCAAGTCTGGAACTAGGATTGGATCCAGCCGCACCTAAACTCCTCTCTGAGAAGGAGTTTAGAAAGCAAGGGGGTCCTTTCTGAACCTCATGACTCAACGGGAGGGTCTCCTTAACAACTTTGTCTGACCCTATCCTCTATCCAGTAAAATATTTTTGCCATCGAAATCTGTTAAACCACAGTCACCTTTAAATTTTACTTATCATCTTTGAACATTTTGTGGGGAGGATGGCAACCGGATTTGTAAAACTGTTTAAGAGTAAAAGTGTTGGGAATTTGGCAGTAGATGAAAAGATACCAAAAACCTTGCCGTTGGGGTGTTTGTTAGCACATTGGGGCGAATTACATGATGATTTATGAAAGAGTCAGATGATTGAGTATTGTAACCACTGGTGGCCTTTGTATGTTTTGGAGGATAAGGAAAAGTGGCCAAAGAATGGAACTTTGAGTTAGAATAATATTTTACAGTTAATGTTGTTTTGTAGAAGGGAAGGCAAGTGGAACGAAGTGCCGTATGTAGATTTGTTTTTCTATTTGAGGCAGCGAGTGGATTGGCAGAATGAATGTAAGCTAATTAGTAGAGATAATATGGTAATGGCATTAACTTCAGAGAATAAGAAAGCAAAAGAGTTGTTGTTCGGCTTGTGATATGGCTTGTGATATTGGAAAGAGGTGCATTAGGTGTACAGTACCAAAAGAGCATGAAATGGAGTTAGAACTAGGAATAGCACCCCACAGGAGGGACAGAATTTCCCTCCCTCACGTGTAAGGGAAAGAAGTGTTAAAACAGAACCAATAAATATAGAACACAGAAGAAGGCTAAATCGATATCAAAATTGGGTGCTGTATGGAGTAAAGCATGCAATCCCAAGAGCCCTAAATTGGTCTAAATTATATGAGGTAAAACAAGATAAAAATGAATCTCCCTCTGTGTTCCTGGAAAAATTAAAAGAGACTGCCAGAAAATAGACCGATTTAAAAACGGGAACAGAGGCAGAATGACAACAATTGGCTTTGATTTTTATGGGACAATCAGCACCCGATATAAAAAGAAAACTCCAAAAGTTAGAGGGAGAGGATTCCATAAATTTAAATAAAATGCTCGAAGTAGCATGGAAAGTTATAATGATTATAATTAAGCTGGGAGATGATAAGGTTGAATTCTTAGTAGATACGGGTGCAACATAGTCTGTTTTAGCAACATATTCTGTTTTAAACTCTTGCAAAAGGAAATTGGGAAATAAAATGGCTAATGTAATTGAAGCGACTGGGAAACAGGAAAACAGGCCATTCCTTCAACCCCTAGATTTGAAATTTGGAAATAAGGTAAGTACACATAAATTTTTATGTATGCCAGATTGTCCGATACCCTTGTTAGGGCGAGATTTATTGTCCAAATTAAATGCGCAAATAGTGTTTGAAGAAGAAGAAATTCTTTTAAGAATACCAGAATCAAAGACAGGTGAAATATTGATGATACAGGAGAAGGTTAAGGAACAAATACCACAAGAAGTAGACCAGGCTGTTATACCTATAGTCTGGGATACAGACATACCTGGTAACTCAAAAATAGCACAACCTGTAAAAATAGAATTAAAAGAACAGGCAAAACCAGTAAGAATCAAACAATATCCAGTTAAGCCCAAGGTTAGACAAGGAATAAAGAAATTGATTGATAAATTTTTAAGGTTTGGAATTCTTGAAGAATGTGAATCAGAATATAATACATCAATTCTACCAGTGAGAAAACCTTCAGGGGTATACAGACTAGTACAGAACTTAAGAGAATAGTTAAAGACATACACCCTATAGTTGCAAATCCATATACACTTTTAACAGCATTAAGAGAGGTTCATCAGTGGTTTACAGTGCTTGATTTAAAGGATGCTTTCTTTTGTATACCCCTGGAGAAGGAAAGCCGAAAGTTATTTATTTTGAGTGGGAAAATCCACAAACAGGACAAAAGACACAATTGACATGGACAAGACTGCTGCAAGGATTCAAGAATAGTCCAACGATCGTCAGTAATCAGTTGGCAAAAGACCTGGAACGGTGGAAACAGAGTGATACAGAACCTAAACCGGCATATTTGCTTCTACAATATGTGGATGACATCTTGATTGCTACCGAAGAAAGATTGACCTGCATAAAGGTAACAATACACCTTTTAAACTTTCTTGGACTGAATGGGTACAAAGTGTCTAGGAACAAGGCTCAGATAGCGAGCCAAACTGTAATATATCTGGGCTTTGAGATTTCAAAAGGGCAATGACGACTGGGAACAGACCATAAGGAAGCAATTTGTAGTATTCCTGAACCGAAAAATGTTCATGCATTAAGAGCATTTCTGGGAATGGCTGGATGGTGTCGCCTTTGGATAATGAATTACGGTCTGATAGCAAAACCACTTTATGAAGCCCAAAAGAATGTACCATTTGTGTGGGGTCCACAACAGCAAAAAGCCTTTCTGAACTTAAAACAGACTTTAATGACTGCACCAGCATTGGGACTTCCAGATCTAACTAAAAATTTTCAGTTATTTGTTCATGAAAGGCAACATCTTGCCGTCGGGGTGCTGACTCAGAAAATGGGAAGCTGGAAAAGACTGGTTGGGTATTTCTCCAAACGACTGGACGCTGTAAGTAAAGGATGGCCTACGTGTCTCCGAGCAGTCACCGCTACAGTGATGTTAATACAAGAAGCCTGGAAATTAACTTTGGGAAGGACAATAACAGTATATGTACCACATATGGTAATCACTGTTTTAGAACAAAAAGGGGGTCACTGGTTATCCCCTAGCAGAATGATGAAATATCAAGTGATTTTGCCAGAGCAGGATGATGTCATTCTGAAAACTACTAACTTAATTAACCCTGCAGTCTTTTTGAACTCCGTACAGGAAGAAGGACAAATAGAACATGATTGTTTGGTGACCATTGAACATGTCTATTCCAGTCGAGAGGACTTAAAAGATAATCCACTGGAAGATCCTGATTGGGAGTTATGCACAGACAGTAGCAGTTTTGTGGAGGATGGGATCCGATATGCAGGATACGCGGTGACTCCTGAGAATTCTGTTGTAGAAGCAAATTCTTTACCCTGCACAACATCAGCCCAAAAGCCTTGACGAGGGCATTGGAGTTAAGTGAGGGGAAGAAAGTGAACATTTGGATTGATTCAAAGTATGTTTTTGGCGTAGTACATGTTCATGGAGTCCTGTGGAAAGAGAGAGGATTATTATCCTCTCAGGAGACGAGTATTAAATACCAAGAAGAAATCTTAAAATTGATACAAGCAGTCCAAAAACCGATTAAGGTGGCAATCATGCACTGTAAAGCACATCAATTGGGAAATACTAAAGAAATTATAGGAAACAAATTGGCAGATAAGACAGCTAGGAGAATTGCAAAAAGAGATGCCATTCGAATGGCATTGATCCCTATTAAGACCATTGCTCTACCAAGAGAGAAACTTAAGTATTCAGAGGAGGATGAGAAATTAGGTAAGTTGCTAAATGCAAAAAAGAATCTGGCAGGATGGTGGATAACATCACAAGGCCAAGTAGTGGTCCCACCACTAGTAATGAGGGAAATAATACAAACAAAACATAAGGAATGTCATTGGGGAGCAGAAGCATTGGTGACACTTCTAAGAAAACAAATAGTATCAGTAAAGATGCTAGAAGTGGCTAAAGTGATAACTGCAAAATGTGAAATATGTTTGAAAAACAACCCAGTAGTAAAGAGAAAGGTTCAAATGGGAACATTAAAATTGGGAATGGAACCAGGAGATTATTGGCAAATTGATTTTTCAGAATTACCTCGCCAAAAGGGTTATTGGTACATTTTGGTAGGGGTTGATACTTTTACAGGATGGCCAGAAGCTTTTCCCTGTTGGACCAATCAAGCAAAAGAAGTTATTAAATGGCTATTGCAAGAAATTATCCCAAGATTTGGAGTACCAATCGGGATATCCTCAGATAGAGGTCCACATTTTGTCGCAGAAGTGGTACAGGGTGTTAGTAAAATGTTAGGAATTACTTGGAATTTGCATACACCCTGGAGACCACAATCTAGTGGTAAAGTAGAAAGAATGAATCAAACATTAAAAAGACAAATTAGTAAAATATGTCAGGAAATTAATTTGAAGTGGCCTCAGGCACTCCCATTGGCTCTTGTCAGAATTCGGGTACAACCTAAGAGTGGAACCTCAATTAGTCCGTATGAGTTGTTGTACGGGAAACCATATGAATCTCCAGAACCAAATTTGAATGTACACATTAAAGGAAAACAAGACGTATATAAATATTTACTTTCCCTAGGAAGAACTTTGACTGCGCTTTGGAGTGTAGTTGTTTGGAACAGGCCTCTGTCCTTGGAGAATCCAGTACATGATTTCCAACCAGGAGACTATGTTTATGTGAAAACATGGACTTCTGAACCCCTTCAGGAACGTTGGAGAGGACCTTTCCAAGTACTGTTGACTACCTTCACCGCCATCAAGATAGCCGAATCAGAAGCGTGGATACACTACACCAGGGTGAAGAAAGCCCCCCATCGTGGAAAATCATCAATAGGGATAAAAAGACTTCAAAGCTGACCCTGAAATATGTCTAATATTGAATGTTCCTTTCAGAGATGGGAATGGATATGGATACTGATTTGGATGGTAGTGGGAGTCAATTTTTTTAGTAGAGACTGAATCAATGGGAGATTTAGAGAAACAAGGGAACTTATTGAAAGAAGAGAGAAAATTTTACTCAAATTCCAGACCTAGATCCTGAGAAGATGACGGGAGAGTTGGAGAAAAGGTGGGAAAGAAAGGAAAGCAGAACTAGATATAAAAGACAAATAGAAGCACATCAATTAATACAAATCCCAAGGAAAGCACAGAATGAAAATCTGATGTTAGGATTAATTAAAGAATTTGCTAATTTACAAAATGTGTCACAAATTACTGCTTGTTTACCAATTCCTAGAGCAGTAGGAGAATCAATTCCATGGGGAATTCTAACAATGAATTTGACAAAAATAGAAAGAAATGAAACAACACATTGTGAATCAAAACCTGTGATAGAATGGCAAGAACAGATTACAACCATTCAGAAACAATGGAAATTCATGGGTTATCAGGCCGAATGTGAAAAATTGTTGAACCATGTTTTTACTAGACCCCGGTCATCTTTCTTTTTCTTTGGTACAACACAGATGGGGTATTGTTCATATGATGAACAAAAAAAAAAAAAAAAAAAGAAAAAGAAAAAGGTGAGTCGAATGGTTATGGAATGGAAATGTGATCAAATAAAACAGGTGTGAGAAAATGAGGCAAATTGGGATTCTGTTTGGACAATGGCCATCCTATCTCAATATCAATACATGGCTAAGGCGCCATGGTGTTTTATTCGGGATGGAACAATTTTTGCAACCTGGCCAAATGTAAATGATAAAAGTAGTACACTACGAGAAAAGAAAAATATTGTGTCTTGGTGGAAGTGTGGAAAAGTGTATAATTGCAGTACCATTGGTGAGAAAATTCAGGCCATTCCTCCGTTAGCTGCTGCTTTAAAATATGGATGTTTGCGTAGAGGCCTTAGAAATAATCTTAGATTACCCGAGGAACATATACCTAAAAGGGGAACAATATTTAGTTGTAAAAGATCTGCAATCCGGAGCCCAGGACACCTAGTGTGGGCAATGAGTGATGGGACTTGGATGACTCATTTGCCTGTAGATGGTAAAGTGAAACAAATAACATTAGGCATGCCAACTCTATGTCCAATTTGGAAAAAATCTCCTTTCAAAGGAGCACTAGAAAACTTGAAATTGGAATGAGTAAAGAGGTCAGAGATGGATGACGAGTGAAACAAACCTGAGTCTGGAGTGAAAGTTGGTTGGGCTTTGGAATCTTTGCTGACTCCAATAGGAGTATATAGGAATAGAGAGTGGATATATCAATTGACGGGACAAGTGGAGAGGACAGCAAATGTAACTAAGAAAGGATTCAAGGATTTGAATTTACAACTGCAGGCAACTTCAGGGATGACTCTACATAATAGGATGGCTTTGGATATGCTCTTACTAAAAGAACATGGAGTCTGTGGATATCTAAAAGACAGGATTGACCATTGTTGTATAAATATTCTGAATGTGACACAAGATGTAGAACGTGATCTAGATTTATTGAAGAAGGTAGAGGAAGATACTCAAGAGCTCCAACAAGACATACAGGAAAGTTGGATAGATAAAATCTTCAAAGGACTGGGATGGAATTTGAGTTCATGGGTAAAATCATTGATATACACTGTATTAATCATATTGATAATTATTTTGATAATCAGTTTGATTTATTATTATCTAAAAAGACAAATAAACAATAAGACTGCATTTAATCAAATGATCATCCAAGCAGTGGCCAACCAACAAGATGAATTAGATACAGTTTCAAGGGTTCCCACAGAGACCACTGAGATATAATGATTATCTAAACACTAAAATAGAAATTAAAATATTAAAATGAAAGTATTGAAATGATTTTCAAAACTTTAAAAGGGGGGAAATGTTGAAGACTATCATAAGTTTTTATTGAATTTTTCTATATTTTGTGTTTGATAATGAATAAACGACTATAAGAATATTTTGATTAATCTTTATGCTAGCGTTATGTAGGGGTTGCTGTGTTATTCACTGGACCATGTTAGCCTTAGTCTTAATTTTCTAGACCGTAACCAGACCACTTAGGCTTTATTGTATACGGGATGAGTTATTTGACAGCTTGACAAGGTAGATGAATATCTAGCTAACTTGGCAACGAAACTTACTTTTAAAGTAACCTAAAGTGAACTGCCCTCATTATAATAGTAAAAAACCACACCCACAGGTCAAGAAGACCCTTGCCCAGGTGACGACCCTTCCCCTGCGCAAGCGTACTAACGGAGGAGAATGACACAGCAGATATTATAAGTTTATGTAAATCACTAACCAATCATTGTAATTGGGAGTGTGGTGCCTTGTAATTGCTGTGTTTAAATGTAACGGTGATCTAACCTGAGGTGTGCTTGATTTGTGGAAATTCCACCTTGCACCCAGCGCTGCAATAAAGAATGCCTGCTTTCTAAAACTCCAAATTGAGTCTTAGAGAGTTCTTTATCTGCCGATTTATGGTAACAACAGAGGCCATTGCAGATAGCTTCTTAGGTTTGGATATATCCCAAGTTCTAAATATTTAGAAATTTCTAAATATTTGTTCACTCAACTGGTGCACAAACACGCACTGGGGACTTTCTGAGTCCTCTGCAGAAGAGGAACATTTTAACCTGTAAACAGTTGCTTTTCCACTCTTTACTTAGACACTTGAACCCTGTGAAATGGAGCAGAAAAGGAAACATTTCTCAGTGCCCTGCAATGGAGAGGTCATCCCAAACCCTCTTCTCCAGGCACCCTCTGCTAACAGGGAGCCCCGGGGTGTTAGCGCCCTGAGCTACGGTCACAGAGGTTGTCACTGCCTTTCCCTGCCTCAGTCATCCTTGTCTGTGCCACGGAGATGATTGCACGAGGGAGAAAGCATGTCCTGAGGGTGTTCACGTGCCACTAAGTCTAAACACAGCCTCAATATGACTGTAATTTGCTGAGTGAGGACTCAGAATGGCCTATATACGTGACGAAGGTGATGATAGGCACGGAAGCCTCATGTTTTCAGATCAGGATGCTCATCACCAAAGTCTCCAGTGACCATAATATGAAGGCTGGTAAAATCAAAGTATATACTGTGCAAAATTGCTTTTAGCCTGTTACAGCAATGCCTGAGCAGCTGTGTCACTTTCTTTTGTATATGGATTAAACATACAGTTAATTAAAAAATGCAATTACCCTGGAAATACCAACTTCGAGCCATGCTCTCCTCCACTGTGAAGCCTACACTTGCAGGAAAGGGCTCTGGGCTAAGAGACTCTCTAGAAATATTTAGCTCAAGAACCTCTTTTTTCAGCCATTTAAAATTCCATGAATTGTTAATAAGCATTTAAGTGCAAGAATAAAGGTTGTATATACACCATTACAGAAAAAACATCTTAGGCACTGCAAAACTCATTGCCAGGAAATAGTTCAGGGCCTGGTTATTTTGTGGGCAAATAAATGACTTCAGATATGAGCTGAAAAGAGCAATTTCAAAGCAAATAAGAGAAATATACAGCAGATCGTGTACAGTAACTGTGGCATCAAAATTACAGCCATAAATAAGAGACAAAAAGGAATAGCTTGGTGAGGCAGATGGATGAAACTATGAAGAAATCTCTGCAAATGGTATTTTCTTGTGCATATGGAAAGTATTAAAGTTTCTGATGAGCTCTCCACCTCCACAGATTGGCATGGTGTTTCTGTTATCCCATTAAAGTGTCTAAATAGGTTTTCAATAGATATTCTATCAATTAGAAAATATCACGTCTGTCTTTTGTGATGACTGAAGTGTTGTGGTGTTAAATTTCTGGCAGGGTGGGCGGAAGAATTATACCGTGCTTCAAGCTTTTATTAATAAAGTGCAGCATTGCTCTTGCTCTGGGGGGCGACTTTTTTGTTTACGCGGGGTCTTTGCTTCCTGAGACAGCTGGTGTCAGGCAGCTCCAAGGGTCTGAAGGTTAACATCATAATAAAGTGGTTTTTAATAAGTATAAAGCAAACACCACAATTGCTTGATGTTAACTGGTATTTTTATCTGCTCTGAAACGAGAAGATTGCATGGTAAATGGGGTAGCTGAGAGTGAGAAATGCCATCTGCTCACAGAGGGCAGGGAGAGACCCAGCAATTACAGCTGGTGCTGGGAAGGCGAGAGAGCCGCGCTCTCCCCCCGGCCCTGCTCGGCAGGGCAGGGGCAGGGTCATGGGCAGATGCAGATGGGCATCATTTAAGCCTCTGGAAACACAGCGGCTCTTTAGAGATATCACATCACAGGATATCACCCCCTTCCTGGGGTCCACACTGAGTGATGCTGATGTCTTCTGCTGGCAGCACCTGCCATTAAAGCTCTGTCTCCATGGTTCCAAGCTGTGATTTGGAGTTGGATGTGTCCACAGGAGATGCCTATGGACCCCTCCAGGACAGCTGACCCTCCCACTCACATGTACGTAGGCAGCAGGATTTTGGCAGAGGCAGGCATCCTCGTCAGCTCCCAGGTGGGAGGCAGGCAGTGGCGGCTATACTGACACAACCCCAGCCCTGCAGCTGAGCCTGCCTTTGCAATGAAGAGCAGAGTTTTGTTCAGCGTACTTTTCATAGGCCACTCCAGATGTATGCTCCCAGCAAAATGCGATGCAAGACAGAGGGACCCAGGGCAGCTCAGACACCAGAAAAGTCCATCTGGGGCAACTGGGACACCCACTTGCATCCAGCACCGTGCTGGTGAGGGTACAGCTGCTCCCAGCAACCGCCACTCTAGCTGGTTCAGACACATCTTCATGGCCCTGTGTTGTGACCAGTACCGAGGCAGTGAGAAGACCTGCCTGTTTCGAGTGCAAGAGACAAAAATAGTGCTTTCTGAAGCCAGAAGCTGTCTTCTGCTGCCATCATGGGCTTTGTAGCAGCACCAGCACGGGTCAGTGTTAGCGCTCAGCACCACGGCGGGGTCCCGTTGGTCAGGCAGCCATACAGACCTTTCCCTGCAACATAAACCTGTGTGCTTGGAAACGTAGGGAGCTGTTGTTTATTACAGGAGTACAGGCTGCCAGGAGGTCAGCAGGGAGGGCTCAGAAAAAGCATCCTTTGGATGCATTTAACAGTCATGCGGTGGATTTGCATGGCTAATGAGAACAGGAAGGGGCTAAAATAACTTCTGGGCCTTTGTCCATCTCCACAAATGCTCACGAAATAAGCCTCAGACAGGTCCTGAAATATGAGGGCTCATTTTTATTAGTTATTTCTTATGTTCAGCATTTCATAGAAATAGGTGGTATCTCAGTATTTTCCTGTTTCTGTTTATGGACTGTGGAAACCAGTAAATATGGATATGTATCAAACAGCTAAAAAGGGAAAATGATTCTAAAATAAGCTTTTAGGGAACCTCGAGTTTAGGGGTTTTCCACACAGATTTTATTGATAGATCTAAAAAAAAAAAATCTTCTTTCCTCTCCCCTGCTATGCTGCTGAAGTGCATAGCGGACTATGTCAGTGCATCGTGATTTTCTCTTCTAGGAGGCCCCTGACAGCCAAACTGTCTGCCATGTTTTGTTCAATCTTAGCTTACCAACGCACCACAGGCACCCAAGACTCAGATTTTCAGAGAACTGCTTCAGGACCCCCCCCTGAGTCTCTGACATCCACCAGCATATCAGATCATGGAACTGCCAAACTTCAGGAAAAACTGTCCTCATTTACCTGACTGCAGAAACTTTAAACATTTATTTTTAGTACCAGCTTGTTCAGTCTCCTTTCCTATAGGAGGCTGTGGTAATGCTTCAGCTTCTCAAATGAGGGCAGGGGGACTTCAGCCAGATGACACACACTGACTTTGATGGGAGCTGGATGGTTAAATTCACCTCCCACCTGTGACATTTCAAACTGGGAACAGTCATTTCTCTTTAGAGAAAACAAGCACTTTGATAACCCATCCGCAGTAAATACCTCTCATCCTTTGAATAACAGCATTTCTGACTATCCCAGGTATTTCTTCCACACCCCTAGCTGTGCTACCTCTGAACCAGGTACTCCGCATCACATCCAGGGAGGACCAGGCATGCAAAAACAACATATATTTTCTAAACTGCCCCACTCCCCACTTTCTCTGTAAACTGTTTATAACTTGCTGAACAACCTTGATCTGGGCTGAAATGTTTAAGCACAGGCATCCAGTTCAAGAGGGTTGTTTTTAAGGACAATTTCAACAAAACATGAACATTGTGAAAGAAAAATAGTGGTGACATTTTGCAAGCCTTTGAAAATTATCAGCTCCCACATGCTCAGTGGAGCCTTTAGTTCTCTGAAGCTTTGCTGTGCATTCACCATGGACCGCTAACACCGAGAGAAACAAGAACCTAAACAGGTTACACTGGCCAAGGTTATGAGCAATGAAACCAAGGGTTTTATTAGGGACCAAGAAGGAATGCCATAATTAAATCATATTATGACATGTTATATACAGTGATTATTATGGTGGATGGATTATCCAGGTGGACGGATTATCCTGTTGAGATGTTACCCAGAGAGCAGACCCTGGAGAAGATTCACTCGAGCTTTATTCCTCCCATTTGTCAGCCACACCTCACTTTTGTTCTTTAAACATGAGAGCTGGAAACTGTACAACATTATCAGTGATCTTTAGCCTATCATCAGCAAACAAGGACTCTGAAATCCTCAGGAAGTGTCTTTTGAAAGCCGTGATTATGCACTGACCTCCACATTTACTGCATGTGCCCTAATTTATTGCAGTTTCTACAAGATTGTCATAAAATCGATAATCATTTGCATTGAGAAACTCTTTCTCACAGCAAAAGTACACAGTGGGTGTTGCCTGAGCTGTATTTATGCCTGACCCTTAGTTTATTTGTTGCACAGATTTTAAAATGCTGCACCATCCTGGCAGGTTTAGTAGGCATCTTCATTGATGTGGCAATTTCTAGTGCATGCTTCAGGGTCAAGTCAGCTTCTGTAAATAGCCATTTTTAGATTGCTTAATTCTACAGAGTACATACATATAGAGTGCAACCCCCTTGTGCCTATAATTTATCTTCAAATTGGCAATGCTCCACTAATACGGTCACATATGGGGAAATAGTTTTTCCTTTTTTTATTCTGTTGATTAATCAGAAACTCTGCAGTCACTCAGGCTTCGGGCTTTGGTCATTCTGCAGCATATTCAGATTCCCTGCAAACATTTAGTCTTGTTGGTTTAATAGTGCTATTAAACTGCACAATAGGCTATATGCTCTACTCTTCATTATAATAAAGAAAAATGCCATATTTTTTCCCTGTCAAGTCCACCATTTGAACACATTGTTCCAGTTTCTCTGTGCTAGTGGGCCAGATTACTAGCATGTTATTAAACAGATCATATTTTCCCCCAGCTTTACCCAATTTTCCAAAAGAAAAAAAGAAAGAAAAAAAAAAAGTCACCACATGGGATTGCGCTATAAGTCTTCCTCTGTCAATTCCTGTCCCTTCCAGTGGCTTTTGAACTCATTTGGCTGTTTATAGCGGATCCTTAGGAAAACAGCCCATTTTCAAGTGCTTGTCTCCAAGTGGAAGCTCCCCCAGCCCCAGCAGCTTCCTTGGAAGTTCCTACTTGTTTGGTCTCTATTAGAAGGTGAATCATGACTTGCTAGCAAGGGTCTTTTCTCTTCCTCACCATCTGACAGACATCACACACATCTGATTATACGCAATCAGATAAAGCCTCCAGCTATATAGCGTTTCTTTACCTGGTTATCCTGTGAGTACTTCAAAGGAGCTCCTAGACTACCCAAATGCCCCCATCCATCCTGCTTCTGCCTAGATCACCATGTTAATCTTCTGTGAAAGATCTCATACACATGTCCAAACAAAGCAAAAAATTCCTATTATGGCACCCTACTGCAAAAAAGGTATGTTTTTCTGGGACTCTTCCATTGTTCCTGTTTTGTCTGGGAGGAGAGACGACGACAGCATACACAACTTGGATTAAAGTTGTTTTACTTTTATGAAGTACATGCCTAGCCTTTGAGGATTTTTAGGCAGGAGTCTGTCTATCTATCAACACTATTCTGCGTCATGCGTGTTCCACAGGTTGTCAGAGTGAACCCCCTGCTTATTGATTTTAAGACTGGAGGGCGGTTTCTTTGGTTTGGATTTGGGTTTGGTTTTTTTTTTTTTAAAGCAAATCATTGCTCATGCTCCATTCTTTTACCTGCTTCCAGTTCTGCAGGTATAGCCTTTTCTAGCCTATAAAGAGGCTGCAAAGGTATCCTCAGGGAGTTAAAGTTCATGGTCTCAAACCATCAGTTTGAAACTACCAAAGTACCATCCGCTCTCTGATATCATTAATATTCTTCTCACCTAAATTTGTGATCAGGTTCATGAATTTGTTATCACACATCTACTGGATTAGTGAAATCTATCGTCTCTTTTTGAATTCACCACTTCACTTTCCTGTGTCTGCTGGATTAATGAAATGGACAGTATTTTATCAGATGAATTATCAGATCTAACAATCTGGGAGGAAAGAGGGAGTGAAAAATAAAAGATTAGTCAGTGAGTGATATTGGGGAAGGCAAATATTGAATTGAACAATTTTCTATTTATTACAAATATAGGGTAACAAGTTAATAAGAGAGAAAGCAGAATGTAGGTAATAGCCATCACACTGCTGAGATGAATTGTCTTATATGCGTTGCATATATTTGTTAAAGCTATAATGAGATGTACTGGAAAACTCTGAAAAATGTCTTGTGGAATTTAAATATTAGCAGTTAGTGGTACTTTTGTCTTGCCTCTGTAGCTACCAGAACTAGTCTGTTCCTTGACTTGTACAGTACTTGTTCCTTCTCTAAAGGGTAGGCTTCCAAGAGCCATGAGCCCAAAATGCAAGCTGCGTTCCTGGAAGACCTTAGTGACTTCGTAGGGACAACAATCTGGTACTCAGCACCTGGGCATCCATCCTGCCATCTGGGGCCAGAATCTGAGAGTTCAATCCCTAGCTGTGAAACAGGTATGAGGATTTCTGCAAAAGACATTTGGTCTTTTGCAGGGAGGAGTGTAAGAAGGCACTGTTTTACTGCACAGTACTGGAGAATACCAGTTGATGTATTTTCATTACAATTCTGTCTCTGAATTTAAGGCAGAGAGGAAGATAGATTTGCTAGCATTTGAAGTCTCCTCTGTATCTAAGCACTCCAGGCACCGATGGGACTTAATTATCTTCTAAACAATTTTAGGAAAAAAATTAAAACAACTAAATGTAATAAAAATACTAATAACAGGGTTTTACTTAGAGGCTGGAACTGACCTTTCATTGACATCAGTTAATGTCTCATTGATATTGAAATAACAGGTAAGTCTCGTACCTTTGAAGTGAAGTGTTGATGGAGCTGCCTTGTGGGTGTGATGCCAGCCAGAACAGAGCAGTGAGCAGAGACACTTGCTAATCTCTAATTATAAGACCTGCCATTGGCAAAAGGCTGTCTGAAATGTTCCCGACACATTATGAAACACATTCTAGGTTCATGAGACATGCCGAAACTTTGATCTATTTGCAGGTGGTCATTTGCATCAGAAATGTCCATAATGAATTTTGCTCCTTTCTCATCTCTTCTCTCCCATGCACCCCTCTCTTGCCTGGCTAATAGCAGCACTGACAACTCCAAGCACTTGAAATCATGGTTCAGGTCTAAAAAGCATGAGGAGAGTGGTTTGAAATCATGGAACTTCTAAAAATAGTACAAATGGGGAGTTCTTGAATTTGCTGTCTGAGGCCCAGCAGTATTAAGGTGACTAATGTGCACTTATTTGCATTAAGAAGCACAGACCTTTTTTTAATCACTATAACCTTGTTGGCTAGCAGCTTGCTTTTCTGAGAAATTCATGCATCCTGACAGGGGTTGAGCAAAACCATGAAACTTCTGATCACAGAATTAGCACTTGTGTAAGACATGGCCCAGCTTCTCACTTGCATATGGCTCATGAGCAATGTAGGTTCTACTTCTGTATTGTTGTCTGACCATCAACAGGTCTGCACCAGTGCTACAGTTGCTGGAAAATCCAGAGTGAAGCAGCAGAGGTGGCTCATATGACCAAAATGGGTTTCTAGAGAGACACACTCTGCTCCCTGCACAATATCTGGTCAATCCTGCTCCACTGTGGAGCACCAAGGTCCCTGTGAGATGTTGTCACCTGTGAGTGTGAACCAGTCACAGGCATCCCCTTCCCTTTGGTCCTCTGAGAAAGGTGACATGCATCTTGCCCATATAAAGCTCTTGGTATGCAGCTCATAGGGCCCAGAAGATCGACCAGTCTTGTAGGACTGTTGCTCCTAGCATCCTGCATATAGGTCCAAGCCACAGGAAGTTGTGAGGGACACTTGGCTTTCAGAAGAATGAGAACATGGACACTCAGCACTGACCTGATGCCTTGCTGCCTGGTGGATTCAGCAGGTCTAATAAGCATTTAGTTGCCCTCAACAATGCCTTGGGGTTGTACACCAGAGTCCTGAGTCACTCCAACTCACTTTGTGCAAGCTACAGAAGGACTGAAGGTAATGCTCTTGGTCACTACCAAGCCAGGTCAGATAAGGATCAATGATATGTGTGCCCGATTTGTACGTTGATCTTAGATTACTACTCTATATACCTGCTTTGTCGGACCTCTTAAGAAGGTCCAATCTGCAGCACAGTGCCAGCTTTTATTTAAGTGGTCTTGCCAGGCTATCCAAAATCAACACAGGATACCAGTTTTTGTGCAGCTGGTAATTCCTGTGTCTCTCCAGAAGGGCAGCAGGTCACAGGAATAGTCCCTTCACTCTTCCTAGACTGACTGAATGGTAGAAGAGCTGCTATCACATCCTTGGTTTCCGCACTTCCAGGGCAATACAGTACATGAGACAGGCATCAAGGTACCAGCTGGTGTATCCAGCCTGTGTTTCAAACCCACGTCTACCTAAGGAAGTGCAGCATGTGACTGGGAAATCTCATGGCCCCAGTGACAGTCTTTCAAATGGGAACAGAGCAATGCTGTGCCAACAGCTTGAACCTGCAGAAAACCTGACTCAGCTCAGAGGCTTCCTCTCCTTCATCTGAGGCACCACCTCCAATGTCGGCAGCGTTAACTATTCACTTGCTGATCATTTCAATCATGCAGAATGAGGAAAGGACTGTAGTGAAGCCCTTGGAAAGGGCACAAGGCACATGTTGCTTTGGGGAAAGATGTCAGCTGGAAAAGAGAAAGGAAAACAACAGAAAAGCAATGCAGCAAGGATGGAAAAACAGCAAAGGACAGAAACAATACTGGCCGGCAGTATTCTCTCTGAGCAGAGTGGATCAGAGCGGATTTTTTTTTTCCTCCTTGCACAAAGTTTTGACTTTCCACTGAAAGCAGAAAAATCTTTAAAAGGGAACTTTGTTTTCAACACCTGGAAACAGAAATCACTTGAAAAAAAATAGTCTGGGAGAGGAAGAAAATGGTTGAGGAATGGTAGTTTCTATAGGAAAGAAAACCACCACCAAGGAAAACACAGTTCTTGAAAACTACTGGAGAGGTCTTCTGGGGCATGTCCTCTCCTGGTGGGCGGGAGAGAGAGAGGCTCTTCCAGGCCCCAGGCTGAGCAGCTTCCAAGCATCAGCTTACCATGCAGTTCACTGCTGGCTACCCAAGACCCAGCTCCTACCAGTATGCATGGGCAGGAGCACCACTGAACACAGCCAAGGTTTTATGTGGGATTGTATGAATGGACTCATTAAGCTGCAGCAAAGCTTTAAGCAGGAAAAAAGAGAAGAGCAATTTTGAAGCAGGGATACCCTTTCAGCCATGGAGCCACCCCAGGGTAGAAAAGGTGAGCTGGGCCAAAAGGACTCTGAGTTCAGGAGACAAACCGTGAAGGGCAGAAGCAGATCCTGGGCTACCCTAAAGAACCTGGTGTCAAGACAAGAAACCCTCCATAGTACTTAAAAAAAATTCTAAAAACCCCAAAACAAACAAAGAAAACTATGCTACGCTTATTATCTCACGTGAACCAGGTGCTTCATAAGCTGCCAACTGAAAGGGCAACTCTGTTGGTGTATGTTGCTTGTGTTTGCTGGCAGGCATCCCAGGAGAACTGGGCAGTGAGTACATAGATGATGTTTTAAGAAAGGGTAAGCTTTGACTAGATGAGCACATTGCTGCCAAAGAAGGGCAAGTCCCACCTCCCAGCAGGGAGGAGTCTAACAAAAGTAGGACCTGAGAGCACACAGGGACCCAGGGCTGGGCAGTGCCAGGCTCTGTCTGGATCTCAGGGGCTGGAAGTGCTGTGGTGCAGGAGCCAGTGCAGGAACCTAATCCGTGACAGAGCTAGAGGAATTGCTGTAAGTTATTCTTGCCATGGTAGTGGATACAGTTTACCAACTTCATAGAGTTGTAGCACAGAAAAAGAATGTTGCACAAATTGTCCACAAATATCCTCTGCGCTGCAAAATCTAAAGTAGTTTCTGAGAACAAATCTTCGATGCACTCAGGGGCAAGACATTAAATACAGAGGTCACAGGTGAATGCCAGCAGTGCTACTGTGACTTTTCTATCATCTATAAGTGCATTGAGGCCAACACAGACACAAGCAAGCTCTCTAAAAGATCTCAAACAGCTGCCAGAGATGAAGGAATATAGCAGACTGACAGACTTGCTACAACAGTTTTGCAAGCTCAGTCAACTTTTGGCTGAATGGAACACCTGGAAGACTATTTTTTAAGGTTTTTCCAGGACAAGTAGAAAAGCATGAAAGGCAGTGCAAAAGGTGCTAGTACAACCTCAGCACTCTGCAGTTCCCAAGCAAGTCAGGTATAGCTTCTTTTTTCCTATGGCTGTTCTACATGCCCAATAGCCAGGCTATGCTAATACAGGTGTTCTTCAGTAATTTCAATGTCTACTACAGTAAAAGTAGCTGAGGTAATGTTTTTGGGGTGCCCTGAAGCCTAGCTGTGCACCCATCCCACCTCAGAGAAGAGATCTGGCCCAAAACTGAGCTGGAAGGGGACCAGGTAGATCAGGTTTTTGAAGGTCTTATTTTTTTAAGTCTCTCCAAGGATGGATATGCAATACTGGGCCCCTGCTCTAATATTTGATTAATCTCACAGGAAAATACTTCCAGTGTTTAAAAACTTGTGCCTGTGGTTTAAATGTTTCTGAAGTGCACCAAGTTATAAATGATGGATGAAATCAGATACAGGTTCTGCCTGCTGTGTTGTGCTGGTACATACATGTCTGGTACAGCTTTAATGGTCACTAATCTCCCATCCTGCTCACTGCAATCACTGAATATGTGTGCAGAAAAAGCCACTAGCAGCAGCAGGGAGGTAGATTCCTCTGCCTGATAAAACAAATAGCCACGAGCAGGCCAGCTCCTCAAGGCTTGAGTTGGGCCAGCTTTGTGTGAATAGAGGATGGGCTCCAGGATCTGGAGTTACTCCCACCACCAGAGACACCAGGGGTAGCTGCTTAGCAGTAAGTGTTGACAGCCATACCTGCACTGCATTTATCCTTTGCAAGCACAAAGACAGAGATGCAAAAGCCTCACCTTTGCCTGGCTCATCTGCTCGTCCCTTCTTACTCCCCTTCAGCTGGCTTCTGTCCCTCTGCTATGTGGTCAGGCATCTGCCCAGCCTGGCCCTGGCAGGGCAAACCTGAGATGGGTTGGAGAGTCTGCAGGGTAAATCCCAGGCGTTGAGGGGGTGGTGGTGCCATCTCCCCCTGCTCGCTCTGCTTGGGGGAGCCTAAAAGGCTGTCATGCTGGCAATGCCACAGCCCCTGCAATCACAGCCTGTTCTCTCCATCCTTCCCCCATCAGCAAACAAACCCGAGCCAAGTACTTCTTCCCAGCATGTTTTGCGGGGTGTTTGCTGCAGCCAGCTAGCAAAGCTTTCTGAGTCAGTCTGGTGGAATAACAAAGCACAGTAACAATTCCCGAGCTGTTTTTTATTGATTGGCTCCTCATAGGGCTTAAGGGTGAGATTGCCAACTCCCTGGCAGGAGGGCTGTGAGCTCAAGCTAAGTACTGTTTATGCAGTGTAGCAGAGGGACCAAACACTCTGTGCTGGGTCAGAAGTGTCCCTCTATACGTTATCCAGACCTGATGTGGAACTGCAGATCTTAAAGAAGTATGAGATAGTGCCAAATGTCTCACCTAATAAAACATCTGCCATGTACCTTCCTATAACTTTCACTTAAAGTTATCTGTAATACAAGGTTATGTTCCCTGAGGTCCTGGGAGCAGAACGTCCATCCTTCATTATTACTCTGCACAGATTGTCTTGATGGTTTGGTAAGTGAATTATGTAGGAGACATTACACTGTGAAGAGCTGACCTTGTCCTTAACCTCAGCACATTCTTCAATTAATGCCCCACAAGATAAATTAATTCTATTAATCCATAGAGACCTCTGAGCAGTTGAACTGGGATTTCTGCATTTCTCACTAAACCCTCTTCTCTCTTCCCCTTCCTAATGAACCTTTGCTTGCAATCAATAGCTAAAGGTTTGGTGCTATTTGAAAGCAAAAATAAGCAAAACTTGTTGTACTTACAGCCTGGTTGCCCCTGAAACCCTGCTGTGAAGGAGCAAGGATACTGAGAAGCTGATATATAATTTTCTGGCCCCAACAGGCTTTGCAGATTTTCCTCTCATGATTGGTAGTACAGAAGCCAAATGGAGCCTTTGCATGAGCAAGAGTCAGAAGTCTGCAAGATCAGCCGATTTGCTTATTCTGCCTGTAGCTTTAAGCGACATGCTCTGCTGTTAGACATGAGTGCAAATGAAAGGGTGGTTCTGTAATGATTTTGGTGGGGAAAAAAGCAAAAGTCCCTGTTTTGGGAATTTCCCGGTGAGTTTCTGCCAGGGTATGTTCCTTGCAATGTAGTCCCCAGTCAATGCAGAAGAGCCTCTAAGCACAGCTGTGTCTGTGTGGCTTCTCAGGAGCATGTGGAGGTAGTGGCACGTTTGGGATCTTGTCCAAAAGATCTAGCATTGGGTAGGGTGTTGTCCTGGAGGGTGCTGGAGAGTCTGAGGGGGTCAAGCTGGAGGTGGAAAAGTTTCAGGTTCAATGCACTAGGGAAAGACCTTCAGATGGTGGAAAAGGGACTACAGCAACTTTTTACTATGCCAACAACAAGCAGCCTTGTGAATGCCTCCCTACACCTGCCACCTCCTGACTCTCAAATGCTTCTGAAGACCATCCTGGTGTCTTGCTAGACCATGCCTGCAGGTACAGCCAGTTCTGGGAGCACTGCTTCCCTCTGGCTTGCTGCTAGCATGTGAACAGTCAGGCAGTGCAGTCAGCTAGGGAACAGAAATGAACAACTTTGGGCGTTTGATCAAACTGATCTGATTCTTGCAAAACACCAGAGGGATTCTAAACTTCACCTGGGGGCCTTTGCCCACTGTTTTTTATGGCAAGCAAGTCCCTGCACTGTGTTTTGGCTCCTAAATCATCCTTCAGACAGGTAGCCCTCTCCACTGGCAGGGCACAGACCCTGGAGAAAATGGGGCTGCCTGAACACAGGGCAGGTGTCCAGCTGAGATCTCCTGGGCTGTACTTTCCAAGTGCAGGTGCAGTGTTCAAGGTACTGGCTTAAGCAAAAGGACCTTGCGAAGACTTTAATGTTGCTTGACTCTCACTACCAGTAACATGCTGAGCACTTGTCCATTGAGTAACCTCAATGTTTTGGTTTATTTTATTATATTTTATGGGTTAGACATGGCAGCTGTGAGTACTGGCAGTATCTAGGATGTGTCAGTGATAATGAGGGAGACCATTTCTTATGGCATAATAACGATGATTAAGGATGGGATTTTTCAAAAGCAATCAGGGAATTCAATGAGAGTCAGTAAGAAGTGGGTGCCTCATTTCCTTAAGGTGCTTTTGAAAATCCAAGCATAAACCATTGATATTTCATGCGGACACATTTAAGTCTGTGTGGGAGAAGTCTCAAATCCTTTTTGAAAAGTAATATGCATATTGTAATTGGAACAGATTAAATATGAATATCTGCAGCAGCTTAACCTTTTATTCTCCTTATTTAAAAAAAACACTGGGTATTTTAGTCATAAGCAACTGTATCTTGCAGTTAATAACGGGCCAAATCCAGACATGTCAGCTGGCACGGCTCCCCTGACTTGAGCAGAACAATTCTGATCTACCCCAGCCAGGGGTCAGAGGCTAAGTATGAGAAGTAACAAGAGCAATATTATCAGGTTGCAAATATATTCAGAGAAGTGTGTGTTGTCCAGTGCTCAGCATACATAATGTCTCTGTAGGCAACCGACATTCAGACTAGAAATAGGGCACACATTTCTAACAGTGAGGGTAATTAACTGTTGGAGCAACTTAACCTGGGAAGGAAAGAGATTCTCCATGGTGTGAAATTCCCAGGCAGGGATGGAAAACCATTGAGAAGAGATGCTCTAGAGCAAACAAACAGGGTGCTAAGTGCAGTGATCATGAGGGGAAACCCAGTTCTGAGTAAAAGAAGAGTCTAGACTCGATTACCATAGTGTGCTGGCCCCTGTGCTGGATGTACTTGCTATCTTGCTGCTACTGAACAGGCAACCCAGCAGCCCAGCTTCTCAGGGCGCGTGTGAATTTTTCTTTTCCTCTACAATCACTTGTGCTCACTGATCACATGTGTCTCATTTCATTTCATGTCTGATGAAACTCAAAGTCTCAATAGGAAGCCTCAGGGAGAAAAGCTGCATTTCACCTGGTGTCGCACCAGAACTATTACAACCAGCCGGTTTCATCTGCTTTCTGTTTAAGCTCATCAAATGGCTTGGGAGTGTTCACAACTGACTTTCCCCATCCACTTCATTAGAGTCCCCAGCTTGCAACAAAACCCCAGCCCAAATGACTTTCCTATAAATGTATGTGTGGTTTTGACTATTTCACACCACTCTGACAGCGAAGATGTGTAACAAGCAACTTGCCACATGATACATCAGTAATGAGGCGGAGGGAAGAGACAAAGAAGGAGGAGGTATTTGGGCTGAATAATGAATGCAGGGTGAAAATGAATTTACACTTGAATGCTGACAGACTTACAGCTGCTGACAACTATAACCTGTGCATTTCAGAGGGCAGTGTTTCATCAAATGCTCTTCAGGTACTCTGGAGTGAATTTATGCAGCAGGCGGTAATACAGCACAAAATGTAAGGTAAACAGGGTGGAAAGTAAATCGCTAACTTTCCCTGAGTAAATAGAAGCTCTTCATGTTATGGCTGGCACATGCAAATGGAGAGGACAGAGGTGTGCATGGTGGTCGCTCACCCCTGGAGCTGAGGGGCTGTGTCTGGAGCAAAGCCGCATGACCCTACAGAGTGGGAGGGAGGGGTGGCATCAGCAGTCCCTGCAGAGACCTCTGGCATTGCTGCACATCCCAAAGCACAGCTCCCTGTGGGGTGTCAGCCCCTCTTAAGGATGGTGGCATAGTGTCCAAGGGTGAAAGGTGTTGTCCTCTGTGGGAGTGGCTGGGCAGGGTCACACTGGAGGTGCGCTGAGCCCACTGTCTTGTCTCTGCTAGTGGCCCCTGCTCAGGGAAGCCCTACAGAACAGGGCAAGCATATAGCAATGCTATGCCACAACATGTGGCAACGCTGCAGCTCATCGCAGCAATGCATCATAGCAGGATGAAGTCCTCCTGGGGAGTTACTCATGCATGTGCTTCAGGAAAAGCAAACGGCTCCTATCACCTGTGTGTTCAGCTGAGCATCCCCTGAAGCACTGAAAAACTGCACCACCTTGGAGCTGAACCCACTGGTGATCCTGGTCTGGATCAGCTTTCCCCCCTTCTTTGCTGTGTTGGCCTGGGCTGCCCTACACAGTCAAGCTCCCTGAAACCCTAGTGTCCAAAGACCCTCTGGATCAAACCTGCCTACCTCAGCTCCCCTCTCACTCCAAACCTTCTTCTTCCACATGTCCCACCAAATTTCCATACCTCCTCTGAGCCAACTGCCTGGCCCTGGATCCCTCACAGGGTCCCATCTATCCACTCTCCCTCCTCCAGGTGTGGTCTTTCAGACACCCCACACACTGTAAGTTGGGCTACAGCCTCTTGACCAGGCTCCTGCTGTCATCAGCCCCAGGTTAAAGCCACCGGGACCGTGGGGACAGGTCTGTGCTGGCTCCCATGGGACACCAACCTTGCATTCTCCCTGTTTTGCCATTCCTCTGCATCACAGCAGAGATAGCACCTACTAGGAGGGTGCAACTGCAGGAGAAAAAAGCCTTAACAGCAGCTACTGAGAAGAAACTGGTTAAAAAGCAAGTCCTGGACTGTAAACAGGCCAGTGACTGAATTCGCTAATGAGCCCACCCCATGCAAGCACCATGAAAGGCAGCAGACAATCAGGTAGGACATGATTTAAGTAGCAGTGATCTTGCAGGAGAAGTGAGAGAGAGATCCTTCCTCTGCTTTTACATCAGGCTGAGCTCTGGGGACTGGGTCATGATTTACTCCAGCATGAGTAAGAACAGAGCTGGGCCAGGAGCTTCATTTCTACCTCCCTGTCTCTTTCTGGTTTTGTCATTATTTGAAATATTTTGGGGGCTGTGAGAACATTTCCCATTATGTGTATATCACTAGCTTTTTCTCTTTGTATTTATGATTTAATAATTTCTGAATCTGTCACAATCAGTGTTGAAAAGAGCGTAGCTGAGTATAATGGAATAATTTGAAAAGAAATGTTAAAGTGCAGGAACAGTCTGCGTTCTTTTCAGCAGATGCAAAGTGAGTAATATTTAGGGACGTGTTTATAAATCAGTACAGCCTTTAATTAAGCAAACATTTTGCTAAGAAAGAATTAATTAGCAATTCATGGCACAATGCCTGGCCTATTATCAAGGAGCTTGTACATGATAAAGCACAATTGCTTGTGTGTCTTTAGAGCTAATTATCAGTAACTTGTTTTAATTTTATTTCAAAGCTCCTTGCAAAGAGACAAGATAAAGATCTACATGAGGAGTGGTGGACTGCTGGTTTGGTTTTCCCTCGACTCTCTTTCAAGTTTGTACTAATTGCCATGAGCGGAAAGGAGCCCATGGCTCGTGCGCAGTCCCAGAACTGGGGGATAAGGGACGGAGCATCGCTCTAGTCCAACGAGAGGCAGAGCTGGGATCAGCCCTTTGCTGATACAGGCTCATCTTGTAACTTCACACAAGTCATTTTAATGTCTCACTTTCTCATTTGTAAAGCGAGGACAACAGCACTGCTGGCCTGGTGGAGGTTTGCTGAGGATGAACGTGTGAGGCTGTGAGATGTTTGATGCTGGGGATGAGGCAGAGAAGGACCATGAGTAGATGGGAGAGAGCAAGTAGTGGGTCTCCAAAGTGGCTTCTCAGCATGCAGAGCCCAAGGTAGAGGGGAGGGCTCACCCTGGGCTGCAAGAAGAGGGAAAGCTACCTGCTCCATCAGAAACCCAAGAGAAATGGCAAAAGGGCCCTCAGATCCTATGATTGGGGGAGAGGGGACACGTTGCTGTAAAAGCTACAAATTTTTGTTTCTCTTGGGACTGTGCCAACACAAGAGCTTAAACATGCCATACTGGCACAAGTGACAGGATTATGAGAAGTTTCAATCTGATGCAGATGGTCTCCCCATTTACTTCCTTGTTTAAACAGCAATTTGGCAAGTTTGTAATTCATAAAGCTTTTATAGTGCTCCATACGCTTCTCCCCTGTGGCCCACTAGGAGCTGCCTGGATGTTTGTTGATGCCTGGAAACAGGCATTAGTCTTTAATGAAGTTGTATTCATATTGTTTCCTTTGGTCAGAGGAGCCTTGGGAATTCCACACTGTAGAACATATTTCCATTTAAAAAATGCAGCTACTCACTGAAGTATCGCTCTGATGCTCAACTAACAGTGTTGCCAACCTCGGTATCGCAACCAGCGTACGGTGGTTACAGGGAAGAAAGAAGTGCTTTGAGATCTACCATGTGCTGAGAAAAAGCTACATGGAGCCGCAGGTGTTGCTTGAAGCAGAGGCGTTGGAGATGGCTGGAGACAGGGGCCAGGCGGCTGCTTTGCACTGGACGGCTCTCAGCCTGCAGGGATGGAGCGGGTAGAAGGTATCACCCTTTGTCATTTGGGGAGAGGCTGAGAACCAGATCAGCTTCACGTATCTTGGATAAGCTGTCCTTTCATTAACTAGGCAGATGGACTGTAGGAATACTAAAGGGCTTCGTTTGCCCACAACTAATATCTAAGCAAAGCACAATGGAATTCTAATCAATTAATAGCTTTCTTGTGGTTTTGCTGAGTGTAAAATAACAAGGCATCATGGCTTGCATTGGCACTAGCTGCTTAGATCTTAAGGCAAGTAAATATTTAGCCAATAATTGATTTTTAGCCAACAATGATTTTTTTGCCAACAAAATGCATCTTTGTTCTTTATCTGCTTACTTGTGTTTTTAATTGCAGGGATAAGACGCGCTAGGATATCAGACTTTAACTCAAGCTCTTCTGCAGTGGGACATCCAGTGTCTTTGCAGGAACTCAGAAGAAAGCCTTTGGCCTCAAGATTTCTGTACAGTAGATTAATTAGTCTGTAGCTATCACCTCTAGAACTTCCTGTCCTCACGTATATCAGTAGTCCTTATTGCTGTAAGTAGGACCTGCTGCCACAAGTAAGGCTTACGGACAAGGACTCCTGACTTATTTTTCAGTCCCCTCAGAGGAACCCCACCCTGTTCCACTATAAATCAGTGTTATATGTATGCTTCACTCTATGATAAGCACAGTAAATTTTAACCCTTTTCTTATTTGGATGTACTTACTTGAAAAGATTGTTTAATGGTACTTGCAAGACAAACGTGAAAACAAAGAAGCGGGGAGGTGAGGCAGCTGGAGGTCAGACAACTGGAGGCAGGTACCCATAGACTAAACTTGCTGTGGGACCTCAGACAATTCATTTAACTCTTCTGATCCTGTTTCCTCAGCATGTTGTGAGAAGATAAAATGGTCCAGCCAGGAGTAGGGTAGGAGCCCTAAGAAGCAATTAGCTAATGAGTATAGCATGACACTCAGATGATGGAGGATCAAGTTTCACTGAGTGACATTGGTGTTGGCAGTTAATCCAGGTTCATGGCAGGGTGAGTCAGAGCGATGCTTTGCCTCTGGAATCCAAATCAGCACATTTTGGAAGGTAGCAACAACCAAGCACTGGGTAGGCTTTGCAGGGAGATAAGAACAGTTGTACTGGTAAGAGTGGCGAAAAGTTCATCTGGTATCCTGGCTCCAACCATGGCCATGACCAGAGGAAGGACGTGAGAACAAGGGTGGCACATAGTGTGCTCCCAACCAGTTTCATTTCAGGGTCTGCCTGAGCTGGAGCTGGGGAAACTCCTTGGTCAGCTGTGCACAAGGGAGAGATAATCCACTTTCAAGCAACCTGAGAGCTGGGACAAGTTGCTTGTGTCCTGTTTTAGGGGGCAGATGTCCAAGGCACCAGGGTACAGTTCTGTGGTGTAGTCCTGAGGCACAGGGACAGTTTGGCACAATTACTGATCGTAACTCAAGGGTGGCAGTTCTGCCATGGGTGGTTTCTACTGTGTCTGCTCAAGCCTCTGTTCTGTGCAGAGAGGGGCTGGGAGGGTAAAAAGAATTGGGGAAAGCAACTTTTTCACATTGACAAAGCTACTTGCAAATTCATGTCATGGCTTTGGAGTGTCTACTGCCACACAAATGCCTCTCTCTGCTCTGTCTTGGTATAGCTTACAGGGAATGTATTATCAGGAGGATGTATTGTGGCATTTTTGCAATACTATCCTCTGTAGCATATTCCAGAGCATCTCCCTGACAATAGATTTCCTTCACATCCAGCTTCCATTATTAGTGCTGTGTGCCCTTCCCAGAGAGACATTCTTAGGAGTGATGGGTTTGAGAAGCAGTGACAACATGCAAATTATAAAGGGGGATGAGAGGTTATGCAGTAGCCTTAATGGATTTCAGTGGAGACAGGGTTGAAAGCACCACAAGTGTCCATTACTGGGAAAACATAGGCCTAGAATTCAGACTTAATCTGTGCACTTTCTTTTTTTACATGCTATTTCTTCTCATAACTGTCATTGACTCTGAAAGCAAGTTTGGTTACAAGGTAGAATTGGACAGGATCTTTCTGTTTGTCTGTATTTCATGTTTGTTTTTCTTCCAAATAAGATGAAATAATACAGATATTAAATTTCATTTTTGAGACTATCATAGAAAAGTCATGCACACACAAACTCTGATAGGAAAGTTGATACAAACTCCTTGATTGTACGTAGACATATCAAGTTGATAAGGAACCCTACAATGGAAAAAATCTTCACTTCTGTGCATCTCTAGTCAATTTTCCCATAAGAACTTCTGGCTTGGGACATTGCCTTGTATTTGTGAACAAGTGTGGGCATCAGCATGTGTTTTTACAAGTGCTTTAAGACACAAAGAAGAAGAATAAAAAAGATCTTAAACATCAGTGAAAGATAGTGGATCACTGAGTTCAGTGTAGCTGAGAACATGCAGTCCCCTTTGATCGGAGTTCATCCACAAAAGGAAGACAGAAGACAACTTGTTTCTTTGTTTTCGTCCCAGCATCTTGGCCCCTGTTTTGAAGAGTTAAAGGATTGAACAGTGCATGTATTTGGAGGCCATCCACCTCTGCAAGGGTACATATAAATGCTGTTTTCAAGCTTTGCAAGTGATTGTCAGTACCTGCAAAAGCGTTAGAGCTTGGCAGTTATAGTCTTGCCAAAAACAAACACTGAAAAAACTAGCTCCAAACTTTTTAGGGCTGCTGAAAAAACATGTTATTTATCTTATTCTTAAAGTGTTTTTCTATTTGAAACTTTTTATTATGAATTTTAAAGTGAGACCTGGAAAGAGCACAGCCTGAAAAAACCGTTCGCTAGCCTTCAAGTCAGCCAGACAAAGCATGTTTTTTGGCAACCAAGCAGCACACACTGCCTCCTGCCCAGCCCACAGGTAAACAAGGAGCCCAGTGGGAATTAGGTGATTGTTGACTGGGCCAAGTGAAGAGACATGAAAGAGTTCCTTGGGATAATGTAAAGGAAAGAGGGCACACATTGCTGAGTGGGAGCAGAGGGAACATGAGACAAGGGATGGACACTCTCTTTCAGCATGTATCCTTGCTGCATTTTCTCTGCAACCACCACAGCCACAAACACATTATTGCTAAGTAAAATCTAAGATGCGAGGGTGAGGGGAGGTGGGGGTGGGGAAGCATGTCCAAGAGCTGAGGATTCTAAAAATCACCAATTAACGAAAAACAAAGCAAATCCATGGTAGGATGTGGGAGGGGAGTAATCTGCAGCACTCTTCAGAAGAACCAGGTACCCTGACCTGCCCCATTCCGGTGTTGCTAGACACCTAATTGTTGTTAGTGTTATAATGTTTGTACAACGTCAATGATAATGACTGCGTAAAGAGATGAGGTATTTTGTCATATTGGCATTCAGTTTCCTTTGCATTGCCATGGCAATGCAAGAAAAATTTTGATCACTAGCTGAGACACTTCAGTATATATTAATACAGCTTTTGCCAAGGAGAGAGATGAATGACAGCTATGTTTATAAGTCTGATTTGAACCTTCTGCTGTTTATGCTGTATCAAAAGCCATGCACTCAGAGAAAGCTGAAGGGGGAAAAAAAATAGATCTTACTTACAGTATCTTAAGAGAAATGCCTGAATTTGAGAGAATACGTTTAATTCTTACTAAATTGGCATCAACATCTTTAGCTGACTGCAAGGCAAGAAAGTCCAAACTCCCTTGAGGCAGCAAGTTCTAAAATAACCTTCTGCTGCAGCACTTGCTGTCAGAAGTTCTAACTCATGTTTCTACTCATCTGCCTCCCTAACGTCTTCTTGCTCACTGGGGCAGGAACTGTTATTTTATCCCTCATTTGTATAAGGTGTGACATAATAAGAACATCAGACCCATGCCTGAGGCCCCTCAGGTCAAGAGAACTACTAACAACCCCAGTTTGTACTTCTAATGGATTTAATTTTCCCTATTCCTACTGTTTTATAACTACAAGAATGTTCATTACGTCCCTAATGAATCTGAGCAGAGAATGCAGGTGCCCATGTCAGCAGCCAGCTGTAGAAGGCAGGTGGAGGGTGGCAGGAAACCAGGTAGAATGGTTCCTCTAAGCACCACACTCTCAAAAGCAAAGGGTCACAAACCTGCTCCCTGCATGCCCAAACCCAGTCTACATTTGCCTCCTTGTTACTAAGGAAAGGGGACATGCCAAGTGTGGTCTCCTGTTCCCAGTTCCCACCCACTACTTAGAAGCTGGCCAAGTAGCACGTGTTGTCCCAGAGAGTCTATCTGTATGTTTGTCCATGACGACCAGGAGTCAGTGGGGATGAGAAGAGGCAGCATTCAGTAGGGCTGATATGCACCACAAGCAGCCAAGGAGCTCAAGTGGTTTCAGCATCCTGAGCTTGAGCAGAACAGTGTCAAGGAAAGCTCCCACCAAAACACGGAATTTCCCTGCTCCAATTATTGTAGAATAATTGAGGTTGGCTCAACCACTGGATGCAGAACTCCTCTGGACAGTAAGATAATGGCTCTCCAAAGCTTTGGAAAGGTCCAGGGTATGGTAAAGCCAATAATGCAGGTTGACAACAGTGTGGGATGCAATGTTCATACCCACAGAGCTTTCCCTTTGGTCATAAGAGTCAGGGCTAACATGGCAGCTGTGACAGAGCTTTTGCCAACAAAAGCCTCTAAATGTTTTGAATTGGAGCCATTTGAATAAGTGCCTACCATGAAGATGTGCTCCTTGTTCTCTGTCAGATTAGATAGCTCGCCACCCCATTTCTCAGTGACATCTTTGGGTTCTCCAGGCAGAGCCCCTAATGGTTACCACACCAGGATCTGCAATCCAGTTCACTCATCTGGAACAAAGCCACAGTCTGTCCAGCCCATAACTTAGCAGCTGTGACAGTGCTTGAAAGCCAGACTGACATCTCTCTAATTCAGATACACATTCATGTCAGCTCTTGTAAAGTTTGCACATCGGGGATCTTTCTTTATGCCAATGATTCCTATGGGCACATAGACTTTTGCCTGCAGACTCCTGCCAGGGGCCGGGGTCGGGGGGGGAGTGCATTTTGTTCTCCAGATATGATTTCTTTCTTTTTCCCTACTTTGCACTTTATTGCAATTGGAAATGTTCTGTAAGGCCACCAGCATAATTAAAAAAATAGTATCTAGATGCTGTTTTGAAATACATGCATTTAGACTTAACTGTACATGCAAAACAGAAATATATGCATATGTATGTCTATAAACATTTTCCTATTTTTGGCTGAGTGAGCATATTTTCTGGGATCAAGTTAGATTCTGATCTCTGACTAATTAGTGTGCAGGACTAAAATTCTCCAAGGGAGTTTAGTTGTGAAAGATAGATGTTTAAATGCATGTTCAATTTGCAAGTATACTCTCTGCACTGCCATGTACTGATCAGGAATTGTGTGGAAAAAAGTCTGTCCATTTGCATTAGTGTTTTTTTGATTTACCAGCACAACCATTCATGCAAGCTAGATGCTTGGCTGAATTTAGATTTTGCACATGCACGTGTATAGCTAAGTCCCTTGAAAAATCTAGGTCAAACACTGTAGACAACAGTTGGGCTGACTTCTGTATCCACACACTCTTTGCTCTGTAAGAAATTGATTCTAAGCACATTAGAGAAGGGAAGTGGCAAGAGGAAGTTCTGATCAAACAAAATGGATTTGAATCACCCAGTCTCCCCAAAACATAGCTATTGAGTCTTTCTTAAGAGAAGCATTTCCCATTTTGTTCAGCTCTATTAAAATGGAATCAAGCAGAGCCACCACTGTAGCACAGTAGCACAGCCCTGCAATTTGATATGCATCCTGCTGTTTCTCTTACAGGTTCAAACTTGAGGTTGAGCCTGCTTGGGGATTGATCTAGTTTTCCAGCCTTGCTTTTCTAAAGTGCCTAGGTACTTATGCCCTTAATTTGGACTTGCTCTTATCCTTTATCCTCTAGAAAGTTCCCCAGATTTACTTGGTTGGAAAACAAACAGACACTGGCAGACAGTACCTGATGGCAGCTGAAGCCATCACCCCGTGCTCAAACATGAACTGAGCCTTTATGCCAAAGCTTAGCTTGAACAGGTTTGGGGGGAAAAAAATTGTTTCTCTTTTTTCACATGCCCGTCAAAGTTTGAGGTCTTTGCTAAAATGACACCTCAAACCGTCTCATTTTGCTCAGCCCGTCAAACATGTCAGCATCATCACAGCAATTTGTAAAGCTAATTGACTGATGAATATAAACGAAGCATTTGTTTGAAACATGTAGATGGTTCATAGATATCTTTGGCTTAGTCCAAGTTGGTAATGTCTAGAAGACAGACAATGTTCTCTAACCTTCATGTTTGTTTGACGGTGATCACTGCCAATCATAGTTAAAATGACTTAAGCTTTTCCATGTCAAGACCCTGCTTGTGACTGCATTTAGCTCTGAATAAAGAAAATAAAGTGGAGAGACACAAACATAAAGACTAAGCCAATGGATACAGAGATTGACAAGTTTGGAAAGAGCCACTAGGGTCATCTGGTACAGCGGTCCCAAACAGTCATGGTGTAGACCACTACTCCCACCAGACCCAGAGACCCTCCCCTCCATACATTCCCACCACTCTATAAAACATCTTTTATGAAACTCAGGAGTCCCACTAAAAAGATCAGTGACAGAATTCCCTGTAACTAAGTGTGCCAAGTATGTCTTACCCTGTCTGAAAGAAGCAGGGAGAGCTTCTCTGATTTTTGTATCAACATGTCACACAGTCATTGTGAAATGCCAGGAATAAGTCGGTAACTATAATGCTCAGGTGACATTTGTCTAATCATTATTTCTGATGGCATATGAGACATTAGCTAGCTGAAAGGAGGAAGTCTATGCCAGTGGGAAAGGGACTGCTGAATACGTAACAGAAGTAATGAACACTGACCCTGGTTTTCTTGGACCATATTTGCATGAAAGCACAGGTGTCAGGAGAAACATGGCTGTCCAAAGGGAAAAGCAATTAGAAATGGTAGATTTCAACAGTAAGTAGTTCCTGCTTGAGACACCTGAAAAAGTGTCCCTACTTCATTTTTGCTAGTGCAAAGCTGGTGTATGAAAAAGTCACTGAGCACTACAGGAGAACAAAGACCCACAGGAGGCCAGGAGCCACCAGTGATAAGGAAGAACCAAGGCGAAGAGCTGGTTCTGTGGCAGAGGAGAAGGGCTCTTCTCCCAGAAATGCTAACTGTGAAATGTCCTGAATCCGGTCAGGAGGAATTTGAGGTCTGCATGCAGCCACAGAGCTATGATCTCACTGAGATCAGAAGACATGGTGGGATAGCTCACACCACTGAAGTGCTGTCATGGATGGACACAGGCTTTTTAGGAAGGACACGATGGGAAGACAAGGAGAGTGAGGGAGAGCATAAGCAGCACCCTGGATTGGGCTGCTGGTGGCAGAGGGACAGCCTGACCTCCAAACCCAAGTCACAAAGGTTTAGTGTGCTGAGGAAGAAAAGAAGAAATCCCTGCAATCACAGTGAAATTCTCGGTTGAAAATACTCTGCAAACTCAAACATGCAATTTGGGAACAAAGTCCTCAACAAAATATTATATATATAATGTGTGTGCATGCATGTGCATGAGTGTACAAAGAGTCCATTGGTCACATCATCCTTCCTTTACACAGTGTCCATTGTCTACCATATAAAAAGTACCACCACTGAAGCAATTCGTAGTCACCCTGTCCACAGGCATCTCAAAGAGGCCAAGACGAAATGAGCATGGAGGTTGCAAACCCAGTATTTCCTTGAAGGCTGGTCCTTCCCTTCTCCCATCCCCAGGTCCAGCTGGGGTGTATGGCAGCAGGCAGGACAGGAGCCTGCAGGGATAAATAGCAGACCTTTGGCTACAGGTCTTTCATTCCAGCAATAAAACCCACATTGGCAATAAATCAGGTGGCAAACAAATGTGTCAATAGATCCTGCCAAGTCATTTTAAACTGCAGTTGTTAGGTCTTTTCTGTACAATTTGATGTATATATTTGGCCCATTAGAAAAATAACTTCATTTTCAACCACAGTTTCTGTAATGGAACAATTCCCTACTTCACTGCAGATCTCTCTAGATAGCCAGACTAAACAGCACACAATGCTTGGCTCAGGTTAGAGGTGTAAACAAGCTGGCATTGCACAAAAGTCCATTTCTCAGAGGCCTGGCAAGACAGTTCAGCCTCCTCTGAAGGGCAGCAGCAGTTACAAGAGCCAGTAAGTGGAGACAGCAAATGCAGCACCATCATCCAGACCTGACCTATTGGAGCGTGAAAACAGAGCCAGGCCAAGCACTCAAGGACGGGGGCAGTGGGATGCAGCACAGAGCACACCCACACATGAGTGTGGGTGCTAAGCTCCAGGTTGCTCACTCTCCGCCTAAAGCCCAGCCAGTCCCCCAGCCTTAGAGCTCACTAAGATTACGTGCTGGAGGAGCTAGTGCCCAGAAGCTGCAGAAGGGCTTTATGACTGCATTTAGCATGTTACAACACCCTACCATGGACACAGCTCCATTGATAAACCAATGCTCAACTCATGCTCTGTGGTAGCACGGACGCATCCTGCCTTGGGGTTGTACCAGCAAACAAACACCCCTCTGGAAGCAGACTCGTTGTGAGATTCATGGATGAGCAGTGCCCACCCTCATTTCTCTTCAGTCACAGCATCTGCAAGGGTTGCCCTCTTACCAGGTCTGTGGGCCAAAACCAGACCTTGAGCTGTGTGATGCCCATTTGCATAGGGGCTACAGCCTCCTCTCTGACTCACAGTCACCCTGACATAACCTGGTGTAGGTGAAGCCAACATGGGATGCCCATCTGGAGAGATGCTGGCACCACTGAGTCCAGGAATCTTCCAGCATAACTACCCACTTCGTAAAAACACCGCAGAGATAAAAGTAGGAGTAGCATCAAAAAAAAACAGAGGCAAAACTGAAGTTAAAGACAAGGACTGAGAGCATGAAATATCCAGAAAGTCATCCCAGGCACAGCCAATGTGGCTGGGAGCCCCTTCAATGAAATGCAATCGCTCCCCTTCCCTCCCCGCCTCTCTAGCATGGCCTTGGGAGATGCCGCTTAACGTTTTTCAAGCCTAGGACAAGGCAAAGAATCGTATGGTTGAAAAATGGCCTTTAGTAGAACATGAAAGATTTTATGAAAAAATATTGGCTTTTTAGAAGTGTTTCCCCTTTTTTGATTTTTTTGGTGACATCCTCTATCAGTCTTTTTTACTGCAGCATGCAATGTAAACTAGCCTTTGGTTTCTCTTCTGGAATCATTCTTATGTTAAGATACTTTTTCAATCAAAAACCTATCAAAATAGTTCATCTACAGAAAATCTACTTTTGGGAAGCTGAAGTTTGCATTTTCTGCAGGCAGACACATGGAACACAGTCATTCAATTCTGCTTATTTCAATATGCAACAGAGGTACAAGACAGACTGCTCCCCAGCCTGCCCCATCCAAGCTCTGCACAGTCCTATCCAGACCCTTATTTTCCTGCTACCAGGTGACAAGTTACCCCCCTGCAAGCTGATCCTCTCGTTTCACCAGCCAAATTCCTTGTTCTTTCTCTGCTTATGAATTTCTAATGCAGCTGGTGCAGAAGCCTACTCTCCTCCAAGTTTCCAAGCTTCCTAGATTTGAAGGGGGAAAGGGATAAAACCAGGCTCACTAGAGATAAGCCTGGAGGCAGCACACCAATGTTTGAGGGACGGTGTGCTAGCAAGGTCCTTCAGTCTGCCATCTTAGTGGAGGTAGGGGATGGAGAGCCATGTGGCAGCAAAGACGCAAGGGTTATGGATGTGTTAGAAACCATGAAGGCGCCTGAGAATAGTCATGTAGGAATTAGGGCTTCTCCCCCCAAAAAAGTGGTGGGATCAATAGCCCAACTGAAGCGCATCTACACCAATGCACGCAGCATGGGCAACAAACAGGAGGAGCTGGAAGCCATTGTGCAGCAGGAAAACTATGATATAGTTGCCATCACAGAAACACGGTGGGATGACTTGCACAACCAGAGTGCTGCAACGGATGGCTATAAAGTCTTCAGAAGGGATAGGCAAGGAAGAAGAGGCGGTGGGGTAGCCCTGTACGTTAGGGAGTGTTTTGATTGTCTAGAGCTTAATGACGGTGACGATAGGGTTGAGTGTTTATGGGTAAGATTCAGGGGGAAGGCCAACAAGGCAGGTATCATGGTGGGAGTCTGTTATAGACCACCCAACCAGGATGAAGAGGCAGATTAAATAGTCTATAAGCAGCTGGGAGAAGTCTCACAATTGCTAGCCCTTGTTCTCGTGGGGGACAACTTACCAGATGTCTGCTGGAAATACAGTACAGCAGAGAGAAAACAGTCCAGGAGGTTCCTGGAGTGTGTGGAAGGTGATAACTTCCTGACACAGCTGGTGAGGGAGCCAACTAGGGAAGGCTGGACCTGTTGCTTGTGAACAGAGAAGGACTTGTGAGTGATGCGATGGTTGGAGGCCGTCTTGGGCATAGCGATCACAAAATGATAGAATTTTCAATTCTGGGAGAAGTAAGGAGAGGGGTCAGCAGAACTGCTCCCTTGGACTTCTGGAGGGCAGACTCTGGCCTGTTTAGGAGACTGGTTGAGAGAGTCCCTTGGGAGGCAGTCCTGAAGGGCAAAGGAGTCCAGGAAGGCTGGACATTCTTCAAGAAGAAAATCTTAAAGGCGCAGGAGCAGGCCGTCCCCATGTGCTGAAAGACAAGCCAGCGGGGAAGAAGACCAGCCTGGCTGAACAGAGAGCTTTGGCTGGAACTCAGGAAAAAAAGAAAAGTTTATGACCTTAGGAAGGAGGGGCAGGCCCCAGGAGGACTACAAGGATGTTGTGAGGTTATACAGGGAGAAAATTAGAAGGGCCAAAGCCCAACTAGAACTTAATCTGGCTACTGCCGTAAACGACAATAAAAAATGATCCTATAAATACATTACGAACAAAAGGAGGGCTAAGGAGAATCTCCATCCTTTATTGGCTGTGGGGGGAAACATAGCAACAAAGGATGAGGAAAAGGCTGAGGTACTTAATGCCTCCTTTGCTGCAGTCTTTAATAGTAAGTCCGGTTGTTCTCCAGGTAGCCATCCCCCTGAGCTGGGAGACAGGGACGGGGGGCAGAATGAAGCTCCCATAATCCAAGGGGAAATGGTTAGCGACCTGCTACACCACTTGGACACACACAAGTCTATGGGGCTGAATGGGATCCACCCAAGGATACTGAGGGAGCTGGCAGAATCGCAGAATCATAGAATCATTAAGGTTGGAAAAGACCTCTAAGATCATCGAGTCCAACCGTCAACCCACCACCACCATGCCCACTAAACCATGTCCCTAAGCGCCTCATCTACATGTCTTTTAAATACTTCCAGGGATGGGAACTCCACCACTTCCCTGGGCAGCCTGTTCCAGTGTTTAACCACTCTTTCAGTAAAGAAATTTTTCCTCACGTCCAATTTAAACCTCCCCTGGCGCAACTTGAGGCCATTTCCTCTCGTCCTATCGCTAGTTACTTGGGAGAAGAGACCAACACCCACCTCGCTACAACCTCCTTTCAGGGAGTTGTAGAGAGCGATGAGGTCTCCCCTCAGCCTCCTTTTCTCCAGGCTAAACAACCCCAGTGCCCTCAGCTGCTCCTCAGAAGACTTGTTCTCCAGACCCCTCACCAGCCTCGTTGCCCTTCTCTGGACACGCTCCAGCACCTCGATGTCCTTCTTGTAGTGAGGGGCCCAAAACTGAACACAGTATTCGAGGTGCGGCCTCACCAGTGCCAAGTACAGGGGCACGATCACTTCCCTACTCCTGCTGGCCACACTAGTTCTGATACAGGCCAGGATGCCATTGGCCTTCTTGGCCGCCTGGGCACACAGCCGGCTCATGTTCAGCCGGCTGTCGACCAGCACCCCCAGGTCCTTTTCCGCCAGGCAGCTTTCCAGCCACTCTTCCCCAAGCCTGTAGCGCTGCATGGGGTTGTTGTGGCCGAAGTGCAGGACCCGGCACTTGGCCTTGTTGAACCTCATACAGTTGGCCTGGGCCCATCGATCCAGCCTGTCCAGGTCCCTCTGCAGAGCCTTCCTACCCTCGAGCAGATCAACACTCCCGCCCAACTTGGTGTCGTCTGCAAACTTACTGAGGGTGCACTCAATCCCCACATCATTCTCCTGGAGAAACTGGCTGCTCATGGCTTGGACAGGTGTACTCTTTGCTGGGTAAAAAACTGGCTGGACGGCCGGGCCCAAAGAGTTGTGGTGAATGGAGTTCAATCCAGTTGGCGGCCGGTCACAAGCGGTGTTCCCCAGGGCTCAGTATTGGGGCCAGTTCTGTTTAATGTCTTTATTAATGATCTGCACAAGGGGATCGAGTGCACCCTCAGTAAGTTTTCTCCAAGTTGGGCGGGAGTGTTGATCTGCTCGAGGGTAGGAAGGCTCTGCAGAGGGACCTGGACAGGCTGGATCGATGGGCCCAGGCCAACTGTATGAGGTTCAACAAGGCCAAGTGCCGGGTCCTGCACTTCGGCCACAACAACCCCATGCAGCGCTACAGGCTTGGGGAAGAGTGGCTGGAAAGCTGCCTGGCGGAAAAGGACCTGGGGGTGCTGGTCGACAGCCGGCTGAACATGAGCCGGCTGTGTGCCCAGGCGGCCAAGAAGGCCAATGGCATCCTGGCCTGTATCAGAACTAGTGTGGCCAGCAGGAGTAGGGAAGTGATCGTGCCCCTGTACTCGGCACTGGTGAGGCCGCACCTCGAATACTGAGTTCAGTTTTGGGCCCCTCACTACAAGAAGGATGTTGAGGTGCTGGAGCGTGTCCAGAGAAGGGCAACGAGGCTGGTGAGGGGTCTGGAGAACAAGTCTTCTGAGGAGTGGCTGAGGGAACTGGGGTTGTTTAGCCTGGAGAAAAGGAGGCTGAGGGGAGACCTCATCGCTCTCTACAACTCCCTGAAAGGAGGTTGTAGCGAGGTGGGGGTCGGTCTCTTCTCCCAAGTAACTAGCGATAGGACGAGAGGAAACGGCCTCAAGTTGCGGCAGGGGAGGTTTAGATTGGATATTAGGAAAAACTTCTTCACCAAAAGGGTTGTCACGCATTGGGACAGGCTGCCCAGTGGTTGCGTCACCGTCCCTGGAGGTATTTAAAAGAGGTGTAGATGTGGTGCTTAGGAACATGGTTCATTGGTGGACTTGGTAGTGCTAGGTTAATTGTTGGACTCAATGATCTTAAAGGTCTTTTCCAACCTAAACGATTTTATTCTATTCTAAGCCACATGCACCACTCTAGAATTACTCCCCCCATCCCGAATCTCCCCAGAGCTTTGGGCAAAGCAAAGTTCTGTGCAGGATCTCTAGCCAACGTGAGAGGTGAAAGGGGCCAGCTAGTTATACCACAAAAGGCCTCTTTGTGCAAATTTCATCGAACGCTGTGCAGCTGATATTTTAGGAACAACATCTGAGAAGAGATTTGAAGAACTGCTTATGTGATGGTTTTGTTAACAGGGGTGAGAACATGCACAGGGAAGCTTATTGATTCCCTTTATTGGGCAAAATTTGCTTCCTAGAATTCAGAGTTAGAGACGGGCCACGACTGCAATACTAAATTACCATGAGCTGCCTGCATGGAGGAACCGTCCAGGGGGTACGGCTGACCTGAACAAGCTGCTTGAAGAGCTGCTTAAGCACACCAGGCCACAGCTCTGACCCAGTCAAAGAAAGAGTCAGGAGAGGAAGGAGGGAGGAAGAGAAAGCAAAATGAGAGCAGTAGAAAATGGAAGGTTTATGGAAGGTGTCTGTGGCATTCTCTGTATAAAGAAAGACCCACCCTGCCCACTGACCCTGGGAAAACTGCTGCCATTTGATGTGTTTCACTGATGGATCTGCAGTGGTTCATGGAGATATGGGATAGCTGGAGTATGCAGGGCCATTACAAGACATTTTCAGGGGGTGGGGGAGTGTCATCAAACCAATATGCATCCCTTTCCCACTCTAAACCCTCCTGATAAACTTAGATCAGATGGGAAATCCCTGTGGTCTGGCTTCTAGTCCAGCAGGTATGAAATATTAAGTGCCCCCGTTACAGCGGGGCTCCAGCAGACATGCATTGCCCTTTGGTGGAGTGAGTTACCTTCTCCTACAACACAACGGAGCAGCAGCCAGCCTGCTCAGATGTCCCCATGCCTGAATACTAACCTGGGGGTTGTGGTGACTTGCATAACTGCAGAGACAAGGAGGGAAATGGTGTGTGTGGAAGGAAAGGGAGAAAAACTAGCAAGACTCTTAGAGCAAGGTAGGCAGCAAGTGCTGGAGGGAAGGGGAGGAGGACAACTACAGTCAGCCCTTGGAGTTATTCATAGAAACCACATACCGCTTCATCCTTATGTATTCATGATCAAAAAACCCTCAAATTCTAGTGTTTTCTTATCCTGCAGACCAACCTCACAAATCACTGACAATCTGCAGTTTAGGAGTATCTGCTCCAGACCCCCTGTCCCACTCATCCAAGCAGCATTGCACTTGGGTTACATGGTTGGTATCATCCTACAGAAACTGGCCAGGCAAAACTCATCTGCATACACAGACGATTCCCCCTGTTGTGTGCTTTAAAGCTGATTTTTCCCCTGCTCTGCAGCTTCTACCCTCTCACAGAAGAGGGTTGCAAATGCCCCAATGTGCAGAAAGAGCAGGACCAGCCCCCAGGGTCCCCCTTTCTGCTGGCTCCAAACCACATTCACACACAGTTCAGCCCCAGGCTGCACCATGCTCTGCTCCATGCTGCATCTCAACAGAAGTAGCCCATGTCTCGCCTCCCCTTCCCAGCAGCTCTCTGCTCCCTCACCGCTCTCTCATCACATGTCCCATCCAATCCCTTGTAAAAGTGTTCATCCACAGCCAAGGATAAGCTGATTTTGCAGAAAGGATAAGGATATCCTCTCCCAAGTTATCACTTACCTCCTGGAGACACAGCTGCCATTTCTGAGAATTTACAAGTCTATCTGTTAACACCTTAATAAACATCCTGTGCTAACGTGGTTGGGGACCTGAAGAAACTTGATAAGTTGGTAACAGCCTCTCAATGGTGCTGACTCTTCAGCTGTCCTGCATGTGAAACCTCACCAGTACCTTGTAACTAATTCAGTTGGGTTTTTTCCTTTGTTTTTAGCATTAGTAATATTCTTTAGCATTACTCCTTATCCCTAGAATGATCTGCATGCAGCAAAAGCTGATAAGCAATAAATCATATCTCCTATCAGGAGCCATTGTGCTCACGGGGAGCAGCTGGGCTGGGGCGGGGGAACTGATCTTGTCAAGGGCTGACCCAGCCCCTCTCAGGACCTGGAGCAGTGACAACCATTTTGAAAGAGGGTATTTGATTGCTGTATTTTCTCTGTAAAGATGAATTTTCAGCACCTTTCAAAAAACTACCTAGTGGACCAAAGCTCTTCAACCAGGAAAATCTCAATAGGGAAATGTATGTTTGTGTGTTTACGTACAATAGCTGGTCTGTTTGCTCTAGCTTCTCTCTATTCCTCCACAGCAGAGTAAAACAGCTAGAGAATACTCGAGAAGCTAAATTAAAAAAAAAAAAGAAAAGGTAAATTCAATAAAAAAAGACGTTAATTTAAGAACATAGCATATCCCATCATATTATTATAGGCATGCCCTGGCTTTATATTTCTTGCACAGTACTTACATTTTAATCCTTTCAAAGTTAGTTACAACTGTGTTAATTCTGAACTGAATCATTTCAAGGTAAAAATGATTTCTGAGCTGTTGTAAGCATCCCCCAGGCTAGTAGTGGAAAGCCAAGAAACACAAGACCAGGAATGAAAACCGAACACATGGGTTTCTTCTTCACTGCGTTCACAGTAGTCGTATTTCTGTCCACCTACCACCAGAGAGTAAAATGTGAAAACAGAAACAAAACTAACTATGGCTTCTTTAAAACTCTCTTAGTTCAGTCTGTAGGAATAAACATCACCATGACCTAATCAAAATTGTGTGCCCCGATACAGGGAATTGTAATCTGCATGTGACATATTTTTCTATTTTCCTTACATTTAAACTTAACTCCTGAGTTTCTAATGCTTATTTGTGCAATAATTGCAGCACTCCATGATGTGCTTTAACTTTAGTTACAGATATGTGTTATCATCCTTAACTTTTCCATGGTGCTTATGTAGAAATAAACATTATTTTTGGCCCAGCGCTGTCCTCAGTCTGCCAGTTCTGTTTCCACAGATGTTCTCCATTTCTGCTCTGCAGTATCACTCTGCTATTTCACACAGTACGTGCACAGCAGTCATGGCCAAATGCTTTCCAGCTGTGGGTAACACCTTTCAAGGAGATAATATCTTGGGGAAAAAAAACAACTTACCACCTTTCCTGCTCCAAGTGTAGTCACACTAACTTTCGTCTGTGGTTGCATGTCCCCATGCACAGGCCAGGAGCCCACCCCTCTCACTCCTTCTGATGTAGAGGCAATTTCAGCCTCAGTGTGTTAAAAATAATAATTTGTCATTAATCATTTCTCAGCTGTCACTATGATGCTGTCACAGGGGAAGCCCAGCAGCTTAATGATATCTCTGCTGGGATTGAATATGACTCCAGCACAGTTTCAGCAGCTTTGGTTTATTATGTTGAGCGTTTGGACGAAGACATTTAAAGCACATACACGGTTGCCCCAAATACAGAGCTGCTTCAGCTTCATATCTAAAAAATTCTGCTATCACCATACAGGTCCCCTACTTTAGTGTGATTTCACAGGCTACATTCTTGATGTAATTGTGGATAATCCGGAGTGTCCCCAGACCCATCTGTAAACAGCAGTAAAAAGCATATCTGATACTAATACTATTTCATTATTATTCCTTAGAGATCTCGGTTTGTGTTGTGTCTGGACCACGCCAGGTGCTGAGCCACAGCAGATGGCCTTTTCTACTGTGCAGGCAAATGCTATGAAAGAAAAGGCCAGCAGCTGCCAGGCATCGCAACATTAGAAGTCACCAGAATTTTCTGCTGTATTGCAAACCTGAATCTTTCCATCAGATCCACCTCCAGAGCTTACGGTTCATCCCTCACGGTCATCTTCTGCCACCTACAACTGTAATGCAGCATTTGCCATCTGAGATACGGGTATGAAATACATGTTTCTCTGGATAAAAGTACAACCAAAACCCTGTGAAGAAGGTTCAAGTCTGTAAAGGGAACAGTGCAGAGTTGCCAGCTGACTGGTTGGGTGTGAACCAAAATAAGAAATTGTCTGAGTTTCTTCCTCCAGCTGTGCTTCTCAGGGTATTTGCACTTTTATGATTTTTAATCAATCAGTAACTGATAAGATTCCTCCAGTGAAACCAAACATAGATACCATGATAATGTGATGTGGCCCCTAGAAATGATGTAGTGTCAGTGGAAAAGGGCAGAAGGAGCTGCATTATGCCCACTCGTGCACAGGAATGTCTTACTTGAGTCGCCCGTCCTTCCAGCCATGCTGGGTTCCCAGCTGCCCCTCCGTCACGCAGGCTGTACTCCATGGGCATTGCACTGCTGGGTGCACCTGCGTCCCAGGTGCTCACAAAGCCACACCAGCCTTTGAAAGCTTTAGATTAGGGATATGATTCTATGATTCTATGATATGCAGAAGAAAGCACCAAGCAACAAGTGCTTATATACAGATACCTTGCAGGAGCAGTTCAAAATAATTCTCTTCTTTCAAGCCTGAACCCTCAGCTCTTGGGTGTTTGCCTTAGTCAAGCAGTGTCAGCAAAAGCTTGCTGAACGTTTAAGTACTCTTCAGGAAATAAAAACCAGTAAATAATAACTGCCTTTGCATGTTCACCTCCCTCTCTCATCCTCCCTTCACATGGAAGCAATCCTGTCAATTCCCAAGCAGATGCTGATTAGGCCAGCATTTAACCTTCAATATCTCCATTTAACCGTTCATTTTGCTCTGTGTGAGGTGACACACAGCTTCCCAAATGACATTTGGCGCCGTACTCTTCGCACACCTAAAACAGACCTGTTTTGGGCTGCAAAGATGGGGCATGCCATGCTGTGCACGGAACGGGTGCAGGTGGAGAGCTCAGCCGTTGCAAGAGCAAGGATTGGATGGGAGCTCAGCAGAGAGCACCACAGCCGAAAACACAGCCAGGAGTGCCAGTGTGGGGGAACAGGTACCAAACTGCAGGTGTGAACATCTAATGCACAGCTGCCTGGGCAGCATCAGGACAGACAGGAGCTGCAGGAGCAGAATCGGCAGATAAAACCCACCACAGGGTAAATACTACGGGCTGCAAAGCTGCAAAGCTGCAAAGCATGGTGCGATCCTGGCAAACCCTGCACCTCAATTCGCACACAGCTGCTGGCACGTTGCAGCTACAGCAAGGACACAAGCTTCTTGTAGCAGCCAAAGCAAACTTGTGTTTGCTTTGAACACTCCTTTGAACACTCCTTGTGTTCACTTTCCTTTCCTCTGGGCATGTTGTTCCTTGTTGTTAAAGGCCAGGCTTGTGTTACTTACTTTTCATGGAATTGTTTGAATTTTCTTTTTAAAATTGAACTTTTCTGGATTCCCCCCACCCCCCAAACTGAAAAATTGAAAACCTATCATCTCTTCCTCCTTCCACTCCCAGGCTTTGAAATCTTTATTTTGTGGGTAAAAAGAGTTCCATCTTACTGTAAATATTCATAGCATTTCAAAACCAATACTTGAACATTTTGCTAAAAAAAAAATTTTAATTTTTCCCTATTCATGTTTTTCTGAAGGAGAAAACAAGACATTTTCAGCCACACGGAAAATGTTCTCATTTGGGTCAGACAGCTATTCTGAGTACAGGACTGATAACCATCTGCAATTATCATCCGCAGACAATTGGATGAATGTTCCCTTGCAGCCTGAAAGGGCAGGTCACTCACAGCATACCTTATTCATTAAAAGTAAAGAATAACATGACGGTATGTCACTGGTACCTTCAGCCGGATTGGCATGCTGAGCCCTCCCTCCGCACTGGGGCTGTGTAGGTAGTGACTTCTGTCAAAAAAGAGCCCTAGAGGAGGTATAATTAACAATCACATCTTCATCCCATAAATAAAGGGATTCCGGGATGATGGATGAAGAACCTGCAGCTGCAATACGTCTTTCACATTAAGCATTAAAGTGCTCTATCTCCGCTGCTCCTTACTGACTTCATTAGAGCACCAGTGAGCTCTCTGAATTCAGCCTAACATTTCTGAAGATTTAGGTAGGCATGGCTTTGCCCTGAAAGCCATGCCCGCGTGAGAGGTCTGGTGGAGGAGGTGGGTGGGAGGACATCTTGGAGCAGTTCCCGACTCTCTTACTGACTTTTGGGTTGCCTCGATGAAGACACTTGATTTGCTTGAGTTTACCTGCTTGTTCGATAGACCGGACATTTTCAATATTTGCGGTCATCTGTATGCACATGAAAAACAAAAAGACTGCATTTTCCCCAAACTGCCCTGTTGCCTGGGTAATGATGAGCCATATGCTGAGGTCCTTCCTTAGGCAAATGCCCTGCTGCGGTCAAAGGGACACTGCCAACGTGACAGATGGGCAGCACTGAGAACGGACTGACCGGGATGTGTGCCTTGGGAGCGTGTATAAGTGCCTTTGTGCTCATAAATACAGAATTGATGGTGCTCAGTCTGTGTCTTGCAAAGTCTGCAAGTGTCTTAAGAGAGGCCCCTTGAAAATGTGTCCCAGGTGGATAAACTCAGGGAGATGGAAATTTCTGTCTCCACATCTTAGAGGGACGCTGCTGTGAAATTCTCTGGCTGTGTCATTCCCATTACTCTCCTGAGATTCATAGTTCTATGCACCCACATAGATACATATACAAATATATAAATATATGCTTACACACACCTACATGCACGTGCACACCTCGTGTATATATATATTTTTATTTATCCTGCCATTTAGAAATTATCGTCAACCTCTTCATAATACATTATTATTCCATTAGGATCACTTCAGCTAACAAACATTCGAGGTACAACTGCCCCGAGGTCTCCTGATATGATGTACATTAAAGTTTAATGCTGTATCGATGTGTGCATTGTGTTCCATATGAGCCAAGCTGTTCCATTAACTATGCGCAAAGGGCTATGAAGTTATAACATTTATCTCTACGGACGCTCCAGATTACGTTTTCCTGTTGCATGCCTCCAAGGCTAAACATCTAGTCCTCAATTTACGTAGAGCTGTTAAAATTTTTAAACCTTTGTAAATGATGAACAGTTTATCAGTGTAACTGCATTTTCGTCAGCCTTGGCTGGGGAGGATAAAGAAATATTGGCAATTTTCCAATGGTCATTTATTTTATTTTTTTTTTTCCATTTAAAGCACGAGTTGGGTAGAAACAGTATCCATTTTTAATAGATAAATGTTTTATTAAAGATATAAAGACCACAAAGATTTGTAACTTTAATAATCTAGTTTCTTATTTTAAATTCTGTAACACTATTATTTATTGAACAACTGGGGATATTTCTTACAGGATCACAGTTAGGCAGAACCACAGCAAAATGGATAACTCTGTGCTATCTGGGGGAAAATATTCTGGCTGACTTAAGAGCTTCCTGACAGGATTTTTTTTTTAATAATTTTTAAAATAAATTTGTCACTGGCTGTTTACAATAAGGCCTATAAAGTTTCAAAGGGAAGTCTTTTTTTCTTAACTTTACTTCTGCTGCTGCACATGCTGGAGTGTCCTTAAAACCCTGCTCAAATATTCTGCAAATTATTCTGGTTTCTATGTTAAGCCAATTTTTTTTTTTTAGCCTTTGCTGTGCTACAGCAGAGCGATCACTGCATTTTCTCTTCCCTGCAGGGTGATCTGTTGCTCTCAGGTGACTGAGTGAATTGTAAGGGGAAAAGGAACGTAATTTTTGAACTTTATTTTTCTCTCCCTTCTTGGATTTCACTTCATGGGCTTTTTTTGCATGTTGTTCTTGTGCTTATTAGACATTACAAGGGCTGTGTGAATAACTGATTTCCTGAGAGTTAGGTCTGGCAGTTCAGAAAATTCAAAATATGAAGCAAAGTCATTTGGACTAATCTGATTTTTTTTTTTTAATTTCAGAGTAAAATATTAATGCTTATGTTTGAGCATTCTAAAACGGTGGAAGGGTTTTGCAAATAAATGAGTTGAAAGGAGAAAAATAGTTAACAATAGCCATGCTCAGCTGCAGCTAACAATAAATAATTTTGCTACAAAAATCTCAAAACTTGCACTTTCTATCTCCAGTAGAAATTGTGGGGCTTTTCCAAAAAGCAAAGTTTCTGTTTTCTAAAAAGAAACTTTCTGGGTTTATCTAACTCCTTTTAAGCCTGGACAAAATCCAAAGTGTCATCCTGCAACAGTCAGTGTTCAGCTGGTGACCAAACATCATTAAACACCTGAAACTTAAAAGATCTAAACTGTTTTGCTCGATTCAGCCTAGAAACCTGAATATGAAATTCCTAAATCTCACATTAAAGCTCTTAAGACAAAATACTTGGTAATTTGAGGCTACTCCTCCCTGCATGTTCATGGCTGACACAGTACTATGTCAGCAAAACATTTTTTTTGTTTGCTTGTTTAAGTTTGGGTGTGAAATATTCCTGATCAGATAAGCAGCCTTCTGATACAATATTCTATTATCGGAGATCTGTACGTACATACACACTTACCCTTCTGAATCTGTATACGGGCTATATTCAAAACTCAAATCACAGAGAATTTATTCTAAAAAAAAGAAAAAAACAAGTTTTGTTTGCCACTTTCTAGTAGAGATCTGATTGGATCCATCTGAGTGTTTTCCATTAAATCTTCTCCACCGAGTAAATACCAGTTACTGAAACCAAAACCGTTTTCAAGGGAGAGGGACATTTTCAATTAGCTTTTTCAATCACATTTACCATAATACAGTGTGAAATTATAAAAATATTGTATTTCAATAGTTTCTAAGCAAAAATATCTGCTTTCACTTTCATCACACGATGAATTCTAAAAGGCCGCAATTACAAAGAACTATTTAAAACCATCTATTTAACCATTTATTAACCATTAGCCATTTATTTAACCATCTATTTAACCATTTAACCTGCTATTTAATCAACTATTTTAAAACATTTCAACAGATCTGAGTGAAGAGGTCTTTCTCAAGCTTCAACTTGCAGGGAAGCTGATGATTTTGGGTGTTATTTGTGATTCAGAGAGGGCCATTTGGTGTTTTTGAAAATGCAGAAAGTCCCATGGGATAATGTCCCAGACAGCTCTGGCAGTTACTGGTAAGGAACTCTAGCTCTTGCAAAAATCATTAGAGATGTCATGTTCCCGCTTTCACTCCAACAAATAAAATCAACCGCTGTAAGGATGGGGCCGGTAGCTGTTGTTTTCATAACCACAACTATTCCCTGACTCTGAATGAACATTATTTACATGGTGCTTAACCTGCCAGGAAATTATCTGAGATGATAGCGCATCAGACTTGTTTTACACATTGTGCTTGGCCAAAAAATACCCAAAAAATTGTCTTTGGACACTGACTGCTGTTGTGAACAGACACGCTGGTGTGTAGGCACAGGTGTTTGTGCACAGCTGGCGTGCAGCGGTACGAGCAACCCCGCTCAGCAGGGACTTGAGCCATGCTTTCGTCACACCCCCTACATTAAAGGATGAGCAATGTCTGTGGCTGGTGGCATCTGCCGCTTGTTTATATTCTGCATTAAATGTGAAACTGGGCATCCTGGACAAGTTTCAAAGCTCCCTCTGGACACAAAGTTGTAGGTCATCCGCAACCTATTTTGCTGATCCATGAGACAAATTGCATTTCTATTAAATCAAGCCTTCAAGGAACATCTTCCCTGACTTGACAGTGACTAGTTACTCTGGCTTGCAGCAAACAATTGTGAAGTGACAGGTATCTGACAGTGATTTCTCAATGCCTGTGCTGCAGTTTTCTCTTCTTTTCCTTGGCAGGTTGCAGAGCAGCAGCAGGATATCAGTGTGTGCTTCAGGGAGGGAATCTCTGATTTCACTCCCAGCCTTTTGTAGGAAATCATTTCTTGATAACAGAGCTACAAGGTGAGGAAGGAAGTAGACCTTGGCTGTAAGAAGGAGAAAGAGCTGCCTGCTCTGCATGACATGGAAACAATAGTATTAGGAGACTTGATATGTTTACAAAATGTGAGTGAAGAAATGCTTGAGCAACTAATACATTCAGTGGGTGAACATAAAACCTCAGTGGAAGGTGGGACTCTCCGAGCTTTCTCTGGTTGCCCTGTGACTCCAGACTATATTAAAAGCAAATGAACCAACAACGAAACAGGCTGATGCTTTGATGGAAAAGTGCTGCATTGAGGCCAGTAATAAAAGTTATGTTAGTTCTGCCTCTTGAATCCTGCTCAGGAACATCTGCAATTTTCCATACTAATTTCTAAGATGGCAATCTAAGCAAAAGTAATGTTAATTAGGCCCTCTCTACTATTGGACTAACTCGATGTTGATGGTTCTCTGTCTACTAACATTGCTAACAATAAATTTTGCAATATGTTTCTGGTAAGCTTGGTCGTGCTAATAAATGTTGGTTCAAGTGGGAATGCCTTGGGCCCGGGAGCTAGAGAATTCCACATCACAGTCAGCGATTTCACTCTGAGGTTCCCAACTGCCTCTTAGAGCATTGGGAAAGCTGGTCAGGGAAATGCTGTGCCTTGAAGGTGAAAAGCACCGAGGTCATCTGCTGGAAGATGATGCAGGTTTGTGCAAGCGTAACCTGGTATCTGGCCATGGTGGGCTATTTCATAATCTAAATAGATCTTTGCAGGTAGAAGGATTTAACTTTATTTACAATGAAGAAGTCTTTCAAAATCTCAAGAGATGCTCTAAATCTTAGTAAAGTTCGAGTACTGGGATGTCTCAAACAACTACTTCATACACTAAGCCAGCAGGCAAAAGAATGCAAAAGCCAGAAAGCCAGTAAGAAACAAAGGTGCAGTCAGGGAAGACATGGAGCTTGTTTCTGGAGAGGGAGAGCAGGGACTGCTGTAAAAGAGCAGCAAGGCTGCAGCGGGTGAAATAATCCCCCACTCTATGCCCTGGTTTCGGCAGGGATAGAGTTAATTTCCTTCCTAGTAGCTGGTACAGTGTTTTGGATTTAGGATGAGAACAAAGCTGATAACACACCGATGTTTTAGTTGTTGCTAGGTAATGCTTACACTAGCCAAGGAGTTTTTAGTTTTTCCATGCTCTACCGACTGAGAAGGCTGGAGGTGCACAAGAAGCTGGGAGGGGGCACAGCCAGGACAGCTGACCCCAACTGGCCAAAGGGACATTCCATACCATGGGACGTCATGCTCAGTACATAAACTGGGGAAAGCTGGCCGGGGGGGGCCGCTGCTCAGGGACTGGCTGGGCATCGGTCGGCAGGTGGTGAGCAATTGCATCGTGCATCACTTGCTTTGTATATTATTATTATCATATTATTATTATTATCATTTTATTTCAATTATTAAACTGTTTTCATCTCAACCCACGAGTTTTTTCTCACTTGTGCTCTTCCAATTCTCTCCCCCATCCCACCGGGTGGGGGGGAGTGAGCGAGCGGCTGCGTGGTGCTTAGTTGCTGACTGAGATTAAACCACGACACCCTGCCAGTCCTGCCTGTTGCTGGGGTCCTGTCACAGGCAGGATGGGTGGGTTGCGAATCACTGAGCCTCTGCTATTGCTGAAGGTTTCCTGTCCAAGTGAGCCCCCAGTACAATAGAAATCCCAGTTTTTCACATTGTCTGCAGGGGAAAGATGGAGAAAGAAACAAACAAACAAAAAAAGGATGGGGCTGGTAAAGCTTGCTTAGGTGTCGTGAAACAGGAGAAGTGATGAAAGGACCAGGAGTAACAGGCTGGTGCTCGGCTGCATGATTCCTCCTTCCCTCCCTCCACTTCATTGCTGAGGTGAGGGCGGAGGATGCTCCAGTTCCCGTGTGCTGAAAGCACAGGCACCAGCCACCCACCACATCTTCTCGGGGAAAGCTGTCCCTCCTCATCAGCTCCAATGCAAAACCCTTGCTGGGGGTACAGGGATGAAGAGCAGAGCCGCTGCAAAAGCTGCTGTCCCCAGACTCCTGACCTGGGGGTCTGAAGAAGGCAACTCTAACAAAAAAACCCCACAAAACCTCCCCCCATTAAGATCTCAACCTTACCTAAGGAATTCAATAGCAATGATGCCAGCTGGGCTGTAAACATGGGGCCAGAGGAACCCCCATGCCATGGGTGGCATGAGAGTGCACCAAGAAGTTGGACTGCCTCGCACCCAGGTCTGCCTAACCTTGCCCCCTCCTGTGGCATCTCTCTTAGGTAACCTTTATCCCTTGTGTTCACAGTATTGGCAACCCCAGCTATTCAAAACCTCTTCACCTGGATGTCACTCAGCTTTGCTGTCTCTCAGATGCTTCTTTTTAATTATCTTCTTCTTGCTTATCCCATCAGTATTGACTCCAAGCCACTGCAACATAGCTCCAAGTGCAAATGCTTTCCTCATACACCATGTGCCTGAAATGGAGAGATGAAGGTGTTAACGGCCGATCTTCAAGAACTCTTTCACATCATCCTCCCCTCTCTGGGTCATCAGACCCACCAGCCGTTCATGCTCTCAAGGCCAGATACCATGGGAGACGGTACTATAGGAGACAGGAGAACTCCAGTGTAACCTATTGAGATATTCAGCTGCTGACACGGCTGGGGGTCTTCCTGACATTTCTGCAAGTTTATGACACTGGTAGCACTAGCCAGAAATTTCCTCTTGGGGGGCTAAGTATTGACAGATGCTCTGCGTCCTGAGGGTACAAAAAGAGTTAACATTCCCTCATCCTGGCATAAGCTGTAGCTCTAATTCCCTTTTCTGCTAAGATCAGTAGGGTGTAATTCCGGCTAGCAACATCCACAGAGGACAGAGCAGGAACTTAGTATTTCAAGCTGAAACCTTAGAAGACAAATGGTCTGTCCTTAAGGCACCCTCTTGATTGTTATCAGATTCATTTCCATTTCAGTTCAAACCAGAACTGCTTAGAGCCAAATCTTCGCAGTATCTGGATCTATGGACCAACAGGGACTGGGAAGGAGTAGTGCTTATGCTGGAACTGCGTAACACACCAGAGACATGCCTTGTGGCCATAGCCCAGGCGGAGACATCAACGCTTCATCCACAACCACCCCAACGGTATGATCTGGCTGACTAGTGCAGCCTCCACAGGGAAGAGGCAATAAAGCCACCACTGAAGGAGGATGAAGAGGATTTGTCATGCTGAGCAAGTGCTATAAAGGTTTTTATTGCCACTTGTTGGGGAAGTGCCTCACTCTTGACAGTGATGGAGTCCTTCTGAGCTGAAGAGATTTATCTGCAGGGATAAATCAGGACTTATTTTACTGAAGAGCTGGGGCCTGATCTCAGAACACAAAGCAACCAAGTGCTCCCAGGATTCCTCTCATGTCAGTTCAAAACCACCTCAGCCTCCAGCAAAGGGGCTCTGTGGGGGAAACGGCAGTGCAGGGGGCGGAGGTCCTCATGCTTGTAAGGCTCCAGGGGCAGGACCGTTGCCTTCAGGCCAGAATGGGGCAAAGACTGGAGCACTTCAGTTCACATCACACCAGCTGCTTGCACTTCACTTGCTCTTTATTTACTGCTAATGCAAGGCGCCCAGGAGCCTCCATCCTGGCCAAGAGGAACAGCTGCTCCTTTGCACCCAGAGCTCAGGAAGAGGAGCTAGGCTGGTCCCATCAAGCCTGGTAAGTCCCACCAAGCCAGACTGGTCCCATCAAGCCTGGTCAGTCCCACTGAGGCAGACTGGTCCCACACAAACACACTGTCATCTCTCTCTTTAGACAAGGCTGGTTTAGGAGCAAGATGAGAAATCAGGGGCCAGAGCTGCCATGGAGTCTGAGGCTGCTTTTGTTTGAGAGTACTGATGCCAGGTTACTCATTGTACATCTTAACAATGTAGGTGAGACCAGGATCAGGCCCAAAGGAGCTCCGTCCTCCTCCTCCCTCCCTTCCCTTGCTCCATTTTGGGGCCAATACCAGAGGTGCTGAAAGGCAGCAAGTGGCAAATGCAGAAGTGCTGAATTGCAGCTTGAAAAATGACAGAGACTGGTTATTGCTGTCCAGGAGAGAAGGATTAATATATCAGCCCAATGTGAGACTCATATTTCAGGCAAAGTATTTTCATACAGGCGAGAATCTACATCAATTTTCTCAGCTACTTGACTCATGGAAAAACAGTGCTGAAGAAATAAGGGGAAAAAAGGAAAATAAAGGCTCAGAGGATACTTTATCAGTTATTATATTAACGTGTGGCAAGGTACCAGTGGCAGGAAGAAGCTGATTCTCAGGGCATGTTAATAAAAATCATCAAGCTGATGCAGAAGATCTGTTGCTTATTTTCCCTTTCTAAACTGCCTCTCCTCAGACCATCAGGAACGGTGAAGAATCCAGTCCAGCACTTCACCTAATAGGAAGAGGGGAGAAAAGGTCTGTTAAAGCTTGGATGGTGTGCTGCTACTCAGCCAGAGTGAGTGTGATGGATGGGGTGGTTGCTCAGCGTCAGGCAGGGTGCAAAAGGGCCTCAGTAACATCTATTAAAGCAATCCATTTTCCCAGGCTCATCTGGCACTCACTCTTTGTCACCACACTTGTTACCTTTTCCTGATGGTAAATGCTGGGGAACTTCAAGGTATTTGAACAGTCAGAGACGACAAATCCCTACTAAGAAGAAAGTGTAAAACAGCAGGAGAAACATGTTGGCTTCATCCTGAGTGAACATTAAATACACTTCACATTTGTCTAAGGAGACAGTTAATGGGAAAATGGTCTCTTTAATTGAACAGGCTGAGAGTTTCACGCAGCTGCATATAACAAACGCGCAGGAGAAAGCTACTTTTCTACACAGGGATCCTAGTCTGGGTGAAGCAGGAGGGAGCATTTCTTCCAGAGAATTAACAGCAAATGCAAGTGGCTGGTGAAGACAATCCAACACGATGTTTTTCCCAATGCGGGTCTATTTAAAGGAACAGAAAGGGGCCTTGGATCAGGCATTCAGCCCAAAACTGGCCTAAGGCAACATAAAAGCAGCAGGTTATTTTTGTTGTGTTTTACAGTCGTCTTGAAGCCCGGGGCATGCCAACTGGTATATTCAACTTGTCTAAGTCATCGGAGCTGTCTGCAGAGTGGGTTTTTTCTCAGAGTGACTCACTGACAGCATTACTCACGAGGAAGCTGATGCATCTCTGCAGCATGCACTTGTGTCAGTGTTGCACCTTCTGCCAGTCCCAATGTGCTTGGCAGAAGCAGTTAATTTGATTTCGTGATCCCTCTACTGGAGAGCTCAGTATTATGGGGCACCACACTAGCCCCTCCACATCTGCAGCTGGCCCCTCAGCTGGACTGGTGCCTCCTGGATCAGTACTCCTCATCAGCCTCTGAAGAACACGGTATCGACAACTGTTGCAATAAGGTGCCAGCCACAGTAGCCCAAAACATACTCAAAAATTGTGTACGAGTTTTATAAAATGTATTTTCCCTGACACATGATGCATGCTGCACATGTCCATTTGCAGTTACATCAATCTTCCCATCTCCCCTCGAATCTTCCCTCCCCGTGCACAATCCTTCAAACTCGCTCTCCCACAGCAGAACCACTTCACAGTCCAAAGAGCATCTAAGATCCTGGGATTAACCTGAATATGGTTTTCCTTTACTTACTAGAAATGTTGTTCAGACATGGAAATCTATTACCTCTCCAGGGTGTACAGCAGAGGGTGGTGGGGACAGTGACGCAGCCAAAGCAGTGCACCTGCTTTCATTGTTATTATGCTGATTAATAACATGATAATTAAATGAAGGAAGCCCATTACTGGAGTATCAAGGGCAGGGGCAGAGGTAGGAATGTAGTAAGAGGGGGACTGAAGGAGTCTCCTCTGTGGTCGAGTCCTCTTCCCTCTGACTCCCATCTCACCAGCTTATTAAACTCTGTCTTAAAAGCAGTGGCTTTTCCCTTGCTCCCCAGGGGAAGCTGTTAAAGAGCTTCCCTTATCATATACCAAGGAATCTCCTCATTTGTGACTAAAATTTATGATTAACCAGTTTGTTCTTGTTCGGTAGCTTAAATCACCTGTCCCCCATGGGGCTTTATCTCCCCCATGAACAGCAGCCTCCTCTCTTCTCCACAGGCATTTATGGCTAAACAGGTTGCACGAGCATGCCTTCAGTCAGCGGCCTTTTCCCCCTGTACCCTCACCACTCTTCTCTATGTCTGTAAACCTAAAATCCTCAGTCCCTGCAGAAATCCAGCAGTGATGTGCACTTCACCAGGCTGCGAGGACAGCAGCAACAGCTGGGGACAGCCAGGTGGCTGGTGGGGCTCAAGCCCTGGGCAAGGATGTCTGGAAGGAGCTGGCACCAGGAGGGTTCAAGCAGCTACTCCAGGTCATTTGTTTAAAGGGTGGGATTTGCTTGAGCATACATGGAGACAAACTGAATGATACTAGCTCATTGCAGCTGCCTCTGGACGGGTAGCAGGAGGCAGCATCATACCTGGGTGCCAAAATGACATTGTGGTCATGCTAATGGGCTTTAGAAGCCTTCTCCTCAGCAAGCACTGCCTCGGGTCCTCCATGCCATGCCAGGGCAGGTTTCCAAGGGCAGTATCTCCTAATAGTGATAACACAGATCTTTTTTCCATCTCTTCTTTTTTTTTTTTCTCCTCTTCCTCCCCTCTTTGCTTTATCTGGAAGCAGGGGACATCCTCAGCTGCCCCCGTCCAGCAGCAGAAAGGCAGCTGACAGGTTTTCTATCACGCCAGGGGTCTGGACCACTAATTCCCAGAGCAGCATCACAAACAGAAACCCCCATCAATGCCAGGAAATTCTCTCATTCTTTGTGTGCTCGTTAACTGCATTTATTTAGCAAAAGGGCAGATGTGCAGCAGGTCTGAGGTTTGAAAGGCCACAAGGAGCTCTCTTTCTGGCCTGCTTTGCCCTCTTAACTATGTTATCCCAATAACTGCTGAACATACACAGCTACCATAACTTTCCCAGTTTGAATTGGTGCTGCCCCACTGCCAGGCTGTCAGCAGGACCAGGAGATTTCATGTGAAAACTCTGACTTGGTAGACTGGGTACACAGATGCACTCAAAGGAGCTCTGCTTCTTCACAGCCCAGGTAGTGTTAGACCACACTAAACACATTTCAAGGGCCCTGATACTCCTTTCTTAACCCAGTACTGAACTGGAAGGTCAATAGACGATGAATGGTCAAGGACCAGTCCTCCTAGTCTTCCATGCAGAGCATCCCAGGAGAAGGGTGAAGCCCCCTGCCCAGGATGGGGAGAAGCCTTTGTTACAGAAGTAAAAAGAGACGTCATTGCCATGAGAACAGAGAAGTTGGTACTTTAATCCCTGCTGTGATCACACTCTGCCTGGGTGCCTCAGTGCTGTGCAGATTTTCCTAGTGGGGAGTGAGGAGGTTTCTATATGTCCACAAAACTCCATCCAGAGCCAGCCTGGGGAGGGGCCGTATCTGTCAGGGACATGTGGCACAACTCAGCTGGCCACGTCTCTGCTGCAAGACAGGTGGTACCTCACGTAGATGTGCTCTGTTCATGACCTAACTCAACAACTGTATGTCCCTTAATTTCCATCAAAGATTAAAAAAATATAGGACACTAGGCATAAGAGTTAAGTAAGCATGTTCTGCTTCATCTTTAACATAAGGCTGGGCATATTGTTCCCACAAATAGAGGAAGAACAATTAGCCTTAGAGAGTATTAACATGTTGAATGTGCAGTGTAATACGGATTTGTATGGCGAATCTCCTTATAAGACTCCAGTGAAGTGAGACTGGGTTTCCCAAGGTATTTGCAATGCTAATGCTTGGCAATGCCACGTACCTGGTGATCTTGTACGACAGAGAGGGCTATGGGTACAACGTTAACCAAAGGAAGAAGAGTTCTCAAGTATGATATAAGGTACATAGCAAACGAGTAATTTACAAATACATATGCGATGTAAATGGTTCAGGAATTTAAAAAAGGGTTTTCTTAAAGGGTGAGCTGTTCTCCTGGGAAGACATCTCTGATGTCTCTTACTTATCTTGTTTCTACTAAGTCAAAGGGGTTGTGAGTTTGATAATAAGCTGCCAGGATTTGCCTGTTAGAAGATGTGATATTAAGAAAGAGTATGAAATATGTGTCTTGTTGCTTTTGCTGTTGAGGGAATAAAATACTTCCCTAATAACCATTCTGTGATTGTTTGGAAGGATGGATCTTAGTAAGGAACAGGTATTTAAATACCTCATCTTTACTCAACCGTTCATACTCTACCACTGCTAAATCCACAGGAGTCAGTAAGGTTCAAAATTCACTGTTTTCTGATGTTTGTTGGTCTATGTGCAATATGACAGAAGGTGCCAATCCAGGACCTATCAGACAAGTGTCCACACAATTCAGTCCACAACAAACTCCAGTGGCCGTGATGAAGCTGCATGCCAGAGAAGGTCATTGAGGAAGCTCCATACTGCTGCTTGTGGTGTACAGAATTTGCAAACTTTAGAGCTAGCTGGAAATTTTCCAACAGAGCATGTCTTCAGTGAAAAAGGTAAATTCTTCAACGCTGAAACACACTGCAGGAAGATGCAGATGTTGATGAAATTCTAATGGAAATCTGCCATATTTTCTGTTGCGGTAAGCTGGAGGGGAGGGCAGACTCCCCTGTAACAAATCAGCTCAGCAGCTGTATTTGCCAGGGCTTACAGGTTTCTATCTCCTTGGCAGACCATGCTGATCACTGGAAGCCTGTGGGCCCTGGGAGACCTGGCTCCAAACACCAGTTTCTGGGTCCAGACTCCCAGTCTGTCCAGCGATGGACAGTCTCTCCAGGGGACTCTCCTGGAGCTTCTAGGCTAAGCAGGATGCCAGAAACCCTGGCTTCACCTCCCAAATCGCCTCCTCCGCTCCCCTCACGAGGGTCTGGGCTCCAGGTAAGTTGGGGAGCCTCAAGGAAAAGTTTTAAGAAGTAAAAAATGAAATGCCTGTTTTAATATTTGTAAAACAATCTAACAAAAAGTTTCTCCCTCCTTAGAAGACAGCAGTTTTCTTTCCACTTTATAATATAGATACCTTTTAAGTTAATTCAGAAAAGAAATTCCCATCTCCAGTCAGCTATAGTGGTTGTAAAAATGTCAGTCTCAATGGACTTTTCCTGGCAATATTCACCAGCACTAGTTCCCAGAAATCAATTCAAGCCCCATTGAAATCAGTTGGCATTCAGTTTAATATAATTTTGATCTTTCCTTAAAGAGGAAATTAAGTTTTAAAATTGCTAGGAAAAGCCAGCCCCTTCTATTCCACTATTTACTTCCCTGTTGTCCTTCCACACACAGAACTGGGTTCATCCAGGAGGTGTTATTTGTTTTATGTATTCCCTTATCCCTTTCCTACATTAGTGGGAAATTGTATTTAAATGGCATTTTCTTCAGCACTGTTATCACAAATGTGCTGTAAAGCAATTTGGCATGCCCTGTTTCCAGAGGCGTTCTGAGAAACAATTTATGACTCCACACTAGTGACTGGTATCGTGGCTCTGTTCATGCTTTACTAAACTAATGTCTGCAGCTCAAAAGAAAAGAGCCTGCGCCCACAGACATCCCCAGCTGGTTGCATTCACAGGTCTGGAGATTCATGAACCAGTGAATGCTCCCAATTTGCCAAGCAGACGAATTTGAATGAGCATGCAGAAGTTCACCCTATAAACTGGGTAATGGGAGCCAGTTACTGTGGTTCATGCAGTAAATGCCCCCAGTTTGCTGCCACATGAAAATAGCTCAAACCTTTCATTGCATCTGTGCTGAAGAACAGAGTTGTGAACTCCAGTCACTGGTGACGCAAAAGTGTTTGTCCATATGCGGCTGCTTTGCGGCTTCATACCAGTGACTCTAATAGCCAGTTTTGCTGGTCTTTTCAAATCGCTACAATTTGTTTGTGCTATTTAATGAGAGCGTCAGTAAGTCCTCCTCCGGTGCCGACTTCCACTTTCCATCTGCCCATGTTCCCCAGTCACAGCCAATGTTGAGACACTAAGATGCTGAGGCAAACACAGATAATGGTGCCCAAAATTTTAGGTCCCATTTCTTTTCAGAAGGGGACCAATCTTTTCCTCATGTGGGATGTAAAATTAGAAAATTATGCTCTCCAAGTATCCTTCTCCAAGGCATAAAGGAACAGCCTGGGCAGTTTCGGAATGTAGCTGATAACCTTCTGATCCTTCCCCTCATTTTAGCAGCATAAAATATTTGTATTTCCTGTCCCAAACCACTATGTAGGAAGACAAAATAGAGTTAAGAGCTGTAATTTTCAAGAACATGGGCTCTTTAGAGCTATTCAATACAGAGGGACGTCAGAATCTCCCTAGAAAGGAAGAAGGCATTAAAAAAAGGTGACATTTTTCCTTTACATTTTCTTCCAGCTTGCAGTGGTGCAGGACACAGCTGAGAACGGTGGGTTGCACTGGCCTGGCCTCACATCTGGGGCTTGGCAACGTGTCTCAGACAAGCTACATGCAGAAATGTGGCTAGACACTACTTTTAATTAGAAGAAATAAAATGGTCCACGAGATTGCTTCTGAAAATGGTCTTCAGTGTTGCAGAATTTCAGCTCCCTCCGATTCATGGAGCAACCCTGGCTCACTGATATCTACCCATTAAAAATTGGCTGGATTCAGGCAGTTGTGGTACAGAAAAAATAGAAAGCAAGACACAGAAGAGAGAAATAAATCGAGACAGATCCACCTTAGTTCTGCTCTTAGCTTTATTCCCTCCTATCTGTAATATGTTTCACCAGGCAGGCTTGACAATAGACCACTGAGCCAGAGTCATGTTTCACAGTGCATCCCTGCTACCAAAAGACGGAAAGACAGAGACAAATATTGGTGAATGGAAAGCAAAGGCAGTGACATGGAAGAAGGGAGGGCAGGAGAGCTTGGCTTGGTGTGTGAAGCAAAAATGGATGAAGAAAAAGTTTTGACTCCCCGAACAGAAAGCAATAGAGTTTTGGACCAGTAATTTTCTCCTTCCCACTGTCTACACTGCATTTTAGAAAAGCTTAATTTACTGACTGTTCACATAGTTTCTCACACCAGCACACTGGAGGTTGGATCGAGGGTGCCCAAGTGTACCCAGAAAGAAAACCAGGAGTAAAGGTGGTGCTTGAGGGAGTGCTTGGAGTGCGGACAGGCTTAAGTACACCACGTTTACCCTGGTCACCTCCTACCTTGGCAGCTAGTCAAAGGTGGGCAAGATCTGCCAAGGTCCTTCCTAAAACCATTTGGTGTCACCAGGGAAGACAGGTTTTCCAGGCAGCCTGTGATCAGCTATTTGTAAGGACAGGATGGACGTGTAGAACCGTTCATGGATGGACAGCAAACATCAGCCCTCTACCCTGTCCTGAAGGCAGATCTCAATGGCCTGAACTGTCAAAAACATCTTTTTCAGACGTAGACCAGGCCACACCACCCTACTGTGGTCTGGGCTCTGTGCAGAGGACATGCCAGGCTGCCTGTGCAGGCAGGGAGCTTTCTGCTTGAGCTGCCTTTTCACATCACTGGCAGGTCTGAGGAAACAAAATCCAGACTGGTCTAGGGAGAACTTTTTTTAAAAAAGAGCTAACTAGCTTTGTTTTGAATGACATGTTTCATTTAATCTGGAGTGAAACATTTCATTTTCATCTTTGAGGATGTAGAGTACTGATGCTGATGAAATGGGAGAAACTTTTAAAATGAAAATTATTTTCAAAGGGAAAAAAACTCAGATCTTTGAATCTGAAAACACGAGAATGACATTTTCATCTTGGGAGATTCTCCCCCTGGCTTCTTTTTCCTGCTAATGCACATCTTATAAAGCCAGAAATGAAATCACAGAATATTTCAGTATTGCCAAATTTGCATTCCTTGTCAGGAAACCATTCTAATCAAGAAGGAGGGGCTGTTCAGGTGAGACACATCCTGGTCTCTTGCAATGTTTCCTGGCAAAACAGCTCCCTTGCTCCTGCTGCTGAATGCACTTGCTCTGCCATCAGTGATTGAAACATATGCTGAAAAACTCCCTGTCAAACTCCTCAGATGTCATCACCTATAGACAGTGCTGCAGCTCTGCCTATAGGTGATGTTTGAGGTGAAATCCTGGTTCTCTGCACCCAGTGATAGAAAAGCTGATTAATGCAACCCAGCTTTCACTATTTCTCCCACCACAAAGGCACACAAGGATCACAGCTTTCCTTTTAAAAATAAACAAATAAATAAAAATAGGTTTCTAGGCCAGATGATAGGCTATAAAGAACATTTTTCAGCATGACAAGCTTGATGTCATCTAACACCAAGGCTATGTATTTTTTACCATGGCCTCTCAGGAATTTTTCCAAGGTCTGCTCAGCATCCTCTCTTGTCAGGAGAACTAGAGCAGCCCACCACAACTTGTCCCAAAGAAATGAGGAGAGTGATAAGAAACATGGGAAATATCTGAGAAGCCTGGAAAAAATGTAGTGACAGGCTGGTGATTTTGAAACTAGTCTTTTCCTTTTGGAAAGAATCATAGAATCATAGAACAGTTTGGGTTGGAAGAGACCTCTAAAGGCCATCTAGTCCAACCCCCCTGCCATGGGCAGGGACATCTTCAACTAGGTCAGGTTGCTCAGAGCCCCGTCCAACCTGACCTTGAAAGTTTCCAGGGATGGGGCATCCACCACCTCTCCGGGCAACCTGGGCCAGTGTTCCACCACCCTCAGTGTAAAAAATTTCTTCCTTATATCTAGTCTAAATCTACCCTCTTTTAGTTTAAAGCCATTCCCCCTTGTCCTGTCCCAACGGGCCCTGCTAAAAAGTCTGTCCCCATCTTTCTTATAAGCCCCCTTTAAGTACTGACAGGCTGCAATAAGGTCTCCCCGGAGCCTTCTCTTCTCTAGGCTGAACAACCCCAACTCTCTCAGCCTTTCTTCACAGGAGAGGTGTTCCGTCCCCCTGATCATTTTCGTGTCCCTCCTCTGGACCCGCTCCAACAGGTCCGTGTCTTTCTTATGCTGAGGGCTCCAGACCTGGATGCAGTGCTCCAGGTGGGGTCTCACCAGAGCAGAGCAGAGGGGCAGAACCACCTCCCTCGACCTCCTGGCCACGCTGCTTTGGATGCAGCCCAGGATACGATCGGCCTTCTGGGCTGCGAGCGCACATTGCTGGCTCATGTCCAACTTTTCATCCACCAGTACCCCCAAGTCCTTCTCGGCAGGGCTGCTCTCCATCCCTTCATCCCCCAGCCTGTATTGATACCGGGGGTTGCCCTGACCCAGGTGCAGGACCTTGCACTTGGCCTTGTTAAACCTCATGGGGTTCACATGGGCCCACTAGTCGAGCTTGTCCAGGTCCCTCTGGATGGCATCCCATCCCTCAGGCATGTCGACCGCACCACTCAGCTTGGTGTCATCTGCAAACTTGCTGAGGGTGCACTCGATCCCACTGTCTATGTCCCTGACGAAGATATTAAACAGTACCGGTCCCAATACGGACCCCTGCGGGACGCCACTCGTCACCAATATCCATCTGGACATTGAGCTGTTGACCACTACCCTCTGGATGCGACCATCTAACCAATTCCTCACCCACCGGCCAGTCCACCCATCGAATCCATACCGCTCCAGTTTAGAGAGAAGGATGTTGTGGGGGACCGTGTCAAAGGCCTTACAGAGGTCCAGATGGACGACATCTGTAGCCCTTCCCGTGTCCACTGATGTGGTCGCTCCATCATAGAAGGCCACTAGGTTAGTCAGGCAGGCCTTGCCCTTGGTGAAGCCATGCTGGCTGTCTCAAATCACCTCCCTGTCCTCCATGTGCCTTAGCATAGCTTCCAGGAGGATCTGTTCCATGATCTTCCCAGGCACAGATGTGAGACTGACAGGCCTGTAGTTCCCCGGGTCTTCCTTTTTTCCCTTTTTAAAAATGGGGGTTATGTTTCCCCTTTTCCAGTCAGTGGGAACTTCACCAGACTGCCACGACTTCTCAAATACGATGGATAGTGGCTTAGCAACTTCATCCGCCGGTTCCTTCAGGACCTGCAGATGGATCTCATCGGGTCCCACGGACTTGTGCACCTTCAGGTTCCTTAGATGGCCTCGAACCTGATCTTCTCCTACAGTGGGCGGCTCTTCATTCTCCCAGTCCCTGCCTTTGCCCTCTGCGGCTTGGGCAGTGTGGCTTGAGCACTTGCTGGTGAAGGCTGAGGCAAAAAAGCCATTGAGTACCTCAGCCTTCTCCATATCCCAGGTAACCAGGTCTCCCGTTTCATTCCGGAGAGGGTCCACATTTTCCCTAGTCTTCATTTTATCCCCAACATACCTATAGTAGCTTTTCTTGTTGCCTTTAATGTCCCTGGCCAGATTTAATTCTATCAGGGCTTTAGCTTTCCTAACCTGATCCCTGGCTGCTCAGACAATTTCTCTGTATTCCTCCCAGGCTACCTGTCCTTGCTTCTGTAGGCTTCCTTTTTGTGTTTGAGTTTGTCCAGGAGCTCCTTGTTCATCCATGCAGGCCTCCTGGCGTTTTTGCCTGACTTCCTCTTTGTTGGGATGCATCGCTCCTGAGCTTGAAGGAGGTGATCCTTGAATATTACGCAGCTTTCTTGGGTCCCTCTTCCCTCCAGGGCTTTGTCCCATGGCACTCTACCAAGCAGATCCCTGAAGAGGCCAAAGTCTGCTCTCCTGAAGTCCAGGGCAGTGAGCTTGCTGTGCGCCCTCCTCGCTGTCCTAAGGATCTTGAACTCCACCATTTCGTGGTCACTGCAGCCAAGGCTGCCCTTGAGCTTCCCCACCAGCCCCTCCTTGTTGGTGAGAACAAGGTCCAGCATAGCATCTCTCCTCATTGGCTTCTCTATCACTTGGAGAAGGAAGTTATCATCGACGCATTCCAGGAACCTCCTGGATTGCTTATGCCGTGCCGTGTTGTCCCTCCAACAGATGTTGGGGTGGTTGAAGTCCCCCATGTGGACCAGGGCTTGTGAATGTGAGGCTGCTCCTATCTGTCTATAGAGGGCCTCATCCGCTCGGTCTTCCTGGTCAGGTGGCCTGTAGCAGACCCCCACAGTAATGTCACCTGTCCCTGCCTTCCCTTTAATTCTGACCCACAAGCTCTCGGTCGGCTCCTCACCCATCCCCAGGCAGAGCTCCATGCACTCCAGCTGGTCATTGACACAAAGGGCAACACCCCCTCCTCGTCTCCCCTGCCTGTCCTTCCTAAAGAGCCTGTATCCCTCCATCCCAACACTCCAATCATAGGAGCCATCCCACCACGTCTCCGTGATGCCAATAAGGTCGTAGCCCTGCAGGCGTGTGCACGTCTCTAACTCCTCTTGCTTATTCCCCATGCTACGTGTGTTTTCACAGAGGCATTGAAGTTGGGCCCCCGATGAAGCTGACTTACTGGCTGGAGTTCCTTTGTGCTGCTCTTCAGGCGCTCTCCTGCTGACCTGTGTTCCTTCTCCAGGCTCTGGGCATCTATTGCTGGCCCTGGCATCAAACTGGTGGGAGTGGGATGGACTGAGGTTCCCCTCCCCCGGCATCTCTAGTTTAAAGCCCTCTTCACCAGCTTGGCAATCCTATGACCAAAGATGCTCTTCCCCTCCTCTGACAGATGGGCCCCGTCAGCCCCCAGTAGACCAGGTTTCTCAAAGCGAGTCCCATGATCTACGTAGCCGAACCCCTGGCTGTGGCACCAGTCCCGTAACCATTTGTTAATTCGCCAGATTCGACTGGCCCTTTCAAACCCCCTCCCTTTGACTGGGAGGATTGATGAAAAAAATACCTGCACTCCCGAGTCCCTTACCGGGGCTCCCAGGGCTCTGTAGTCCTTCCCGATAGTCCTCAGACTGCTCCTGGCGGTGTCACTGGTGCCCACGTGAAACAGCAGCAGTGGATAATAGTCAGTGGACTGTACGAGGCTTGGTAGCCTCTCGGTGACATCCCTGATGCGAGCCCCCGGTAAGCAGCACACCTCTCTAGAGAGTATGTCCGGTCGGCACATGGGTGCCTCCGTACTCTCAGAAGAGAGTCGCCTACTACTATCACCCATCGCCTTTTCTTAGCGGCGCTGGTTGTTGTATGGGGGGGCAGATCGGGCTGCCTTACTCAGCTCCAGCATCTCTCCTGGTGTGACGGGTCTTTCCTCTTCAGCCTGCAGAGCTGTGAAGCGGTTCTGCAAGGGCACCTCAGGCTTTGGGGGAAGTCTCTTCCTCCTGCTGGTCCTTGCTGTTGCAACCGTCCATTCTTCTGCATTATTGTCCCCCCTCCCTTCTGTGTGTGCTGGTGGGGAAGTTTTTGGCTGTTTGGCTGTGGGTCCACTGCAGACTGCGCTTGGAACCAGCTATCTAACTCCTCCTCCACCTCCCTGATGTTACGCAGCCTTCTCACCACCTCCCGCAGCTCAGCCACCTGCTGCAGGAGGTCCTCCACACCTTTTGCAGGCAGGTCTGCCGCCTGTCCCTACCCCAGGAGAAACGTCTAGGCACCTCCTGCAGCCTGAGGTCTGCACTGCAGCCTCTCCCTCCCTTCAGCAGCTCCCTCTGGGTGGAAGCATTGGCCACCGCTGGCGTAGATGGTGCAGATCCCCCAGCCGGAGCCGTGGCCTCTGTTCTCAGACGAGTGCCCGCCGTTCTGCCTTGAGGGTCAGGTAGGATGAGTGCCCTTGACCCGTGCCGATGGTCACAGGTTGCTGGGTTACGTGTACTCCAAGTCTCCCACTCGGCCGGTGCAATGCCCCTCCTTCGAAGAGGCACCCTCCCGTGCAAACTGCCGTGCCACGCCCCAGCTGACGCGCCACGCCCTCTTTGCCCTCCCTGGTCACTGGCGCTCCCCAGGGCCGCCTTTTGCGGGAGTGGGGGGTGGCCACCATTACTCCTGGCCCGCCCACGCCTCGTCAGCCGCCCTCGTGAGAGCTGCCGGCTCCCCTGGGGTTTCCAGGGGAAAAGAAAAGCCCTTTTTATGATGGCTGCGCTGTGGCCTGCACATTAACAGTCCAGTAATCCTTTAGAAAGGACTCGGTCATTTGCCATTAGACTTTGGGCTGAGTTTTCTAAAGTGCACATGGAACAGCTGTTTCAGCTGTGGATATTGACCATTATAATTTAGCTTCAGGATCTTGATATTTTAAACCTATACTACCGAAAAACAAACAACCCTGAATGCACCTACATTTATCTCTCTACTGCACTCTAGCCCCATCACACCATTCTCACAGCACTAATTAGTCAGAAACCCAGTTTAAGTAAGTGGTGTATTATAAGGTTACATGCAGAAATTTCTGTCCTGGGCTAAATGCTTAGTAAACGTGTTTTGTGGTACTCAAAGTCTTGCCCTTTGTCTAATATCCACGGTCATTATAAATTGGTACAACTTTCTTACATATTTCCAGCCTACAGTAAGAAAACTCTCAAAGGACAATGTGTTCCCTTTCCAAGCAGAACGCTTCCTTTGTGACAGCAGGTACATTTTCACAATTATCCATAATTTGCAGCAAACTTATCATTTTCATTAAAACTCAGCAAGAATATAAATGTGCACGGGACACAAATATAGATGCATTGTTATTCAAAATGTTCCTACTTGCAGTTCTCATATGCCTGCCTGGTTCTATTTCCAAACTTGCTATTTGTTTTCTTTCTTCTTTGCTTCTTTGGGATATTTCAACATACCGCACCAGCTTGAACCCAGAACTTCAAAAATAACCAAAAAATTATCAATAATTTTGGAGGAGAAAGTGGGGGGAGGAGGGGGAAACACATGAGGAAAGTTCAGAGTTTTAACTTCTAGTGACAATGCAGGTTTTTTCTTATTTTATGAAAATAATTTGTAACATCACTAATTTGAATGAATTTGATATTCAGGGAGCACAGGCTTGTTTCAAAGGCTTTTCAGTGGATGCTGGGTCTTTGTTGAAAATCTGGGAAAGTCAAAGCACAAGTGCTACTGCAAAGATAAGGGTGGTGAGTACAGGCTGCTTTATTCCCCCCGAAATAAACACCTGTGTCCTTCTCCCGTGTTTTCTCTGCCTGGAGTTCCCACCAACACTTCTCCTTTTTCCAACTGCTACTGGCACAATTGACCCCTCAAAATTTCTGTTTAAGGGGAAGGGCAATCATGGTTAGAAGAAGCAGTTCATGCCAGAAATGCTTGCTGCCTCATTCCCTACCCATGGGTGTAGGAAGCTGTTTCTCCACACTTTTGTTCTCTATTATAAACAGCAAAGTCAGCTATTTCCACCTGCACCGTTCCTAGCAACTTCAGAGGGTGACAGGAAGAAGACAACAGTCACAGTTCAAAAGCATCTTGACTTCATATATTTCTCTGTCCCTACAGCAGGGAGGAGTTCGGTCATGTCTTAAGATAATGCTGTGCGGTATCCGATGTACTATTAGCACTTTCACAGAAACAGCTCATAGGGGTGGTTTTAAAAACAATTTTGCAAGAAATTAACTCCATGTAACTCCTACACATCGTTTCTGCACCCTCTCCAGCAGTGTGCACCTTCTTGAGAGCACTAGTAAACCCTCCCAAAAGCCCAGCAAGCAGATCTTAGGTCACCTCCTGCCCATTAGAACTGGAGGTGGCAGGGGGGGATTTAATACATTCAGTTTGGGAAATCTCTTTCTTGCTTACTATATTTGAGATGGCCCTGTGTAGACTGAACACAGTGGGAAGTCTCTGTTTTCCTCCCTGTTGCAATTATCCCTCTCTTCCCCATTTCTCCATCCTGTCTCATTTCAAAACAGAAGTAGAATGAAATTAATTTCATTATTATACTTCACACTATTACGTATTAACTTCAGAAGCAGTCTGGGATATTCAAAGTGAATCACAAAGTGCTAGAGAGGGAGTCATTGCTGCTTATGATGAAGGGTCAGATCCGAGAGCAAGCAAGGACCCTAGCATCCCAGCAGGTCCCCAAGGCTTGTGTTTTCGCAGGGCAGCAGCCACCCTTGTCTGCTCCATCTCTGATCGTCAGCACTTGCCTTGAGCTTTCCAAGCCAGCCCAGTGCATCGCCTGATGAAGGACAGCACGGTGGATTACTCCAAACATGCAGTCTAGCCCCGTCCCGTTGCTCTGGCCACTTGTTTTTCACAAAATCCCACTTGCAAAGGAGAGATGTTTTTGCTTATGGATGGCTTTTCCCAGGGCTCTCATCACCATGGTAACTAAGCAATTCACCAGTATTACTAGAATTAGCCTTACCCCAGAGAGAGGGCAGTGCTGTCACCTTCCAACACAGGGCAACCAGCAGCTGTGCAAGAAGTGGGACAAGCTCCTGCGCTGGTGCAGCCCCAGGCAAGTGCCTGAAGCCCAGGGCCACCCCGGGGCTCTAGCAGCATCACCGCACAGCAGCAAAGGCTGCCTCTCGCCTGCCTCCATCCCTACTCCCATTCACCCTTCATTTGCCCCTATCCTCTATCGCAGCCATCCATCCTCTAATCCAGCCATACCCTAACGTGACCCCCCGTTTAGGAATGGGAAGCTGAATAATGTGCGGCGGCAACTGCCACCCTCAGATTCTAAAATACATTCAACTTTCTACAGGGTCTCTGTCCTCCACACTGCAATAGAAATGGGAGCAGAGCTGGGCTTTGCCAGGGGAAGACATCCCAGGCAGACCCGTATGAACAGGTCCAGGCCTCTATAAAGAGATCTGTTTGCCAGTCTGCGTTGAGACGGTTGGAGGGCGTCACCTGGTTTCTGCAAGGGAATGCTGACCCTGACCAGGACTACTGAAATCCAACTTCAAGACAGCTTTTCCTTTAAAAAAACTGAAAGAAATAAATGTGTAAACCGAACCATTTCAGTTGCAGAGAAAAAAAGAAATTGTGAATTTAAAAAAAAAAAAAGGCAGCAAGCAGTTAAAAAACATGCAAAATGCATTCTGGCCTGAAGTTGCCAAGTGGCTATAGTAATTTTCATGTTTTTTAAACATCCAGACTCATCATTTCTGGACACATGGGCTGGCTGGACAACAGCTGGCAGAACAGGTTATGGGAGCAGCAAGGCCTGAACACACAATTAACCTGCTCGGGTGAGGAGACAGTACGGCCACAGCACCCTCGCCTGTGCTGTTGTACCTGCTGGCTGGTGACACCACTCAACCCAAGCACAGATGTAGGCCAGGTGAATATGTAAGATACTATGAGCTTGTGTCTGGTGTCCTGAGCACATAGGATGTGCTCTCCAGCTCTGCAATGCCACAGCCCCAGTCCCACACGCACGGTGGATGATGCACTGGGCGGCTGGACCTCCAAGCCACCTACCAGTTATCACACGCATTATTCCCATTGCATGTCTTCTGGAAAGGATCTGCAAGTACAGTCCTGGCATCCACAGTTACACTTTCTCCTTAAGCTGCCCTCAGGACCGATTCCGCACCAGGCTGTGCAGAGCAGTGGTGGCGGCACCATCCCACTTGGTGGTGATCCACGCTGCAGACACTTGGCATGTCAACTGTCCCTGCAGTTCATACACTAATAGTAATAGCTTTGCAGAATTAGCAGTGGAGCTCGTTTCAAAGGGGAAATCTTATAATGTAAGGGGTGTGCCCACAGCAGTTTGACTGTCAATTCCATGGAAAGATTTAAGTGGCAATTACTTCACAGCGATACTACACGCAGGGCTGGAAAGCACCTGATCATTGGCTTATAGCAAGAGGAATTAACCGGGAAGGAAATTGCCATCCAACCTACTGCCCAATCTTATATCAAAGGTATTTCTGGCTATGCATGGGGACTGCAGGCTAAGAAATTTAAACGTTTTGCCGCAGATATCTCCTTGCAATGCTTCAGCCAATCCCAGCCACAGAGCTGTCCAGCTGGCAGAGCACTCCCTAGAAGGCTCCAGGGTTCCGGAAGATGCTTATTCAAAATTGTTCAATTTTGGTAACTTCCTAGACATTCTGTTTTGTGGAACAATGGGGAAATGCTTCTCACAAAGCCAAGACCCTCTGTAGGAGCAGCCGTTTGGGAGCAGACACGCACCCAGCTGTACAGCAGCCTCTGACTGTGCCCCAAGCATGGGGGGTTTGACCTGAGAGCCAGGGGCCAGTTAAAGAATTCAAACACCTAATATACAATCATTTAGGTCACTCTCTGTGCAGCAATACTTTGTTTTAAGTGGCTTGAATTGTAATTCATAATCCAAGTCGCCCACAAGTCAAGTAATCTCAGTGAATGACACAAAGACAATACTGAACTGAACAGCTGTGCTGAATTACCCCCTGTAGCAAGACATTACAGGAAAAAAAATCATGAGAGCTTTAGCAAGGTGACATTAGTATAATAGGAAACTCTTTTGTTACATTAACAAATTACAGTAATGGTGCCTGGCATGCCTTTAAATAAAACTCACATAGCAGCTTTATATATCAATAAATAATAATAAGCATCTTCATTAATGGACACATGCCACTTTATTGAAAAGTAATATTAGCTGCCTAATGCAATCCTAATAATATCTCAATTTACAGCAGAGAAATCTGCATCAAAAGCAGCCAGTCATACTTGGCTCATGGTGATGATTTTTCTTCTTGTTTTAGAATAAAGGTTTCTTCCAAGTTTTCCACCTTGCTCAGTTTTTTGTCTCTCTTTTCTCCGTTGGACATTTGCAGAAGCTAGCTTCAGTCCAGGAAGAGAGTCCCACCAGGACTTTTTACAGTCAATGAAGAGAAACTGGTAATTTAGTGCAGCAATCATAACTGGGTCCTCTGACCCATCCTCCAAAGCAGCTTGTGCCTCTCGAGCCCCCGAGGTGAGCGTTATCTGCTGGGACTGCGTCCCCCAGGTGTTGTGCTGAAGAACTGAGTGCTGGTGGCTGTGGAGAAATCCTCTTTGCTTGCAGAAGAGAAACAGCCTGGACTGCTTGCTGGTCCGGAGAGACAGGAGCTGTGGTCCAGCAATGAGGGACACCAGGAGGAAGCTCTGAAGACCTGAATTCATATCCCTGAAGGTGTCATGCTGAGTGTCGGTAACTGTTGGCAATCTGTTCTCATCTCATCTGTTTCAGAAGATGCATGTGAGAGCAAGAGCCATAGCTCTTCCTGTAGTCCTCAAGGCCAAACACGTCCAAGTCTGTCTGGTACAGGAGTGACAAGGCGAAGTGCTGACTTTAAGGCAGGTACATTTCCACCCATCACATTTAAGGACCACAGGGCTGCCCAGTCTCCACGGCTCATTTGCTTGTTGGGTCTTCTGCCAACAGTGCCAGGTGTGACACTGCTTTTGATGTCCCCAGCTCACTTCACCGAGGCCCTCTGCACAGCTGGCAGACAGTACGGAGGGGATTTCAGACACTGCTGGCCCAGGAGCAGAATTTCATACTCCATTACCAATGTCCTCTGCTCCGTGATTACCAGTGCCATGGTAGGAATATGGTTACCAGCTTTAGGACGGCTATCCAAAAACAAATTCTAGAAGCTGTCCGTAAAACGAGATGAGAAAACACAGGGCTTTATAACCAACAAGGAGACATCTCAGCAACAGGTTTGCTCTACCTTAGCAGAGCAAACAAAATGAAGCATTTCTGCTAAATAAATTTTCTGGTCTCTTTATCAGTACCTTAAAATAGGCATCAATGTTGTTCAGGTTTGGGTTGGGTTTGTTTGGGTTGTTTTTTTTTTAAAGGCTGTAATCAGCCTTATTTAAATTGGTTTGGTCTTTTGCCTTGTGGCATCACCTCAGAACTTGTTCTGTAATGTGGAGGATGATTTTATGAGAGATGTACGGGCAGACACCTTGGATTCTTTCAGTTTTCATTAATTTGATTCCTTCCAGGCAAGAAAAGGCTGTAATAATGTCATAAAATGAGGGAAGTGGTGACATTTAATATCATAAAAGAGTACAGAGGGGGGCTTGGTGTTTTTAAAGTGTCACTAGCACATTTTTCGGAGACAGCCCAGCCCTGGGAATCAGAGCACTGAAATAATTTATTCCTTGCATGATAAAAGGAACCACTAGAAATAATTCACTCCTTGTCTTATTGCATATAGACTAATTTGGGAGCTCATTATTTATTTGGCAAGTATTTAGCATAACAAATCAATTTCTAGTGACACCTCAGATGAGGTAATTTATACTGAAAGTCAAAAGAAGATGAAAAAAGGAAGATTAAACTTTGTTATTTTATAAACAGACTGTTTGGGTCCCAATGTGCTATCCAGTGCCTGCAGCAGAAAGGACAGAGGGGAGCTGTGACACTGCCTGGAGCGGCAACGTGCCTCTCTGGCTCTACCTGCTCTTCTGCCCTTTGCCAAAGCAGGGGCAACAAGCCTGTCTGTGCTCCAGGGTACTGGGGAGCCAGCTTGGATGCCAGATACAGCAATGGGGCATTACGTGAGTTGAGCTATACATCCCCATAGGAAGACTTGACTCTCTTATTTGGACATGCTCTCTTTTCACCTGCTGCCACAAGCACCGGAGACTAAACCATCTAACAAACCTGTCAAGGAAGGAGCAAAGATACAGCTCATGGGAAAATGAACATGTCCTCAACTTGCATCGTCTTGTATGTCCTTTCCTGTTTCTGGCTGTAGGAATCAGATGAACAAAAATGCTCTTCCACAAGCATAACGTTGGTTTAAGAAAAATTTAATGGAGCCTAAAAGGATCTGCATTAGGCAAAATTCAGATGTCTTCCAAATTTGGCTCAGTAGTGCAGCAGAGAGTGATTTCTCAAGCACAGGTCCCCACTAGATTTTTGTATGACCTTGCACAGAGCCATAGCAAAGGGAGGCAAGAGGATGGGCTGATGACTTCCCTGAAGGTAGTGGCAAATATGTTTGAGTTTCATTGGCTTCTGCTGCTACTGCCTGCCCAAAAGGAGTGCAAATCTATGGTGCACTAGCTGGAAGGAGCCTGAGAAAACTGGAAGAGAAAGAGGAGAGGAGGAGGGAGTCTGGGGGAAGCAGGGGACACTCAGAAAGATGCTCAAGTAGTAGATACCCTGCAAGCTTGGAGGGGGTGGGATGTGTCCTGGGTGCCCTGACACAGCTTTGGGGTTTTGCATCTGCTTCTGTGTTTTTCATTGCAAACAGTCCTGAGCAGCTGCAAGCGGGCAATACTGGAGCACCTGGAAACACGTATTCCCTGTCTGTCCTTGACCCACTAGCCTGGCTGAGTGCACAGGGAAGGGCTCAGATCCTTGGCCAAAGCACCACATCAGAGAGGACCAATTCAGCAGCCCATCCTGCTGTGATCCTATAGGCAGGAGGGAGCAATGGGGGGTTTTGCCCAGTTATAGCAAATTCAGTGAAAGTCAGGTTTTCAAAAGGATCAGTGCCACTTGGATTTGCATTGCATTGGCAAAACGAGAGAAACTGTTTGAAAATAAAACTTTTCAGGCCAATGTTTTCTAGTGGAAACTTCTTCCTTTTTGTTTTGGGTGGCTATTTTCAAATTAAAAAGAGGAACATTCCAAAATAAGACAAAATTTCTTATTAAGGGGACACAGAACACTTGGGGGTGACAAAAAATGCTTTCCAGAAGCCAGTAGCAGCTGTTTAGGTTTTAATCACTGAAAGAAACAGGATAATTTTCTGGTTTTCTTTGACCTGAATCTTTTTTTTCCTCTAATGTTTCAGTTTGGAAGAAAAAAAACAAAACAAAAACTACAGTATTTGTCTAGCTTTAGGCACATATGGGAATTCACAGCCAATTGCAAGGTGCCCTTTGCCCAAAGATGCTTACAGAATAATATTCTTAGGGAGCAAAAATCACGCAACATGCCCCCATACGGCCCCGCTCCCTGCCCACACAACATGCTCTGCGCCACCGGGTTACAAGTTAACAACCTGGAAATGTTCAGCCATGAAAAACCTCTGCGTTGATTTCCCTGTCCTGTTTGTAACCTCATGGCATCAACGGAGAGCTACATCCACCACTGCCTATTTCGGTATCCTGTCACATTATTAAAAAAATGCAACTTTCTGCAGCCACCTGACAGACTACCCAAAGCAGCCAGAAGCGATCAAAGCAAGCAGAAGAGGAGCTGTTTTTATGAAAACACGGTATTTAATTCTGGTGGGTCCAACTGAAATGAATAGTGGAAGACTATGTTGGTCATTGATCTAATTAGGTGGTAAGCCCTAAAATTAATTGCTATGGTCAGAATATGTTTTGTGCTAATTTTCCCATAAAGGTTAACTTCAAAAGTGAAAGGAGCACTGTGTCGGCAGCATCTGGCACCCACCCCTTCAAGGAGGGCTGGTGGGTCCACCTGACTTGGAGAGCATCCGTTGCTCCCTCTGTAAAATCCAGCAGCACTTTCTGTTTTGATGAAACATCCCGAGATATCAGACGTTTTATTGCCACAGGTGTATTTTTTTTCTTATAAAGTCTCAGAATGAAGCACTGCAGGATGTCCAAACTATGCCAGGGAGACATACGTGGTCTCACCCAAGGCAACACTGATTTTACTCTGTCTCGGGGAAGGACAGCCAAAACTGTCTCCAAACTGGCACCAGATCTCAGTGTGAACTGCCCTGAATTTGGATTAGCTTGGTTCCTGTGCCAGAAACAGCTTTTGGCCCTTGCTTTTTCAGATAAAAATCACTCCTCCTGCTTAATCAAAGTCTCCGCTTACCATGAACCCCGCACACAATTAACCTGACTATGCCTCGATTCCCAGCACAGTTTGGGCATCTTGGGCAAAAATGTGCCTAGATCCAGACTTCACCGGGTCACTTGGTGGACTACAGCACCACGTTCCCCAGAAGCAAAAGCAATTACCCCCCCATTGCCAGCAGCCCATAAGCTGCTTTGGGCAGGCACCGTGATCACCAGTTTTCAGCAGGGACATCGACGGGTCTTGCAGGACGGCACGGGGGTGTGGGGAGAGGAACATGTGTGTGTGCATCCAAAATGTGTGTGTTCTCACCTTCTACATATTTGCATCCAGTTGTTAATTAACAGCCATGAAAGCTCTGCAAACATTTAAACAGACTTTAAATAGCCATGAAAACACAATTGCAGTGTAAAGCATGCCCACCTAATTAATGTAATTAAAGTATCAACTTCAGAGCCTACGCAGAGGCACACCGCAACTCCCCCCAGGCCCAGAGCCCCCCCTGTGTAAGCACACTTCAGCAGCTCTCAAGCCACAGTTTTGGAGGGATGGCTCAGCGGTGGCAGCGAGCCCGGGCTGCCGGCTGGGGGATTACCGTAGCGGTGGCTCTCTGCTCAGCTGTGCTCCACTGGAGAAACCAGCAGGCATGGCTCAAAGTCAGGGATGCATCTCCTTCGCCCACTCCAGTTGGCTGCCACCCTCCCAGTCCCCCTCCTCTCTCCCCTCCAGTTTCTCACTCCTTCCCCCCACGTTGCCTGCAATCAGGAGTTGGTGACTGCCCGCTCCTGTCCTCCTCAGTAAGGATTCAGAGCTGCTCCCCAGGGTTTCAAAACCCTGAAATCCTGGAAAAATCACCAGTCTGGCTTAGAGCTCAAGTGATGTCTTTTTAAATGGGGATGGCTTATAGTTGCCTCTGATTTCTGTATATTTTTTTTTTCTTATAAAGTCTCAGAATGAAGCACTGCAGGATATCCAAACCATGCCAGGGAGACACACGTGGTCTCTCTCTCAATATAGAGCATATATTCTCTATAACAGAGATAACTGCTTTTCCAGCAGTACATACCCCTGCACAGGAACAGCTGACCCCAACACTCCCTGTTACATCAGCTGTCTTTTTTTATTCAGGCCGCCTGCTTGTCTGACTTGCCGAGACCACTTCATGTAAGGTCACTAAACATCCCCTAACAGGAGAAACTTGTGCTCATCACTAACTTGGATTAGGTTCTGACAGAAGACCCAGGGGACAAAAGCATCAGATTTAACTACCTCAAATGAAATAAATTAAACCCTAAATCTCATTGTTAGTCATCTGGATCATCCAATTCCCCCCAGCTCTGCAGATGAATTAATCACTCGAAAGCCCACGTAACCTCCAGCAGGCAAGGGTAAGGAGGTCTGGAGAGTTGCTCCTGTGCCATTATCCCTTTGAATCTCTTTGGGATTAAATGAACCTCTCCAATAATACTTCTGAGAGCCCTTTCTCTGTGTTAAGCCCTGTGCTATTTTCTCACACATGTTTATTTGTTTAGTCCTCTAAATTCAGAACACAAACTTCTGCCTTCACCCACCCTCTCTGTCCCCATCTCTGGGACATGGTCCCGATGACAATGTCCTGTAGAGGAGCAGACCCAGAAGCTCTCCTGGGGATCCATCCTCCACCTACAACAGACTGTTACAGTAAAAGCAAGTGTCTAACAAAGTCCTGCAGATCAGCTCCTGCACCCAGGGTGCCAGATATCCTGATAAAGCCAAGAAATGGCTCTGAGTGGTCTGTTCCAACACCAGAAGTTCCCTTTTTTTTTTTTTTTTTTTTTGCACACAGCACTTGGTAACCCCAAAACCCGCACTCCTCACCTGACCTCTCCAGTGCCTTCTGCTAGTTCAGATCGCTCAGGGTGGCTGCGTGGTATCAGAGCCTGCACAGAGCAGGCAGAAGAGACCAAGGCTTCAGACCTGAGCCAGAAAGGAGGCTCAGCTGTACACTCATTAGCCTGTGTGTACATGATAATTATTCATACCTGGTGTGATTAATTAAGAATAACTAATCACATGTCTCCTGGCAGATAAGTATGCATACTCTCTGGGTCTGATTATGCCTCCCCTATGTTATAGTAGGTACACTGCCATTAACGGTGTTACTCTAGACATAATCTAAGTCTTCCCAATGCAACAGACAAGCAGGTTTTCCATGGGTTTCCATCCACCTTTGGATAAATCACCTACATCTCTTACTGGAATCAAGTTAGCAGCACAAGTGTGACTTACCCCCATTTCTGCCCTTGCAACTCAGAGCAATCAATAATCATGGTTGGCCATGGTAGGTGTGCCACTGCAAGCACCCATGTTGGGCCACGGGGATAATCCCACACCAATAGAGGTTAATTAGGTGAAAGAGCAACATGCAGAGCGTTACTTAGTTACATCCTTAGTTGTTTGTGTGATTAATAATGTCAAATGACATCTCATTAGCTTTTGAGGAGGTAGAGGATAGGTGCAGACGTCTAAATATTAATGGGAGATAACAAGGAGCAGCAGCATTTCAAAAGGCGGCAGTATTTATCACAATCTATTTGAAGTTGAACTATCTGAAACATGCAATGTTGTTTTATAAAACTCCAAATGAGTATTCTTGTAATTGTAAAACACATCAGGATCTTTGCACTGCCTTTAATCTGTCAGTTCACCTTCAAGAATTTAATGAACTCATCTAGGTTACAAAATGTTTTATTCAAGACAAAGTCTGATATTATCATTTAAGTTGTAAATCCTAAACTAATAGAAGCTGAAGTTGATAATAAAATAGCAATTAATCCACATTGAGAGTAACAAAAATTAACAAACTGCTGTTCAAATATTTATAGCAGGCAAGTTCTGTTACTTGGTCGTTGGTGCAGTTTTGAAGACTGACTTTGAAAGTACAAAACCCGGCTTTATGTCGAGCAGAAGATTCTCCCGTAAGGAGCTGCCTGGCATTTGCTGCAACAGAAACAGCCCCAGCGACAGCAACACCCACTTCCAGGGGGGGACTGTGGGAGCATTAATTTCTAATCTTCCCAATTTTCCTCTTGCTGTTTGCTGTACTGAATATTTAACCTCTTCTCCATTATAGATGAAGAGCTGGGGCAGGAAGGGCATGGAAATGATTCACTGACGAGCTGTAATTCTGCAGCTGGTGGGTACCGCATACACTTCACTGCACTTGCCTGGTCTGATTTAAAAATTTGATATGCAATATATCCAGAGCAGCTTTCTAACCCTGGAGATAGACTTTTCTTTCTTGAGTTTTGCGGACTCAGTGGAAAGAAAAACCAGCACATACAAACCGAGGAAAGGATATATGTTTCTATACAGCAAGGAGCTGATCCGTGGAACCCACAGTCACATCATCTTGTTAAAGGAGCGGCATCAGTAACAGATGCAGATACCGAAGATGTGGAAGTATATTAAGACCATCACAAACTGGGAGGGCTAGAAAGGATCCTGTTTCTGTTTGCAAGGCAGGTACTGGCAGGGACCAAGAAGAACCTTCCTACACAGAGCAGTTATTCCGTTTCTGACCCATGTGCACTTTGCCATAATACTTTTCTTCTGGAAAGACTTGAGACACAAAGCACTGGCCTGGAAATAGCTGCTTTGGTTACAGAGGTGGGCTGTGAGGCCTCACAGCTGCCTTTCAATCACACAGCATTAGCAAGACATACTGCACCATTAATGGGAAGGGGAGAGGGAGAAGAGAGAGGAGGGCATCCCTACCCAACAAATCTGCCCCGACTAGATGGACCACCCGTCTCAGCTGCTGCATTTATTCCTTTGTGCCTCCATCTGGATTATAGACTGTTCAGTTCAAATCTCCAAGGTATTAAAAAAAAAAAAATCAGCTGTGCACTCCCAACTCCTTCCACAAACCCTCTGCTGGAGTCAGGCACCCAAAAAAAGAAAGAAGGGGAAAAAGAAGGTGTATGCAAACATTTGCAGATGGCTGCTCACCAGTGCATGCAGGCATTTTCATCCTGACCAGTTCTCCCAAGCCAAAGTAAAAATTAAAGTTGGCATTTCACTCTGCAGGCAGCTGTGTTTCATAATACATGGGCAGGATATATTTTATTAATTCTGTTTTTTGTAGATCTCTGTTTGCATAAGTTTCATCCTTCCATGAAGCTGCTTGGCTCTGTGGGTTGTGTGTTGTTTTTTTAATTTCTTTTTTTCCTGTGGGATGCTGTTACAGGCTGATATGGAGATCCGAGCAGAACCCACAGTGCTCTGCAGGTGGGACAAAGGCAAGAGTCCCAGCCTCAAGAATCAGGTGGTGAAGGTTGCTCTTACAGTTGTGTAAGTCTTTTAGGTACAGAGTCACCTCTACTAGGCAGCCAGTTTTCAGTGCTCCCTTGATACTAACCTAAAACCTCTTTCAGGGCATTTAATATTTTCCTTCAATAAGCCATTTGGAAGTATCATTTGCTTACAGTATCTAACTGCTGAAGGGGGGAAGAAAAAAAAATGCATGGAGGTTTCAGTGCTGAATGCTTCCTCTCCGCGTTGACAGATGTGTGATAAAACCCTATTGCCTCGTAGGCTGCGCTATTCTCCCCATCCTCCCTGCAAAACACATTGATTATATTTAGGTGGCTGGCAGTGTATCAAACTTTGAGACATCCAACTGCTGGGAGTAGAAAAGCAGCCAGGAGGGGGTAGTAAAACTGATGGGGTCAAGGGAGAGAATTTGGGTGGTGCTTCAGCCCCGCACGTCCCACGTCTGCTGCTCCTTGCGTTGTCACACTGCAGCGCAGGCTCTCACACCAAGCACTGATGGTGCCAATGGTACCCCAGATTTGCTCCGATGTGAGTACCCAAATGGAGAATCCCATCCTGTTTCCAGTGAAGCACCATGCTGTTTTTCTGGTTATTCTCACACATTTTTTCCGAGCTCTTTCAAGCAGTTTCCTCCACTCTGATTTACTATCAGCCTTCTCCCAGGGACGAAGGCCTGAACTGTCCACGCGATGGAGGGTGTTTGCCATGGCAGGGTTCACCACCTGTATTTGGAGTACATCTCTCACAGAGGTCCTTTCAGAGTAAGCACTGCAGGAGAGACTCCTGCCCCAGCGAAGAGCCCCAGTGCGAACACACCTTGCCCAGATGCCAAAACTGACAGTGAAGCAACCTGGGTTTTTTCCTCTCTCCTACCTCCCACATCAGCGGGGAGGCTGGCTCATGGGCGCAGTCCCTGTAACAACTGCCTGCCTGACCTCGGCAGCCAGCTTTTCTCTTCTAAACCCATCGCTTCAATTCCTGTTTAGATTTTTTCTACAGGTAAAAACCACAAGGTTTGGGGACAGGCAAAAGCCCAAGTTGATAACGTACCAGACATTTGGAAACAAGTTGAGAATGAGACCATCCGCTCATGGTGCCATCTGGGGATCAGCACTTATTTTACATAAAGCATTTCTGGGCCAGGCTTTTGTGAGCTGAGCCTATGTGGGGGCATAACACAACCAGTTATTTTTGGAGCAGCGTCTCCAGGCTGTATTTAATTGGTGGGGTTTTGTTGGGTTGGTTGGGTTTTTTTCCCTTTTCTCTTCCAAAATCTTTTCCACCATCTTTCAATAGTTTCAATGATCAAAAGCATAAGCTGAACAGCACAGCGCTTAGCTATACTTTCACTCATGAAACGGCATCATTTCACAAGGTCAGCCTGGAGAGTGTGTACAGAAATCTTCATGCTGTCCCTTTAGGGACATTTTACACCAAATAAAGGTACTATCATTCTCCTTCTCTTAAGACACACTCAGTAAGAAACACATGGCATCTGGGAATGTGAAGAGACTCAGAAAATGGCAAATCTGTGCTTGGGGCAGGCCAAGATTTAGGGAGATGCAAGCTTCCTTTCAGACCCACAAGATGTTTTCAGGGTTGGCTTTTTAAAGTATTTCTAAAAGAAACTGAAGGATATTTCTAGAAAAAAATGCGTCAAACTTGCAATCATTGGCATCTTACTTTGAAATGTCAAATCAAACCTTTTTTTTTCCCACACACCCCCCCTCCATTTTTGCCTTTGACTAACTCAAATTTGTAAAACATCTTGAGTAATGGAAGTTGATTGTTTTTGCCAGGAAAGGTTTTGCCAAAAAAATTAGAGTCTACCTTGAATTCTGGTTTTTTCCAAGCTCTGGTGGGAAAGATGGAAAACTACCACAACCTATCCGATTCACCGCAAATCCCCTTTATGGTATTGAATGATTCAGATCCAAAATATATGGGTGAAATGGAAATGAAAAAGCAATAAGAAAAGGCATGATAAATAAACAAAAGCAACAAAAGTACCTATAGAAATATATATATATTTCCTTCTACATAAGTACATACAATACATAGAAGAAGACTTGAAAATGGAGTTCCTGAAGCTAACTCTCTACAAAACTCAGTATTTACTGCTAAAACTAACTTTTCAGAAAACACGTTAGATGACACACAGCGCTGAAGAGCACGCTGGCTGCAATACTGCAGACTTAATGGATACAATATTCCTACACTGATATCTGTCAAATACAAGTGCAGGGAGCCGGGAAGACGAACAATTTAAAGCCAATGGCAGGAATAAATAAAGTAGATTGATCATAACATTAATTAAACCTTCAGACAACTTCATACAGTGAAATCAATGTCTGCTGTGCAGATAAACTTCATCTGAGCAATAAGTAGTAGAGTGAAGTGACAACAGGTTACAAAAATCCATAATCCTCCATGCCACCTTGTCCTTTCCCTTGAAAATGCTTGTAGTAGATGGGAAATAAAAGTATCCCTCTACGTGCATTCACCCCCTCTATGAGTTAGGATAGGGAGAAGTTCCTTTCTGTCAAAATACCATTAAATTCTGGCCCTGAGCAGTCAAAAGCTGTTTTATTGTTTGTTTCACTAAGTGTTGGGGTGTCACACTACATTTTAAATGCTGCTGGAATATCCAGGCAGCAGAATCAAGACAAGGCAAAGGAAAACAACATCTTTCATTGTGATAAGCAGCATACATACTTGCGCACATTTTCAAGATTGAAAACACATTTTTCATGATTTTTTTTAATGCAAAATGTTTCACATTTAATATTGAAGAGTGAGGCTCACTCAGGCCAAGATCTTTTCTGATTCCCAGTGCTGGCTGGCTATCTGCATTCCTTTAGTTAATAAATTTCTCATGAAAAACATACTGGTAACCAAGTGTTAAGATCAAGAGGTCATTATTTTTGAAGTACAGAAAAACAAACAAACAAATAAATAAAAATTCAAAGATAAAATTCTGATTTAAAAGGGTAAATTAATATTCAGGATTCTGGACTTCCAGATAACCTTAACTTGACCCCAGGAAACAACAAAGAAAGTGAGAAAAACTGAACTGCTTTTGCACAGCTCCCTACCACAAAACTGTCAAGAAAACAGTTCTATTTGTTCAGAATTCAGCCATTTTTTTGCTACCACATTGTTTACAAAAAAATACTGGGTTTTTTTTAAAATTCTTGTTCTGACAAACCCTGTGCAACAAGCAGATCATTCACAAAGGCTGAGATTCACCCCAACCAGCCACTTGAATTTCATTTATATGTTTAAATAAGAGCTTACCTGGACTATGTACTGCTCTGGTATTCTTCACATGGAATATTTTCAGTACAAGTTGAAACAGTACCTTGGCCTTTAACCTGTCTTTTATTGTTACCTGGTAACAAAGGCAACCTTATTTCACAAGAACCAGGTCTAGATGGAAACATCCACTTTTCACAGACAGATTTAGCTTGTCTGTCAGCCACGTGCATACACTATTAACATACAGATTTAATTTACTGCGAGAGCTATTTGGCAGGTGGAACAGGAATTAGTCAGATCAACAGGACTATTTATGTGGTGATAAATGAGAAATATTGATCAGCGTGGAGTTCCCTTAATATCTTTCTGACTGTTTTTCCTATTCTTGTTAAACTTCTTTCACCTCTGACAGCTCAGGTGAGCTCCTCTGCTGGTGGAGCCCAACAGGAGCACAGATGCTGATGGTGCTTCACGGTGTTTTACACCAGCTGAGGAGCTGATGTTCAGATAATTTCAAAAGGAAAAAGAACATCCTTTTTCTCTCTCTCTTCTGCTCTCTTCATGTGACTGTGTTTCCCACAAAACACAGGCTTGACCCTGATTCACTTTGCTATTTATTAGACACAACACCATTAGTATCAGTGGTGTTAGGAGATAAGGAGTGGGTGTGAAGGAAGATTGAGGGCCCAGTTGTGCTCATTTGCAATAGGAGCTCCCTTTCCTGGCTAACACACTCTGCTTGACTTACAGAAGTTAAACAATGTGCAATCAGACACTGATGGGTATTGACTGAAGGCGAATGTTTAGTACCACACAAGCAACAGCATCTTCATGTCCTCACTTTGCCTTTGAGCAGTTTTCCTAGCCGGACAACTGCTGGGAGGGAGGATAGCCTTCCCCAGCCCACTCACTCTTATATTCTGATGACAGGAATTGCGTCCAGCCAGCTTCATGCTCAATTTGGCATTATCTAAATGACTACGAGAGAAATAAAATGCTTGGAAATAGAAGTTTTCATGCACTCATTTGCTAATACACCGTGCAGATCTGACTACTGCAAACAAAAGGCAGATCTAAGAGGCAAGTATTTATTACATAAGTTCAAGCTTCAGGATCTTCTTTGCTTATTTCCAGTCCCTTTGATTTAATTACTTTATTTCAGTTTATCTATCAGCGAAGCTGCAGAAAAGCAATTCCTAAAGAGAGAGTTTTATTCTTAATCCACAACTCCTATTTTCCTTGATTATCCCCATAAATCTATGCCCCTTCCTATAATCACTAGTGTCTCTCTTACCTGGTAAAGTGAAGGAGGAAGTTATGTGAACTCACCTAATAACTGCAAACACAAATAACAAGTTACACACACAAGTGGAGATTTGTGCACAGCAGTTACGGCACTTTCCTGCGCAATTGCAGTAATTACATGCACTGAATTAAAGAGCATCTACACATATAACCATCTTGGGATGGTGTCCCTCTGCCTGTCTCCTTCAGTTTTTACCTATAGTCACTTTCCAGGAAAGCCCTGACTAGTATTTGGTTCAGTTTTGGGGAGAACTAAAGCCTCCTGCAGAGAAGTTACAACATTCAATTAAGAAAAATTGACTTCTTGCCTGACATTTCCTTTTCCTCTAGAAATGTTGCTTGCAGTTTTTTACAGCAGGTACCTGTGCTGGTGAACTGATGGAGAGTAACCAAATTTTGTTAAAATGATGAGAATGTCCTGCACCATTATGGTCCTTCTCAGCATCATGGCTTTTGGAGCCACAGAAATGTGAATCCACCTTCTCACACTGAGACATTGTGCCAAAAGTACTTCAAAGAAAACCACGAGAACTTGTCCTGTTAGGGCCCTTATTGCTGAAAAAATGGAAACTTTCTGGTAATCACAGATAGTGTTTCCTAATTCAACGCCTACCAACTCATTCTAAGGAGGGTTTATATACATAAAAAAGAAAAGAGACAGCATCAGAATCAAATCAAACCTCACACCTCCCCACCACCCCAGCAGCAATTCCTGGGGTGCGGAGGGTTCAAACGAGGACACGGACTCTCTTCATGATCCTTAGAGTAGCACAACAGTTTCCAATATTAGGGTGCGAAGGTCAGAGCCTAGAAAACAGGGGAGGACAAAGGACTTGGAATAAGAGTCTCGTGCATGCAGAAAAAAATGCTGGAAAGAATTGTGTGAGCTGAGAGTATGTTTAATTCTCAATGTCACGCATATTCTTCAAACAGCTAAAATAAGAAACTATTAGCAAAGCTGCCAGAATTGGCGAAGGGAGTGAAGCGGGGAGTGAGGGGCAGCTTGCAGGAGCTGCTCGTGGGTGGAAAGACAGCTCGTGAGTGAGAAGCAGCTAAGAAACACATCACTCCGGCGTTCGGCCCAACAGGACCTTGCTGTCCTGCAGGACTTAGTTCCCTTAAGCTGGAAGTGAAGGTCACTGCAGGAGGGCAAAAGCACAGTCTAGCTCAGCAACCAGCCCGCCGGAAGAGAAGGCTACAGACTGTTTTGTTCTAATTTAGGTGCTGGGGATTGTTATTCTTTGTATCTGCCTGCTGGACTTTTCTCCCTTTAGTAGAAATATGTTTCTTAAGTCATTTGGGTTTTTTTTGGCAAAAGAGGAAAACGCATTCAATGAGCACAGGAAAATTAGGTACACTTCTACTAAGTTTCAGGGTGGGTGCATGGGAACTTAGTCCTCCTTAACAGTGATCATGTCCTAAAGAACCTGATCTCACAAGGACCATCCACAGTCCAGTCTTGTCATTGACTTCCCTACCCGTGTCAGTCCATGTTTCTCTAAGGAACCTCATCGCTGTATGTTCATCTCCTTGTTTGCCCCCATCTGAAATACTGCAGAATAAGAAATACATAAATTTCCTTCTTCCCTAGGGTCAGAAGAATTGCTCCCACAGCTCTGGAAAAGGAAACTCAGAGTACACATGATATCCAATGGTAAGGACAAACTTTGGAATTGCACTTTTTTTCCCCCATTCACCTGCAAATGGAAGAATTGTCCAACATCGTAAAATGGAAACTTATTTGGCATTTCAGAGAGGCCTCCCTTGGATGCTCATGGACTCCTGTGGCCAAAAGCATGCTCCACAGCTGCAGTCCAAAGTGGATGACAGACAATTTCATCCTTGCTTAAGCATTTTGAGGTTGCTGACACCAGGCATGTGAGAAGCTGTTTGCATGAGTCTGAAAGATAGCCCCATCTCCTTGCGCATACCAAGTAATCAAAGCTTTAGATAATCTTTCACTCCCACACTGGGGAATCTTGGTACCCAGATGGTGGTCTAACTCCAGACAAGGCTAGTTGGACATCCTGAAAGCCCTGTGATAACAGAAGGCAGTGCCTGACCACCTATTGCTCTTATTCCAGCTACTGCTTGTCACGATGGTTGACACAGACCCTGGAAAAAAAAGCTGGGAGCAACCAACTCAGGTGGTAGGATACGCCATCCCATAGCAATGGGACGTCCTTCTTGTGTGGCACAAGACCTCTTCCCATCAACTATACAGCCTCAAGGACAACTGAGAGGTAAAGTGAGTATGAGTCTATCACTTCTGCCAGCCTGGCCTCTGAGGTTCCTCAATGCTGTGATGCTACAGCCCATGGAGGGCACCAAAGCCTTCCTGAATGGGGGTTCACACCCTCAAGCTCATGTTCTTCAAGGCCTTCACTGCCTGAGGGGGAAGACTGTTGTCCAGAGGAATTGGGAGGTGTCATTGGCTCCTAGCACCAGCCACTGGGCTGCCTCCAAAAAAACCCACTGACAGTTCTATCTAGTTCCTCTTTGAGAAGGAGCACCTGAATCCTGCTGCAGAAGGGCCGTGAAAGGTAGCTCCAGAGACTAGGCATAGCCCTGCTCCCAGCACAAATAGTTTTATTGTCTCTCCTCTCTGGCAGCAGCATTTCTTCCATCTCACAGGTGGATGATCCCAACAAGGCTCCCTATAGTCCTTGCCCCATAGGTGAAGCCCACCTGGCCCATGTCTGGCATGACAACACCATGGGTTGAGGGAGGAAATCCTCATTTTAATGGAGAATGGTGAAAAAAAAAAAAAAATTAGGATAGTATGATAAGAAAGCCCCTATTCAAACACAGATAACTCTTTCAGAAGGAGCAGAGAGTGGCAAACTCAGCAATTGCTTCTCCACCACCGCACAGTCATTCACATCACGAGCCTGAGCACCTCCTTTGCAGAAACATGATTAGACCGTATATCCACAAGCGTAAAGTACTGGAATGAATGAGGCACCTATGGCAAGTGCACAGAACGATTCATTCCTCCCACAAAAGTGACAAATAAGGATAATTCCACCTCATTTCTGAGGTGACTTTTTGGCCTGGCTGCAATAAAACTGTAACAATTGTAATAGCATGGGCATACAAATTCTCTTTTGAGGAATTACAAACCTCTGAGGAATTAAGCATTTCACTGCATATATCTGCTTGGGTTTTATTTTAGGGCTTTGCATGCAACACAGGATGGCCAGCCATTTGCCAGACAGCACACACAAACCAAGTGAGAGCAACCACATTTTCCAGAGCAATTGACTCAGTGGGAAAAGGGACCTGTGCCACAATTCAGCCTTTACTGATGGTAACGTCAATCTTTCTGCCCTGGGAAAGATTTGTGATAAGGTTAGAGATACCTCAGACTGTTCTTACCTTCCCCTCACATAAATTTACAACGCCAAGGACACCTGTTAGGACGAGTGGAGATAAGAAAGGACAGTCATATTTCCTTATCTGGAGCTCTCTGCCTTATAGCACTTCAGTTTTACGGTGCAGAAGTGGTTATATTCCCAGAGAGAAAGTCCCCATGAACTTCACAAACAGCTTTCTAAACACTCAATAGCCTCCTGAGAAGATAGTAACTGTGATTCACACCTTTAAAAAAAAGACTCCTACCCGGCAGAAACACAGACGTAGACTGAAAAGCCACGAAAGTTCATCCAGTCCAGCTCCCCCTCCAGACAGGGGGTTTTCCCATCAGGTATAAATACTCCAGGCTTGTTTTGATCTTGGATACCATCAAAACCCAGATTGCCCATCCAGGCTCCGGTAGAGGCCTCTGTGTAGGATACAAAGCATCAAGAGTTTAGCTGTGAGATTCAGCAAAGTGAGTACAACGGCAAGCCAAAAAGTCCTGCAGAGCCTGTTGCTGTGTAAAATAATTAAGGTAATAGGAGCAACATCCACAGAGCACATAAAGCCACATGAGTTTCAGCAGGGAGCTACATAAGCTGCCACCTCTTTGGATTCTGAAACTGCACCTATTTGCATGGCTGTTTGACACTGTGCTTAATATATTGTTAAGATATTTTTTCATTATAACTGTACTTTATGTACAAATTCTTCTATAAAAACTTACAATGACTCAGTCTATCCCTAAGCTTCTCTGACTTTTGCTAAACTTGGGGTTGGGATGCAATCTAGAATTAGTACTTAAGCAAGGCTTGACAAAGCTGGAACTTTAAAATTAGATGACAGAAAAACTGTGTTTGTGAAGACAATATCAAACTTAAAACATCAGAAAGGCTGAGATTGTATTCAAACCTTCTTAAAGATTACTATTCTATGGAAGTAATTTCTTTTTCCTTGCAACAATAGATACATAATTAGAATTGCCTCCTATGCTGAAAACCACAAGGTTCATTGCCCAGGCAGCATGTCCTGCTCTCACAGCAGGTATGTTAGATAACTCAGGGATGGGTGTCAGTGATTTTTCTTGATCCATGAGGAAAAAAAAGTGCCTTCTGGAGGCAGTGCAGATTTTGGGTGGACTCTCCATGACCCACTGGAGAAGCTTTCCTGTCCAGGGACTATGGCAGATGCTGGAGATAGCTACACAGATGTCTCAGGTCAGATGAATTACTCGCTAAAAGGAACTGAGCAGTCTCATTTAGATGTGTAGATGATTAAAGCTTGGTGAGACAAATCCTGCTCTTAAGGTGACTGTGTGCACATCGCTTGGACTCCTGATACTGTGTATGCTGTGACTCTGCACCTCTTGGTCATGTTGGACAAGATTGCTTCTTGTGTACCATTTCCTTGAACTCAGCCAACAACTCTCCTGTGGGTCCTAAGCATCAAGAGATGTGGAAGAAAGACAGAGCCCATCTTGGTCTGCACTTGGAGCAATTTTAATGGAAGAGGTGATGAAATTCCCAAATAAAGGAATATTGAACTGATTCCATCAAATGACAACAGCAAAGACCTGCAAATAAAGCCACTCTGCAGACTCCCAGCAAGGCTGAAAAGAGCCTTGAGCTTGTGGCAACCCTGCAGCAGGGGTTTCACTTGTCCCACTGGACGCTATTGGCAGAGATACTGTTTCTCCACCTGACATCTGCAGTGTCTTGGGCTTTCTCCCACGCATCGGGGAGAAAAAGGGCTCTAACGTGAGAGTAAAGTGCTCCTGGAGAGAAACTCTGTGCTGCTGTGAGCAACCAAATAACTCTGTAAACACCGATCACATGCAAAGGGCATGGACAAGAACCCACATGTGGCCGTTCCCAAAACATGATGCTCTGTCGGCTGAAATCCCCTGGCAGATGCAAACTGGGACTGATATCCTCTGCGGACAAATCCATCAGAGAACACCACCTGATATATTTCTGTTAATACACCCAGTACTTTGTGTACATCTGACTGCTAATTCTACAGCAGACATTGTCTCATCAGCACATCCTGAGCTGTTTAACCCCAAACTTTGCACAGAAGAGGTCAGCTTCTGCAGAACACCCATGGTGAACAGCTTCTGAAATCCAGAATGAAATTTCTTATCAAAACTAGAGCAAGAATGACGCTAACTAGATGTATGACATAGATTCAATTCCCATTCTGCCCAAAATTATTCTTCCTTAATCCAACTGTGGTTTCTTTATTTCTTCCAGCGCCACATGACTTACTGCTACAAAACACTGGGTTAAGGCTGCCCAACATCTTTGGACATCTTACAAGAATATCTAAAGTATACGCTAGTTCTAAGAGAAACTGACAGTATGTTTCAGAAGAAAGGGGACTTGTGGTAAAGGCAGCGACCTTAACCCAGGTCTCCCTGTGTTTTAGCCACTGGACTGATGACCATTGCAACATTTCTCCTTTCTATAGGTCTCAATGATTGGAAAAAACATTTCCTATCAGTTCTGCTTCAGATCACACCCCCAACTCACTGATTTACTCATAGACATTGCCAAGTCATCATAAGCCTGAAAATGAAGTACTTTGTAAGGCATTGCATTGTTTTTACAGATCCTGAGCAAATTCACCCTAAAACTCGGCTACCTCACACTGCCGCTGGGAACCCTTCCCAGGACAATGTTGTCTGAAAAGCAAGTAAAGGTGAATCCTAGATCTGCAAAGCTCTGCTTCCAGGACATCTAATTTTCATAATAGTCTGTCTGCAGGCAAACGTTCTTACAGTATCTTGTACGAACACTGTAAAGACATTCAGACACGTGCCCTTCACATGCACAGCCTTTGCCGTCCAGCTGTGCTGACTGATCCACCATCATTGCAAAGGCTCTAAGCTAGCCTCACTTCACACAGCTAAACCGCTTTCAACTCACCTGTGTTTCAGGTGAAAAGGGTTGGATTGGGTTTGTAATATCGGAACAGGAGGAGGAAGAAGGAAGGCGAAAGATAAAGGGGAAATCTCTGCTATTTGATCTGCTGAAATGAAAATGTCTAAGAGCTCTTCCTTGAAGTGCACAAGGATGAAAGAAACACAATTTGGCATGCTTGTTTGCTTGCATTTTAGAATAAAACTGCAAAGAATGGCGAAAAAAGAAAACTTTTGCTTCATTTTGTCTGAGGACAGAATGCAGACAGCAGGGTTCATATTTACCTCTCATTTAGATTCAATAAATGTATCCTGTGAATACATTTTAGAAACTGCTTTTCTTAAGGAATACATTTTTTATTAGCTATTATTGCTCAATTTGTGCTGGTTTTTAAAGAACTCATGTGGCTTGTAGGGACAGATGAAGAGGAGTGATTCATGACTCACTGCAAAGATCTCCGTTTTTATAAAGCCTTGTCAGTGAGTCATTTCACAGGTTTTTAAGCCCAGGTGAATAAGCTGGCGCAGTTGTGGCCTGTATGGAAATGCACTGGGAGGAGACATGGGGATACACAACCAGGCTTTGCACAAGTGCAGGAGAGACACGTTGGAGGCTGGCAGAGATGGTCACGCTGGCACACCACCACTGCAGACATCCACGGCTTGTGCAAATCCTTTAGTTTTCTTCAACCCCCAAACCAATGGGGGTTTCCTTCCGCCCTACTCTATTCCCCCTCCTTTCCCATCACTATAGCTCATCAGCTTACAGGAGAAATTTAATCAGGTATTGGTATTTTACTAGCTCATTCACAGGGTCATTTGAAGGACAACACTGTTTTTTTCAACAGCAGAACATGTTTTACCGTTAGTATCTAAAAGGCAAGGCCAAGCTGGAAACACCAGAGAACAAAAAGCACAGAAAGTGTGTTCAGCTCCCCAGTGCACTGAGAGTCAGGACATTTCAGGCTGTACAGGATCCTTGAATTTCTCCTTCAGTGATAACAACACAGTCACACTGATGCATAAATAGATGCTCTGCAATGCATATTCTCCATACAAATACATTTTCCGTGTAGGGATATATGTGAAAAATATTCTTGTGGGAAATACGTATCTCCCCATCTAAAGATAACATTCTGGATCACAGAGCCATTTTCTTGGTCATGCTAAATGACTTACCACTGAAATAAATCCTTAAATAAAAAAAATCCATTTTCTTTTCCCATTATCCACTGGAGGGGGAAAAAAAAGAAAAACACATGAATAGAACAACTAAAAGGAAACAGAAAAGAAAGCAACTCCTGCTCTACCTACTCCTACCTAACCACCATCTGGAGGCTGGACTTTTCCAAGTATTTTTGCAGACAGACTCCCAGTATACAGGGAGGTCACAGAAATGGCTTTGGTGGAACTGTCAGGTGCTCCAGCAGCCCCAGGGTATCTGGGCCCCTGAGCTAAGTGTAAGGTTTCATCAAGGGGGAGTGACAATCTGCGAAAGGAGTGAAGACATGCCACAGATTGCAGCCACACTCCCCTTCCCACACAGGGATGGGGCAGAGCACAGGGAGGACGCGGGAGCAGGGGAGATTCAGGCAGGAGGAAGCGGAGGATCACTGCTGTTTCTCCCAGCCTCTGAATTACAAGACTGAGAAACACATCTTTTCTTTCCTTTTTTTTCCCCCTCTAAAATAATCACCCAAACCTAGAGATACTTTAGCAATAACTAAATTGCTTCCCTTTCCTGTTCACCTTTTACTTGTAAAGTGTTAAACAAATTGCATCTGAGGAATGTTCTTTTGCTATCCTTTGAATTAGTTTGTACAGGGGTGTAAATGCCCCCTCATCTTTTTCTGGAGGAAAGCATGAATGAAAGAAGCGTTTAGAAAAATATAAACTTGTAGAACACAAACTGCCCTACAGGAGGAAAACTGCAAAATATTAATTTAAAAAAAAAAAAAGAACAAAGAGGATATGGCTCGTTGCAGAATTCAGTTATCAAGAAGTGTATCTGCTCAATAGAAGACCAACTATTTTCTTTTTTTCTAAAGACTTTTACGGTATTGTAATTAAGGAACTTTTAGAGGTAGGTGCACATTTTAGTTGTTAGATAAATAAATGAAAGGCAACCGTACTGCACTGTGATGATTGAACGGCTGATGAAATCGGGGGCGAAAGGGGCAATTATGTTATATTATTTCAGAGAAGGTGTAACATGAAAAACGAGGGCTGAATCTGACAATGCCTGATTTTTCTGTGCAGCCACTTAGTTCTGCAAGGAATGAGGCTCGGCAGGAGCAGTGATGGGGAGGGGGGCAGAAGGATGGGCCAATATACAAAGTCCATTACACAAATAATACCACTGCAATTTAGCTTCCTGTTTAGGGAAGCTGGTGAAGCAGCTACACTCATCAGTTCTTTTCACAATCAACAAATGTAGAAGTTGTGGGTGTCTGGCCAAGCAGGGGTTGTATTTTATCAGCTCAGTGGTAATTCAGTCAATTCCCGTGAGTATACATGGAAGCTCATTCCTCTAGTTACTGCAAACACACTGAAAATTTTTCAAGACTGACGAGCACTCTTCAGGAGCAATGTCATCAGCAAAACAACCTTAGTAATGGATAAATATTGTGACAACGTCACTTCATAAGACAGAAGGGGCCTAGATCTCCCTCCTGCCTGGGCTCTCAGAATCCTGGAAGGGGACCACACACTTCTATAAATTATCACGGCTTCACTTAAGCCAAGGGAACCAGGACACTCTCCAGAAGTTAAAGACCTGCCCTCCAATGTACCTGCCCACTTGGTAAGAGTAAGTAAAAACATTTAACTTATAGTTCAAGTTTGCTGCAGCTCCATTTCCTGAAATACGTAGACAGCAGCACAATAGAACTAGAGGGAATTTCACTCCAAACTCTCTGTCTGCCACAAGGTACATGAGCAAAGCTCCCATAAGTGGGAATAAAAGCAGATCTCTTCTAAATTGCTCTACACAATCCAATGGCAAGAAATCAGCTGAGGGTGCTGTCACTTGGAAACAAAGGCTATTGAAGTCTTCAGGCAAAAACTGCATTTCTTCTGTTTCTCTCAAATATGTTGCTTTTGAAGCCAACCTTGGCAACTCCACCTCATTATAGCTGTTGGCCAACGACAACAACAAAATTTGAAAATCAAATGCAGTGCATCCTAGTCCTATGGAAACAGTTTTTCCTTCACCTTGAGCTCCTTAAAGCCGACTGAAAGAACAAACTATGTTCTGTAAAGCAAGAAGGGGAATGATGGTCTCCCATATCCTACATCAGTCACTTATCTCCAAAATATATGAAGAGTCAGTGCAAGTCACAGCAAATCAAGATGATCAGCCCATCAAGAAGGAGAATGGATGTAGAGCCATACTGGCTTTCCAAATGTTACACTCTGGCTCTACACCAAGTTATTGCTCACCTCAAGCCCAGAAAGGTGGGGGTCTGCAGCATTTGTTAGACATGAAATCACTCCAGTAAGGATTCCTTTTATAGCCCACAGTGTGGGCTATAAAATGATCCTGAAAGATAGCATGGCTGATTGTTCCTTTTACAACTGAGCTCTTGTGATTAAAACCAAGCAGGGAGCTCACAAGATTTGCTCATCGCTGAGTTGAGATTGTGATTTTCTCCATGGATGCTTTTCTCCACAGATGCACAGCACACCTTTGCTTATCCCCAGGCTTTGTCAAAGGCCAAGTCTGTCCATACCTTGCATTTGTGTTCTCTTTGTGTCTTATCCTCTTAGTATCTTTTTGTGATTCTTTGGGTTCTAGCAGCCCTTTATTTGAGCTGGAGAGAGACCTATTCAGTGACACTGTCATGCAACTGCCCTGAACAAACGGTTCTCAGTTCATTTTTCTTTATGCATCATTTTGTTTGCAGTGATGCTCATGTACTTGAATGGCGGATGCTTTAATGAGTGCATTCCGTAGTGATGTTCTCGGGTAGCTATCCAGGACAAGGCTGATACCTATATGGCCTCAAAATGTCTCTCCAGAACCACTTACTCATTAAGACAGATTGTAACTCTGATGTCCACTGAACACCAAGTTTTATACCAGTGCACCAGTCACCCATGTTCAAACCTTCCAGCTCAAGGGTCCCTGCCCAGACAACTTGGTATACCTGATAAATCCCATGAGAATTTTTGATATAGGATTATTAGATGCTTGTATCAGCTCTCGCCTTTCTACCTGACTAATGCATCACTGATGCCAGATGGCTACAGCCCCAGCTACCCGGAGAGAAGGCAGAGGGAGCAAGGGCAGGATAGCTGGCACTCTCAGACAGACAAACACGCACTGTTGATGCTGGCAGAAACTCCAGAAGGGCTTCAGCTGGGTGAAACACGAGGAGAACTCATCTCCAGTGTCCTCTGAGTATTTCAAATATGGGGATGGTCAGCTCCTCACCAGGAAACACATGGACAGGGATGGTGGGTGCAGGGAACCTGGCACAAACCCAAACAACAGCCCATGAATGGTAATCTTAGCTAGCCTCACATGGCAGATTAGCACTTAGCAGCACTTTTCCTAATGTGAGATGATGGTCCCAGAAGCTCCTAACTAATTTTCTGATGTTTCTCCACTCTTGTACCCTGCAGGCTACATCTTCAGATAGGATGAAAGATACTTTACTTAGTTAATTTTGCTCCGAGACAAGGCAAACCAAGAAAAGAAGCCAAGGCAAGCTCTCCTGTTCCCAATAAATGACAGAGCTAGACTGTCTTGAAGCACAGAAGTTGAGCTTTTTTCTTGCCAGCGTAGAGTTTAATTTTCCTTAAAGAAGTTGCTGAGAAATGCTTCTGGGAAGATGTAGGGGATGAAGGATTTATAAAGTCACATTTCTTCTGCTTCAGTTGCTGGATGCCTCCCCACCAACCTCCTCTTTGCTCTCCTCTGTGCCCAGCTCTCCAGATTTACTAGGAACACCAGTACTGAGTTAACATCTATATACAGCAGCAGAGATGAGCATGAGTTTAACAAGATAGAGTATGAAAACAGGTACATTTACTACTATTAGTGGCATTGCTGGCCTAAAGAGGGATGGAGAGAAGTGCTGTGCAGAGCAAGAACCTTTAAAAATATTCTCTTCCGTGTTGCCATGTATTTCAGGAGTCCTTGTTATGCAGCACAGTAACCAAACAGCACTGCGAGTGAGTTACGGTGTTCAGCAAGCCAAGATGCTTTATGTGGAGTTAGATAATTTCTGCCCATTTATCCCTGTACAACTGTTACATTTAACAAGTATCATTTATAAACATGCCCCTGTCCTTCAGGGACCCAGAGTGCCAGGCTCTCTGGTAGTTTCTTAGTCCGTTGTATTGAATCTTCTTCAATAGGTACAGATACTGCTCAAAAGAATGGTAAAAGGCTCTACCTGGCAGGAGCTTGTGCTGGTGTAGATCCATTGGCACTAATGGGAGTTCTTATAGAAAGCATCCACATGGACATTAGGTTCTACACACCTCTGGGGCCGAATCAAAGAAACAGCAGCAGAAGCTTAAACCCAGAAGTAGTTTAAAATAAAAGAAATTAATATAAAATAAAGAAAAGAAAAAATTAAAAACTCTGCTAAAAGACTGCATTTTCAGAAAAAGAGGTGCAAGACCGACCTTTTAAGTTACTTCCAGATGGCAGGCTTTATTTTGAATCTTCTTCTCTCAAGCCTTCTTCTGCTCCCCCCCCCTCCCCCCGTCATTTCTCTAAAAGGTCATCCAGGCTCTTCCTACATTTTTCTGTATTCCTTCCATTGTCATCTGGCTCACAGTCAAGGATCTTGATCATTTCAGCTTTTCCATGCTCTGCTTTTGGTCATTAACCAGAATTAACAGTGTGTTCCAGTGTGTCCTCTTCCAACTGCCAACTTTTCCCACTCCCACCAATACCACAGAGCTGATACAAGATGGGACTTCATCTGTCAGGTTCCTTCATTCAGGCAGCATGGCAACAAGTACAGCTGCAAAGAACTCTTCATGTAGAGAGGTGAGACTATCTGGGAACGGGGAGTCCAGAAATTGCATTCCTCTCTTCCCTTGTGCAGCATTTCAATACATCAGTTGTGTTAAGCTATGGATTCTCCAGTTTGTTTGTTTTTTTTCTTTTATGCATCACACTTCCTTTTTTTTAAGTGGTTAATTACTCCATTTTCATGCTAAGCATAGGGGGAAGCCCCATTCATTTCATATACCAATTGTGTAATTAGTCATATCACCATCACACACCAAACGTATCATTCCAAAATACCATACTCAGACATTTCCTGGTCCATATTCACTGCGCAATTGCCCCTACCTGACGCATCAGACCATAAACCTCCTCTTTCCAATAGTTTACGCTGCATGTGCCTTTCTCCCCCATCCAACACTCCTCAGTCTCCAGCAGTTATTTACACATCTCAGCTCCTTTTCCAGAGGACATACGCACCTCTCGCCTCCCAAGGAGAGAGATCACCATCAGGTCAGGGAGAGCTAAATAGACACCATGACCTGCACAGCTGCACCACTTGATCATTTTAGTAGGTCTCAGTCTTGCCTAAAAGCACTATATGGTCTACGTCTTGCATCCCCTGAGAAAGGGGAGCTGAAGCCAACACAGCCAGCTCCAGAGAGTCAGTGCAGACAAGCCACTCTGGTTTTCCCTTCAATGTAGCTAGCGCAGGTAAACCCCAGTATCTACCCCAGTGGTAGATACAATGCTGACAGAAATGAACCGTGCCCTAAACACGATTTGACTGATGATTAAGTTTGCTCTTCTCTGACTCACTTTTTTTGTCCTTAAATGTCTTCATCTCTCCTCTCCCACACGAAGAACATTTCCAGGAGAACTGAGCTCCTGGGGTGTCTCCTTCTAGTCAGCTTCCAAGGCAACTCGAAATTTCAACACGTACCTCTGAGGACCAAAAGGAAAGGTCGCCAGGAGCAGACTTTCCTTGCTTTTTTTACAAATAATTTCTGGCTTTTTAGTTTGCAAAGCCCTTATCATAGCATTTGGGGACTGAAAAAATGGAAGGCAGATAAGACATCAAAGTCTTCATCAGATTAGTCCTGAAATCTCAGAATTGTATTATAAATAAAAAGAAATCATTTCTCCTTTCTTGAGTGTGCAGATTTAAGGGACTAAATAAACATTTCAGCTTTTAAGAAAACATCTCTTTTCTCATTTTATGGTATCACAGAGAATTTGGAATCATAGAAAAATTCAAAGCAGTCAACTTCAAGGTTAGATCAGGTCATTCAGCGCCTTGTCCAACTGTGTTTTGAAAATGTCCAAGAATGTATATCCCACAACCCCCATGGTCAACCTATTCTGGTGCTTCACAACTCCAGGAGCTGAACAGCTTCACCCAAGACTATATAGAAGGTTCAGAAACCTCCAGGTAACTAAAAAGAAATTGCAGAATAAATTGCTTTACAAAAACCTTATGATTAAGGGACCCTTCATCAAAATTGGGGAGTAAAGAGAGATGACAAACCAGTTCAAACTGGTTCAGTTTTCCTCTATTTATAGTCTGCCACGAATGGTTCCAAAAAGATAAATATCTGGTTACCTTACCAATTAATGTGCTTTAACGATTGGCTCTTCTACAGTGTTTCATTTTCTTTTCAGCCCATCTCATCATCACAGGTTTAAGTGGACACCTTGCCATGAATGCCTCTTGAATACTCTCAAACATATCCTCCGTTTTGAAGAAGCACAGAGGATGTTATGAGGGTCCAACTTTATTCTGAGAGGTCCTTATCTGTCTACCCATCATCGCAGGGCTTCTGCAGAGGGTCCAATCCAAAGACCAAGGGTATCTTGGTCTGATGAAAGGCTCTACTGGCCTGAGAGATCTCTGGAAAAGCTGCAATAGATATCATCTTGCTGGCAGCCATTCTATGCTGCAGTGCCACGCTCCAGAGTCTTTTTTGATGCTCTTATTAATGGCTTTGTTCTTTCACTTCTCAAGCTGACAGTTCATTTTCCCTCCTACAGGTTCCCACCATTGCACAAGAGAATATTTACAGCCATCTATACCTTGTGCCCATGCATTCTTCCAGACAAGTGGTTTATGGGATATGCGCTCTCACTGGAAGGAGAGGTAGAGAAATGTAATTTGCATTGAGGATGACGCTATCAGGGTGCACAGTCTCCTTGTGGTTCCCTTAATTTGCTCCCAACCTCCCCAGCGTATTGAAAATAGAGATCCCGCATTACAAGAGTTCAAAAGCCATATCTAAAAAAGCACCCTGCAAGGTGTCTGGCTGCTCGTACTCAGCAGCCAGCTCTGATATGGTGCAGCTGTAACCAGTTATCGGGCTGTTGGGAAGGAGGTGTGAGGACCTTTGTTGGAGCCACTCACTTTGCTCAAGCCCTTGTCTTCGGTCCCTGCTTGGGCTAACTACAGGTAAGCCTGTGCTTGACCTCATATCTTGCTGATCCTGACTTGGCTTCCTGGCTGGACCAAGGATCTCTCACTATGAACCTGTCTGGAATTGACTGGCTGACCCTAGTGACTGCTACTGGACCCACTCTTGGTCAGGTCCTGAGGGACTGCAGCAGGACATTGCCCCATGCCTGCCTTCTTGTCACGCTCCACTCCTGGCTTGTATTCCCCTGTGGAGCAGCCCACTCCTGCTGCTCCCTGGCAATTTATAACTGACTATATTTGTTGGAAAGCACAATGCAGAAAAGGGGGGAAACGTGGGAGAGGATCTCCCTTCCTCTTGTTATAAAACAGAGGAGAGTTGTTTCTGGTTTTGCAGAGCTTGTTAATATTTTACTTCCTGTGCTTTTCCCTTAGGCTCCTCTATTCAAACCAAAAATTTCAACCATTTTGTTGGAAAGGAGCCAATTGCTGGGTGAATCGTGCCTGTGGATTCACACTTAAGTCTGTCTGTCACTCTGTTGTTGTCCTTCTAACTTGGTAATTGGGATGTGCTATTTCTAATGCAAGGCAATCTTGGAAAACGCCTGTTCTGCTTGCAGCAGCGACAGGTGCTGGCATACAACATACTTCTCAGTTGTCAAGACACCTCAGCCCATACCCCAACCTCTCTGTTTCTGCAGATAGGAAGACTGAACTGATGCTCTGTGCAAATAGAACATTAATTTTGCTGACAAGGTAATAATAAGGCTACTAAATCAGTACTAGGATTTTTACATTACATACACTATTTAAATTACATGTCATCTTTACAAATTGTAAACTAGATAAATGACTAATCAAATGTTTGCACATGTGACTTGCAATTGAGACTTTCTAGCCACAGAAGTGGCATTATTGAAGACAAATGCACTGGACATAGTGATAGCCCTCAAAATACAACAGTGGGGGCAATAGAATAATTCACTCATGCTGAATAGGAACTGTCTCTTCTGAAGTGCATTAATGCTAAGATCAAAATATGATCTCCTCAGCCACAGTTTAACCTACATCAAAGATGAAAATTATGAAATATACTTAGGGATCCTACTTCTTGCACCTGGAAGCAGGTGCTTACAAAGCCCAGAGCATCCAGCCACAAGATGTCAGCTCCATCTCTTCTCACCACCAAGTATTTACAACAACCAGTATCATTGCTCTAATGGTCATGGTCAGCCTCTGTTCACTTGCTTGAGAGTGGATGGCTTGGACTGGCTTGCCAAAAGCAGAAGCTGTACAATATGTCCCAGAAAGAGGAATTATGGTATTAGGAGTTGCTCTCCAAGATCTTGAAACTGTTCTGCCCCGTGGCTGGTTTCTGCTTTGCATCAGTGTGTCTTATGAGAAGATCCTACCCTGCAGAAGTTTCAGCAGGGAGCACAGACAGAGGTCCCACCATACAGTGCTGCATTCTTTGGGCAGGTGACATTTCAGTATGCTAGGCAAGGATTCATCACTGTTGGAGGAAACACAATGAAAACCACAGCATCCTGCAAGAACAGCTCAGGGCTGACTAAAAGAACACATACATAAGGACTTATCCCATATCTTTTGGCAAGGTCAGACCTGATTCCTTCATTTTGTCTTCCTGTGGCCAAGTCTAAATTGTGAGCAGGGCTCCCTTCCACCAGGGGATGCCTAGACATGATTTGGACACATCAAACCAGCTAGCTTTTGGGGCTGTTCCTGTCCCATTCAAGAGAGCAGCAAGCTCACCTTGTTGCCCTCTCTATCTTGCCAGTTCTCCCATGAGAGGAGCAGTTTGCTTTCCATGGGAACAGGTCCTTGTGGAGGACAGAAAAGAAAAATTTCCATTCTTCCCTGCCTGCTGGACCAGCAGCTCCACTAAGTGAAAGGGAGTTGTGGATGGGCTGACGTTTATACCTCTTAATCTCTGTGACGCTCTCATAAAAGATTTTGCCTTGATATTTCTTCTGGTGCTCTTGGAGGGCATTAGATGAAAACTTTACGAGGGCAACACAAAGTCCTTTTTAATAGAGTGAGTTTTCTGTCTATTTAGTGGCTGAGCCAAGTATTCCAGGAGGAGGCTCGCTTGAAAAAAAGATGTTTCTTTCAAGCCTCCCATCTTAAGCCATATGAAAGCAGGAAATGTAGTGAAAAGAGTGACCTGCCCCAGCAAGCATGTGTTTGGTAACAAGGTCCTGAGTTCAAACAGTTTTGGCAGGGCACGACCATGACCTGCAGCTGGCAGGTCCCTCTCACATCCTGCACAATAACTGTGATTTCAAGATTCTCGTGTGGATAACACCTATTGCTCAGTTTAAAACACTTAGAGCTATCACAGAGACTGGAGGGAATCACTTCTGGGACTAGAAGTTACTTGCAAATGATTTGTTGGCTCTGCTGAAAGGAGAAAGATTTAGAGCGCATGGCTGGATGTGTTCTGTGAAGCAGGTCTCCACTGGAAATGCCTGAGAGACTAGAAGACTTTGCTCCAAGCGCAGTGATGGGGTGTCATGATTGGGACTAAGGTGGACAGAACTGTTTGCTCAAGTACAGATGAGGCAGGAGAGGGGGACCTCCCCTTTTCACCCTTCCCCTCCCTATCCTTGCAATTGGAAGCAGCCTGCTGGCTCGTTGCCTTTGGGACAGACCCATGATGTGAAGTCCCCTCTAGTTTTCTGTCTTGCTCTGTCACTCCTCTGTGTGTGACCATGCAAAAGTCACTGTCCTTTCCTGTACCTTCAGATCCCCGTTCCCATCGTACGATGCATATAGGCTATTCATTCACTGGGCAAGGACTGTCTCAAATATACAGCACCATGGGGACTTAGTCTTATGAGGCATAGCCCTTGGCTGCACACAGGCAAATCATTCCTACGGGAATCACTTGATGGCCCCTCTTTTTGCCAGATTAAGCACAGCTGCCTCTTTTGAGGGAGAGGAAGCTACAAAAGTGAGTAATATTGTGAATTCATATGGACTTTGCATCTAAGACCTTGCTGGTTTGCTATCCATTTAAACTTTGTCTCTATATTAAGCTGCACATCTTTCATTCACCAGCCTTCCTGGGAAGTTTCCAAGGCTTCTTGCTTCCAGGCTCGTGCTATGGCAGTGTTCTTGTTCCCATCCAGAAAGTTTTTGGAGTTCAGAACAAGGTGAAGTTACACAACCTGTATTAAAATAACACCACAGCAACAAGCTCTACTTTTTCAGTCTCAAAGACAACCACTCTGTTCACTTCCAGGAGAAAGTCTTGCTTAAGTTTTCTGGTTGCACGAGCCTGAGCCCCTGGTGTTAATCACCAGCCCTCTCCAATCACGGATTTCAGCTCCTTGCTACTTCTGGCAGTTCACACAGTAAAGCGGCAGTGATTTTTTTGTGACCACTCAACCGCTGTGCTCAAGTTCCCTGAAAGAGTATGTTGCACTGACTGGGACACATTTACATGAATGTGTCACCTCAGAAGTGGTCTGCAGTGCGGTGGCCATGAATGGCACGCAGAGCTGAGACAAGCATTGCACTGGCTTGGCCGTGCAGCACATCAGGGACAGGCTCAGCCCAAGGGGAACACTTTCCTCCCAGTAAACCACAAGGAAGCTGAAACACTTCAGTAACAAAACAACACACTAAAAAAGAAGCAAGATTTATGTTGCTGCTGTTCCACAAAGACAATGCAGCCTCTGCACAAAACAACCGCGACTATCCACTGGGTTGGACAAAAGATCTCCTTGCTTTCTTTTTTTCTTTCTTCTTTTTTTTCCGCTTGCATGCAGCTGTTTCACTTTAACAAATTCTGCACAGCTTGTACCTTTCAAAGCACCCATCTCAGCCCAGCTCGCTTGCTTGTGTGGCATTTCTCAGCCCTCCCTCCACTGCCAGCTGCTCCCTGTACAGAGACTAACACATTCCCCAGAACCACAGAATGAACCGGGCTGTTACTTACGTGAGCATCATGTTACAAGCATTTGCAATGGGACTACTGGCACCTCAGCTGTTGCTGGCTTAAAATAAAGCAGAGTTGCTAAGTCTGATGGTTCTACATGTTGCTGTGACAGTGGCATATTAAAGAAAAGGTCCCAATAACGTTTTGATTCTGCTTTCAGCAAAACACTGCAGAAGAGCTAAACTTAGACATCATTTAATCACAGCTTTATAGACCTCTCAAAGCACCATGAAAGAAATACTTTCCGCATTCAAGGTAGTGCATTTTATTATGCTCATCCAACAGCATAACCTTAGCTTAACTCCAGGTTAATGAAACCTATGGTAGCAACCGAAAGAATAAAAATTGCCAATGAGCAAAAAGAATCCTAAATTCTACATTTTTCAGAAGACAGTGAAAGTTGTACAACCTTAGATTTGACCTCAGGAACAGAGTTGCAAAAGCAAAAGCCATCTGAACTATAAGCTTCTCTGGAGAGCCCAAAATTATACCGAGTGCAGTGGGTGTTCTTGGTCATAGACTTGTCTTTCACTCTGTAATAAAGAGTTCACAATGAAAAGTGCATTTCCTCTCTTTTACATCACAGTGGTGGGCAACCATTCCCCACCAAGTATGGAGCTAATTTCTAGTGCACAGCTTAAATAAAATAAATACATCCACTCCTCCTCTGTTATAATATGCCAGAAAGACTTTTCTTGAGAAATGCTTTCATGGACACTTTTTAAATAAGCAAAGTTCACAGGAGCCATAAGTTGCTGCAGCAGTACACTAGGAGTTTGGAAAACCTGCTTGGTGACCTGAAGACTTTTGTAGTTAAAGGCATAAAACCACATGGCTTCATATCCTTTCTGTGTCTCTCTCACGATTGCAAAGCACATACGTACTCAGGCACAACACCTGGAGCCCTATGCCAGAATGCCCAGAGCTACTGAATTTCCAGAAGCAAAATAGAGGCACACAGCACAGGGAAAGCAGTCCTTACCTTCATGCTGAGTCCTGGTTCAACACTGAGACATAGAAGTGTCCTCATGATGTTCTTCCTAACCATTCCTGCCCACAGCCTTTAACTCCCCATGCCTCTCCATCCCAGCTCCTCCCTAATCATCTCAGAGATTCAAGACTCCAGAGCCCTTAGCTTCCCCCTCCTCCAGTCCCACATAATCCTCTCCTTGGCCACTAAAGAACTCAAAATCTATCATCCAAACTATCCAAACCACCTCAGATCCATCCCAGAGCTACTCCTGTACTCCCACTCTATCCTGGATAACACCACTGTTTCCAGCATCTGGACCCAAATCCATATGTGACCAAACAAATGAAACTCCAGCCAGCCAGCCTGAGACACTAGCATCAGCTTAGCTTTACAGCTGCATCCTCCTCTTTGGAGCAGAATGGTCATCATCTCCTTTATGTTAGGCCATAAGGACAGTTTGTATAAGAAGGGGACTTGAATTCTAACATACTTGGCTTGCAACTAATGCCTCCAGCCCTGTGGCTTGCTGGGAATGAGTATCACTTGGCTGTCCCCTACTGTGACATTTACTGAGCACTGCAGGAATGCACGGCAGACCTCTGGGTTCAGCCATGCTCATCAGGCTGTGCAGGAGGTGTGAGAAGACATTTTTGATTGTGGATTCCTGCAGAAGATGGAAAGGAAGGGAGAAAAGCAAGGAGAGACAAGAATTTCTGCCCAGTTCCTAGGCAGCAGTGCAAACACAGTCCCAGCTTTGTCTTTACTTGACGATGAGCACCGTGGAGCAGGAAAGGAATCCAGCTCTGACATGAAGGATGCTGTGCTAAGCTCTGTCATGCTGTTTATGTAAGCAAAAGCCCTTTACAGACCAGGGGATGCCTGCAGGGATCCTTCTTTCTGTTTAAGTCATACTAATATCTTTGTTCTTCCCCTACTAGTGCAACCCCCTACAACCAGAGTAACTACAACCCTCTTTGGGTGGGTTTTTTTTTGTAGTGGGTAAATATGAGCCATCCAAGCCCTTCTATTCAGGATGCATGATCTGCTCGGTAATTAGCAAACACTGCTTGGCAGGGCAGAGGATTGGGCTGTTGCAGCCACCTGGCCTCCTGGCAGGCAGTGATTTTACACCACCGGCCTGCGCTCCCGGGGTCCCGATGAGAACACAGGCCAGATGCCATGCCACTGAAACCAATGGGAACCGAGCTCTCCTGGCAAGTAGTGCAGATCAAGGCCTGGGGAACATGAAAAGGGCCCTGTTAGCACTTCTCTTTCTACAAAATATACATAAAAGAGGTAAAGGGAAATGTTTGCATAAACATGATAATTCCTGTAGGTTGGTAGCATCTGTGAGCAGAAGCCAAACCATAGCCATAACGAACAGAAGTGCCTGACCCCTTTCTCCTGTTGTTTTTAATTCTGTCTGAATTGTTTTTCCAGACAGTGGGAATCAGCTTTATTTTTTCCCATACATGAGCAGCATAAAATTTGGAAGCATGCTGCATGCCACCCAGCTGAGTTCCTGTGTCTGTGGGGTGGTCACAGGTTATGTTCACCTTCAAATTACAGAATGCCAACCAAAATCAGGGCTCTGTTGTGCTAACAGTAAGAAACAAACCCTGTCATGCAGAGTTTACAACCAATATATGAGAGAGAGTGCATTTACCATTTTATAGACTAGAAACAGAGACCAAAAGAGCCTACTTAAAGCATATTTAAGTTCCAGAAAAGACTCTCCTTGACTTCCCCGAGTTTTGGATCATGTTCAGGGAAATTAAGCGAGTTGCCAAAATTCACACAGTGAGTCTGTAGAAAAGCCAGAAACCAAAAGCTAGAATTGCCGAGCTCCAGCATTCATGCTCAAGCCAGCCCACTGCTGGAGGTGCTGGAATGGCAACAACAATCTGCTTGAGTGTGAAATTCTAGCTGCCAACCTGGCAATGTTTTTATTTCTCTGACCTATTCCATTGCTCAGATCCAGGATTTTCCTTGAGCAGAAAAGAACTACAGAGAAGAGTCAGCATCATCACTGGACAGGCACTAACATGTCCATGGTAATTCATTAGCCACAGAGAAAAGGGAAAGAAACTTATTTTCAGGAATCAAGACGTACATTTGTGTCACCAGGGTGCTTAATGGTGAACCAAAGATGCAGCTGTATGCAGCTCAGATACCCAGCTTTCTGGGCCGTGAACTCTATGATGGTTTTGCCTTCCTGAAGGCTGCATCCTGAGGATGTTTGCTCTTCTGCTTGACAGCCATGAGGACACCTAGTCTTAAGTGGTCAGCAGCCACCCTGCCTGCTCCAGTGACCCACATCCTCACCCACAGTGTGAGAGAATAAGGTGATGGACATTGCCCAGAAAATATATTAATTTCATCACACCAATTAAGTCCTGAGATTTTCCTCCTCTTTCATCCACAAGTGAGTTTGGCACTGTTTTGTTTGTTTGTTAAGCTTTACATTCTAGCTAAGGGGCTTTCCCTAAAGAATAGTTACTGCCACAGACAATGGATTATTTGGAATCACCACATATATCAACAAAGTGCAGCCTTCTCTGCAGGGAAATGCAGCAGCAATTTAACAACAGTGGCCAGGAATGAAGACAACTGCACCCAGTGAAAACTGCAAAGAAAACTCTATATACATATGCACATACAGACGTTTGATTTTAGCTAAGGTATTACAGTCAGTTGTTAGAAAAGCATCACTAAAGGTTTTCTGACTAAACGTCCTTTAGTTTTGGATCTGATAAAAGCATCTTCTGGAGAGAAGGTGAGGTGGTGAATCTATTTGAAGCAGCAAATTTGAAAATAGAGTATTCTGAGGAGTTTTATTTAAAGATCTTCTTGCCACTGTTCTAGGCTCTGAAGATCTATTTTTATGCTTTGTTTTCATTTGAAAGAGAACACATTATTCCAACTGCCCTATGACTAGCAAAGATGATTATGAAAAAGAAAAGAAATGTGCATTTCCTCCTCCTTTTAGCCAAGGAATTTGCATGTTATAATAATGGGTGTGAATTTAACAGATTTTAACAAAGCAGAAAGCCCAGACATCTGCTGAATGTGGTGGTATCTCCCCCATACCACTTTGCCTTCTATGGAGAATGCAAGAGATCGACAGGAGCACTTGAGAAAGGGCACGTATTTGCAGAGAGTGTGTTGAGATTTGAAACAAGCAAATGCTGCAGAATCCCAGCCCTGCTTCATCATTATAGGTTTTTAATCCTGATTTTATAAAGATCTGGGCCACATCGTAGGTTTCAACCACTGCTCAGAGCCGTGCTATGCCAAGCTCTAAGGATGTCAATGTTTTAATTTGAATGTGGCTGCCCAGTGGAGAGTCGTATGTTTGTATGGTGTATACCATATATGTGTTATTTCTACAGAGTCCAATGCTATATTACAAGTTTTAGTTTATCATTTCATATTTTTGCCTCTGTGGCCAACAGGAATTTAGTGTATGTAATGAATGGCAAATATTACTAAGCAGTACAATGCTGCTACACAACAGAGCATCTTAACCTCACCAGGACCTGCCTGCTGTCCACCAAGCCCCACAGAACAGCTAGGACAGGCTTGGCAGAGATTCACAGAGCAGTAATGAGCATTATTTTTTTCTTCTCCTACAGAGAGAGAACAAAGACATGAATTTACCTTAGAAAGGGAATGAGCAGGAGGTTAATCAGAGTCCTGAGTGAGCTAGGAAATGGAGAGCAAATACTTGTCTTTGCTGTTTCCCAACACAGGAACAAGTTTAAAAAAAAAAAAAAATCAGTGAAATACCGAGTGTCAAACTCAGGGGAAGACTCCTCTCTCAAATGATAGCAGCTCTGTGGGAGTCTCAAACTCAGGATGTCCAAGGCTTTGAACTTCGGAAACAAGAATAGACTTTATATTTTAATGAAGTATGAATATTCAACACTAAAGAGCTTGGGGTTTTTTTTTTAAAGAATATTAAACTTGTTTACAAGATATAAACAGACCTCAACTATTAAAATGGAGGGTCGAGGACTTCATGCAGTTGGTTTAGACTCTCATACAGTGAAAAAGCCTTAGACTTTCCTCTTTTGCATAAGAGAAACATGAAACTGAAGAAGCCTCAGGAGTTACCAGACTGGGCCAAACCCATTTCTGGCAAAAACAGGCAAGAGCTAGATGAGGTGGTAAGAGGTGAAACTGCTGAGCAGAATCAAGATTGAAGCAAGGTGCAGCACCACAGTTACATGGCTGTTTGATGTCAGCACACGACCTCTTTAAAAATTACTAGTTTTCTTTCATGGGGAGTAAATCAGTCTAATAAAGTATCTCAGTGAAGAAAATGGGATAACCAGTAATGTATAAGTCAGTATGAGCTTGTCACCAACAGATGCAAGAAAAGAAAAAAAGGTTAATATTTGGGAAGAAATAATCTCAACAAACATGCTGTTTCAGAATAATCAAACCTACATGGACTTTCACTGCATCAGCAGCTAGTCCTGTAAGAAAAAGAAAAGGGGGATGGATGCATTGATGTTATGTTTCGAGTTTTTCTAGATTAAACATTTTGATTTTTCTAAAGTGGTTCAAACAATGTTCTTACATTTGACAGGCAGCGTCTGAAAAAAAGTACTGTATCTGCTCCAATTTGAAGCATATGCTGTCAGTAAGGCAAGCAAAGAATAGATTCTGTTTGTCTCCATCTAAAATACTCAGGTTTTGGGCCAAAGAGTTAAAATGCCAGCACCTCCACAGAACTACAGTTAAAAGAGTGGTTAGGGAGGATTTTCAGAAGAGTTTAACACTTGCCTTACCCTTTCCTAATACTCCCTTGGAGAGCTGACCATCTGCATCACTGAGAGCACAGCTGGACAAAGAAGCGTTTCTAGCCACCCAGACTATCTACAAAGTGATCTGTCAAAGCCCGCCTCCATGCACCCCCTTTTTTATTCCATTATGTTAATATGCCTCAACTGTCCTAGCACTCTAAAGACCTTCAGAAATAGGTTGTTTCTTTCATGTGGCTGGGTAGCTTTTATTCCAAAACTGAGCAACAGGAGTACTGTAAAAAAGTGGAATTCCCGAGTCTACCTCACATTTCTCTATGGCCTTGCTTATGTCTCAAACAGGAACTCTGCGACTAGAGAATATTGTGTTCCTCCAAAAGCATCCCCAGCCAACTTCCCATACCAACTCACACTACTCAACATGACTGAGCATGGCAGAATAACAGTGCTTAATCCTTCTGGCTCTCCCATTTTCTCCTTGTATGACAGACAGAATTGCACGCGTCCTAATGCAGCAGAGGAAAGCCAAACCACTGTGAGTGCAGGTCTTGCTATAGGTCAGAGAGAGATACATTAGAAGGCAGAGACAAAAGTTGTTCTGCACAACCACTATGTATGCACAGGTGTGAAAGCTTGGTCCTGGGGAGGGTATAATACATCCCTTCTAAGCTCAGCCATCCTTGTGCCCTCTGAAACCCACCTTTGCAGCTAAGTCCTGATGCTTTCCAGAGCACAGGGATCGACAGGAAATATCATGACTCACCAACTCCTTCTGCAAAAGGCTGGAACTCTTTCTCTTGACTTTCAAACAGGCTACTTTCAAAGCAGCAAATGTTAAAAAAGCTGATGAAACACAACTTAAATGATTCATATCTTCCAGTTCTGCAGGTTGGATCAGGGCTTCAAAATGAACCTGCTGCTGGTCCTCTTCCACTCCTCTCCTGCTATTTCACAGCTGGATAATCAACAGAAACTAGACCTTGATGCAGAAATGGGATTGTGATGGTGAAAGAAATCAATCTACATGAAATCCAGGAAGGAAAGTGTATTCCTAGAGATGAGAAGCACAAGGAGCCTTCTCAGGGAAAAGAGAAAACAGGGACTGATTTAATAAGGTGCATAAATCAGAAGCACAGCAGTAAGGAGCCAGAGCAGAACCTGACAGCAAAAGGAGTAGCAAAGGCAGTTCTAGGGGCTCAGAGACCACCTTCACTCCTGGAGCAGGACAGCAGTATCAGACACTCTCAGGGCATGCACCTGTGAGCCCCACTACACTCTTGCCATGCTCCTTCAGCCACCAGCTTCCACACGCCAAGCACAGCCCGGGAGGGCAAGCTCTCCAGCATGGCTACATGCTGAGAGGGGTTTGAGTGTGAAATACAGAATTAAACAAATGCTTCTCCCATCCATGAAGCACTGAGCTCCAGCTTTTCTCCAGGCTTTGTCAGGAATCACTCTGTGCTCTTTTCCTTTGTTCCTCTCATCCTTTTTCTGAGATTTTTCCAGGCTGAGGACATGTGCTTTCTCTTGTGCAGATACACCTGGCAGCTTCACATGGAGGGGTGGGGAGTTCTTCAATCGACAGCGCTTGTTTGCTTGTTCCCTCTGAGTGCTCTCATGTAGCTCAGCTTCACCATGAGAGAACAGCATTGCAGATTCTCTAATTCAGCTTCTGAAGTAGGGGAAACCAAAGACTCTTCAGTATGTAGAATAAAGACAGATTATATAGGAGAAAATGAAATAATGAGAATGCCCCAGAGCAGAGGAAGGAGGTTGAGATCTTCAGGAGTCAGAGAAGAATAGACAAGACAGCAAAGTCAGACTCTCCCAAGGGAGCTACCATGTCTTTGGACACACATTAGATGTCTAATTTAATACTACAACTGTAGTGGTCATCCTGACTCAAAACAGGGACAGCAGAGATGGCAAGAATTCATAGAACAACAAAAGACCGAGAAAACGCTCATAAACGTAAACTAAAAAGAACAGGATCATTGCTCAAAGAGACAAATAATTCCATTGTAAATGTTTTTATTTAAAGTGAGGAATGGGTGGGTGCCAGTATATTAGGAAAATTAAAGAGTTCTGCTGATTAATATTGACAAAAGAAAACAGTCCAGGAAATCAAGGGTGGCAATGCTAAAGGATGCAAAAGGAACCCAGAGACTATGTCTCCATATCTTGTCCCAAGTGAGTTTGAGCACAATCAATGCTCACCAAGATGGGAGAAACCTTAAGATCTGAAAGTAGTCTTGACATCTACATTAATAAAGAATACTCAGGGGTATCAGTTACAACAGTATTGTGGAAGGGGTATTCAACTTTGTTCATCAGGCCTGAAACTAATTGTTAATCATTAAAGATAAGGAAGATGTAATGTGTGGGCGAGTTCTTCCATACCTGCTTCCATTAAGTTCTCATACTTTGCTCTGAAGCAGCTACTTTTGGTTTTAAATCACAATATAAATCTAAGCAAGAAGGGTCTGATCCAGCCTGGCAATTCTTATGTTCTTTCATTGGCTATATTAATTTGTGAGTCACCTTTTAAAGCTGCATCCTTATCCCAGGACAGATCCTTTAGATACAACCATTAAGCAAATTATACATGAACAGCACTCTGTGACAAAGAGTCAGCCCTTCAGATTTGCCCAGTTACATTGTACTCAGTGCATTTCCATTAATAAACAGTAGATTTCAGTATTGCCATCTAGTTTGGTTTTAAGAAAAGGGAAGTCTAAAATGGGACATACAGAGGGCTTTCTACTCTGCTTGCTTTTCTTTTTGTTTTTTTTGGCAGTTATTCTGTGGTAGCCTGCAAGTCATTTAGAAAAGGCCTGGCTTGAAAACCCAGGACAGATGTCAGGCATGGCAGAGGAGAGGTGACTGATCTGCTCTGCAGAGCCTCCACGAGCACTGTTTATTTGCTGCGCACACCCGAGCTAGTTCTGTACTCCATCACCATGGCAGCTTATTGACATCCAGGCATCTTTGCAGACACCCTCATAACATCTTCCCGTGACTGCAGATGAGGGGAACAGAGATGCCAGTAGACATCCTGAGTAGGGGACAGTGCATAAAGGAGCCAATGTAAAGTGGGAATACATCCAAAGGGGTAGTCAGAATTATCTCAGCACCTACAGCAGACCTCAACAAACACAACTGCTGAAAGAAGATGCGTCCTGGACATGCTACGAGTTCCCTAAAATGCGAAGAAATCACAGTATTATTCTTCTGTTGCATACATCACACTCAGATCAGGCATAACTTCTCCAAAAGAGATCGGTGCAAGGGCTAGTCATGAAGTGACATCTGTCCCATCACACACATGAGCACATCTTCCATGGAGAGCAAAAGAGAGAGATGGTGGCTGGAGAAGCATTCAAATACAGCATTTCCTGACCTTTCCTCTGCACATCTGCTATCAAGAGCTGAAGGAGAAAGTGCTGAGCAGAGCCATGAAAAAAAGAATCAAGAAAGATCTGTCTGCAGATTTGCTTCTTTTGAACAGTCAGAGCCTGCCAGGAGTTTTGCATGGCCACTGGCAACATTTTGCATCTACGGTGGTATTGTACCTATTGAGGAAAGATTAAGAAACAGAAGTTTCCATTCCTAAAAGCGTAAGAACTACAGTCTAGAGAAACATTTTTTTTCTGGTGACACAACAGAAGCCATTTCAGTTGCAGAACTTGATAGGAAAAAGCCAAACAAATCCAGCTTCCCAAGTTTTCAAGTCAAGACTCTCCATTTTCTACCAGACTGCAGCTTTATCCTGTCAGTTGCTACTAAAGCCCAGAATTGCGAACACTAAAGCAACAGGAACACCTCAAAATGCTGCCCCTCTTCCCCCTAGTCTGACACATCTCCTGTGCTGCTGGATACAGCACAGACAATTCAGAGCTCCTTCAAGAGCTCCCATCAGATCACTGAGACCCCTGCTTGGCCTGCTGAGTTGTGAGAGAGGGTAGCATAGTTGCAAAGAGGGTTAACCATATATCCAAATAAAAGCTAAAGAGCAGCAAGCCCTAAATTTTGAAGTCAACACCATATCTGCCTCTCACTGCTCTCCAACAGAGGTAACGCTCCCAAATACTTTGGCCACCAAGATCAGCAAGCCACAGTTACTAAAACAGCTAGACAGGTTTTGCAACAGTATTGTTCACCTGCTCTTAACCATAGCTATTTTTAGTAGGTCATTTATTTGAGAGCAAGCTCTGGGAATATCCGTTTCCTAGTCAACTAGGCAAATTGGGCTGCGTTTGCTGTTCGCTGAATTTCTAAACAAAAAGCTCTTAGGGGAACGGAGAAACAGGAGTGAGGCAAAGGGAATCAGCCTTCCAGGTCTCACTGATATCACAGAGTTTGCTGTGGCCTTGCTATTTTGACCTACTATCCTCCAGCCACCTTCGCATGAGTTTTGCATGGCCACTGACAACATTTTGCATCTACGGTGGTATTGTGCCTATTGAGGAAAGATTAAGAAAGCAGCAGGGACTGTCTGCATGTTTGCAGAAAGACAATACATCAGTTTCAGCCTCTGACCCAAAATCTACTGCTGATTTAGCTCAGACTTGTTGTTTCTCAGTACAACTTTTCAACTGGAGGAAAATGGCAGACTTGTAAATATTCTACACTGGATCCTGGAGGAGGATCCAACGAAGCTCTGTACGTAAATCATTCCTGTTCTGACTGATCTTTACACCGTGTACAAAACAAGGGGCACAAAGGGCTGTGCCCACTGTCTGGAGTCCTCCTGGCTCTGTTGCTGTTGCTAAGCTATGTACCATGTACACCATCTGCGGCTCTGCGCACACTGCAAGTCACCTCAGCTGGTCAGAGCTGCTTCTTGCTCAAGCAAGTCCAAACCTCAGCATCTGCTGTGCTGGTCCATGGAGGAGACCAACCACGGGACCCTTCGAATGCTTGCAGGGTATGGCACAGAGACAAAGTCCCCATGCTGCAGCTGTACCACAGTCAGCTCTGAACAGCGTCAAGCTGGGCACAGCTGGAGCACCACTATGGCCAGCACACACTCTGTTATTCATACTATTTAAGCAACTGCAAAGTAGACCTCCACTGGCAGCACCCTTTGATGATCTGTAACAGATTTGCCTCAGTTTCCCATTTGAATGTCACCAGTAATTATTCTGCCTGTTCTTTTATTTATACCTTAAGGGCACTCCAGCTGTCTCTCCCCTTTGAGGATAGCACTGCAATGCTCTCTTTTGGCTGAATACTGCCATATACCACCATGCACCATCTCCTTGGGTTACAGTCCACAGAAAGACAATCTTCCCATCCATCCCTTAACTATTTCCTCCCTCAAAGACATCTTCTCTTCTTCTCCAAGTCCTCCGGTCTGAATTTCTCATGAAGGACAGTCAAAGAGCTGCCCCCATCTCAGCAAGCCACCCCTGCATCCTGAGGCTCCTGCCTCCTCCTAGGCAGCTGTACCAGGGCCAGAACTTGGGGGGTCTCCCACTGCCCCGTGAGCAGCAGGAATCCCATACAGTGGCAGCCCCCTGTGTTTCAAGGGAGTTGCTTCTGCTGATGTTTCACTCCCCTGAATTCAGTTTTGCAGCTTATTAGTGTAGTTAATGAAGTACATTTGGTGCTGTCTTTCTGAACCTTTGTGGGGGAAAGAAAGAGAGAAGAAAAAGGCCCAAATCTCAACCATGGTTTTCTGATTCTGATTCAACACTGAAACCAGAGCAGTGGCATGGATGTAAAACTCAAGCCACAGTGAGGATCAGCTCTCCATCTTACTCTGCTATTTCTTCCTCTCTAAAATGACTCAGCTCTGAAGTTTGACACCCTGAGTTCCTTTTGGTTGGCAAACACAAGCACTGAATCCCACTGACGCCTCTTGTCTCACTATTATTTCTATATTAGTTGACATGACAATTAGGGGAACACAAACATTTTCAGACTCAGCCGATGGCAGGAGATGTGAAGGGAGAAAACCTCCCTGAACCTTTCCAAGGCAGAGTCTGCTCCTCGGACACTGCAAGTCTTTATAAGTTCCCTTGTCTTTCATGCTTAAAGTTTCCAGGGTCAGTGACATGTTGAAAATAAGGTCAGCTGCCACGTATGCCAAGTTCCTGCTACTCGCCTCCAGACATTGCCCACCCTTACCCCAACAGAAAATATTTAAGGCAAGTTTTCAAATAGCCTGTTTGAATAAAATTCAGTGATCTTTCCTGCTTTCATCACTGCTCACTTTGTTCCTCGCTGTGTGGCATAGACAGCAGGCAGAAGAGTGAGCTGAGCACCTTGATGCTCACAGACCATGAGGTATCATCTGAGCACAGCAGTCTCTGTTGCCACATGAGCTAATTGAGGATATATGAGTGCCCAGCCAAGGGAAAGGATCCCGTGTCGCATCTGCCTACCCTCAGTGTCCAGAAATCATAAAATAGTTGGGGGGGGCGGGGGGGGGGGGGGGGGGGGGGGAGTAATGTAGAATTTGCGAGTTCAAATCTCAAACCAAAACGCAACTAAGATGACTAGAAAGTCACTTGGAGGGAAGAGGAAATTAAGAGAAAAAGCTGGAATTCATACTTAACCACATTTCCAAGGGATGGGACATTAAAAGAGAAGAACATGTTCTGTAAAGAGATGAACAGGGACAATGACATTCCTACAAAGGTTGTATTTCACATATATCCTTTGGAATATGTCATGTAGACCCAGGTATATTTTGGTCTCCAGTACTCCTGTAGCATGGCTGGACAATGTTTGCCAGCTATAGTGTCAATTAATAGCTTTCCCTTTCACCGAAGTCACTCCAGAAATGTAACTAACTCAACTATTCTTGCTCCAGCACAGAAGGGAAGACCGGATGCTAATCTGTGTGTTTCAGGAGCTGAGAAAGCCATGGAGAGTGAGCATTGCTCAAGGCAAGTCCATAGGAGTCCCTGCACCGCTGAGCGGCTCAGCCTGGCAGCTTCCCACTCCCCTCCTGTGCGAGCATGTTACAGATAGTGCTAATGCAACAAACAGCGTAACTCGCCCACTCAGCCAGTCAATGACAAAAATATACCAGGAACAGAAAGAACAGGATCAGCAGAAACAGGCCCCTGCAAGAGGAGTAGTGCTGGGAATAGGAGGCGGCCGCAGGGTAGCAAAGCTACCAAGATCCAAAGATAGCAGCTGCTGAGCGATGAGTGCAGAGGGGCCACCTTGGCGGCTGTGCGTGGGCAGAGGAGTTTGCAGGCAGTGTTTGCTTGCTTGCTACATCTCTAGCTGTACCCAGGCAGCATTGTGCTCAGAAAATCCCTGGCTTCTCTGTCCCATCCGTTCCCTTCCACGTATGGAGGGCAGTATAGAAACTTAAAAAAACCCCATGGCTCTACGGTTGTTGCTGTGGGCACTTGGATCATAGCAGCAGTGGAGGTGGAAGCAAACTCCTCCAGGTTGGGAAGGGACACCATGACCACTACATGAGGACAGTCTTTTCTGATTTTGGCATGTAGGCACAAGCTTCTGAGTGCATCCATCAGGCAGCACCACAGATATAGAGAGCCCTGAACTGTCTGTTCCACAGCCCTTATAGCCCATAGGAGCACCTACATGTGCAGAGACTACCCCATGCCAATGCACTCGCACACGTCAGCCAGCCGTGGTACCAATGAAGCCACTTTTACATGAGTGACCCCTGTGCTCTCCCTTCATGCCTGAATCCCTGCACCTATGGAAGAGACCTGCAAATCCTTCCCAGCACATACAGATATATTTTATTCCTTACAGACTCCTGTGTCCCAGCAGGAGATCAGTGCTGAATGAGCAACTCCCCTTACGTTTCAATCTTTTGATGAGTAAGATGCTTGCCTGCAGCTGCCAGTCAGTACATCAGGCTCCTCATTAGGTTTTAAAGTATGAAATAAAGGAATTCACTGAAATGTCAGGCAGCAGCCTCGTCCTGCCTTTTATAAAAGAGTAAGTTTAAAATAATAATAAGTAATAATAAAGCCCTGTCATCTCTGCAGTTCTCTCCATTATGTATGACTGAATGTGCTAAGAATTTACAGAAAGAAAAATCCAGCTGGAGACAACACGGCCTTACCAATGGCCTTTGGCAAACCCTTTATCACAAAGGGACCTACCAATACCCTTCAGCAACCCCTTATCACAAGGGAAGCTTGCAGAGAAACATCGCTGCATCCCTGGGGCCAGCACAGACGGGGGCTTGGAGATTTTGCTCGAGTCCCGCAAGCCACTCTTGCTGCGTGAGGCAGCTCTGTGAGCCAGCTCAGACCGTGCTCCCAAAACACACGTCAGGTAACTTCAGAAAGAGGAACTGCTAACGTCTGGGCAAGATTAAACTGATGAAACTCCCGGGAGTGGAGATTAGGCAGCACAACGTTTACAAATAGCCGTGCTAATTACCAACTACTGGGACAGTAAATTGAGTTCACTAGCTCCATATTTCAAAATTTGTACCAATATAGGCTTGGCAGAAACCCCCTTTATTTCCTTCTATTTCGGTTTAATGAGACGAATAGTCCAGCCAGAAGGCCTCAGGGCCTGACCCTGCAGTGTGGCTCAAGAGGAGCATAGGGTGTTTTGCAGAGTTAGGGAACCAGGCTGTGGTTTGGACATTTATTCATTCAGACCGAAGCTGTCCTTGATTAGCCTTGAAAGAGGAATTAAGGTATTGGAGGTGCTGGGAGCAGATCTGAGATACCATGACCACTTCAAGGGCTGTGAATTTAGCACATTAGTCTAGAATTCAAAGCCCTAAATATCCCCAAATCGTTCAAATTACCAGAATGTTTAGATCAAAAATCAAAACAGACAGTGGAGAAAATTTGACTTCTTTTACACTACATTTCAAAGTGCTGGGTTTTTCAAACTGATAAAATTTGACCATTTGAAATTTTAGCTTTGTGCAGTACAGCAGAAAGCCATGCCAATTAAAAGATGAAAAACGTTTTTGTCATTTTTCTGAAGATATCAGAACGGTAGCTTTCTAAGGAGAAGATGATCCAAAACAAAAATATTATGAAAACAGCAATGCGGTGAAGCATTACAATTTCAGCAGAACTGCCTTTGGCTACAGAAAGCATCACAGCTCCTCTCTGACCAGCCCTGCTTTGGGGTGTTTGCTTTTTTAGAGATGTTCAACTCCAGACCCAAGGTCTGTGAGTTTGGGTAACTATCTGACTAACAGATCAGCTTCCCTTTTGAACTGAATGTCAAAGTTTTTTGACTCAAGGTAGATTTTGACAAGAACAAACCTCAAATTCACCATTCATCTGAAGAATAAAAGACTAAAAATAGGGCTTGGAGGTATATGCTATTAATCAGTGTTTTGTGTAATAGGCATCTTTCACAGGAGTTCCCTGGGTCTTCTGCCTTCAGTGAGAAGATTCAAACTTGCTTTGGTTTAACTATTTTATCAAGAAGACAACCAAGAAAATCAGCAGAATAGTGTTGCCAGCAGTGACAGATGCCTGCACAAAGCCAAGAGAAGCCTGACAACTGGTAGCATTTGGCCAGACATGACAATGGTGCAGGTACAAAGGAAAGCAATGGCTGAAAACAGAGGGGAAAATACCAGCTTACTATGATTTGCAGCACCATGCATGAAGCTGGGGGGGGGGGGGGGGGGGGGGGAGCACTGCTTGCTACTAGAGCCATTTGAAATTAGGAAAGCTGTCAGTGCAAGAAAACATCTCTTTCACTGGAGTTACCTAGCACTGGGTGGACATTAGCAAAGGGGGAAACATTTTTTTCCCCAACTGTATACATGTCCCAGGATTTATATTCTTTACAGCATTTTTATGAGCTTCTTTAGCACATCATCCAGTGTAATAACAGCATGGTAATTGTGCTGGCTGCATGTCCTGGCACTTAATTATAATCCTGTCATTGTCATTTCCCAGCTTGTCTAACAGAATAACCTTGCCATGTGGCTGACATCCAATTAAGGAAAAGGAGGGAGAAGGAAAGAAAAAAATATACAAATATGATATCAATATAAAAAACACTTGCTTGATGGCTTTGTGATAAAGTCCCTAAGTTACAACTCTGCACAACAATGTCCACTTTCACCTGCAGGTTTCTCGCACAGGTTTTGTGTATACAGGAAGGACCTCCTGCAATTCAAAGACTTAGTTTTCTTTAAGACATCTCTTCTTCCTTTCCTTCTGGACCAGCACAAGTCAAGCTCCAACCTAGCTCTGGCAAACATTTGCTGTCCTCACATGAATGGAGTTTTTTCCCTTCACCAAGTGCAGGTACAGCTCCAGCCGCCACCTTAAAATAACTGCTGTCTGTGGAAACAACTGGCAGAAGATTCAGAAGGGAAAGTATGGGTGGAGAATGAAATGACATCTCAGAGAAGTTTAAAACTCAGTCAGAGGCAGTAATTAATTAATCCTTAATCCCCTGCATTTTCTATCTCTGGTTTCTTTTCTATCTATCCATTCCTGCTTCCGCTGGCTAACACAGCTGATGAGTCTGGCACCCTCCTCTAGTGCATCCTTACTCACCAGTACCCACCCAAAATCCAACTGAGAAAATCTGGTAAATCCTGTAACATGTCATCTATCACCTCCAGGATACTCAATATCTTCCAAAACCCAAATGAATCCTCAAGGCAGTCTCTCTTAATCAAAGCATCTGACATCCAGAACTAAATTTACTTGGTTATTCTGTCTGTCCTTTCTAGCATGGGTGTTTCAAGGAAGCTTGCTCTAGGATCGCTTACACAAGCAAGTTACAAGTGATGGTGTATAGACTGTGCTACTACAACCATTCATGTGTGCTCTTAGCTCACACATGGACTCTTACAACAGCTCAGTTCACTCATGGTAACTCATTTATTTGTGCTTCGTATGTTAGCTACACAAACCCAGGATGTCCTCTCTAGCACGGATGGATACAATTTTTCATACCATCATAGCCAGGTATTAGAGGTATTAAGTGCATTATTAAATGATTATCCGATCCTACAGTTGAGCATCACAAGAACTAAGGAGACATTGCAGCTCCTTCACAGCTGTAGGAATTCCAGCCCTAGAGACGTCAGTGAATGCAAGATTGCTGTGTACTCGATGTCTTTCTCCACAGTGATTATTTATGTACCTAGGATTAATAGAGACAAAAAAAGCTCTTGACAAATAATATACCTGTAAAATAATAAACTGCAGTGCTGTAAGACACTAGGATTTCCCACTGCTGAGCAGTTACATAGACAGAAGCTTAGCCTAAGAAATTTCCATAGCTTTTCAGGAGCAAATTTCCTCTCCCCGCACTTCTTGTGCTCAGTGATGGCTCTTACATGCCCCTCTTGCTCGTCTTCTCCCTGCACCTGCTAACTTTCAGCAGTGCTGTGCCCCAGGGTCTGCCAGGTTCTTGGACACAGGCAGAGGAGTAAGCAGCAAGAGCAATACGGCACTGCAAATCATGATTTAAAGGTTTAATAATTTGTTGTGGCTGTGTTTATTCTTCCCAGACTGCTTTGGCTGATTAAGAACAAAATCCTGAAAACCAAAGAACTGGAGTAAGCGTGAGAACCAAGGGGTTTGGGGTCGGCTGTTTCACCCAGTGTACCCATTGCATTGGTTGGCCACGTGGAGTCTCTACAGGTGGGAGCAGGAGCAAACAAGTGTCCTTTTTTCCTTCTTTCCAGGACTGATCACAGCTTTGTTCTGAATTCTGAAGCATTTGCTTCTCTCCCCAAGGAGCCGTAAGAAGTAACAGTCTGCAGAGTAGATGGGCTGAGGGGACTGAGAAGGAAACTCCGTGCAGGGAGGTTTAAGTTAATGGAGCGCGGCAGAGAGAAGAAAGGCTTGTTTTCCCCCTTTCCATCCAGAAAATCTCATGAGGATAAAATCACTGAATCAAAGCTGGACTTACAAGAGACTTGAGGTGAAAGCTCTAGGATTTGGGGAAGAAACGTAATCCGCAGCTGGCTCTGCCCAAGGCAAAGCTGACATGGTCACACCTGAGAAGAAGGGATTAACACCTTATTGTAGCTTGTGGTGTGTTAAAACAAGGTGGGACACAGCGGGATGCCTTGGGGCACTGACCAACAGGAGACCCGCAGCAGCAGCTCCTGTTTCCCTGCTGAGAAAGCTTGAGCTGGAAGCAGAGGGGCACGGGCAGGACACCTCACCAACTGCTGCAAACAGCTCCTCGCTGCGAGGTTTCCCCAAGCATCTGGGGCTCATCTCTCTGTTCCTCTAGGCCTCAGCAGCAGTGCTGCCCGTTGCATAGCCCAGTGCTTGGGCTTTCGCTTCCAGCTCCCACTACTGCACAGCTCCCCTTCCCTACAAGACACATCTCCGCTCGCGATTCCACATTCAGTAACTGCATCAGCAGCTACAGCACAACAAAATGCCCAGTGCTGGAGCACTGTGTCAAGTCCCAGGGAATCTGCAAAGGGTCACTGAGAATTGTTTCTTCTTGATTCTTGTTTTTGTTTAAAAGGAAGTCTGGTGAAGTGCTTTTTTTTTTTTTTGGGGGGGGGGGAGGCAGGAGGCAAGAATTGTGCTGCTTTAATGCAAATTTCACTAAGATAGTACAACTTGCATTTAAATTGATTTATGAGTATGCACACTGAGGTCTGCACCAGCTTAATCAAGGCAATTAAAAACCTGATGTTAGCTTAATTGGTTCGAGGTTTAATACAAGCAAAGCTTAAATGCTGAGGTGCTTCTCCAGAAGAATGGCACACTGAGCTATTTGTCTGGTGTTTCAAAGGCACATGTCCATGCTAATGTCCTTTGTCCTTGCTAAGCAGATCACTACAGCAATCGACCTAGACAAGACACCTATGTGATAACTGAGGACTCCTCCCAGGGTGATCAAGGTCTGTTACACTGAATTCTAGTTTTTCAAATAAGATCCATCTGCCCCACTTGGAATCAGTTCACCTGTAATGTGATCCCAAGTGCCTGCCCTTTCTAGCTGTTATATTAAAACCTCATATAGCTAGAAAGCCAGTGTCAAAGTCACATATAACTTGTCTTCTGCAAATACAAAGCCAGGAGATGGTTAAGATCTGAGTTCATTAATATCCCCAATCCTAATGTACAGAGGCTTCAATAAAAGCTTTTGATTTAGCCCATCTTACTTGGTAACTTGATTTTCTTGTTCTTAATCAATTCTTTCTGTCCTGCAAACAACTTCCCTTTCCCCTAGAATGACATAAGTACCTTAATTAAACGGATGTGAACTGAACCACATACCTGCTAGCAGGGGTGAGCACACCAAGCTGGGAGAAATAACATCTCTTGCTCCACTGATCTCATGCTCATTTGCAGATCTGAATAGGAGCCAAGTCTTTCACAAACATGCCTTTACTGCTATTTCACAGAAATTGCTATATAGTAGTATACTAAGTGAAATCACTAAGCAGGCATTTCTCAACTACAACAAAATATTCTTAGCCTTTAAATATTTTTATCTGTGTAGCTAATATACAGTCTACACATGAGACCATCTCCCCCCATGAAACACACTTCTTTGCTAATTAGAAGCATTTTCCTGATTATTTGATGCTAAGGTGGGTAGAAAGAAGCTCTTAGTCTTGGTCAAATAGAACCAAGACAAAAGAAAACTTTATTAAAGCCAGATTTCATCTGATCTCTTTAAAAATTCCACCATGAGCACTGTCTGATAACTATTTCCCTTGTACACATTTCCATTTCACATGAGAATCTCATCTGATTTAATTCTGCTTGGAAAGACAATGGTAGCATGCTAGTGAGAACAGGGCTTTGCTTACATCCAGGCGTACTGAAAAATGAAATAGCTCTTAAGGGGCCACTCTTTGAAATACTTCTAGAAGTCCTTAAAAATCTCCAGCTCTTGAAAGATTGTACAATTTGGACAGGCAATCTCAAGTAGCTCAGAAAAAGAACTTGCTTTTTCCATATCCTATTTCATGTCTTGAACTATACCATCCATCTATTTAGAGATGCAAACACACACCCGTCCTCTAAGTACTCCTTAAACCAAGCTGCATATTTGGCACGAGCAAACACATTTGCCTCAGTTCCATACATCTTCTAGCAACCAGGAGCATTAATTAAAACACCAGTGACATCAACACACACACTTTGCTGCACCAATTTATGGGCACTGATACAAGAAAGAGGAACAAGAACAAAGCAGCCAAGGAGGAGGAGGAGCTGATCACACAGCAAAACAAGCAGCCCGTCTGTCCTCAGGCAGGCCAGGTAGGTGAGGGTACAATCATTAACCACCATACAGAGAGTGCCAGGAAAGGACAATCTACCTGTCCATAATAAAGAAGTTTTGCCATTACTTTGAATTGTCTCATAGTAAAAGCAGAAATACAGCTTATACTCAAACAATTATCAGCAGTAATTGTTTTTGCAATTATCATTTCAGCTTTTGCACTGAGGTTTGGTCTCACATGGTGAGCCGGTCCCCCGCACCTCAGTGTTCAGAAAGCTCTCCTTATCTTAAGCTGGTGTTGAGGATTTATTGTATTTCTACCACTTTGATGTTGGTAAGTATTACTAGCCCCCATCACCCTTGATTTTTTCTTCATCCTCGTTGTTTAAGGGAACTTATTCCACCTGATCCAGGCAAAAGCCCTTCATTTAGTAGCTGGAGATCAAAGTTAATTTGCTCATATCAAAGGGCTTCACAAAAACACAATTAAAAATATATCCTCCCAATTTAGTCACATTCTCAAAAGTGCAAACAGGTGAGACAGAAACAGGGCAAGTATCCCCTACACCAGATTCCTGTCCAATGCCTATCCAAGGTTGGGATCCTGCCTCCTGCCAAGGACAGCACAGAGGAAAAAAGCAGAGGAGACCATCTCTTCATAACATACTGCATGAACCTTCGATCACCTTTCGTTATCCCAGATTTGTATTCTCAGATGTGCTGTTTCAGACCCACTTTTCCAAAGATAAAACCTTTTTATTCTGGAAAGCCTCAAGTTCTTTCATTAACCCCAGAGCTGACAGAAACATAGGAGGTTTGCATGTCCTTGGGCACAGCCTGGGTGTGTACTCAACGACAACCTTACATGAGTGCCAGCTTGTGGGGTATGCTGTAATCACAGAAATCTGACATGAGATTCTTAATACGTGCTATTGAAAAGGACCATATCCAGTATAATCATGTGGTATGGTATTCTGCTTACTAGATTATTCACAAAGCTAACCATGTGCTTTTTTTTTTTAATTTTTTAAAATTAAATTTTGTCTTTTATTTTAATTTTAATCTTGTTTTGCCTGCTGTTACACCATCTGAAAGCAACTTTGCAAGGAAACCTCTTCACGGGAGAGCAGAGAAAAATCTTATCATCAGAACTTGCTTAGCTTTTTATGTCACAGAATCATGAAGATCTCCATAATGTACCTCCCTTTGGTAATGATCCATATAGCTAGGAGGCAATTTCCAGGCTTGAGTCCAAGCACAGAAAGCTTAACACTTCTGTATTAACCTTTAGCACATCTCTTACTATGCTGCACTTCTCAACTCACACAATTTTCCACCAAGAGTCACAATTGTCCTGGATCAAGAAGAAGGAAAAATCCAACAAACCTGAGTCCTACTTCCTTTCAGTCAAAGCCTGGGACTCTTCCCATTTGGTTCAAAGGCGGTTTTAGCACCATTTTGAGATTTACAACCAGGATCTCACAGATTTCTTCATCCTTCGTGGTTGGGAATGATCTCATGGTAGTTTTTCATTTTTCCCTGGGATAACCAATGAAATACTTTCCACTTTATCCTTAAAAAGGTACTTTGAAATCTTTAATTTTTGAAGCTACTTTCTGATTTTGTTCCGAATGCTTCATCTAGCAGCCAAGTGAAGAGGAGCACTGTGCACAGATTTTACTTAAAACCTGCCTACTCCAAAAAGTGTTTTATGCGTCCAACTTGACATCTAATGTTTAAAAAGCTGCCTTGGCAGCATGTGAATCAGAGGAGGAATTGGGAGATGGGAATAGAAAGAAAACACGCCAGTGTCAATAGTATGTCCCTAAATCTGTGACACTCCACCAAGAGAGACTTTGCCAACTCAGCTTTTGCTAAAGTACACAGTGAAATCCCCTTCAGATGTTTTTAAGAAAGGGTAGTTAATCAGGGCAGACCTTGCACTGATGAACTGTTAGAGCCTTTTCTGAGACATTTTTAGCCTAGTTTCCCAAGGAAACTGGGCCTATGTAGCTATGCTGCCTATGTTGGTCCTCCCAGCCCAATTTTCCAAAGATTTTTCAAAATGGTTGGCTAATTTTTAACTAAGTTTGACAAAGGAGTAGATGTTTTGTAGGTATGTAATTATCTCTTCAGTCTCCTGAAAAATCACAAGCAGGACTGAAGAAAGAGACCTAAACTAGCACCCACCAGAGAAAAAGCTTGAACATCTTGTTATCCTTTTTATTTCAGCAGTTGACCAGCTAAACCTCGCTCAGAAGCAGTGTGCAGCCTCTTGGTTTGCTAATAGCTACAGGATGAAGGACAGCAATGGAGGTCTCAGGAGGATGCGACTGTAAGGGATACTGAGTGGGGGCAGAATAGTGTGGAGACTGACATAAAAACCAGGCTTGATAAGCTTCAGTGTTTCTACTATCCTGTGGTATGGCCCCTCTTTAATAAACCGAAGGTTTTACATAGTCACATTATCTCCAGGACCTCTGAAACATCAGATACCACAGGGCTCACCAAGACAAATGACAAGCACTGGCTAGGCCTAATGCATTTGCTTACCTGCACTTGTTTTCCTCCTTCTGGGCCTTTAAAAAAAATTAAAAATGCAGTGGTCTCCTTTGCATCAGCTTCAGAAGAAGAACCATCATTTTAACAGCACTGAAATTAACCTTTATAAGTGTTCTCTTCATTAAAGGGCATGAAGCGTATAAGGCAGCGGGGAAGTATCAGGTAGACTTCAGCTTGGAGGACTGATGGCCTGGCCATCAAATTCCCCTCCAAAAAATCAGAATACAGATATACATTAGGTACCAAGTTGTTTTATTACTTAGTCCTTAAGGACTGTCCATCAGTGTGCTAATAGGTTGCAAGCATGCTCCAGCTATTTGCTAAACACTGTGTACAAGAGAAATGGAGCACTGATTAAGGGGACATTCAGCATGTGGGAGCTATGTTTATGTCATTGAATACCCCCCAGCAATTCATGCCACTTTCAAATGCCTCGGTTTCCCTACTAGTAACAAGAAGTTATTAACAAGATCTCCTGAGCTTAGTGTTATACCCTGAGGAATGTTGGAGGAAATCTGCTCCAGTTCCCCACGAAAATTAGGTCCCGATTGAAGTTAAGCAGCATACAGACTACAGGCGTAAGCTACTATAAACTAGTCAGGGATAGGCTTGCCACAGTCACCAAACCAGCACATTGCAGGTATGTCATTCCAGGATACATCCCAAGAAACAGGTCTTTCCATCCCCCCACATTTGCACATGCCATTAGCAAGTATTTCCGTGCTCCCCAGCTCCTGATGGAAATCCCTTCACTGGGGATAGCAAAGACAACGTACAGACCTCTTCCCTTTTCCTCCAGACTAGGAGCACTTGGACTGGCGTTCTGCTTGTTCCTGGGCACTTGTACTGTGGGGCCCACATACACTTTCATGGATGGTCTGTTTTCCAGAGGAAAAAAAACAGAAGCTCTTTCTTGAAAATAAAATTTTCACTTCTTGAATGCCACCATGGTACCTCATGGGAGTGAGGTACCATCTGTGCATTTTGCTGCACTGCTCCACTACAGAGGACAGCCATTCCCACAGTGCAGTGCAGGCCATTTGCCGTGCTAATATCACAGCACATCAGGAGAGTCCCTGCCCTAGGTCAACCGCTGGTGGACACCAGCTAGTTGAGAACATTGAACTGCAGGAGAAAAGGAGGACATGGGAGGTCTGAACTACAGCTCCCAAGAGACACACTGCTGATGGACAGGTTTGGAGCTGGGATGGCTCCAAACAATTCTGTTGTCCTTCCTCATGCTTCAGTTTTCAACTAAATCCCAGCAGCCTGTTGTTTTAGCGAACCCAGTTCTCCCTCATAAAAAAATGCTTTATGAACATTTTGCAAAATCAATACCATTTTCTGTTTCTTTCAAAAAGACTTGACCAGCATCACAATGAGAAATCGAGGTCAGTTCACTAAGTTCACTATCTATAACAGAAAGGCATCATCTTCAATAAATATCAGCGTACAGTGACTGCTCTGGCAACCTCTGTTGAACTACATGGAATTTACAGCATATATTTAATTTGCAGGTTTGTCTATTTTCCCGTAAGGCTTTTTAAGTAGGTATCTAATATTTATATCTGCATATACAGTACTTTGCTGGAAGCAATTAAGCATTTATAATGAGACAACAATAAAATACATTTACTTTATTTGGTGTACTAAATATTTCATTTTGAATGATTTAGTGTATATTGTCATTTCTGTATATAAACACTGCTGTCTGCCTAGGAGTTTCCACAAAAGGTTTGTTCATTAGTTATGTTATCAGCAGCTATAAACAGGGAATTCTGAAAATGTTCCCTGTGTGAGGCAAGGAGAAGGAACAAGGTCAAGATGCTGTTGCAGGGCTTCTTCTGGAAAAATTATGTTGGTTTATTAAAGTCATAATCCATGCTGTGAACTTATATCAACACAGCTCTTCAGATACACCAGCTCTTGAGTAAAAATAAAATGCCCCTTGCCATGAATTCAATACTGTGTGCACAAACATTTGTGCACATCAGCATTAGAGTAGTTCTGGCCACTTTGGGGGCAGAGGTGGAAAATCTCACCCTGCAAATATTTTTGTTGATAATGCGTTCTCTAAGCAAGAGAACAGCACGAAGCCATGTCACTCACCAGGCCACTGCATGAAACTATGACACAGATTGTGCCTATTGCCTGTGATCAATCCATTGAGTAAACGTCTGAAAAGAGACTAAAACAGAAGTAGGAAAATGAATCAACTGGAGGCAAGATCCAAGTCATTCAGATGCACTGGCTTTAATCATTAGGCTTCTCATCTCATGGCAGAGAAAGAGATAAGAAACTAACAGATAACAAACTAATAATGTTCTACACAAATTATGTTAAAATCCTACATGATTTAACAGAATACAATAGTATAATTTTTGAGGGTGGTTCTGAAAGACTATAGATTGATTTCATGGTACATGAAAGGATATTTCCATATGGGTTTCCTAAGCAAGGACTCGAGCCCCTAGAAATTGCCCCTTTGCCAGGAGACCATTACTAAAGAAACTCATGTTCTGGGGACAGATTTCCACAGACTTACAAATAATGCCTTGCTCCCAGTGCTGCTGCAGAGAGCCTGGATGATTAGGGCATGGGCTTTACAGGAGTGCAGAACCCAACAGCTGATGCTTGTAAATAGAATTCCCACCTTTTTTTTTTTAATCCATACAACATTGTACCACAATTAGTCATTGTTTCTTTAAGAAAGCTCAGGTCAAGCTCCCAAAATACAGATTCTCACGATCACAGGACACTTCCGAGTCAAAGCCCTAGGCTTTTTCTGTCTGCTCTTATCTCCAGCCCTTTCCTTTCACTTCTCCTCTGGATTCTGGCCATCAGGAATTTTGCAATACTTTCCCTATTCCACTACCAGCTGCACCTCTCCTCTTCTTGCTCTGGGACAAGAAGCCAAACAGCTTGGCACAACCAGCCCCTAGTGAACGCTCCTTGTCTCTTTGAGGGGCAAGAGGTCGTAGCCAACTGGCGTTATGAAAGTGCAATGAAGAATGCAGCCTCCTCCCTTGAAGAAGGGATTTAGGATAGTGGGTTTCATGGATCTGGAGGAAGGAAAGAGCCAAGAAGGAAGAGGTGACCCAGGAGGGCACCACAAGGCAAGAGCAAGACAGAAGGAAATGTCTTCTGATAGTGGCAGACACAGAAATGGGAGAAGAGCATTGGAGAGGAAGAACATTGGCAACAAAGACAGCTAAAGGAAGGGGTATATTGCTCATGTAAAAGGGAACTTACAGCTGGAAGCAAACGTTATTGGAGAAGCTAGTCCAAGAACCAGGTTATTTATGCCCTGTGGAGTTTTCCTGCTGTTTACTATGACATGACAGCATCAGGGAGGAGTCGCAAGCCAAGCCACGCTTGCACAATTCACCCCAGTCACACCCCACCAGCAAACATACCATGTGCAGCTGAACTGCCACTCAGCCTGGGATCTGCTCTAAAACCTACCTGGGGACAATTTTGCCCTTTCCAATCTCTGACTCATTGTTTGTATGGTAACTGCATTATACAAGCACATGTGAGAACACAGGAACAGCCACTGCAGTAAGTGCTGACGCGAGATAACTGCTTTCTTCATTTTTTATGAGGATATCTGCCCAGGAATGCTTATTCCAAATAAAGGACCCTTAGGAGCAAGGCTTCAGAAGCATATGGTCAGTGTAAAGCATTAGATGTTTTTTTCTGAAACATGTGTATAATGATCACCTTCCTCTGTCCCGGAAGCCAGCTTAGCCCAGTTACTCCTGCCCTGAAAGAAATATTCATTTAAAAATGTATGGCAAGGGAGAAGATTTTTACAGGCAACCTGCAATTAGGTACCAGAATCCCACAACTCATCAGTAGGAGATGGGCTTATGATGCCTCTGTGTAGTCTCTGAATTTGCCTTTATGTGATTTAAAAAACATATACTTTTTCTTAACTACCACTTGGCTTTGTTACTTTTTAAAAGGAGCAGAGCTCACCAAGAGTATGGGAAAGGGAATAGACCCAATATTTTCTGTAATCTAAGCTTCTGAAGAACAATTCTTAAACCCACCTTTTTTCATAGATTTCAGATGCATAGTAAGACATTTTGCAGATGAACATTTTTCAAAGTTCCCAGGAGGGAAAAAAACAAACAAACAACAACAACAACTTATCATTGGAGTAAAAAATCCCAAATATGACAAATAACAGCAGCAACTGTGTCTTCTACCCAAATCCCCAAAGGAAACTAGAAATGGACAGAAAAAGTAAGGGTGAAAATGACAGCATGGACATTTCAGGCATAGAATATGCCTGATATGTTTCAGGCACAGCAGAGAGAAAAATGTTTAAAGAAGATTGGCCACAGAATATACAAAGACAGAAATAAGAAAAACCAAGAAGTTATGATGTTCCTTTTTTTCAACTAGCCTTGCAGAAAAGCTGTAGGGTGTTCAGAAAATGGAACATCCCCCATTTGATCACTCTAAGGGAGGTATTACAGGATTCAGCTCCTGGAATCATGTGATTACAAATGCTATTGCTGCCAACACTAATTTTCCAGTGCTTGCAACTGCAAAGAAACCTTCAAAAGCATTTTATTTTTTTCCAGAATACTATGTCTGCCTTGCTGCAAGTCCATAAAGAATTAGAAAAAAACTATTCTGTGCCAACAGCTATATATAAATGATGTATGAGTATTTATATATGTGTGGTCAGATTTGCCTGGAGCCAGCAAGCAGCCGTTCTGCCCACAGAGCTTTGAGATCCTTCCAGATGATAAGTATTAATAAAGCAAGGTATAGTAGCATTATCATTATTTTCTGCTTTATTTCTTTAATTTAATTTCATGCTTCACTTTTGTTTTGTTGGTGTTTTGTGCACTGGAACATTTGTAATCATTCATTATTCTGGTTGATAGAGAATGCATAATGTTTTAGGAGTGATATGACATTTACATTCACTTATAAGTTATTAGGTGTCTTCTTATAAGTGAAGAATGTCAGATCTTGACATCTTGTATTTTGCATATCAACTAAGTTTCCTTTGTAGCTTCCTCTCAGTTATTCACTATCAGTACTCTTACCCTGGGATAGAAGCAATCACACTGATTTCATAACATGTACAGAAATAGTAATTACAGCACCCATCCAACAGCTTACATGCTGCATGTACAATACGGATATAAGACATGATTCTGCATCTTTGTTCATGTGATCATTGTCCTAAAAGTCAAGGAACCTACTCCTGTGAGAAAGTACTAATCAAAGTTGTAAAAACAGGTCTTGAATGTATTGTAAAGTAAAATTATAGTACTATTTAACTATCAGTTATAAGCTGGAGCCTACAGAGTAAAGAAATGGGTAGCTTTCTCACTTAATAAAGTATTACTGTCATTACCAACCCTGAAAATGGTTATTAAAAACCTTAGGCACCCGCTAGCTATCTGCAGCCTGCTGCTCACAGCACCTCCACATCCAGGGAGAGCCAGCAACCCAGCACACCCTGATAACTTGCAGTGCATTCTTCAGTGAAGGATTAACCCCAACACAAATCAGTGTCCAGTGCTGCACAGGTGCGTTGTGGGGACATCAGCCATTCCCTGATTAAGGTACTGCCTCCATTCCTACAAGATCCAGTGATGAGGGATTAGAGATCCCTACAGATATTTGCATGCCAACCTCCCATCCCAAAGTCTGGGAAGTGACATTAGAGTGTCTCTAGATTGCATCTCTTATCCCCTCCAAGAAACTTACTTCTGAAAGAAAGTGAGATTTCTGTTTTGGTCCCATGTCCTTTCAATAGTGCAAACAGCTGCACGGGAAAAAAAAAATCCTATGACCTGTCTATATAGTGTCTGCCTTCTCCTATGGGCTAAACTGCATAAAATTTTCATTAGAAGCATTTAAACACATAGTGGCAGGAAGTAAAACTGCACGTGAATGCGACACACTGTTCCCTTTATCTCTGTCTCTGTCCCCGAATGGTGCATGGAGGAAGAAGCAGCGTTTCAAGTCTAATTGTGTATTACCACTGACTTAGCGAGACTGATAAACCAGCTCAATCCACATCCTCGCTCTAGAGTGCCAGGAGACAAGCAACACTTAGACACAAGTCATTTTTCCATGTCAAGCAATTTTCTACAACCTGCTCAGCTGCTACATGTCTTTGATTTAAGCCACCGCTCCTCCTAAAAGAAGCATCAGAGCATCCTTTCTCAAGGCTGTGGGATGCTGCAAGGAGTTTCATGTTGCATTCATCATAGATGCAAACATGACAAACAATGGTATGAAAACTGTTACTGAAAACAACAGGCAAATAAAGAACTGACAGAAGGAAGGACCGCACAAAGGAGGAAGAAAGAAAAGCAGCTACATGGGATAACATTCTTGTCAAGCAGGTTACATCCAGGTAATCCCTTTTCACTGCTATTTGGGTATTGAAAAGACTTTTCTCTCCAAGCCAGTGCTGCCAACAGCTCTCCCTAATTTTGTACCAAAAGGTGGCAGCACTTTAACCACCTTTAATTTGATTGTCCCTGTTCCTGCTTCTATTTTCCAAGGCACTGTAGAGCAAAGGACCTCTGAACCACAGCTTTCAGAGTCAAGCAAATATTTCCAAATGTTCCCATGAACTTACACCCCATTAAATTAACTTTTGCCCTTTCATAGGTTGGTTGGGGTTTTTTTAATTATTATTTTGAGAAGCACTTTACAAACAACCTTATTCAAGCAGACGTTACATCACATCCACAGACAGCAAATTTGGAGCCTGTAGGTTCACAGAATACAAGAAAGGTGGACCATTCAATAAAGGAGCAGAAACAGTAATGCGGATAAGCTATTAGCACTCTTTCAAAATGAAATGAAACAGTTTCAAACACTTTGTCATTCCATACGAAAAAGAGGTCAAGGGCAAGCATCGTTTAAAACAAACAGACAAACAAACGAAAACTTGGGAAATTATTTTGAAAAATGCACTCCAATGGGAACATGCACCAATCCAAAACTAGAGAGCAGCCCAAGCTGGTTAAGCAGAGATCTCACTAAAAATCCATCTCTAATTCAGATTTAGCTCGAAGCTCAGGACCAACCATGTGCAATACTGAAACCTAGGGTAAAAGGATTAGTAGCACACAAATTAATAGCACATGCATTAACAGCATCTCAGTTAACATCAGGATGATCACCCCACTGACTATGTGGGAGATACAGGGGGGATGAAACAGAAATCATAACCTCTTGGTGTCAGACCATCTGAGATATGTATTCATGCAAAACAGGAAAACAATCCTGAATTCTAAAAAGTTGATTTTTATACTTATATATATTTCTCCATTCAGAGAGTCATTGCTTTGCCCTGTTTGTTGTTGGTTCATTTTCTACTTGAAAACAGCAGAAGAAGCAGTCCCAGGCCCAAGTATAAAATTCCGCAGTTGTTCAGTCACAGGATTAGCTAATAAATTCAGCTCTATTTTGTTCTCAAATTCAGTTCACAAGTTGTGCTTGAGGAGTCCAAGGTGAAAACCTGACCTTGTCAAAGTCAGTAGATGTTTTCTCCACTCCCTACCCTAACAGCCTAGTAAAATATATGTATATTTATTTCTGAACTAAATGTTGTAGGCAAAAGAGATCTAAGCCAAGGATTTCCCTAGAGTTCATTTAGTTTGAATATTAGCTACTTACTGTCTGTAGGGCTTGATCAGTCACCTAATACTACATTTGCACCCACATTTGTTACTAGAGATGAGGCAAAACTGTGCAAACTCTAACAAGATCACATGATGGGTACCCAAGTGCTTCTCATACAGATTTTACACATACAGTTGCATGTCATTTCTTGTAATTCCATTAATATTCATATGCTCCTTTTCTCACACAAGTTCTCACAAACAATATCTGCTTCTGTGAATGCTGATGAGGAATGGACAGAAAGGATCAGAAATAACTTGCTGGAAAATTTGTTATTTTGATTGGAATAAGTGTTCACACACATCTCTTCACTTTCTTCATTCAGGCATACACTTGCAGAAGCCATCCTTTTTATTATTAATTGGTTTTAGTTTCCCCTATTTACAGAAACTACCTTTTTGCCTAGCAGTACAAGAAGCAAGTCAACATGACACCATTAGGAATAATTACATCTCAGTTTTTGCACAGAAATAACTTATTACCCTGGCAGCTGAAGCAAAATAATGTCAGTCACAGATAGTTTTACTTCCAAGACACTGCAACTTCCCTCATCAAAAGTATAACAGGCAGCATCTGATTGCTGCTTGCAACCTATGACTGGCAAGGGATTCATGTTAGCACTTTAGCAGCAACTGATGATACATTGCAAAATATCTTACTCTATTCTACATCCCTCTGAGATCATCACCCAACCACTTTGAAGCAAGTCACTCCTCTCAGGCTGCTAACACACCATCAAAGGCTTCTGAGAGATCACTCAGGAATAAAAGATCCTGTGCAGCAAGGTCACTATGTTGCAAGAAATTGGAAGGAAGAAATTAGAAGCTGAGTAAGAAAGATAGATCATCAGCACTTCTGGGCAGGGACCTAACCCGTGTGCTAGGCAGGCTTACATTACGTGTGCTGCTGTAACAGATGCTTTTCAATCATCTCTTGAATAACTATAATTTATATCAACTATTTTACTCACCTTGGAGAATGTTAAGTTAGTTACATCCTCTGGGGCTCCAATTCTGAACTATCTTGGGACGTGATTCCCAAACACATTTTAGCACATGCTGAAATAGTTGCCTGTCAAGGAAAGGTATCTTGAATCACAGTTAATCAGCCATGTAGCCTCCTGTTGCCCAGCCACGAAGAAAATCGATGATAACCAAACACCTGCAGGGGCTATGCTGCCAGGAGCACAAGGAGGCAGCAAAAGCAGGTGCAGGTCAGCTCTTGCATGCACGTGAACAGTTCATTAAAATGAATTGCATCATGCATAATCAGAGAAGTAAATTTAGGATGTATGGACAGTGCCTAACTTTTGAGATCTTGACTTTACCAACTTACTAATGCCCTCAGCTCATGGATTCTTAAAAAAATTAAAAGCTGAGAAGAAAAAATATCCTACAGTACTGATTTCTGACACAATTAATCAACAGGATTTGGATGTTCAGATGCACAGCAAGTCTTTCAGTTAACCTATAATGAGGAACAGTAGAAAGCTGTTAAAGCTCTCATGGACCTCCATGGGATGGAGACGGTGATTGTCGGTTGTTTACAAGACAGCAGATATACCTACCTGATTAATGGCTCCAGCTCCACACGCATCAGATACTTCTTGCCATCCCCCGGCTCTCCCTAAAGTCCTCTTCAGCTCCTGCCCATCTCCTCGTCTGCCATCCTCAGCAGCTCCTCCCAAGCCACCTCCCACCTCTGATACCTGCTATTTCACCCACAGCTCTTCCCCATTTTCCCTTTTTCTCTACTCTTCCTCAATAATCAAACCCCAAGAGGCTGATTTTTTTTGGCAGCTTCCTCCACTATCTGGAACAAAAGGTGTTTCCAGCCACCCTTCAGAAGCTCTAAGTATAAAATGGCTCTCCTAAATATACATTTAATCTATTCCTTGTGCTTTGTATAATGCAAATATAGCACCTTTTTAGAATGTATCGGTTCTCACGCACCTGTCACATTTAAGTTGCTTTATCCATGTACTAAGCACAAGCTTCCACTCAGTTCATGCTGTATTTTAATGCTATATTTGGATATTTCCCAGTCTGCACATTCCCCTCCTTTACCACCCTGGGGGTCTTGTACCAACTTCCACTAGGCCTTTGATGGAGAGCAGCCAGGCTGCTCATTAGCCCGTTATGAAGCTGCTCATCAGTCCCACTCCCAAGCTCCCCATTACTTCCATGGTATAGCTGCAGTAATTGGGCTGCATATTTTTCAGGCCTGGATTAGCATTGCTTCAGCCAAATGCTAATGGCTCGTCCTGCAGCGTATCCCACCACGTCTCCTCGATGCCAATGCAGTTGCGGTTTTGTCACCGCTTTTGCGTTTGTCCTGTTTATTTGTCAGGCAAATGGAAGAATTTTAACAAAACGCTCGGTGACCTTTGTTCTCGGCACTGCTTCTTGCCTTGCCTCTGCTGGTAGAGGGTGAGTACAGGGATAACATGTCCTGCTCTAGAAACAACACCCGGTAGCTGCTTAAGGTCTAGACAACTATGTTAGAGGATTAAAAGCAAGATTCAAACCTGGCCAGCAAATATTTAAAAGCTTCGAACACCTGTTGTAAAAACAGTTTCCTGTTAATGGGGACGGCTTGGGGGGGGGACACCCTGCCATTTAAAGAAGCAGCTGCTTCTCTCCGCTTGCGTTTCTTAACAGCCCCGAGGCAGCGCCAGTAAACCAGGCTCTTGCTCGCGGTCTGCCTGAGCTTGGCACAGCCCTGCCCTGCCTTGCCTTGCCCTCTCCCGCTGCAGCCGTGGGCCAGAGCTGATGCAGCAGACCCCGGTGCCGGGGCTGGACGTGGACTCCTCCCTGGAGCCATGCTGCCATAGGGTTTTGTCAGCACCAGAGCCACATTTCATTCAAAAGCAGCTGGGATCCATGAAGCAGGCAAGACTCATCAGGAGATGGAAAGGAAGTAAAGGATCTGTAAATAAATCCGGTCCTACAGAGTCTGGCGGTGGCAGCAGCAGCGTTTCTGCCAGGCTGCTCCCCCGTCCTCACCCGGTGGGGCTCTGGGCTGCAGCCAGGCCCGCAGAGTCTCCTCTGGGCTGGGGCGCAGCCCCTCCACCTCACAGCCACACACGTCCCGGGGCCCTCCCTCTCTGCAGGGCCCTCTGTCATCGCAGTGGGCTGATGAGGACAGCGGGGGGCATGGCAGGACATGGGTCAGGCCCGTCAGTGAGACAGGACAGCCGGGGACAGGTCCAAGTCCACCAGCAGTGGGACAGCAGGGACAGGGCTGTCACAGGCACCCCCAGCCCAGGCCTGGTGCTGGGGCTGGAGCCAACATGGAGGCCTGGAGGGAACCCCGGGGAGGCTGCCCAGGGCCGCAGGGGCTGAGGGTGCACTTGGGGTTCACACTGCTGCGTACAGCACAGCACAGTGCCCATACTGTCTGCCACCATCCTCTGGCAGGTAAACTCTCTCCAAAGGGGAATGGGCAGTAACAAGGTGCTGTTCATGGTGTTTGTAGCCCAGTGAGCGGGGTCCCTCATCCCTGTGTCTCCACTATGTCAAACGGTATTCGATACTTTCTGGGAGGTCAGGGTGACCGGACAGCAAGCTTAGTGCCACCTGCGCTGGCCCACACCCTGGCGAGCAACATGTGGGCCAGGGAAGACAATCTCTCCTAAAACCAGTAAAATCAGAGCTATCAACCCTCCGGTCCTCGCCTCCAGTCCATTTTGTGCTTACACTGAGAGCCCACCATGCTCTGCAAAACCTATCTGGTCACTTTTACTGTTTGCAGACTGTCCATCAACAAGAAGATGGAAACAACTTGCTCCTGGCTGGTTTGATAAGAAAAAAATATGCCTTGCAATGGGATCCAGCACTGTGAGCCTGCTACCACAGGGATGCAGCCAGACTGAGTATTCAGGACAGTTTTGTTTTGGCCAACCTTTGTTGCAACGAAAAACCCATCTTCCACAAATGATTGGAAAGTAAGTGGAAAAGCTCTGAAGCCCAGCTCTAGGAATATGCAGAGTTGGTTCAAAAGAATATTCATGAGTACTTTATTTTCTTTATACCTCAGATATCCAGCTCTAAAACTTACAAGTGAAATTCAGCCAAGTATCTTTCTGCGTGGTGAGGAGAAGCAGCAAATGCTTTTGTACTCCATGAGCTCAGGTGCACTGGAGGGTCACAAATTCTGAACCACTGAAAATTAAATTCTAAAACCCATCAAGATAAAATAAAATTCCTTGCAGGGGTGCTGGAGAGCTTGTTACAAGCAAAGATCAGAGCAGTGGAGTTTGCCATTTCCCCTACAACTGCACTAACAATAGGTCAGAAAAGGAGGAAATAACTTCCAGCTCCTATTCCATAATATTTTCATTTGTCACTCTGAATACCCTCTGGGCTTTCAACCTTGGACTCAGTTTGTGAGCTGCTCGGGCTTGTCAGCTGCACCAAGTGCCCAGGCAGAGAGCTTAAAGCTGCCTTCAGAGGAGACTCCCCACAGTATCCAAGAGCGTGGTGAGAAAGAGGACAAAACAGCCACTGAATGAGATGGAGCTGTACCTGTCATGGGCCCAGGAAGCAGACTGGAAAGATTAACGTTCTTAGGTCTAAACCCCACTGAGCAAGTTGTACTTCCTTATTTACTAGGAAATATGCTGATTGCACTAGTGTTTCTCAAAATATGGAGAGAAACTGGGTTTGCTGAGCTGGGACTCTGCTGAAGGCAGGTATGTAAGAACATAACAAATGCACCATACGTATTTCATCAAAAAAACCCCATGCCTCTCAGACCATTCTTTACTGCCATGCAAGCGATTTTAGTGTATGGAGGGCTCAGAGGGTGGGATGCAGGGATAAGAAAATGCCTATGGAATGAAAGTGTGCCAAGGAAGCAGCACTGCCAGAGCTGGTACAATGCAAAGTCACCCCAGATCTGAAAGGACTTGGTAGGTCGGGTGTTGTTCTGTACCTTCACAACAGTATTGATTCAGGCCACATCAACAGAGCAGGCATTTTCAGGCTGCATCTAATCTAACAAGCCCTTATGGGCTGCAGCCTGTTCTGTGTAGCTTCAATGGGTGTTGGAAGCCCACCATTCGTTCCTTGCTTTGTTTTCCTTGGCACAGTGCTGGTCTGGTCCTGACTCTGTGAGCACGTATCTGTTCTGCAACTAGGAAAAGAGACATTCCCTGCTCCGGGCTGCCTGCTTCCAAGCGTACCTCCTGTGCCACACCAGCACACCCAAGCGCAGAAAGCACACTCCCTTGCAAGTGTCCCTAAGCCCATGAAAACCTCTTCACCACTCTTCCCCCATACGTGCCGTAAGGGGCCTAACAGAGACAAGGGTAGTACACAGCAGACGGAGGTTCACCCTCTGGCAGATTGTTTGGTACCAAGAAGCCTCACATAGATTAAAGATATAGCAACAGAGCAGAGCCACACTTTACAGCTCGCCTTCAGAGGGGCGTATGTGCAGATGGAAAGAAGTGACAAATTTCTGCAGAACACATTCCTCTGGCAGACTGCTCTTAAAAAATGGAGGCAACTCAAAGCAGGTGGAAGGAGATGAATTGACAAAGTCCAGAGGACACTGTCAAAGGAGCTTGATAAATATAACCCATCATAGCATCAGGGGCATATGAATGAAGGACCTAAAAGCACATTGTCTAAGACTCAGCCATCTTGAATGCAGCCAGAGCACTTTATGCAACTCCTGCACTCTGTTTTCCACCTGCTCCGTTTCCCAGTTCGTCCAGGGGAGGAGGCAAAGAAGCTTTCTCATCAGATATTTCGCTCATCCTTATAAGCCCCTTTTCAAGCATGATCTGCTTTCCTGCTGTGTCTAAGGAGCAAGATGGGCAAATTTCTTTGCTCTCTCTGTTTCTGTTCTCCCACCAACAGGCTCACTGGGAAAGGTCCCCTGTGCCCAAAATGGCCCTCAGTAATTGCCCAGCCTGTCTCTGGGTAAAGATTGTCATTAGTCTCAGCTGACCCCAATAATTAACAATGTCCTGTATGGGAATGCTCTCCAGCTGTCACCTCTACGTAATCTGAGAAGGTCCCAGTAAGAGGAGGGTCTGTGTCTATCTGCAGGGGACAGATGATAAAACTGTTTGTTCATAGTCCCTGGGCAAATACATCCTGCCAAAGTGGTGGTGCAGCCAGGGGGGAAGGGAAAGGTTGTTTGATTGCACTGTCCTCACTACCAGCACCTGGAGTGGAGATTGCTCATTCTCTGATATAATGTTCTCAGCACTGTCTCCAAGCCAACAAGAGGGCAGGTGAAGAAGATGAAGAGCCATCAGCATGGCTGGGAGATGCTTGGGGAGGTTCCTGGCCTGCAGCAGGGAATAACTCAGAGCCCAGAAGCAGAGGTGACAGACAGAGAAAGACCCACAAGGAACTTGTTTCAATCCAGAAAGTCAGGTCTAATCCGAAAGGAAGATTTTTTTTTTTTTAGATGGTAGTTAATCCTGCTAGTCTTGTTCTAGTTTATTATTTTTGTGTTCTAATAAAACGCAGCCTCAGCCATTAGGAGCCTTCGGTATTTTTTGCTACATTAATCTCAAAAAACTGAATAGGAACACAAATGTTCCAGCCCAGGGCTCTGGGATTGCTGCTGCCTGCTGTGTCGAGTGCCCACATTCAGCCTGGTACTTAGTAACTAGCAGTGAATGTGGGGTCGGAGTCATGCTAGTGATTAATTTATCCCAGTACTCCAACCTGCGATTGCTTTATGTTAGCATGTTCTGTGCAAACTTAAAGGTATATGTGTTCAGGCAGCTCTCTTCTGAGGAAAGACTGCAGCATCTAGCATGTCTAAATGTACTCCTCAGTAAGGAAAAAAAGGTGACTCTTTGTCCCGGGGGTGCATTAACCGTAGTAGTACTCCTGACTGTGTTGTCCCTAGATCTTACAGGCTTATCTGGTCAATGCACTTCCTGCACAGGAAATACTGGTTTTGCAGAAAAAGGCATTAGCGCGTCAGCGTGAGGTGCTCTTTCTGTGTTTAACACTGACGTAACACTCCTGCTCAGTGAGCGTGAGGATCAGAGTTCTCATGCCTGGCAGGACACCAGTGGGTGCTCTAAAGCACTGGGACCCCTTGCATCATCTGTGCATCCCATTTCTTACTGTTGCTGACCCTGTCTCCACAGGGGATGAGCACAGTGAGCTCTGCAGTGCTCCTCAAGAAGATGCCCTGGGGGCAAAGAAAGCTTCCTCCCCCCGGATGCGGGGCACGAGGGCCACCTTTGTGGAGCATGAGCAGCAGGCACCTAGCCAAATTGGCCCAAAGGAGCCCTGGCAAGGGGCCATGCTATGCTGCAGAGGAAGGCAAAAAAAAACAACCCAGGGACACTTGTCAGTCCACCCTGGGGAAAAAAGCCTTCCTTCTCCCCAGCTGCAGGGCATAAGAGGCCATCTTCATGGTGCATAAGCAGCAGGCAGTAACCTAGCCAAAATGGACCAGAGGAGCCCTGACAAGTGGTCATGCTCAGTGCTGCAGAGGAAGGCAAAAAACCCCCGGGGACCAGTGCCGATCTGCCCCAGGGGAAAATTCCTTCCTGACCCCAGAGCTGGCGATCGGCTATTCCCTGAGCATGTGAGCAAGACCTGCCTCCTCATCCCACAGGCCGGTCACGCCTGCCAGGAGATGCCCAAGCCCTATTCTTCCTCAACCTGGAGCCATCTCAGGGGCTTCCAAGAGTGGCAAAATGCCCCCAGCCTGATTGACCTTGGGGGCAAGAATCCTTCCCGTGCCTGGCAGGACACCAGTGGGTACTCTAAAGCACTGGGACCCCTTGCATCATCTGTGCATCCCATTTCTTACTGTTGCTGGCCCTGTCTCCGCAGGGGATGAGCACAGTGAGCTCTGCAGTGCTTCTCAAGAAAGCATTCCCTTGTCTTGCCACTACTATCCAGCTGAAAAGGCCTGATAGCCTCGGGTACCTCCAGGGGTTGGTGGTTCTTCTCATCTCCTGCGGAGCTGGCATCTGCTTCTCAAAGGCTGAGGCAGGATTTCAATCCCTCAGATCAGCTTTGTACATGGCCCTGCTGTGAGCTGGCCTTGCAGCGGAGAGCCTCCAGCAGCCTCATCCAGCCTCCAGTCTTCCTCCCTCAGCCCCCTCCAAGTAATTCCACCAGCTCCTAAGGCTTCCTCTCGGATGTCTTCTGGCTGCCCCTGGGCCAGCTCTGTCCAAATGGCAAAGCCAGGCAGGCTGGCAGCAGGACATGGGAGGATGCCCCCTTTATCCTGCCCTTGGGCATTGTGACTGCTGCGTTGCCGGGTGGTGGCACAGTGACACAGGGGTGGCAGGGCCCCCACGGCCCCGCCCACTGCCCTTCCACCCAGCATCTTTTGGAGGAAAGCCTTTGGGGTGCTGGCCCCGAGGCAGCCCCTGTGCCCAGGAGGCCCGGTGGCTGTCCCTGCCCTTGGTGGCCATGCCCTGGGCACAGCTGCTGGGCATCCCTGATGCATCCTCTGCCACTCGGCTCCCAAGGACAAACCTAGTACTGTTACTCTTCTCTCAGGCCATGGCAGAAACCAACCCTGCAGCCCAGAGACCACCCCTAGTAGCCATCCCCTCTCTGCACCAGAGCCAATGTCCATGAGGCCACAGAGTGAGGAGGACCAGGGCCTTGGTCTGGCTGGACACAAACCCGTTTCTGGGGGTGTAAGGGGGAGTGATTTCAGCAGCTGCAGCCTGGAGGAAAGCCAAGGTGTAGCCAGAGCCATAGGTTGGGATGGACGGTGCCAATAGACTGCCATGGAAATAACACAGGTTTGAAAAACAAGTGAGAAGAGGTTACACTGGTGTGGTGGACAGGTTGGTCACTGTCAGACCCAGAACATTTGGATCCGTGCCCAAAGCACAGCGAGGCAAATAACGACTCTTCCAAACTGTAAAAATAGCTCATTGCTGCTATTGCCGTCACATCCCCTTTTCCCACTGAAACCAAGCTGCACGGTTGGCCGTGTTTATACAGGATACAAAGCACACTTCAGCCACAGGTAAAACTTTCAGAGCTCATTTGTGACTTTAACCTTTCTGAGAGTTATTTGCCTACCTCGATTTGTGGGAAGATGTTCAGATCATATCTAAAACCCTGGCAAATCTCTTTTTCCTTTAGGATTTAGTATTTTGAGCACTGAAATAGTAAGGAGGGTACTATTCTTGTAATTTTGTACATTGGTGCCAAAATTGGTATGTACATTCAAACTATGTAAATAAGGGTATTTATACCATATACATCCATTTGGTTGTGGTGATGCCAGAGGTGAAAGAAAGGGTTTTGGTTCCCTCTGCATGAACTTTGTAGAAACGTAGAGAGCATGCACAATTTCCTCACCATTCCTTACCAATGCACCAAGTGACATTTGCTACTACACTGTTTATGGTGAGGTAGTCTTCTTGGAAAGAAGTCCTGAATTGTTTTATGTTCTTTGCCATATTTTTCCTCGCACTTCAATAGCTCTTTTCCTTCTTTGGCCTTCATCTGTTGTTCAAAATGCTGCCAGGAGGTTGCTGGCCGCTCCCTGCATACACATTTGTCACTGAACAGATTCCCTTGTTCATGTCTAAGTTCCTGCTAGACAGGACCTCTGGGTGCTCCTACAGAAATGACCTCCTTAACAAACAAAGTGAAACATCCCTTTTGGCCTGGAGCATACATGAGCAGCATAACACGATCTCCTACAACTCCAATTACATTTTCAGACCTCTCTGTACACACCTGCTGCAGACTGGGTATCTCAAATCCACAAGATTGCTCTGTGGATTGCACAGGTGAACTTGCTCAAAACCATTGATTTAATTGGAGATCAATATACTGAAAATGGAACTATTAGTTTCTGCAAAGTGTGACACGCAGTGGCATTTAAGGCAGAGCTAAGTGGAATTGCTTCTATTGCATCGCACAGAATACTAACAGGAATTGATTTCACCCTGTGAAGGCCTGTGTTTTTTTATTCAATGGTTGAGGGGCTTTTTGTTGGTTGCTCCTGATTTTGAATGCTTTGCCTAATCCCATGTTTGAAGCAGATGAGAGGGAGAATCAGGAGACCCTGTGTAAAGTTAAACCAAGATTGCACAGGCAAGGAGGATTCAGCTCCAAAGACAGTGTTAGAAGCTGGAGCCCAAAGCAACTTCTACATCTTATCTCCCCCTCTGCCAGCTCAATGCTCTCTCTGAAGTGAGAGCTGCTCCAGTCAGATGTACAAAGCAGGAGGACAGCCTTGTTTTATGAGTGCATCACAGGACAACATACTGGAAGAATACAAGTTCTAGAAAAGCTGCTCATAAAGCCACCTACCTGGCACTTGCATGTCTTGAGGACTCTGCTGGTCTCTCAAGGCTCCTTGTGTGAGGTGGCACTTTCATCCTCACTTCTCAGAGAATTTTCCTTCCAGGATACTGCAGGCAGGGTCTGACAAGAAAAGCCCATATAAAACCTGTCTGAGATAGATCCTTTGACTACCAATCAAGGAAGAGGATAAATGGCTGCAAATGAGCGATGTTACCATCTTAAGAATGCAAACCACATGTTCAGAAAATGAGCGAACAGTTAGCAGTGACTGGGCTCAGAGAACTAGGACTGAGATAGGAACTTATAGTCTTTCCCATCTCTGCTCAATCCCAGCCTGGGTCAGCAAGGGTTTGAGCCTGCAGAGCACCTCCTGAGCATCGCTCAGGGCCCACAAGTCATACTGAAGAATATTGCAGGATGCATCTGTCTGAGTTAAGACCCTAAAAATCTAATCCAGTGCCCCCTGGGGTTGGTGGAAAAGCTCCCAGTGAGACTCCAGAGTGTTTGCTGACTGCAGGCCCAAGCCATTTGCTGGCTGCTCAGCAGCCATGCACTGAAGTCACCAGCATATAGTGGTGCTCTCAGTTTTCCCCACGCTACAAATAAGCTATCATGATCTGCCTGACATCCCTGAAGTCCACGTTAAGAACTAATTGAGCCCAAGATGCCAGACTCCCATTTTGTTGAGGAGATGGTGCATTTAGGTAACAGCTCAGGCACACAGAGGCAGTCAGAGGGGAAGCTCATATAGCTGCTGCTGCTGTTATCCTATTAACCAAAAAGTGTAAGTCCAGCCTCATAGGCAAGGAATAAGATCACTATGTCTTGAGATATTTTTTCTCTCTCATCTAATGATGATTTGCTCATCCTTTTCTTTCGTTCAGAGAATATTCATTAAATAGGGAACAGAAGCAGGTGGCAGCACTCTAGTTTGACACCTGCTGCAATCCAGAGGGGACTCATTTCTTTGCTCAGTAAAGTTTGTCTTTCCCACGTCATATCTGTTCCACTGTGTCCCTTTGTCCTCTAATGCTGTAGGAGCTCTCAGGCCCATCACTAACTGGGTTAAACAGACAGCTAAGAGTAGGTTTAGTCACAGCTTTATCTCGTCAATCTGGGGAGGGCTCAAATCTCACATTGTTGGATGCCCTTATCTGTGATTATGCACACATCTTTCTCCTGTATTGCGAGACTAGAGGAAAACATGGCTCATTTTTTGCATCCCCTGAGGCTGGAGTCACACTCCATTCACACTCACAAAAGCCTAGAGTCACTCCATTAGTTAGAGTAATTCCAGCCTGCCCAAAATCAGAGGGGAGCCAGGCACCAAGTGGGCAGGGAGCGAACCTCTGCTGTCAACAGTTGGAAAGAAAGAAAATAATCCACTCCGTTGATTACGTTCCTAACACGATGCAAGGCAATATTTTGCAATAATCTTGCTCAGAGTGTTTTCCACAGACACTCGCTCTGGTGTGAGCTGCTGTGCCTGTTCAGCTGCTGTCAAGTATTTCCATAGCTCAGCTCTGCAAAAAAAGAGAGACATTAGTGTCAGTGTTGAAAAATTCATACTCAGATTCACTGCTTTAGCTTGCCAGGGATTTTAAGGACAGAACAACGGACCGTTATGACTATCTAGCCTGATCTTCCTGATAACCCAGGCAAGGAAAGTTCGCACCAGGATTTCTACATCAAAGCCAGTGACTGGCAGCAGAAACTGGGTGTTTGAAAAGGACACGGGACCTCAGTTCAAAAGACTCCATACCCATCTCTCAGTAACCTCAGTGATTTAAGTACTGCCACTGCCCAAATGTGAGCTTTATTTCTATTTGAATATATCTAGCTTTACCTACAGCCAAATTCCTGTTATTTACGGATTTTACAGGGTAACTTCTATTAAGTTACATCATTTCCTGCAATGACAAATTAACCTACTGTTTTAGCAGTTATAGATCATACCTGCCTGTCAAAAAAGGGAAATTAGAAGGCATTTTACCTGACAAAAGATGAGTTAGAGATTGCAGGTTGCCTCTGCCAAGTGCAAGGACATTGATACTTAAAGCAGTGGAAAGTGTAGGAACAGTGCTTTTGTGGTGGTTGTGAAGATCATGATTGATACAGGTGTAATCCAACGAAGGAAAAATGATTGATATGTTTATTATTTGAAGTTAAGTTTCAACCATTTTGACTCAGCCTTAAATGCATTAGGCTTTATTTCCACTTAAGGGAGACACTGCTCAGCTAATTGCATTTGGAGGCTGTAGGCTCTGACTCTGAATTTAGAGAAGGTCCAGCTCCGAGAAGCATGGAGTACTTCCCAGTAAGAAATTAGTCAGGCTCTACAGCGTCACAGCCTGTTTCTGTAATGAATGACGTTCAGGAACATGCAGCAGCAGTTTCCTTCTAAATGGGATATTGTTTCAAGAAAAAATTGAAATAGAAAAATGAAATCTCTTTTTCTACATTTGTAAGGCTTTTTATCCAAACAACCCACCATAATCACTATCAAATGTTTTGTCAGACCAAATCTCATTTTTCATAGCAGAAAAAAAAAAAAGGCTTGGGCTAAAAAAAAAAAAAATCACCTAGCAAGGGTTAAATACCCTTTTAATTTCTCACTGTGTGCTCTCTAATCAACACAGAGTTATCAGCTGACCTTCCCAGATTTTTAAGACAGTCCTTTAGGAATTCATGATTAATGCATAATCTTCTTCATGAAGCAGTTCCTGCTGCAACACCAACATACTCACAAAGGTTAGTCAACTAATGAGACTTCATCACAAAACCTGTGAATGAAAGGGAGGAGGGAGATGATTTATTTAAGTGAGTAAATGGCTGCAAACAAAAGAGGGCATCTTCAGCAATTCCTTAATTTATTTACTTCTTAAGAAAAAATGTTCAGTTTCCTTTAAGGATGACATATATATGACAGGATTTCTTTTTAAATGCTATTTTGTTTAATAAATCATGTAAATTCCAGCATGTAAACTAGAGCATTACAGACAGGCTTGTAAATAATTAACTGCTCGTTTGCATGAAGAGGGAGAAAATACCCAATTCAGCAAATCAGGCAGGAGACTGATTGTTTATCCTCATGAGGAATAAAAGGTTGGGTCCTAAAATTCTTGTGGGTTTGCTGGTGTGAGGAGGGAGGTTTGGTTTTCTGGGGGGGTTTTTTTGCTCAGGATATTGGTTTGAGATGTGAAATCTAGTGAGTTTTGAGCTGGCTAGTAAGTACCCCTCTATGTTTAAGCTTTGCAAGAGGGTGATAATAAAGCTTTTCCTGCACTTAAGGTTTCTTGTTTGGGACTTTTTTTTTTTTTAATTTTTCTGGCACCCTTTAACTCAACTTTCTGCTTTGGGAGTGATGGGGTAGGAGACATGAGCAGTAAGGTGATGCTTCTGGTAAGCAGAAGCTAGTGGTAGTAAGAACAAGACTGAGTGTATGTAGGAATTATTAACAAATATGTGAATCCACACAGTCATCCTAAAACCTAAGAACTGAATGTGTCTTTTTGGGGCATACTCTACTGGCTTTAGTAGAGTAAAGGAAATAGTTACAATTCTCACAATGATGGTGCCTTCAGCAATGAAAGCATTCAGGACTTCAGAGAAATCTGTGTAGAAAAAGCTCCTCAACATATTTGTCAGTATCTTGGAAAGCACTATGACCTTTATTACGCTTGAATTTCAGGAACAATGGGGTTTGGTGTTGCTGGGTGAAGTGTTAAGTCGGTTAATACTAAAGCTAAAGATACTAAAGTTTTCTGTGATGCTGGATCTTGTTCTCTCCCCCTTGAAGCTTCTAGTCTTTGAACCTGTTATAACAGTAGCCTCTTATTTGGACAATAAAAACAACTAAATAGGGAGTTACACAGACTGGAGGAAAAAAATCTGCTTTGCCTTTGCAGGGCTTTCTGCATAAATGCCTCTAGACACATTAAAGTGAAATATGCCAGTCAAAGGTGCTACCTTCGCAGTTAAATTGCCGTGATGCAATTTATTTGTCAGAATCACAAGGTGCTACCAAGCCACTTACTGTAATATCTCAGTGAAAATAATAAAATTATCAAGAAGCAAAACACATTAGAAAGCAAAACTTGCTGTTGCCTAAAAAAGTCCTTAGGTGCTCCGGCCCTTACTGACCAAACACTGTTACTGCCTCTTAGGCAGCAGTTGATGGCTCTGTAATGCATGTGCATATTATTTATACCAATCGGAAACTGGATATGGGAATGAATCATAGTATCATGCCAGGCTGCCTGTAAAATGGGGTGTTCTTAGGAAAAACAGCATCTGCAATGTATCTTTGGTGTAACAGAGCTGTATCTATCAGCATGACAAAGTTCTGCATTTCTGCAGTGCCAAGTAACTAAGGATTTAAAGGCAGTATCTAAACATTGATTAGTCTGTGGCTAATTATGGAACAGTCTGGTAGGACAGTGTTACTAGCTGCTGCCTTTGGGGGACAGAAATAGGCTAGTGAGGTGATCTGGGGATAGAGCAAATATCTGGCAGGGCTGTGATAAGTGTTTACACCTGCTGATGCATGGTATATAATCTGTCCTGTTTTGCACACCTCTAGCTGGAGGGCTGCAGCACCTGAAAGTGCTTCTCAGCCTCTGAGATACCTGTGACATGTCCCTTTAGGTAGGCAAGGTGTCACCGCAAAGGAGAGCAGTGTCAGGATCCCTGCGCTGTGCATGGGGGGCAAATCAAGATGGGGAGGTGTGATTTGTGCAGAGTCCGTGTCTCCTTAGCCCCAGTCTAATGCATTCACAGCATCCTCTGCACAGGTTTCCTTGTGAAATCCCTTTCTTTGGGAGCTCTGACAGGCTGAAGCCTGGTACTTTGGTTACGTAAATACCTGTATCCGATTCTCTATAGCATTTTGTGTGGCGTTGTGCTTTCTCTATTCCCTCCTTCCACCTGCTCTTCCAAGGGGACCATAGTCCTGCTAGTGAGATCAGTCTGTTGCTATGGAAATCTTTGTCACAAATGAAGACTTCACAGCAAGGCGGTGGTATTAAAACCAGACATTTACATATGCCTCTGGCTCTAGGGGGGATTTGGGTCTTGTCACTGAGTGCAGTGAAAGATGCAGCGGCTTTCCTGTTCCACCCAAGGTGGTGCTGGCCAGGGAGACACAGGGTGGTGGAGGCACCCTGTAGAGGCAGCCAGGGAAACCTCACCAGCTGTGCTGCATGCCTTTTGCATCTGTCTGCTGGAATGTGGGTCAGCAACCAGTCCTGCAGCATTAATGCCTCCTCTTCAAAACGCACTTGAGCTTTTCCTCTGAAGCGCTGTGCTGCAGAGCAGCAATGTCAGCAGCCAGCAGAGTGAAGTCAGGGAAAAGTATTGGAAATGGATATGTAAGGAGGGCAGTTGTTGAACCCACACATGCTGCAGGGGCATGCAGCCTCCTGAATGTCAGTGTGGGGGATTAAAACTTCCCCCTGGGAAGGGGGTTAGGGGTAATAGGAGGAATGCAAATATGCCATCTTCATGTTACTTCCCCCTAAGCGTTACTAAGTTTAGCTGTATCACTTCCAAGAAGAACTGCTCATCTAAATCCCAGGACCCGGCTTTCAAAATTTCAGCATATCCCCTGTACTGCAAAATCAAAGCTTCTTCCCTGCTGAATACACCTTTGATCAGAACTGTGAGAAATATTTGCAACCATGTGAAACTTGAATGATTTGGGGTTTCATTACACACTTGAAACTCAGACCATTTTCATCAAAGGCATTGCTAAAGTTCACCAACCCTCTAACAGAACCTTTGATGGTTTATGGCTTGTGTTTTGTGTGAAACTTGCAGGTTTGCTAGACTTTTTTTAAGTGAAACTAGCTGAAAGTGGCTTTGACTGCATTTTCAGAACTTAGAGCCATAGAAAAAACAGCCAGCTAAATTTTGTTGCATTTACAGCTGCTGCATGCTGTAATCTTGCCCTAAAGGGTAATTCTGCTGGAAACCACTCTTCAGGGTTTGTGGTTGTACCTGGGTGAGAAGGTGGCAGAGAATACTGGTATGGCTGTCCTCTGCTCTTGTCCCCACCAGCTTGGAGGTCCCATGGCAGCAACAGGGCTTGGCATTTCCAGGTGCCAGGAGGTTTGGCATTTCTCAGTGCTGACAAGTACCTCATCCTAGATCAGCCTGGGAGGCTGCACCTAACCTTCCATCAGAGCACTTGTGAGGTCTCAGTTTCTGGGAACATGGGATTCCCTGGAGTCCAGCCTGTCCTTGTCCTGGCTCTCAGTCCCCAGCAGAGTCTTCATCATCTCTGATGGTTTAGTCCCCCAAAACATCACCCACTCCGTACTCCCTTGCCTCATTACTAAATTTTGGGCCTCCTCTCCCAGTCTGCTATAGCCACGCTTCCATGGCCTGTGAGCTGTGACCTGTTGCTCCTTGTACAGGACTGTGCTCTCACTCTTGGCAGTGAGGTTCCTTCCCAGATTGGCAGCCAGGGCTGTTCTTGACTCTCCTCATCCCAGAAACAGTCTGGGCCAGGCAGAGCGGGTTTTCCCTGTTCCTTTTCATCACTGGAGGGGAAGGGGGATCTCTCACTGAACACAAAATGCTCCAACTACAGCATTGTCTGGTCAGCTGCTTAAACTCTGCTCTCCTGCTACCTTTGCTAAGTAGCAGTGAGAAGCATGAGGGAAAAGCAGTAGCTTATAATAAAGGGCCAGAGTAGATGGATGAATGTTCTATTTGCTATTTGCACAGGCATTCGTTGTGTGTGTATTGTATTTGCAAGTGCGTGTTCTCTTCTGGAAATCATGGAAATGTTCAGAGCAGTGTTTCCTACCTGGCACCATTTGCAAAACCTTCAGAAGTCAGAGCAGCCAGAGCCTCTGTTACATGTTTCCATTCCACCTTTTTAATTTATGGATCTGACTTCCCTTTGGAAGAGCTTGGTTTTGGTTAACCCTTGGTCCAAAGGCACAAACCTGAGGAAACTGAGATGTCATTCTTCTCTTCTGGGTTGGAAGAGAGCTGGGAGAGTTACGTTTACATTACATATGTCTACCTGAGAAGCCTTTGTATGTTTGGATGCAAACTTTTGATTCAACTGAAATATAAGCCTTGGAAAATCATGTATGTAACTGCAATACAGCAAATGCTGGTACCCTGCTGCCAGGGGCAAGTGCTGCTGGGACTGCCCCAAGGGATGCCAGAAATGTCCAGCACATTGTACTTTCTGTAATATGTAATTTCTATGCCATGAAACTTGACCCTTGTCAAGATTTCCTTATCTTCCACAAGCAAAGTACCAGTACTTTGTTTTAATTAGGGGTGTGCTTAGCTTGAATCAAAGCATCATGCTTTGAAATGCAGCATTTGGTTTCAAATGTGAACTAAAATGGCACCTTTCTGGTACTGATAGTGCTGTGAGGGCACTGTTTGCTTCTTTCTCTACCTTTTTGTCCAATTGTTTGACCACCCCAGCCCACATGAGGCAGTTGCTTCTTGTCTCAATGAAAGCTGCAGTGCATTAGAATCATAGAATTATAGAATCATTAAGGTTGGAAAAGACCTCTAAGATCATCGAGTCCAACCATCGACCCAACACCACCATGCCCACTAAACCATGTCCCTAAGCGCCTCATCTACATGTCTTTTAAATACTTCCAGGGATGGGGACTCCACCACTTCCCTGGGCAGCCTGTTCCAATGTTTCACCACTCTTTCAGTAAAGAAATTTTTCCTCACGTCCAATCTAAACCTCCCCTGCCGCAACTTGAGGCCATTGCCTCTCGTCCTATCGCTTGTTACTTGGGAGAAGAGACCGACCCCCACCTCGCTACAACCTCCTTTCAGGTAGTTGTAGAGAGCGATGAGGTCTCCCCTGAGCCAGTTATAAGCTCTCCCCATTATAGCACAGTTCAGAGCACTCATCTGTGGTGAAGAGCAGAGCTGTAAATAAAGCCCTGGGGAAGTATGGCAGCAGACTGGATCATGAAACAGAGGGTCCTCTGGCTTTGATGGGCTCCCCATAATGCCTTTCTCCTATGGAGAAAAGGCAACTGCGGCATGGACACCACACAGAGCACCTCTGACGCACAGCACACTACCTCTGAGATGTTACCCCAGCATGCAGGCTGCTGCAGCAAAGGGAGCTATTGAGTTTCGGGGCGAGCAGAAAAGCTTGCACCTGCTCGTGGTGCTCGTATCCCCCACAGTGCTCAGGACCTGTTGCTAAGCCCTTCTTCCTTAGATGTGTCTGAGTGCAGTGAAGCAGGCAGCCAGATTGCCCAGGGCTACCGACACCGCCTCTAATGAGGTGATCAGGGACATGACCTCCCTGTTGCTGATGTTAACATACAAAGCTGTCAGGAGCAAACCTGATTTGCATCATCTGAAGTGACGTGAGAGCAAAGCGAAGTCACATGTCCTCATTAGGAAGCTCAACAGATAGAGATGAAAGTCATAAGGGACAGTAAACTCTGCAGGGCTTGTTTAGTTAACATGGTTACAGCCCGCCTCTCCATGTGTATGTCCTTCTCTCCCATTACAAGAATGCTTTCCTGCTTTATGCCTTTTCTTTTTTATGCCTTTCCTCTCCATCAGAAGGAAACTACACTGATTTACTACATCTAATCCTCTTAGGCTGACTCCTCTCAGCACTGTACTTGTGCTGTGAGTGACCACTGCTTTGTATAATAGCCAAACGTAACAAATAAATAACAAGCAAGTGGCAAGAGATAGGCTAGGCCTTACACCAAAGCAAATTCAAGGCTGAATTTGTTGAGTCTGCACTGGAGCAGGCAGTCAGGAAATATCATTTGTATCTTTGTCCACCTAGGGCATTGCATGTCTGGTGGATCCTGAGCTCTCTCTACCTCCCCAGAAGTCAGAGGAGGCAGATGGTGCTTGTGGAAGCCAGGTCAGTGCTACGCAATGTGGACATGGCCAAAAACTTTTTGCCTGGCATCCTAATGAGATAAAAACTGGGAAAAATTTTTTTTAAATGGCTCTTTAACTGCGTCTCAATAAACTCCCCATTGCTCACTTCCAGTTAACGTTTGAGGACTCTTAGGTGAGGTTTTCAGACACTGGCTGTCCCCAGCAGGTCTGCAAAGTTGCACATACCCAAAGCTAGAATACTGTGGAGCTGCAGCAGCTTGGGAGGGCGTTCATTTGTGTGAGCAATGCCCCAAGTGGGTTGAAGCCTTTGCATGTGATGCTTGTTGAGCATGGGCTTTGGGAGGTGCAGCCTTTGCAGCCGATGGCTGTCTGCATGAGTGCACTCCTGGCCCATTACAGACATACTTTTCTGCCTTGGAGATGTCCCTTCAAGAATGAGGATTTGTAGCAGGTGTCTGCACGCACACACAAACAGTGCACAAACATTATTGTGGGAGTGTGTTTTTTATGTGTGGAAGCATAGGAGAAATTGCGTCAGACTAGGAGAAATTGTCCTGCAAATCTGCACAGCTCCTGCAAAAATGCACAGGGAAATGCAGGCAGCAAATGTAATAGTAGGATGAGGGTCAGTTAGTGTTAGTCAAGCTGATCTGAAGTAGTGAAATGAAGAGGGACAGCTTCTGTGTTACCTCCAGGATGCTCTGCATGCACTGGGATGCATGAAGGAGGGCATCTTGACAAAGCAAGCTAGAGATGTGAGGGCATTATGGACTTCTTAACCTGGCAGGAAACACTAGCAAAAAGGCACAGGACATGGTCCAGCAGCCCAAATTAACAGCTCAGTATGGATTCTGGGTATTTAGAATACACAGAAGCCCTTGCTCTCACCTAGTTACTGTGGATGTTAGTTGAGCTGATGAGATCAAAGCCAGCAAGGGACTGGCTGCCTGAACTGCATTCCTGCTAGATCGCTACTTAAAGATGTGATTTGGCCAAGCAAGGGCTTAGCAAGTAAGAAAGGAGAGTGCATCTGAGGAACTGTAAAGGAAGGGAGAAGGTCAGGCGTGCAGGAGGGAACTGGTGATACCAGTGATGATCCTAAGACAGCTGGAGTGCCAGGAAGGGTGCTAAGACTGATTGGAATCAGGATCTGAAAATTGGGGCTAGGAGAGAATTTGTGAGGAAAGTTAATAACTAACTTTTACTGTCAAGGCTGTGTCCCAGAATAACAATGGAAGTCTATGTCAACAGCAGCAAAAGGCAATGAAAGAACATTGCACAATATTGCATGCATGCAAGCTGGAAAATGGAAGAGGGCAGCGAAACATCTTTTATCCGCTGCTCAGACAGTGCTGTGTGATCCCATATGTGACAGTTCAGGGTGAGGCCACTCCAACTGAAGCATATAGCTTATAGCTGCGCCAGGTTTTGTGTGGGTGTGCACACATAACGTGCATCCAGATTAGCCGCAATGTGTGTGTGTGGTTGCTAACTAGTGTGTGCAAACCATATGGCATGTGAGAGCAAGTCAGCACATGCATTCTCAAGAGGGCAGTCAGAGAAAGCAATCCTCCCCTCCCACTGTGAAGAATTTGTGCCCTACCTTATACCAGAGGAAAGAAATTCAGAAGGAACTACAAGAAAAGCAGCCGGTCCACTGGGAGATGAATGCCTGTCAGACTTGGAGATTAAATGGAAGCACGACAAATCTGGATTGTTCCTGCCAAAACCAACTTTGATTACTTTATAATTCAACATGTGTTACCAGCTCCTATTATTAGAAAGCCAAACTTCCTCCACTGTGGGAAGAGGCTGAGATGGAGCTTTCTAGCCTTGTGTAAGTTAATTACAGTACACATGTTAAAAGCAGCATCTGTCTTAGTCAATCTAGTTCATTATTGCAGCACTTTATTTTTAGTTATCATCAAGGTGAAGGATGACACTAATATAAGTGGAGAGCTTCCCGCAGATCTTGCTCAACTATGTATTCTCAAAAATCAGCTATGCCAGATCTGGAAGGACGTTTTCTCCTGGAGCTGGGCCTGGTGAAGCCCTTGATGGACTTGTAGGAAAAGAGTCTTTGTAATGTGCTTTGACTACAGAGTTACAACAAAGATACCGAGACCTGGCTATTAAAATCAGCTATGAAAACACTAGGGTTGTTAGATCTTTGTGGTACTCCAGTGGCCAAAATTTTTGATGCTCCACTTCTATTCTGAGCTCCCTCTGATGCAAGTGTTTCTGGCCTCATGACTGAATGCTTTGATTTATCACATAATAGCACCCTGTTCTTTCCCTTATGTCTAATTCTGCTGCCTGGTGTTATTTCAAATCCTGGACAAGATCTACAAAGTGTGAGTGTCAGGGTGACTCTGACAAAGCCAACAAAAGCATGCCAGATGAGTTTTCTTTGCAAATGTGGAAAGCTTCTCCTGAACAACTGAGAGGTCTTGAGATCTGGCCTTGGCTAGAAGCTGAAAGTATGGCAACAACTCGTCCCTCCTGCTTTAGGGCCAGTGGACTGGTGTGGTGCTGGTGTCACACAGGAGGTGTGGAGTTAGCATTCGTGATATGTTTGAGTGCTCTTGGCTGCCACAATGCTGATGGAGCTGGGAGGCTGGCACTGACACCATTCCTCGTGAGATGGAGGCCTGGGGAAACCTCGGTTTGCTTTCTATTCACAGCACAAATAAAAAGAAGCTGCCTCCTTCCCAAACTAAAATGAACAGGTAAACAAGAAATGAAAAATCTTGAGCAGAAAAAACCCTTCCCTTCAGGTTTTAAAGCAGCAGCCAGGCAGACCAGCAGCACTCAGAAAGCCCAGTTAATGAGCAGCTTGGAGAAGCAGCAGTTTGATGGCAATGACTTTCTCCAGGGATGTTCCTTGTGGACCCGATTTGCGCTCTTACAGCCAGGAAACCTAGTTAGGTGGTGATGGAGAATGGAAAGAGCATTAACAGATCCTTATCAAATCTAAAGCAGTAATACTCCATGGACCTGTGTTTGTTCTCATAAGAACACTTCTCAGAGGTCTTGACTTCCTGAGCTTGTATTTGTAAGAGCCTAACTGCTAGCAACGTATCTTCTGTGTGCGGTTTCAGCAGAGGTATTGCAGGTGTGAGCTGTGGTTTTTGTGTGACAGACGTGTACACAGACACCTTGTGCAGCACATCTGGTATCTGTTTACCAGATCAAAAGGAATTCTAAATGGGCTGACTAGCTCTCTGTCCTGTAGCAGCATGGTAGCCTGATGCTGTCTGATAAGAGATCAAACTTCCCTGGGTTTTGTGCAAGGACCACTTCCAGTGTGGGTTTGCCATTCTTATGATTCCTGTCTTTTGCTTTGCTACTTATCTTTCCAGAACTGACAGAACAAAATGTAGCTGGTAAAGCGATGCCTGACTCTTTACTGTAAAGTTGGATTTTAAATGTACAAAGGTCATCAGAGGGTGGCCATGATTCCTGATGCTTCTTCCCCACCTCATCAGAAGGAAACCCCCACCATCACCACTTCTCCAGATCAGGAGAACACAGGCCTGGGCACAACCACCGAGTGCCTCTCGCTTCTCCAGGCCCGCACGCAGGGACTGAAGCCAAAGCAGTGTCATGCTCCATGGTTACGGCACTTGCTGGGATGCACTGACTCTCTGTTCACCTCCTTCCAGCTGTGAACCCAATATGGACTTATGGTTCATGTGTGATGGGGCATGCAGTTTGCTCATAGTAAGAAGTGACGTCTCCAGGTTACTCTGCAGAGATGAGAGGTGTGAACATACAGGTCAGGTATTAAGAGAAGCTCTTTGGGTATTTCTGACTAGCTGGAGCAGCGGCTCTTGAAACACTTTGAGGAGTCAAACACTCTGAAATACTTTGAGGAGTAGAATCATAGAATCATCAAGGTTGGAAAAGACCTCTAAGATCATCGAGTCCAACCGTCAACCCAACACCACCATGCCCACTAAACCATGTCCCTAAGCGCCTCATCTACACGTCTTTTAAATACCTCCAGGGATGGTGACTCAACCACTTCCCTGGGCAGCCTGTTCCAATGTTTAACCACTCTTTCAGTAAAGAAATTTTTCCTCATGTCCAATCTAAACCTCCCCTGGCGGGGAATTTACTATTTCATGAGTAATCACAAAATACTCTGAGGAGCCACCAGCTGGCTTTCCAGACAAAATGCAGGCAAATTAGGCTGGCTAGGAGGGGAATTAATGTTCCTTGGGACACAAGCAACATGAGATATAGTAGCCCTGCCCCCTTCAGTCCTTCTATTTGAAGTGGGCCTGGGCCCACTGTCTCCAGGATCAGTACCACAGGAACAGCTGGAGCAAAGCAATCTTCATGAGCAGTAGAGCTGTTGTGTCCAACTCCCACTGACTACTGAGGGAATGTGTTTATTACAAAACAATTAATGGTTGTGTGATTAGAGAGAACTATTGCTCAGTGGAAGAAAGCTTCAAAAGGTCACAGTTGCTGTGTGTTTACTCCCAGGAGGTCTGCGAAGCCACTCTGGTATGAGGGATGGGGAACACCATGTCCTTGCTCACTGGGGGGAACAGCTCCCACAGCCTGCATGAGGCTCATCTTGCTGCATCTCCTCATCCAGCTCTGCCTATCCCTCCAGCCTTGCGCTGGGGTGACCTGAGTATGAGGGGAAACTCTGTTCTTCCCATGGCTTGGCTGTTCTTTGGTGAGTGGCCATGGTGGCTAGGGTTCCTGTTGGTGCTGTAGCCGCTCAGCACGCCAACCGTCCCGGGCAGCCAGGCACGCAGCTGCTGCTAGCATTGTGTGTGTGCACCCGCGCACAGCGGGGGTATTAGACTTGACTTTACTGTTCCTGTAAGCCAGGGGGAGTGAATGACATGGTGAAAATGCCTCTGCTCAGCATGAGTCTTTGTAGTCCTGCAGCCCAGGGATAAAGTGTTCAAACGCACACCCTGAGGGAGCCTTCTCCCATCTGACATGAGCTGGAGTCCTTTGCAGAGATTCCCCACCTGTGACTGGATGCCTACCCTCCTCCTCCACTCCCCACCGCACTGAAGTGGCGCCAGGTGAAAGCAGATGAAAGATTGCTTCTCATTTGGTAACAAATAACTTCCAAGCCCATCCAAGAGACTTTCAACTTAACTGCTCTCTTTGCTCCTTTCATGTCTTCTCTTTGTTTGGCAAGAGCGCTAATGCAAGCTCCAAATAAGCATCTGTACTCATAAGACATGAACAAATAGGGAAAGGATAATAATATCCAAAGGTTTTACAGGAGAGGTTAAATCGGGAGCCAGACTACAGAGACTGCTGAATAGTGGTTTGCTTGACTGATGTTACAAATGCAAAAGACAAAAATCCTTGGAAAATGCCTCTGAGCAGTGATTGCTTTCTCAGAAAGCCTTGCAATTAGGCATGAAAGGAGTCCTTCCAAGCTTCTAAGATGCATGAAAGATGTTATTATGAAATAATTAAGCTACATGGAATAACTTGAGATCCACTCTGTCCCCTACCTCCCCATCTGTTGAGGTCTTTATGTAAAGGCAATGTAACAGGTCTTAGCAGCCCTCAGACCATTTGGATGGTCCTGGCTCCCTGCTGCGCTGTACCAACTGCCTGCAGTACACACTGCCCTGCCTAAACTGGACAGGAAATGTGAAATGAGCTTTGTGTGTTAATAGCATCATCCTAAGGTACAGGCCTGCACAGCCAGAGCCCTGATAGCACTGACTCCTGACCTCAGGATCTATCTATGACCTCAGGATGCATTTTCCTTGCACAAGTTAGTCACATTGCACACACAACGTAGGGAGCACCCAAGTATACATGGTGGCCAGCATCTCTGTGCTTCTCCAGGGGTCTTTTGTGTGGACTGAGCATTACACTGCTGAACACAGAAATGACAAGACTGGATTAATTCATTCTTAAATCCATTCAGTAGCTGATTGGTATCTTCTCCTATTCATCTTTTCCATATTTACTCTGCTGCTGAGAACTGTCAGCCAGTGTTTTTTCAAGCAAATGTGATACATGATTGTGTGTTTCTGGAAAGCTAAAAAAGAAAGATTCAGTAGCTTGAAAACCCACAATGGTGTCAGTGCTGAATTTGAGGTATTTATTAGAGTAAGTCTTTCCTTTTTCTTCCCCCTTACTGCACGCTCCATGGAGACCAACTCTCCGTGTCTGCCCAGAGAGGCACAGGCTAGTCCAGAGCAGCTCCATTGGTGCTGAGGGCCTGTGAGGTGTGAGTGGCTGCAGGCAGCGATGCAGGAGCTGTGTCCCCATAAGACGGCTGCCCTGAGAGCTGGGACTTGTAAGCATGGACATAGCTGCAGGCACAGCGATATATGGGATTTTTTCACTCCCACCAGCCATCTGATATGTTCCCTGCAATGAAACCCTGGCTCACATGCAGGAGGATGTAGCAGGGTCAGACTTACACCCCTTAGCCAGCCTGTGCTGCCAGCCAGCGCTGGTGTGTGTGGCACAGGGGTGGCCTCCAGCCCTGGGACAGCGGGTGCCCTTTCACAGGCTGCCTGATGGCCAGGCACTTCATTTCCCCCTGGATCCCATCAGGACTGAGCCTGGTGCTGTGTTCTCCATGGCTCAGATGTGAGTGCTAGGAGATGAAACTGTGCTGGGGAACTCTTTTACTGATGGCTGAGAAGGAACCACACTGTCACTGGTGTAGGGGGTCTGTGTATTCCCTCCCACTGTCCTCATATCTGGTCAGCTTTTAAACCCCACACAGTCAAGCCAGAACTCTGTAAATGGCCTCATTTGTTGACAGAAGGAATGAGCAATACAATTGCACTACACAGCTATAAACTGAATTATTAAACCTACAGAAGCCCCATAAAACCAATGAACTAGCAATTCATATCATTTGACTCCCAGTTCCACTCCGGAAAAGAATTAGGCAGGGCACAATCCTGCTTGGTACAGAAAACAAGGATTTCCCATGGAGTCCAAGCTCCGGGATTACACTTGTGACTGCTGCTATTTCTTAAATCTCCAGCCTGTTACAACCTCTCTTTCTCCTCCAAGCCGAGTGTCAATATGTTCCTGGTATGTTGTTATCCTTAGCTTAATCTGTCTCAGATCACGAGAGCTCACACCTTTCCACCTATGGCTGGAGATGCCTGTACAGTGGAAGGCTTGACTGAGTGTAGAGATCATCAGTATCTACAGTGAGCACTGGCTGAACTGGCACAGCTCTCATGGTCACGCTATTAGAGATGTCTTATGGCTGTAGCACCTGCTGTAACAAGCAGAGGCGCTTAGTCTCATTTCACACCATAGCTTCCAACCCTCTCCCTTTCCTTTGCTGTGGGTCTGCTTTTTCTTGGAGACTGGGGTAGTTAACAGAGCCAATTCCATAAGATCTATCTTCTCTTTGGAAAGCCATCATCACTAGTGACTAGAAGGTCTCTCCAACCTATCCGTTCCTCCAGGAGTTCCTCCCAAGGATAAGGGACTCAGACCTGCACAGAATCTTGTGCTATTGCCGCAAAAGCCATGAGATGCTGGTGTGAACACCCAAACCAAGAGCTGGACCTCAGTGAAGCAGCCATCAGTGCTACATCTCTACTGTTCACCAGCTGGATCCTCCTCATGCTCGTGTCAGCCAGGTACCCAAGCACATCTGCTGTGTGTTTGAGGAAGAAGTTCTGCATTGCTTCCTCTGCACTCAAATATTCTGCATCTCCACCAAGAACTGCACTGGGGCGATGGTCTTTCCCAAGTGCATTCCTATTAAAGTCAGTGGTGCAGAACCTGGAGCCCTTACACAGGGTTTTCACACTCACAAGTTAGTGGACTGAGTCAAAAAACAGGGTTTGACACAGAGGATTTTACTTGAGAGGAAAAAAAAATGAAGTTTCTTTCTGGAATTTGCTGCTAAGGAGATATGTTACGGACCAAAGGAGATGTGTAGGTTTCCTGTTCTGATATTTTCTTTCATATCTTGAACTCAGTTGAACTATGTGTATTGTCAAGCATTTCTTTTGTAAATGCATGGATTAATTAGCTGCAGGACTTAATACATGTCCTGAGAAAAAAACTTTCTGCTTTCTGATGCTGCCTTTAATGTAAAGTCTATTTGACAGGAGGTTTTCGGGAACATTTGTCTGATGACTCATCTAAAGCACAGGGGGGAGCCTGCATTCCCATTTACCTTGATGGAAAATGATACCCTCGTAGTGTGTGAGCAGTATTTGATCAGTTTCTTTGAAAGGAAATTTCATCCTTCTAGAAGATCTTAGGTCTTTAGGGCAGGACTTAGTAATCTAAAGTAGGTCCAGCCTTCTTCAAGTTGGTGGCGACACTCCCAGGCCCTGCTGATGGGAGCTGGGCATGGCACCTCATGCATTTGTAAAATGCCAGTCCCTGTAGCCTTGTGCTTGGCACACTGCACCCTCCGCTGAGCTACTCAGTGCTTTCGGACCACTGGCAGGACTCCTCAAGCGTGGGTAAGACAGCTGCCTGGTATAAATCATCCTCTGGGACAGTTCTGCACAGACCTCCTTCTGCATCCTCTAAGAGCAAAAGTCTGTCTGCAGGAGGAGAGAAACCAGGTCCTGGAGGAGCCCTGTGGGAGAAGGGACAGTTTATCTTATCTTTAACCCTGCAGAGGTCCAAGCAGAAGGCAGCATTGATGCAGAGAAGCAGATCAATGTACTTCCCACATTAGAATGTGATGGAAGTGAGGACCAGGCACTCCTCAGCAGAACCTGCTGAGAGCTTGGGATGCAATTGGGCCACCTGGGACAGAGACAGCGATGGAGGGGCTCTTCATCCCCATCTTGTTCACTCCAGATCATAAAAAGCTGGAAAACAATAGCACAGAGCTCATTGGTTATTCTGCTTTGTGCTGGGAAATGTCATGTGGCACCTGGAGTGTTGGCAGGCTGTCTCTGGTGTGATCAGCAGTGAGGACTGATGTCCAATCTTGGCAACTTGTTATTCCAAGGTCCCAGAGTCACCAAGGAGAGAAAGCCCATTTCAGCACAAGTAGCTCGGGGGGGTGGTGGTGGTGGTGGTATTAGTTTAGATGATGAAAATTAGTTTCACCATCAGAAGGGCAAGAAACCTTTTTTTTTTTTTATTTAAATGAAAGCCACAAGTCTGAAGCAATAAATAAATTCCATGGGGATACTCTAAACCCTCAGAATTTGTGGATTTTTTCCATGCTTGAACATTTTGCGTGCCTCTGCATGTGCAAAATGAAATAAAGGTCTCAATCCAGCTCGTGGTGGAAAAAGTGCTCACATCACAACTGGCACTAATTGGCTCCCTTATTAGCAGCCTCGGAGAGAAAGCAAGGAGCAAGCTGCCACGTAGCCTGAACCTTCCGCAAGCACCAGCAAGACCCGTGCTCCCGCCCCAGCAGCTCGCGTGACGGGCTGGGAAGTAGGTCCTGACGTTTCGCCTCTTCCGAGGAACGTAACATTACACTCCGCCTTCTAGGCCTGCCAACTTAGCATTAAATTCTCTTAAATTTTGTTTGTGATGGAAATGTCACCCTGACAGATTAATTGAGCTATAACATATGCAAAGTAATTTGAAAAAAGAATGCAGTTGCATTACCCAGTGTTAATGCCGCAAATAGGCGCTGCTACCTGCAGTGATGACTGTCTTGAATGCTAAAGGATTGCAATCCTGGGTGCACCAAATGAGCCATTTTAATGGGGAAAAACATCATTTTAAGCTCACCTACAGCTGAAGGAAGGGGAAACACATCTGGGAAGTGGTTCTGTGGTGAGTACAGTGGTTCATCTATCAGTATTAGTAATAACACATAAAACTGTGGCTTGCATATTATCTCCCAATGAACAGAAGACAGAGACTGAGTTCCATGTAATTTAATTTCAATTAGTGCATTGGAGCTTTTTAAAGAATGGACTATATATTCTCCTACACTTACTCGCAGACTATTAAACACAATGCAGAAAAATTATTATGTAAATGAGAATTATCTTATTGGCTTTAGTATCTTTCTCCCTCTTCCTTCCCCAGGTAATTGGGTAGGTAGGTGCTGGGAAAAAGCAGATGATGGGAAATGTGAATAATGAAATCTCTGCAGCACTCTCTCCCCTTGGATGCAGAAGCCCAAAATATATGTGTGTGTCAGTTTAATTTAATTTGCTGTTAATTAGCTTAAATAGTAGTCTTACCTTCCTTTGCTTTCACTGCATTTCTGTCCAGGCTCTCATTAGGCAGCGTGATAAAGCAGGTGCTTGTTAAAAATACCGTAAGTGCCTATTTACATTACAAAGCTATTCCTAGCACTTGTGGTAAAGGAAACTGAAGTCTTGTCCCTAGATACAGCTGGTGGGAGAGGGGAAGCAGCACCCTGTTTTCACGTGTTTAAACCCCAGAACACTAATTCCCAATACTAATAAGATCAGAATTTAAAATACAAGGTGCAGAAGCATCCAATAAGTAAGTAGGTGCGTAGCTTTCTCCAAAGCAAGGTGGACAGTAGAGTTTCAGAGATCTGCCTGGAGGATTTAGGTATTCAGTTCCCACCAGTTTCTAATGCACTTAAAGGACTATTCCTATACAGGGATATGAAGATCTCCTTTGAATGAATATAATTCAGAAAGGAATTTCCCAATTATTTAATTCAGGCCAACAAAGGAAACAAAATCTAGGGTTGATTTTTATCAGCACGGATAAACCTGGGAGAGTGCAAACTGTGAACAGACAGGGAATAGAAAGAAGAGGTGGGAAAGAGGCAGCAGGGATGGAAAAGGGCATGGAGAAAGAATTCAGCATCGGGTAGTGTGCTTTCAAATATTGATATGGAAAAGGTATAAATAGAAAAAAACCACATGCTTGTGGAGCTAATAAAGGTCTTGTTTACAAGTGAGCAGAGTGATTCATTAAGAATGGGAACAAGCACCTGCTCTGAAAATAAGGAAAATACTTAATGAAAGCACTGAGAGACTAGAGAAAGTGATTTGAGTCCAAGTGTGCTCAAGAAAGAGAGAAGTTTGGCACCTCTCATCGTTCATCTTCAGCGTTTGTCTGCAGTGTACCTGCTCCGTGGGCAGAGGCTCATAGGGAAGCAGGCTCTGGTGCAGATCAGTGAGGACAGCAGGAGTAGCTCAGGAAGAGGGTTATCTGGTTCCCAGTACTTTTATTCCAAGCACTGTTAAATCCAAGCAAAAAAAAAAAACCCCTCAGCTCCTTTCTCATTTTCAATTCAGTAGCTACTCTGGTTCCTTCTTTTCATTTTACTTATCTCAAACTAGAGAAAAAACACAGGCAGGGAGCAAAGTCTAAACTCCCTGGCAAATATCCTGGTTCCACTTGTGGAGTAGATGTCCCCAGCTGCCCCTCAGCTCTGCAGGTGTGGGGGATTAGGTTGTGGTGCTGCCAGATTAAATTCTTCCTTGTCTTCACCTTCAGGAGGACTCAGCTCTTTGGGCGTGTCCGTGACTCCTCTTTAAGGAGGCAGATAGGTTTGATAAGGCTGTGAGACCTCAGTGCTGGCTAAGAAGGAGGGAAGATGGTCAAATAACCTCAAAATTAAGTGTGGAGGCGAATATGGAGGGTAATAAGAAAGAACGGCTGCCCCTAACCTTCCTCCAGAAGAGATCCCTGGAGCCTGCCCACCGTCCTGTCGTGGTGGGTCCTTCTCTCTGAAGCTGTGATGGACCCAGCTCACTTGGCCTGGACCCTGCCAAGCAGCACCGCGTGCACCTGGCTGCACAAATGCAAAGAAGGGGTTTCCCTGGACCAAGTCTGTCTTATCAGAGCAAGGAGGAATTGCAAGGGGTGTTACTCAGTGTGGGAGAGCTGTTTTAATCTCCTCCAAGGTGTGCTTTGTCAGAGCTAATGCCAGTCATCTCTCTCTCTCCTTCCCAGACAGAGCTGCTATTCATTTTTTTCCTCTTTTGCTTAGTAGGGGTTGGAAAAAACATGCAGAAATTGTCCTGGTAGCACCATGCCATCCATGCTGTGGAAGCCAGCATGACGTCTGCCCGTGTGCTTTCTGCCACTTGCTGTCGGGCGGTGTGGTAGTTCTGCAGCGCTGCTCCTAGCACCACTGTACCCGTCACCTGGAAGAGACTGACTTCTCTTGAGTTTGGTACCAGTGAAAGACAAGAATGTTTCCCTGTTAGTTTGGGAAATCTCCTTTTTCCTCCCTGCCAGCGAGTTCTGCCTGGTACAGACTGAGAAAATAACTCCTAGGAGAGCTGTGGCTGCTCCTGGGAAGGGGTTTGAAACTGCCAGTTGGGAAACCGGGCTCTTCACCAACCTCACCTGACATTTGGGGTGAGGATAATCAGGCCCCATACCTGGCTAGCAGCCTCGAAGCAAGCACTTGCTTTCCATGGGGAATAATTCAGTAATCGTTGGTGGCAGACAGTGCCCTGGGAGGCAATGTCTGAGTGAGAGGGCTGTTGTCTGATCCCTCATTTCTTTGTGCACTGGGGGACAAGGAAATCCCCTGCCATTAGTTGGCCTCTGCCTGCTTTCTGGCCGGGTTCAGCTGTACCAGCCCATGCTGTTCCCAAAAAGCCTTGAAGACCATTGCAGCAGATGTATCTATACAGTCAGTTTAGCAGAGGTTTGATTCTGCTCCTGGGACCAGAGCATCAGGCCCTGAAGCTCATGCTAAACTCCTGCCTTAGCTGGAGTTCAGCAGGGGGAGAGAAGTCCAAGCTTTGATCGTGGGAGCTGCACTGACAAGCTGTTGTCAGGGCTTAAAACATTCCATACCCATCTTCCCTGGGCTTGTGCTTCCCCTCCTAGTGCAAATGCCCCCAGCCAGGCAAACACACAGCAGTGGTGGGACTGTCTGCTTCCCCACTCATCTTCTGCCTTTGCTGGAACCATCGCAGGGGCAACTGTCTGTCTTCAGAAAGAGGAGCAGCCCTTCCCTGCCCCAGCACTTGGTGCTGGGTATTTACACTCAGGGTGGAGAGGGTCTCTTGCAATAGCTGTGCCTGACATTTAGCGCAAAGTGGTCCTGATATCCATGACAGGCAATCGCGCCGTGTCTGCTCAGCAGAAGGATCACGTTGTCACAAGCCGTTAGGAGGTGAAGATGGACTTGGCCTTCCTATACGCTACCATCAGGGATGGGTTTGTAGGGCAGATGGAGACCAAGCTGCCGTGGTCTCCTCTCACAGCCCAGTTGTGAGGATAAGGCGTAAAGAGTCCATTTGTCCAGTCTGCCACTATGATCTGATTTCATACTCGGTGTTTAGCAGAGAAGCTCTTTCCCCTTGAGCAGTGTTACGCACTTTGCAGTTACTTCTTTAAAACGACTTAGTTATACATTTGCTACATGTTACTTTGAATTCTCTTGAAGATCAAGGATGTTACAAAGCCAGCAAGATAAAATTAGCATCTCAGCTGTAGCATTTGCTTGGTATAAGAAATGCAGATCAGCTTCACTTGCAGTGAATGCTGGAAGGTGAATTTCATTTATGTCTTCCTTTCAGCAGACCTAGTTCTGCCATCCTTGTTTGTTTTGAGTGCCTCCACAGGCCGCAAGCTGTCCCGGTAGTTTCTGTAAGGCTGCTTCCAGAAAAAAGTATCGGACAACAGCATGGGTGTTGAATTGGACCTCAGACTGGTAAGAAATCAGTTTGTTCAAAATCAGTTCTTACCTACTCACAGTGTGATCACTGGGTGTTTCAACAGGGAGTCAAGGGGGAACGATCAGGCTGGTTTACGTTTGTGTACAGCTCTCAGAAAACCAGCACTAAGCACAGCACCAAGCCTGGGGTTTTAAAGGGCTGTTAGAGGTGAGAACATGCCTGTAGAAGAGCCACTGAAATGACTTAAAGATCGGAGAAGTGCCGTGAGGTGAGGGCTGTAATGGCCCATCGGTTTGGGTTGTGTCAAGGCTCTTGAGGCATCTGATTGTGGTGGGTAAGTGCTCTCAGAGGGAGAAAGCTGCGGGTGCTGAAGGCCACTTCAGCATAGCAGAGGTAAGCCGAACAATTGCTGGAGGAAACAAGACGTGTTTTAAAAGTGAGATTAACCATCAGGAGGTGTGACCAAAATGGTGGCCTAAAGACCTTCTCTCGATACTTTCACATCAAGGCAATTTTCTTAGCCAGGTGTTTTTCAGGGAGGTAAGTTTAACCCTATACAAGTTCTCAGTATGGCAACATATGAGCAAAATCCCATGTCCTGTACCAGATACTGAATGTGACAATCTATGGTCTCTTCTACTTTCAAAATGTCCGAGCCTCTGGCTTTAGTAAGTCAGGTCAGGCTGTGAGGGCAGGTTCTCCAGCGAGTCGAGGGCAGGGACAAACCAAAGGCTCCTGCTCGCTTCTCTCACAGAGGCACTGCTCACACCGTGTACGCAGCTCCCACTGCATCACCAGCACAGGCTTGGGCACATACTCAAGTCCAACCCTGCTTCACACCACATGGCTTCAAACTAGTGCTGGACAAACTTCAGGAGGGAAGGCCAGGTCTGTGTCCCCCGGTTCAGCACTGCTCTGGCAGAAACTGACCCCTCCCTTGCAATGAGGTGCAGGGCTGGAGCAGACTGGGCCAGGAAATGCTGGGCAGAAATTCAAAGTTTAGATCTTTAATTTTTTCCTTTGGCCACCATTTGAGCCTTCACCCAATCCTATGGATTTGCTGGTGAAGTACCCTGTTATCTGTTCGAAAACAGGCCTGAAACTGACAGCCTTCACAGCATTGCCTTGGCCCCATTAGGTCTCACAGATGAAGCATTATCTTCTCAACCCGGACCAGGAGGTGACTGGAGGTGCACCTACGTGATGGAGACCTGAGCTGAACCCTTCAGGCTCCGCAGCCTTCCTGTCCAACAGCTCAGGAGTTAGAGCGTTGACCCGAGAAGCAAAGGCTGTGTTTGAATCTGGTACATCCTAATCTTTTATTCATGGTGGGTCATCCATGGTGACAAAGAGTCAAAGGAGGAGGAGGAGGAAAGATTAGAAGAACCGCAGCAGAGCTGCCTGGAGGTGCAGATGGGATCTCAGAGGGGACAGTCAGGATTGAGACCCATTTTCAAAACTGGCAAACGACTGTAGATGCTTTATGTTTACAGATTTTTGCATCCAGAAGCTAAGGAGCCCCATATTTCCAGTGAATTAATTCCCACTGAAATAAGGGATGCATTTTCTGTCTCTTTATCTGCAGATGTTTCAGAACAGTTCTGAGTTTTTCCACAGTATTTGAGATGATTTGCTGAGTAAGATCTAAGTTGGGTTATCAGTGAGCATAAACAGGTGTCAGTCCCTTGATCTTCATTGATTTATATCCATTTATGCCAATGCAGGATTATTCTTTCAAGAAAGTGGCTATGAGTACCCAAGTTTTAAAGCCTAAATTGTTTTAATTGGACTCATAGCTAAAGTGTTTCATGTTTCCAAAGTGAATACTCAGTAGGATGAATTCAAAGACACTTTCATAAAGTTATGATACATGCTTAGAAGTAGGTGTTTCTGGGAATATTGGTGTCATTTATGCTAGTGTATAAACAGCAAGCCAGCAAGAAGCAATGCAAATGCAGTCCATCTGGAACCACTGGCACTAGCATCCGTTCAATAATAGCAACCAGCCAGATCTGATACTTAAATAAGATCATGTCATACGCAACCGCTTTCTTTGTTAATGAAGCTAACGTTGTGCATTGAACTAAAGATAGATACGTGCCACAAACGTCCTGATCCAGACTTCACAATTTGGATCTTTGTATCCAGATTTTTTTGTTTGTCCCATTAGACAAATAAGACTGCCAGTGAATTTTAGTTCTGGAGCCAACTTCTGCAAAATCTGAAGGAGGTGGAAAGTTGGATTCAGGCTGATGTCTGTCTACTTTGCTGAACACACCAGAACACTGTGCCCTCATTCAGAAATCCCCAGACTATAGCTCAGAGAAGATGCTCTGCTTGTGAAACAGTCCTGCATTGCCTCTGGTCACAGGACGTTAAAACATTAAAATGAGGGCCCAGAGGAGCAGAGCAGGATGCTGCTCATGGCCCAGCAAAGGCTGGTCACCACTGCTGTATTTACAGAAAAGAGAACAGGATAAGTTGTCACAGCAGGAGGTCACCGTCCCAGCACGGAAGGGACTGGGAGAACTGATGGACTGCTGATATTTTAAGGATTTCTGTTCCTACAGTCAAGTCCTTTTTTCCTAGGGAAAAGGATGAAGTCCTTAAGGACCATGGATGACTGGGGTTCCCAATAAGTAGTAGTAGTACCCAGCAAGTTTTCTGCCTTAGTGTTTTATGCTGAGGTTAATATTACCAAACAAAAGACAACCAAGGGAGAGGCAGGTCACGTCACCTTCCACCACGCAGGACTTTCATTTGTGAAATGCATAGAAAATTAAGGACCCTGCAGTTTTCACAAATAGTTTGCTTGCTTGCCTTCTCTCCCTCCCTTAAAATCTGTTGGATTAACAAAAAATAGTTTACTCCTTTTATTTATTCTTGGTAGTCTGGTTCCACCAAGAGCCATTCAGTGTTGTGCTAAGCACTGAAATGCACATAAAGCAGATAGGCCCTGTCCCCAGAAGATCAGCAAATACAGGAGATTGCAAAAAAAACCCCAAAACCACTGGGGTAGCGTAAGGGAACAGGGAAATGGCCATGGTTAAAAAGAAAGACCATGAAGAGGGGGATTGTATTTCATCTCTCCAGCATCTAAAACACCCCTGAAATGGTTTGCTTGGTCCCCAAGTCACTCTCATTTGAGGCTTCACACTTTTCTTTCTGCTGTTATTTTACATTTCATTATCTCAGTGTTTTCAGACGAAAATAGTCCTACTCCAACAAATTACTGGAAGTGTGTTTTTTCTCTGTTGCAAACAGATTGTTTCCCTGCTCTTCCTCAGCATTCAGCACACCGTGGCAGCAATACGCCTTTCATTAGGTGGACTGGGAGTGCTCTGCATCCTTCATAATGGTTCCCTCCTCAGGTGCTGGGATTGATGTGATGGCAATTTCTGTGAGTTCTGTTACCTGTCCTAACACAAAATGCATACATGTGTGGGTACACCCACACACCGCTTTTCACTGCCTGCTTCCAAGCTGATGTGGAAGCTGTAGGGAAAAGACGAGTGTTATTTGCCAGTTAGGTCTACTAATTACAGGATGTGTTTTTTGGAGGGGGGGAAAAAAAATTGTTTTCACTTGCAGTCTTTCCAATCTGTTTTGAATTAGGAGACACTCAGGATTAGAAAGTGTTTTCTCATTAGAACAAATGTCACAGATTTAAAAACCTCTTCATTTAAATTCCTCCTAATGTTCTTTGGCTTGAACAAGTGAGCTCTTAATGTCCATTTTAATTAAAGCATTTCGATGGGATTTCAGCTGGGCACCTAATGACAGCAGGTCTCTGAGAAGTGGACACGGTCCAACTAAGAAAGGGAACTCTGGGGTGGGAACAGAAGCTGTTCTTTTTTGGCTTTTTAGGGAAAAGTGCTATAGGAAACACAAATTAAGATCTGTCTAGAAAAATGATCCCACGCTTACAGCGGGCAGAAATACTGCATGGTTTGGGAGACGCTGACTGGGGTGCTGGATTTTACAAAGGGGTTGATCTACGTTTCCTCGAGCCACTATGAATTTTTCTCTTTTTGCTGCTGTACCGGTTTGCCAGTCATCAGCACAGGCTCCGGCAGCTAAGCAGGATTGCAGGCTTTAGCACCCTGCCTCTGTTGACAGATTCCTCCTCTCCCCCATCCACTGCCCCCCAGGTTTCTCATTTCTCTTCAGGTAAAAGTTTGGTTCTTCCCCCATCTCCCCAGCCAGCTCCCACAGCGCTGGATCCCTTCACCAGTGCACACCCACAGGAACAAGTGAGAAGCACCTCGTTAGCTTTCTCGGGAAAGAAATCCTTTGAGATGCCAGGGGATTTGGATGAGGGCCGCCGGGCAGTTACAGGAGGGCAGTACATAAACTGCTGGAAAAGCAAGCACATTCACATTCCTTTCCTAGAGCATGGAAATGGCAGAGGGAAGCACGCTGACAGGGAATCGGATTATCCAGCCCCTCGATGCTCCTCTTTTCCAGCTACTGCCCGGACAGCACTAGTGCCCCCACTTCTCCCTTTTCCCCAGAAGCAGCTTGGGGCACTGCGGAGGGAAGAAGCTGGTCCCTGCCTCTGCTTCACCATGTGGCTGCCGTCCCAGGTGGAGCCAGGGCAGGAGAAGGACCTGAAGGCCAAGAGCCGACAGGCGGTGAGAGCAGCATGGGGCCAGTGTTTCTCCATAGTCAGCGTACACGTTGAGAGAGAAACAAACTGTAGGGTCAGATCTCACTGATGGAAATCAGACAGCTCCAGTAAAGTCAGAAACTTCCTCTGGGTTCACACCAGCATAGTGTCTGGCTTACTCCCTCCCTCCTTGGGTGATGAATAAATCTGGAGACAGTTAATAATGAAAGACTATTAAGATAAGATTTAGTCTTTATTGTTCTCGTGCTTCCATCATTTGTCAGGCACTCGAACCAAACAGAGGAAACATCGATCTGGGAAACGCTGCTGATACCCATACAGTAGCAGATTTATTGCTGCTTGTGCCCGGGCACCGTCCAAGGGAGGAGGAGTGCTACCTGGGCAGGTGTTGCCATGAGTCACTAGCATCTCTGCTCCCTTCCCTCAGGACAATCATTTAAAGCAGTCACCTTCACTTGATAGCTCATAAACACTATCGCTATTGGAGGTGGGCAGCGTTTCTGGGCCAAAAAGCACTTTCACAGACAATGTGTTGTTTTTGGGAAGAAAATGTTGTCAGCTTGATTGTTTAACCTCCAAAATTCAGGCAAAGAGGTTAATTTTGAATGATCCTTGGAAGTAATATTCTTTATTTTCTTTCCCCTCCCCATCATGTTAATTGTTCTTCTTTCTTTTTAGAGAGAATCCTGTTTGTGCTCTCTGACATTCACAGTTTATGAGCTGCTGTGTATCCTGGGTGAGGTGGAGTGAGTGCTTAAGAGCGTATCTTTGATTTCCTCATGTTGAGAGCAGTAAGAAAACACATGAAAATAAGCACAGGTTTTGTTTTCAGACCATCTTCAGCTGCACATAGTATGCAGTTCCTGGAAGAAAAGGCACTTGGATATAAACAGTGTATTCACAGGAACAAAAAAAGAATGCCAGTATTAATTTCCCGTTGCGCAGGTGTTCCTGCACCCATGGCAGCAGCAGTGTGCAGGAGACTGACATGAGATGGGCAGCCCTTCCCCGAGACAACAGTTGTGTGGATACAGCACGTTAGAGGCACCTGCTTTTTCAGATTGTGTTCACTGAGTTTTTCTCTTTTAACGTGAATCGGATGAGCCCCAGCTCCCCCCCTCCAACATCCTTTTATTGCTTTTAGACTGACTTGACGATGGGGCAGAAAAAGAAATCTGACAGAGGTAAGTTCCAAGGTCAGCGCCGCTCACCCGTCTCTGTCATCCCACTGAGCTCATAAATTGGTATTAACACCTCCTGGAAAAAATGACAAATATAAAGAGAGAACCTTGCTCATACTTGGAAGCATACGCATTACTGGGGCAGCCACTGCGGAGCGTGAGTCCAGCAGGACTGCAAGCGCAGACCAAATCCAAAGCCCATTCAGCGCTGTTCAGTCCCGCTGTGGTCCCCAGCCCCTGGCAGCACCCTGCCCATCTCCCAGAGCAAGCAGGAGAGAACTGCCTTTTTAGGCAACTTATTTTCTTTAAACATCATAAAGCACCTGTATGTTTTTTGTTCCTCTGCTATTAGAAATCCGCTTTTGCAGAATGATCTTTTTTTTTTTTGCTTGTTCTTTAAATAGCTGCTTATAACAGGGCCTCGTGGTGTGGAAAGCACAAATAACTTAGGAGCCTTTGAGATGCACCCCCCGCCCCCCTTCACTAACAATCCTCTTTAGTGGGATTCATAAAATCTATTATTGTTGCTGCGGATTGGCCACAGTGTGACTTCGGAGAAAATTCTTTCTGTGTTGATACTGTTGCTTCATTGTTATTCTTTCTGTACCGGTGGAACAAAATGAAAAATTCATTAAAAACAGAGAAAAAGGGGAAAGAAAGAAAACCACCGGCATTTTTATATCTCCCAGCACAAAAAGCAAATGTAGAAGACTGAAATCAGGGCGATAGGGAGAGAGGGGTGAGAGGGTTAAATGTCTGAAGGGTTCATAGCCACACATGCAGTGTCCTGGACAGACATGCCGATAAAAAGGACCTGTCACCTCTTTTACAGGGTACCGCTATCAAATTAGGAGTCAGAGAAAGGTCTCACAGGAGGACTTGGTTTCTTCAGGACATTTCAGCAGGCAGTGACCCCTCAGAGGAGCTCAGGAGCTGCACCGTGGCCCCAGGGAGATCCCCAAGCAGTGTGCTCTGCTTTCAGCCCCTCTCTCCAAGACCGGCAGGCACCCATGCACTCTTCTTTCCAGCAGGGCAGGCACCCGCGGTCCCCACATGGCCCCAAGTTCCCAAGGACATCACTTCTAGTCTCGCCTGCCCCATTTTTCCAAGCAGGGTGGCAGGGGCAGGAGGTGGTGGGGAGAGGACAGGCTGAGATGTGGGAAACTGAGGCACAAACAGGCTCTGCTGGCAGTGAGACCCCAGGAGCAGCTCCCCCACCACACAGACACTGCTCGTGGGCTCCCGGCACCTTTTCTGGCAATGGCGTTGGTAATCAGGGGACGGTGCAGGCAGCTGTGCACAGTCCCACGCTGACTTCTTCTAGGGCCTGACTGAATTTCAGTCTGCGCTCTCAAGGACACCTTTTAAGGACTGGGGAGACAGATCCTATCACAAGGCACAGCCAGAGGAGCTGTGCCATGCCCTGGAGCACTTCCTCACCAGTGGGACCACAGCAAAATTGCTCTGTGTTAGTCCTTCAGCCTTAGGACCAGAGTGTGACTTCTGTTCAGGGCAGACAGACCAACGGACTCAGAATAGCAGATCCTCCTCTGCAGTTCAGAGCTCCCTCATCCACCCTTTTCCTGGGATGAGGTGGACAAGGAGCATTGTCCTAGTGACAGAGGTGGACAAGAAGCATTGTCTGTGGTTCCTTACGTGGGATCTCACACCACCCCATTTACTTTGGGGCTGGCAAATGTTTCGGCATGGTCTCCCACAGCATCCTGACATCCAGGTTAGAACATCACAGTCCAGACGGGTGACTTTGTAAAGCAGTGAAAGACTGGCTGGATAGCTGGGCTCCAAGGAGGTTAGGGGTTGGTCGCGCTCTACTTGGAGGCCAGTTACAAGGGGCAGTACCTCCCCTTACAAAGGGAAAGACCCCTCAGCAGTCTTTCCTGGGACCTGTCCTAATAGCCCTAGCCATGACCTGAGGAGGGGACAAAATGCACCCTCAAGTTTGCAGGTGACACCAAACATGCAGCCAATATGCTTGAGGGCAGGGCTGCCACTGAGCAAGGGCTGCATGGGCTGGTGGAACAGGCCAACAGGGATCATATGAAATCCAGTGAGGACTAATGCAAACACTGAACGCGGGATGGACTCTCCCCTTGCCCCGTACAGGTTGGGGACTGACTAGCTGGAGAGCAGCTCTGCGGCAAAGGCCCTGGGGTGCCACTGGGCAGCAAGTGAACCTTGAGGAGCAGTGCACCCTGGCAGTGAGGACGGTGACAGCAGACCAGGCTGTATGGTCAGTGGATGGAGGGCGATGCCTGCTCCCTCTCCTTGGCACGTGCCAGCCACATCTGGAACAGCACATGCAGTTGGGCCACCCCCGGGACAAAAAACGTGGTGCTAAACTGGAGCAAGCCCAGCAGACTCCCAGGTGGTTGGATGAGACCTCCAGGGCCCCTTCCAGCCTGAGCTCTCCTGGGATTTTGTGGCTCCTCAATTCTCTTCCCAAACCTGCAGCAGGTTTGCTCTCTAGCTGCAGCTTTTTATTCTCATGACAGGTCTCAATCTCCGTGATTACCACTGTGTTACTTTTCCATCCCATGAAGGGGACACCCCCAAAAACAATCATCTAGATCTTTTTAAAAAATAAAAATGACAAAACAAAACATTTCCCAGGATCTCTGCTCAGGAATGTCACAGGGGAAGAATAATTCTTTTTGTAATCAAGAGACTTAACTTCAAAAGCATCCAAACTGCAGCTCTCCGTGGGGCACCTTTCTGCAGCGTTATTAATAAGGAATAATTGTTTTAAGTGCAGAAAAGTACGTGTATTTTCTATTCCCTTGCAAAATCCCTGCATCGTTTGTGCTTAATGAATAATGAAAGATGCTTTTGCATTGCTTCCCACCCATAGACTTTAAAGTGATTGTTAAGCAATAATAAATAGGTCTTTAAAGGAAATCAGGTTTTGATGAAAACTTAATTCTGGACTAATATGAGAATCACCTGCTTTTGCAGAATTTTACAGATGTTACTGGGGCTTTTGTGGGTGGAGAATCTTGGTCAAAAAGCTGAATGCCCCGACATTGGAAAAGTACTGCTAAATTATCCTGAAATGCTATTGCATACCTCCACAGAAATTATAATTTGGTGCCCCTTGATCCTCCTTCCGGAGGGAAACCAGGAGACTACCTTGCCCAGGATATGCACTTCGATACTCCGAACGCAGGACTGCTATGATTCACTGTCTGCCCTCACCCTGAGGGGGTGATTTATCACGGGTAGCGAAACCCAAGGCAGAGATTGTTTTCTGAGGAGAGAGGGAGGGAGTACAATGTCCTGTGAAAGACTGGGGTATTTGGATTTCAGGGGAAAAGCCAGTGTATTAAACTGGGAAGCTGATGAGGTTTTGCCTTTCAACCTGTCTTTGGGAAGCCCACTCTGCAGGTGAAAAACTGAAGCTTGGAAGGGATATGTGAGTTGCCCAAGAAAAATTAAGCTGAATAATAGTTAATTCTTCACGTTTGGGTTGGTAGGTACCTCCAGCCCACGGTCAGTCAGGTCTTGATGTTGGCAAGAAAGTTCACCTTATTAAGGGTGAACTGAACAACCTAACCTTCAGAGGTATCTTCTGAGCACCTCATCACTCCCACCAGCCTCGGTAGGGGCAAGCATTAGGCTGGGTAGTTTTGTATAACTGAGCACTTAAACACCACCATAGTTATGGTGGGATCAATGGAGAATGCTTGAGGGGGGGATTTGTCTCTGCCTTGATTGCCAGTTAATCATCTGTGCTATGGCGCTATCCCAGAGATGTCTGAACAGGAACATGCTGAACTGTTGCAAGCGAGCACGACTGTGACGGGTCGCCCCTGCGGGCGGGCTCTTGCTGTTCAGTAACACGCTGCAGAGAGCTGTCGCGTAAAATTATTTGCAGCAAACGTCCCAGTGACCTGAACGTGCTTCCCACGAGCTGGGACCACACTGTGCGTGAGCTTGCGGAACCTGTGTGCACATCGTCAATTGGTGCTGCGTACAGTGCTGCCCGCATTATTTCCTACACAACTCTGCACGTCTCTGTCCCTCTGCTGCCAAGGCTTTTAGCGTGGACTTCCCACACATTTACTGAGTGATGAAATGCTGGACGTTAGTCTTGGTAAGAAAACATCCCATTCCCGAGAGAATTGTTTTCCTCCTCGTGGGTGTGAGGAGCAATCAAACACAGAACAGAGAAGCCAAGCTGAGACCCGGTCTGTCACAGAAAACACCTGAGGAAGAGCGGCAGAGCTGGCGTTTCAGCTCCGGACCCGGGAGCGGCTCCCGGCGCGCAGCCCCCGGGCTGGATTCCCCGCTCCGGGTCCGCTCGCCGGGGGACTCCGCTGCCCAGCGCGGGCAGACAGATGCGGTCTGTGGGTACCAACTTCGGCTGCCGTTCGGGCGGACCCGGCTCAAACAAGGAGCGAGCGGTGCTCGGGCAATTCGGCGGGACCGGCTGCTCTGCAGCTCCCGGAGGCGCCCAGGGCTGAGCCGCGGGGCCGGCACCAGCCGCCACCGGTCCCGCGGCCCGGAGCATCCCCGCGCTCCCGCCCGGCCCGGCCCCGCCCGCCCCCGCCCCGCGCTGGACTCTTCCACCGCGCCGGCTGCGGAGCGGGAGGGGAGCGGGGGGGGGGGGGGGGGTGCGGGGGAAGCGAAGCTCCCCTCGGCCGAGGCCCGGCGGCGCCGCACAGCAACAGCCCCGCAGGGCGGATCCGCTCGGGCGGCGCCCCGGCGGCACCGGGGGCGGGCAGCGGCCGCCGGCGTGGTCGACCCCCCCTCTCCCGCCCCTCCCGCGTCCGTCCCCCCCCGGCGCGGCGCCGTGGTACGGTCGGCGGGAAGGAGCCGGAGCGGCGGGGCGGCGCGCGGCACTGTGCCGGCGGCTCCCGCGGGGCGAGGGCGGGCCGGGCTGGGCGGGGGCCGCTGCTCCGCGCCTCGTCCCTCTCCGTCCTCATCCTCGTCGCCATCCTCCGGCGCCTCCCTGCTCGGTGAGTGCTTCTGCCCTTTCCTTCTCGGCTGCTCCCCCCCGTCCGCCCCCCGCAGCCCCGGGGCCGGCGGTGCCCCCGCAGCGGGCTGCCTCCGGCCGAGCCGCCCGTCGGCTCCGCTCTGCTCCGCGGGGCTGCCTTCTGCGAGACGGAGCGTGCTTTCCCGGGGGCTCCGCTAGCAACGGGTGCCTGGCTGCAAGTGAGTTACTGTCTTTTTATTGATTTCTTTTTCTTTCAATTTTCTCCCTTACCCGTTATTCACTGTTTTTCTTGTGTTTTTTCTTGTTTGTTTGTTTTCCCCCCGATCCATGTCTCCCCCCCCGCCCCCCCCCCCCCTTTTAGTGGGAAGGGGGAAGGAAGCGCGGAGGTGCCGGCACCTGCGGGACAGGGAACTTTCGCGTTTAAAAGCGGGTCCTGGGTGAAATCCCGTCCCCGCTGCCGCCGTGGGGCCGGGCTTTGACTCCTGGGCCGACCCCCCTCGGCCCCGCTCCGCCGTGGGGCTGCGTCAGCCGGTCCCGGCGGGGCCCCCCCCCCGGTGCTCGGGGCGCTTGTAACGCCGGTCCCGGGCCGGGGCTCGGTCAGAGGCACGTCCGCAGAGTGACCGGGACGATCGCGAGTTACTCTGTGCCTCCTGTGAAGCAGAAACCCTCCCTCCTCTAGAAGAGGGTCCTCCTGGGCGGCCTGGGAGCTCCCTGAGACGCTCCGTACCGATAAAATAGGCTGGATAAGGCGAGCGATCGGCTCCCGCGTCGGCCCGAGCCGCAGCTGGGCAGCGCGGCTTGTGCCCTTGTAGCCGAGGGGCTTCAGAATACACCCCTCTGCATCTGGGTGTTGAGCCCTACGATCTCTTAAAAGGCAGTTTTCTAGCATTTGGGAATGCTACCTGTCGCAAATATGTTTGGGTTGGTGATTTCTGTAAGTATTTGAGGTGATGTATGGAACTCCATTTCTACTCCAGGCTGCTGCCAGAATGGCTTCGGCTGGCCGTGTGACCAACAGTAAGTTTTGGCTGTGGCTTTGCGTTCCTAAGGGTGGTTCTAAGGCTCATTTCTTTTATGATGAGAGAGCCCAGAAAGCTAAGGTGGAAATTGCCTGTGTGGAGAACCGTGCGGGTGTGCACCTCTATTTTCCTGACTGTGCTTCTGAGTATAATTCTCCAGTTTGTTTTCTGGCATGGGGAAGGTCTGGGCTGTGAGGCTAAGCCAGGGAACAAGCTGGCTGCAGACTCCCAGGGCTTTCCCGCGTTCCAGCAGCCGCTCTGTTTCCTGGTAGCTCTTCTGCTCAGGCTTTAGCGGAGACTGAAGTCGATAGCATCACGATTGACTTCAGCTTACTTACGAGGCCAGAAAAAAAGAGACTCATTTCATATTAAGGAAGTCGTTGTTGTCTTTCCCCTGCAAATAAATACCATAAGGTGATCAATAGCCGGTGCCAGCGTTTGCCGGGCTGGTGAGGGAGCCGGTGCGGGCAGCGCATGTCTGCTGCTGCTGGCGGTTTCTCCTGAGCTGGCAGGAGCAGCGCAAGCATTCGGACTGGTGTTTGCTGTGGACCTCGGCGTCCAGGCTGAGCCCGTTTTCTTTGGCTTTGAGCAATGCTGGCTGTCATTTCAGATGAGCAGTGACGGGGTGGAAGGTGTAGGCTGCGGTGCAGGACCTCTGGATTGTCTCTGCTGTAAAGAGGAAGCCTGATCTCTTCTACAGGTGCTTCCACTCTTGGTTTCCCTTTCTCAGTTGAGAAGGGCAGAGGTGGTACTTCCACTTGTATTTTGTCCTGTTCTTTATTCTGCAGTTTGTTCTGATTTGGGCTCTTTGCATTATTTTCTTCTAAGGTAAAGGATAGAGAAGGAGTTTGCTTTGCTGGAGCAAAGCCAGCAGCAGAGCTCCTGGATGAGGAGCCTGCGCTGACTTGGTGTAAAGGGAAGGATTGCCTTTTTCTGATCTTCACGGGTGACCAGGGAGGTAAGGAGCCTGCGTCATGAGCGAAACCCCAGGTTAAACCACGGCAATGTGGCTCTGTAGCATCCTTTATGGGCTGCCTGCTCTCGGTGACAACTTGTCACAAGGTTTATTGCTCACATTCCTGGAAGTCTTTTTATGACTCTTGTTTTTGGTGAGCAGCGTTCGGCTTGGCTGCGCGTGATACCTTTCTTCGTGAGGTGCATATGTTAAGACAGACACTCATTTAGTTCGCCATGCTGTGCCCGTGAAGGATTGCCTGTATTTTACTTCTGTCAAGCTAATGTTGTAGATGGATTTCAGGGGAATGGCAAAGCAGAAGAAGGTGGGTCTCTTAAGCAGCACTTTCTTTAGAAAAGGCAGATAATAAGCAGTGAGTTTTGGAAGGATGTTTTATTTAGGGATTGTAAAGAGAAGATTAAAGCTCTTGACAGAGAACAATTTATGTGGAATAAGTGATGGGACTCGATCATTCAGAAAAATAAGACTCTTAACACGTTCCCAGCACCAAGAGAGCTTTCAGCTCTCCTTGTCCCAAATTATTCAATAAAAGCACTGGAACTTCTTTTGATTTCAGTTCTTTATTGATGGCTGTATGAGGAGTTTTTGGACCTAGAAGTAAACTTGCATCTACTCAAAGAAGATGGCCTATGAATATAAAAATCTTGGGTACGTTAAAGGTACTGCAGAGTTATCCAAGATGTTATTTATAGGTATTAGAAATAGCTGTGTTTGTCTTGAAGGGAATTGCAGCTTTTCTTTCCTTGCCCCCTCCCATTAAGTTACAGTCTTGCCTGGCACAGGGTTGTGTTCCTGCATTTGAAGCAGCACAAAGGCATTGCTTGCAGAATTACTGAAAAGAAGAGGGTTTGTGGAGGGGAGAAGAAACAAGGAATCAAATTTTGGGCCCAAGTTTTGATTCCAAAACAAGTTGCTCGTTCTTTTCACACCTTGAGGTTTGTGATGGAAAGGTTGAAAACACCCAGCAATAAAAACATGCTAAGAAAAAAAAAATCTGAAATAAGCTAAACAGAGTGAAATTCAGAATAAACTGTCATCAGAGAGTGTTTATAAACCTGCTGGAGGAAAGGGAGGGAGGAACCATTCGGATCAATAACAAGTTCTTTTGTATAACTGTAGAGCTTTAATTATATCATTTAAAAAAATAATCTTAAATGTGTGCTTTTTATACCTGTGTTGGTAGTTGAGGCTAGATCTGCAGCATTCATGCTGATCTGGGTAATCTGCATCAAGCTGAATAGCAAAGAGGCTCTTAGGAGAATCTGAAACCCAGGAGGCATTTTTCAGACCTGAGTTATGTCACTTTTTTTTTTAGAGGTGCCTCAGGCAATTGCATTTTAAGAAGACAAAGCTTTTGTTTTCAAGCTGGCCTAGAAAAATGCCAAGGATGAATCCAAAGTAAAGGCTTTCAGAAGTTGTCATTTGTGATTAAGTTGATCTTGCTGTTGTGCACAAGAATGCTGCTGCCTTCCTCGGTGTGGTGTGAACTGTGTCTGTTTTTATTTTTGCCACCAGTCCTAGTGTACCTGTTTAATTCAAGGGAGTAATATTACAGGGTGGTTCTCACCTGAAAGTGTATATTTAATTAGAAGGTCAGGTGTCTGCTAGCTCCATCTCTGATATAAAATTAATTGTATGTGCTTTACAAAAGGCAGAACTGAGGTGACACCAGGGCAGAGATTGACTCAGAACCGGTGTTCTGCACAATTAACATCTGCTTGTGTCTAGTTTTGCATTTAAGATGCTGGAACTATCAAAGCCAAGGCTTGTAACAATGAGCAAAGGCTGTTTCGTTTTGCATGTCTTAGGAAATCCTCAGCTTGCATGGAGACAAGTATGCATGCAGACAGTGAATCTAAAGCTTTTCTTGTGGCTTCTCATGTTTCTTGCAGCTTAAAACAATCAGAAATAGTATCCTGCTGTTGCCAGGCTGTGGGCAAACAAGAGAAGCAACTTCTGTGGAGCCTGAGATGAGGGATAGTGTGCAGGATATAACAGATGATGCTGAAGCATGGATGTGGAAGAGTGTATCACCTGCAGTCTGTAGTTTTGTAAGCTCCCAGTGAGGTCCTTCTTGTTAAAGGGTGGCATACTGGGGGTATTGTAATGACTTCCTTTCCTTAAATAAAATGAGAACAGTTTTTGTCTTAAAATCTAACCATCTTAAAGCAGCATTGGCCTTATGAACAGCGTCCAAAGCTGTATCCCCAGGGCAGGAGGAATCCCTGGAGTTAACCTCACCTCCAGAGACGACTGCGTGCCGTAGCCGTGCCTAGCTTTGTTCTGGATATCCAGGGAAAGGCTGTAAGGGTGCTGTGAGTCATCTTTTTTGGCTCTTGTATAACACTGTTTAACACAAACAATCCTGTTTGTTCTGTTTACTGAGGTCTCTTGTATCTTCCAACATGAAGAGACCCGGGAGTGGATGTACCCTCTCCAGGGGGGGACCTGATGAGCTGCTGCAGCTGTTTCGGAGGCGGCTGGATCCTGCATCTGTCACTCTGGCACCTAATAATAATATTTTTTTTTTAAAAAAGCAGCCTTGAGAATATGTTGAAACCAAATACTGATATAGACCGAGATGTGCCACGGAGAAGCTCCTGAGGCAAGACTTGGCCTCGCCTTTGCAGGGAAGGTCCCCCCCCGTTGATTTAAGGGCTTCTGAGCTTTTGCTTCTACCCTGATGCTGGAGCTGAGCGGCAGGATGCCGGACTCGGTTTCAGTAGCATTTCTGCACCTGCTGCAGAGCATTTCCTTTACTGAACATCCATTTGTAGACTTTGCCAGTGATGTTGCACAACTGTCCTTTTTTTGTTCCAAAAAGTCTGGTTTTAAAATAAAAAAGGAAATGCCAGGGGTTTTTTTGCTAAGAGAACAAGAATGAGGTAAATAGCTTGGGCACCTCTGGGCTATGTTCGTGTGAGTTCAGTGATTCCCAGGTGAAGTCTGCAGCATCGTCTGAATGTGGTGTGTGGTGGTACTGAACAATAGGCGCTGAAAAGTGGCATAGCTTTATCTGATGCTTTTGCAAGCAGCTTATATTTCAACAAATACAGCCACAGTGGGAATGAATGTGAACTCATCTTCTGATTGCTACTACAAGCAGAATAAGAATGGACAGGCTAAATGTATGAGCAAGAGCAATAACTGAGGCAGTGCAGCTCCATCTCCTGCTGTGTCAGAATTAAGTGGCTCCTGCTGCGTCCCACCTTCCTTGGAGGGAGAACATCCTTCCACGTGGGGGGTCTGCCTGCTAGTGAGAGTACTTAAACGTGGAAATAAGGGTGACAGTTTCTTGTCAGAGAAGATATTGTGGAAATGATGGCAATGGACACTTGTTCTGGAAGCTGGGAGTAGATCAACAGTGTTACTCATTTTAATGTGTGAATTTCTGAGTTCAGGACTAGGCTGGCAAAGGACACAAGGTGGATGGAGGAGGTGGTTGCAGATGTTCCCTGCCTGGGCTCTTGATGGCTTTGTTAGTCTAAATCTCGTGCTTTCCTTCTGCCTTTAGCAAACTTTTTTGGAAAACTGTCTTGGGAGCATTTGTGAGAAAAATCCTTTTAGATCCTTCTTTAGAAGAACATGGGGAGCACTGGTTCTGTCAGCTCTCCTGCACAGGGAGAAAATATCTCTGCTTGGAGGTGGGAGGTCTGTTTGAACTTAACTTGTGGATGAAGCCCACTGTCTTGGAGAAATAAGGATGATCTGGTGTTCCAATGAAGAGGTTTGGACCTCGACCACATGGAGCTGCATGGTAGCAGCTGCTTCTGTAGATATCGTATGACAGTCAACTGGCAGGCGGTGCCATCTGTGTTCATGTTACCTTTCATCTGGCCTTCACTCTCTCTTCTCAGTTGCATCCTAGACTTGCCACGACTTCACGGTGATTCTCCTGGTCTGAGATGTGGCCCCTGTGTAGAAGATTGCAGGTGGCTGGTGCTCCAGCATAATTGTTTTTTTTCTAGATAGATTTGAGAAACTCTGTGACTGCTCTGGGACATAACCTTGCAGAGCCGATGGTGCTGCATGGCCTGACTGAGCATGTTCCTGCTGGAAGGGCAGTGTTGTGGTGGTCTGGTGGCTCAACAGCTCCTGGCTTCTGTCCCTGGAGCTGTATCTGCTTGTAAACCAGGTATTTGCTTGTGACTGTTGGTTCTGCAGCAATGTGCAATGCTTAGAGCTCTTACCAACTCCTGAAACTCTTTCAGGAGTTGGTAAGAGCTATAAGCACTGCAAAAATCCTCTTAAGCTCCTCTAGTAACTTAAGCTTAATATCTTTATATTTTTTAACTTTTGTGCCAAAGTTCGGTATACAACTCTTATTCATGCTCACGCATTTCAACAGGCCAGTAAAACTTTGCTATGCACATATACTGCTCACATCTGATGGGTTTGAAAGGTCCTGTACATCCTCCCCAAGCCCAGGGAGTACCCAAGCAGGCAGCACATCTCTCTGCGGACACAGGCGTGGGTTGCTGTAGATCGTGTCGTAAGGATGGGGACCTAGACTGTGGAACTGGCTCTGAAATTTCTGTGTTTAGAAACCCACTTGGTACAGCTAATCTCATGTAGCCAGTGTCCTTTCTTTACCTCCAGCAGCATCTTGGCACCCACAGGGCACAGGTGATGGTGAAGAGAAACATCTGATGGTAAATTCCACTGGAAGGGTGCCTTGTGAAGCTAATGCTGTTGAACAGCTTCATGAGCACATGGGGGATGACTGCTGCCACTGATACACATCAAAGGTGGGCTTTGTTTTTTACTCTTAATTAGGGGTAGAGTGCTTTCCTGCAGGTGGGCTCCCCAGCCATTTGACTATGGTATAAACAGCATTTTCAGGGAGGGCATGTTAATAAGCCGGAGTTTGCTAATACCTCCTGTGAGCAGAACCACACCTCATGATAGGAGAGAGGCAGGAAGGGCTTAGATGATTTTAATTAAAGTTGTTGTGAGGAAGAAATTAAATTTGGTCTCTTGCCCTGCTCGTATTACGAGGCGAGAGCTCAGCCTCTCTGAACTGAGCTATTAGCTGCCTTCTGTTTGCCTAGGAAAAAAAGCAATTTCTTTGTCAGCTTTTACCCTGGCTCCTGGGCCCTGATTGCTTGTTTGTTTTCAGCAACTCCCCAAATCACTTTGAAGATGGGCTTAAACATTGATCATCTCTTACAGTCCTTCATCTTTGTTCTGCCAGCAGACATTACAAAGGGTATCTTAAATTACCTCTTTTCCCAAAATGAACAGGGTCTGTGTATGGTTCAGGAGAATAAAGCTCTTTCAGCTGAAGTATAAATCAGCCGAAGTGTCTGCTCCCATGCTTTGCGCCCAGTTCTCCTGGATTAGCCTTCAGCCCCGTCTGGAGAGCAGCAGGGGTTCCAGGAAAGAAGAAAGCCAAAGTGCTACTTAATTCCAAGGCAAAAGCTACCAGTGCTCTGTTTGGTGAGCAGGATCCTGTTTAAAAATGACTTGCTCTCCCCTTACTGCAACAGTGGGACCTTTCCTCTTGCTGCTGCTCACCAAAGGGATGGGAGCGCTCCGCTGGGTGATGCTGCTCAGCCAGTGGGATGGAGCAGTGACATGATGCCCGGCACTGGTAGCTGCTGGCAGGGTAGTTTGGAGAAGAAACTTTGGATCCCTTCCTTCCTCTTCCGTTTGAGCACTGAGACCTGCCAGGGCTGGGATAAAATACCCCACAACAGCAAAACATTTATTCTGTGTAAAACAGGCAGGAGATAGTGGAGGTGGCTAATTCAGTGCAGAAAAGCCCAGAAGGTACAGTTGAACAGGAAGCAAGATTTAATAAAGCATTATGTAGCATGCTTCTGGTGGCTACTTTATGTATGCAGATACTTTTTTTTATTGTTAGCACTTAAACAGTAACAACTCATGCCGACCTGTTTCCTGAGTTATCTGGAAGGGAGTGCATTACTGACTTCTTACTGAGATGCCTGCTTACCCTTGTTCCTGTAGCACGTTCCAACATACTGGTGAGAGGAGCTCCTGGAGGCTCAGGCCGCAGAGGGGGTTGCCCAACTGAAGGGTGCAAAGCAAACGGGTGGTGCAGCAGCCTGAGCAGCGGAGGAAGAGGCTGCGTGTGTACTTGTGATACAGGCTGTCCTCTGCATTCATTGCTTTTATTATCATTTCCTTCTGCAGTTCAACTTGCAGGTGTCGTATCACCATCCAGTTTTGCATGCTTCTAGCCGATAACGTATGCTTGTTCAAATACTGATTTTCAAGAGGGGGAAAGACACGGTGCTCATGACCTCAGAATTAATAGATTTTAGCCATATATGTAGTGTAAACATCTATATTTTATAGGTTGTTGTGAGGTATTGGTGCATGGGACTATGGTTCAGCAAGTTATAGGCTTTAAGTCATTTGAGTGATTTGACCCATTAAGTCATGTGAGTGGTTTATAGCTTGCTCCAGGTCTTCACAGCTGGGTTGCCAATCTATAGCATGTATGGGGAGTAAATAGCGTATGTTTACATGAAGCCTTTTCTCTAGAAGTCCCAAAAAAGGGGATGAACTCCATCCTTCAACAGGCTGCTCAGGCTGAAAAGTTACCCTGTCTTGGGGCAAAATGCAGTTTGACAAAGCAGCCCAGCAATATCTTATAAATATAGACACTTCTTTCTTTCTTTCCTTGGTTGTGGCAGAAGGGGAGCATTACCAAGTGTCTCTGCAACCTGCAATGATGTGACAGTGATGTGATTGGAAAGAGTGGGGACTTCTGCTTCTAGTGGCTGGTTTTTAAATTTCCAGCTAAAAGCAGGCAGTAAGTTTGGATTTTTTTCTTACCCTGAGGTTTGTCATATTTTTATTTCACCTCCAGAGCCTCAGTCATGAGCAAGGGGAATCTCTAGCGAGTGGACTAAAGACTAGCTGATAAAATAGATGCAAACCAATTAATTTGCTTTATTCTTGTTTATTCCTTGAATTTTGTTTGTTTGAAGTTTTCTAGTAAGAATAAAGGAGAGCAGGTAGTATTGATAAGGCTTCCCACCCTCTAGAGTCACCACCATCCTGGTTCTTGTCCCCTTCCCAGGAAAAAAAAATCCGGTTTTGTAACAAATATGGAAAATCTGGAGGACTTGCTAGCCAATCTTTGATATCTTTCGTTACAGTATGATAGTATCTGAAGCTTTGTGCATATAGCTAGTGAGAAGTAGCTGTGGCTCTGGAGTTTATTCTCTAAATATCTAAAAGGTAGGAGGGCATGTGACTGGCCCTGACGCTGCGTGGTAGCAGAGCTGGGAACAAAGCTAGGTCTCCTTATCCCAGTTCAGCCCCGTCAATGTTAGTTATGCTGCTCTGTCATCTCTCCTCCCTCAACCCTGCCTGCAAAAAATCTGACTTGCAGCCGCAGTAGTTGACGGTGTCTTGCATGCCTGAGCCCAGCCTTCCAAGCCTGCTGCCTCTCCCTGTCCCCATTCCTAGGGGCTTCACCCTGTCACAGCTGATTTTCTTGCAGAGGGGACTGGACTCTGGGAAATGCATGGCATGTGATATTTAGCTCGGTGCAGGAGCATAGCAGCCATTTTTGCAAGGCTTAGCGTTGGCTCGCAAGGAGGTAACATTCTGCTAGGCACCTTCCTTGCTAGGAACGTGACGGATCTGGCTGGAGTGCCTTAATTTTGTTTCATATTGCTGCATCTACATATTTTCCTACTTTTTGTCTCAAGAGTGAACTCCTGGATTTTCTTATTGCAACAGACATGTAATGCAATTGGGCTTTTCACAGGTCATCTGGATGCTGCAGTAGAATGCAGCTTATTTAAAATAAAAAGGTTGTTTGCACTGGTGCTGGGGGTGATGTAGTTCTGGCCTGGTTCAGCAGATCCAGCGCTCTGTTCCTGTGCTTGTGCCATTAACCATCGTGTAAAACTGCAAAGGCCCCTGCGGGACAGACGTTTATTCTTCAGATTCCTGGCCAAAGTTACCCATGCTTTCAGTCTTGGTAACAAAAGCTGTGTCTTAATCTTGAAAATCATCCGTTGAAAAGTGTATTTGAAAAAAGTACGGACATGGTGATACTGAGTTCTAGTGTGAAGCCTGGTGCAGCACTCCTGTGTACAGCTGGATTTTGTTCCTGCACGTTTCCAGACAAAGCAGGTGGTGTTTAATTTTTTTTGCATTTAAAAAAAAAAATCTCGAGTGCTATGTGAGGCTCTCACATCTGTGCGCTCTATGTAGGTCAGATGTGTGTTCACTTCTTTATGAAGACTAAACTTGACAGCGTTTCCTTTCCGCAACCAGGGAGGGAGAATCACAAAATTCGCATGCCGGCTCTGTAAGGAGTGTCCTTAAGGGAAGACCCTGAAGGGGATGTGTGCAGGTGAAGTATGTTAGCTTTACCACGTGCTTCGGGTTTGTGACAATGAGCTTTATTGGTGAAAGGTTTATCTAAGCTGTGCATCCATGGTTGATGGAATGTCCTATCAGATTAGCCTTAGAGTTCAAAATACTAAATGCTTCTATGCCATGCTTCCAACAGATACCTCTTGCTTTGCTCTGACTAAAAAGCCTGTTTCCTAATCTTTGAAGCCTGTGTTTCTATTGCTGTATTTCTTAAAATGCAAATCACTTGCTCTCCTCCTCCCCCCCCCCCCCCCCCGTCAATCCTGTTCTGGTATTTCTTGACCTGTTCTGAGTCTGGCTGTGGTGGAGGATAAAATAAGTTGGAAACAGACAACCTGTCTTGCACAGAAGTATGTTAGGAACTTGATCTAACACCCTTTAAAACGGTTGAGAGTCTCCCTTTGCTTGATGGACACGGCCTCAGATCCGGATGTGTTTGGTCTTGCGGAAGATGCTCTACTAGGGTGAAACTAGTGGGGATCAAAGATACGGTTCCTGCTAATCTACCCACTCGAGCGTGGTCCTCTGATCTTCTTAGTTTGACTCCAGTCCATGGAGTAGGGGACCTAAACCAATCTGACTGGTTTCTACATGTTGGAGAGTTTCTTTTGTCTTCAGTCCTGAAGTTATGTGATGATGCAAGAACTGTGTTTCTCACAGAAGGAAGCTCTGGGGAGGGAGGAGGGAAAACTTGAATATGTGACCCCATGGGACCCTAAGCATCCATTAAAAACAGATAAATAGAGGATCTAGGGTTTATTTTAAAGCTGAAGAGGGAACTGGCTCTGCTACCCAAATTATTTTCCCCAGCTGAGATGACCTTGCAAGTGACCGTGATTGAAACAGTGGCAGAGGAGGATCAGAGTAGATGAAGATGGATGCATGAATGTCCTTATGCAATCCAGTGCAGTGTGGGAGATACTTCTAGTGTTAAAGCTGATCTGCCTGCTCTGCAAGACTGTCAAGAAACATTTGAAATGAAAGAAGGGATGCACCTGTCACCTCCTCCTTCAGCAAATGACTAGCATCTACAGCTCTTCCTTCAGCAAATGAATGATCATCTACAAGCACTATCAGCCTCCCAAGAGACTCGAAATTGGACGTGAAGTTCTGTACTCTGAAGCAGCTGGATGAGTAGCCAGCGCTTCAGGGCCTCTCAGCAATGAGCAGATCCTAGTGGCTTGAACAGTAAATTGTAGAAGGTGGTCCACCCAAAGCTGACTTGGCTGTGATTGATCTATGGATTTAGGAGCATTGGTCTTGGAAACTGGTATGGGTTGTATCACTCTTCCAGTGTGGGGAAATGGACTCTGGACTTCATGGAGTTGCTCAAAGTTGTTTGGAAAAGAGCAGTACTGGAGCACTTGAAGGGAAATTGGAGTAAAATTTCTGTCTGTCCTATTCTGCAAGAATTCTGGCTGGAATCCTGATTCTCGGTGTGTAAATATGTGAAGTGAGTGTGTGAGGACATCTCAGTACAAATCTCTGCTGGAGAGACCACCTTGCTAATTGCTCTCTTGCTGTGCTCAGCAGGAAATCAAGGGACAAGATGTTTCCTATGACTGCTCTTTCCTTTCTTCCTAAGATGAACAGTGCATTGTTAGGGAAGCTCCTGAGTGCAACCAATCTCTTAAGTCCCTGCTGACCAATTGAAACTAAGAGGAAACTAATGAAATCCCTATTGTCACAACATATTTTTTGGGGGGAAAATGCAAATGTGCTGGTGAGTCAGGAGACCCACTGGGAAAGCTGTTCAGCTTGTTTTGGGCAGAAGGTGAGTTGAGATGCTGTGGTGGCAGTGGTGATTTAAAATAAAGGCAGAGATCAGAGCGATGTACAAATCTGCTGTGCTGTTGTCTCTGGTTTATGCATGAGCACAGAAGTGGAGTCCCCAGAGCTGTCAGGTGTCTCGGCTATTCTGGTTAGGAAGCAAACAGAGAAGCTGAAGTGTTTTGCATTTTAAAATCAGGGTGTAAACTCCTTATTTTCGGAGAATAAAAAAAGGAGGGAGGAAGAATGCTGTTCCCTGCCCTGCCTTTACGTAAGAAGTGAAATGACTCCTTTGGTCAAAACAAGTAATCTTAAATGTTTTTGTGGCAATAAGTCCTTTTGAGAAAGGTTTGGATGAAGTTTGTGCTTCAAGGGGAGTGAGCCTGGCTGAGCCTTTCAGCAGCTCTACAAAGCCTTTATTACTTTTATGTAAATTCAGAGTTAGATGGGAGAGGATGGGATGAGGCTGAGTTCAGGTGCTGCTAATAGCGTCAAAGTTTGGAGGAGAAAAGGATTTTGGTAGGCTTCTGCATACATCAGGACCTCTAGTCATGGATAAGTGACCATTGCTTTACCTGGTTTGTGAGGAAAGACTTGCTTTTCAGATATTGGGGCTGGTTTTTCCCCTAGCAAAGACCTTTGGCTTGAAGGTCTCAGTTGCCACAGGTACTAAAGCTCAGGTGATGGAAGATAAGACTTTTGGTGTACAGATACTCTCAAGACATTGCAAAGTAAGATCAAGACACTGACTTTTACTGTTGTGCTTGTGGCTGCCTCTTTGGCACTGCTCTGGATCCAGGTGAGTGAGTGAAGCCCGGCTCCATGCTGTTATCAGTCCTGCGGTGGTGCACACAAGCTATAGTTGCCCTTGGGGTGGTGGGCACCACCTCACTCAGAGGAACCCAGTAACCGGAGAGCCTCTCCCAGCCCAGAGACTGGGCACGGCAGGTCAAGGCAGCCAGTCCTGCATTGCCAGGAAAGCGGTGTTTGCGTGACACACCTGGAGGCAGGTACCTCTGCATCAAGTGTACTTGTAATTACTGGGTGGGTTGGCCTCCGGGACCAGGATGCCTCTCAAGCAGCCTGTTCATTCTCTCACTCCTTATAATTAGAAGGAAATCAGTCCTGTACTTGAGCTGTTGGAATAATTTCCCTGACAACCAAGCACGGTATCTCGGGTAGAGCAGCAAGGGCCATAGAGGTCCTAGGACTGTCAAAAGTCTACCAAACTCTGCCCCTGCTCTCTGGGGTAACTCTGATCCCACCAGCCATGCTGTATGCCAGCCCTTCTCTGAGAGGAATTTATTAACCTTCTGCCATTGTTTTCTGTCTAAAGCAGCTCCTTGTCCAAAGCAGCCAAGGCAGTGCAAGGCTGTGTAGGAATTGGGGTGAAACTGCCCCTGCCCCTGAGGCTCTCTTTGGGACTGGGCTCTACACCCTGCCTAGCTATAGAGCCTTTGCATACCTAGCCTCTCTGTTGGAGTTGAACACATCCCTGTTGCTGATTCAGGAGCAAACCATCATGGTCAGAGTTCAAGAGGCACTTTTGCGGCTCCAGCACTTCATTGAGGTTGTCCCCATTAGCTTGTAGTATTAAAAGAAAGTAAAAGTTCAAATGCGGTGCTGGGCGGGGGAGTCCTGTCTGCCAGCCCTGTCCTGCTGGCAGCCCTGCTGATACACCAAGGTGCGCCCAAGGGTGTGCTTTGATTCGCCTCTGTGCACACATGGATTATTTTGATCTTAAATTGTACGGGAATGCCACAAGAGCTGGGAATCCTGTGTCCCCTGCTTGCTCCAGTTTATTAAAATAACACATTCATAAACAATAACTCTTCAAAGCAGTGTGCTCCAGAAGCTGCAGTTCTGTATCAAGTGTAAAACATGATCCTGCAAAAACCAGCCTGTTCCTCTGTGGGCAACTTGCAGTTCTGGCCATCCTTGAAACAATGTTCAAAACAAGGTGTCTACTGTCCATTTAGCAGAGCCTAAGACTCCTTTAGATAAGAATATGACGCTGGATGTTGTCAATGAGATCTTATTTGTCCCTTGGAACAGGAATTATTTCCTTACAGGTGTCAGCAGTGCCTCCTATACTGTGGGATTTAGCTGCAGATTAGCATGTGTTACTTGGCTTAAAGGAAGAAAAAAAAAAAGCCACACCAAGCAATTTGACAAAACTTAATTTTTATCTGTATTTTATTACAGTGACAGTAAGGAGCTGCCCCAGCCTAGGCTGAAGCTTTCAGGTGCTGGTGGTTGTGTGTATGTCACCCTGTCCTCCTCGGAAAGGGACTGAGGAGGTGGGAGAAGTAACTTTTTATGCCTTGTAAAGGGGGAGAAATGCAATGGTTTCATGATGACTGAATGATGTAAACTGGGGAGGGCTCAGAAGTCGTGTGTGAAACTTCAGCAAGAGCCCTGCACGTCTGTACTGTCCCATCACAATTGCACATTTCCCTCCGGTGGAATTTAATACATTTCAAGGTAATAATCTGGCATAACCAGCTAAAAAGTTGAATCAAAAAACATTCTTCCTACTTGTGATATTCCCCGAGTAAAATATCTGTCATTAACCTTTTGTTCTCCATAGACACATCTTACATTCTTGATGGTTTTGCTACCCTTTTCTCTTCCAAGATAAATTCCCCCCAAATAACAAGTGGTCTTATGATTTCAAATTCTGTATTGTTTTTTGAGTGTTGCACTGTTCCTTCCCCTCTCCCTTTTGCTGTCTGAACTTCTCCATGGATCTCTTTTCTTTTTTTTTTTTTTTTTTCCCCAATATTTATTCTGCAAGATTTATTCTTGCAGCCGTTTTAGCAAGATGGCTAGCAGCAGACTTAGGGGGGAAAAAAAAAAAAACTCAGAATTTCACATTGCTTGGCCTCAGGAGCCCCAAGTGTCAAAAAGCCAATAATAAACACTGCCAAATCTCAGAAGGTGGTGGGAGCTGGTGACCCTGTACTGTTTGGAGAGACTTTTACTATAATTCCAGGTTCCTGCTGCAGAGGTGCCTGCTGGTCTCTCTGAAATGCTGTGCTGCACCTTTGCATATGATCAAGGCAAGGGGGTTTAGATTTCTTTTTTTTTTTTAAAAAAGTAGTATTCTGTTTTAGGCCCCAAAAGCCAATGAAATCCTTGAGGTTCCTTATGGCTCCTCTGTTCTGAGTGCATTTTAATTTCTGTATACTCATTTGCTGTTACACCAGCTGTAAAGCAGGTAACGGCAATGATCTTGGAAAGGCAGCATGGGAAAATGATTATGGTAGATATTAAATAGTTTCATAGCCATAGTTTGGGGAGCTTTGCTGGGGTGTCGGGGAGGATGCATCCTCAGCCTCGATCTCTGTAGGACCAATGTGCGTCTGTGCTTCGGTATGAAGTGTCTTTTCACACTTTATGGGCATTCTTTATATCCCTGCTTTCCATTCGATTTGGCTATGTGCTGTCCGTGAGAGAATTGATGACTCTCGCTTGTGCTCTGATACGTTGTGCAGACTGAGTTGGAGTCTAATGGCTGAATTTCGCAGCTGAGCTGGTGAACAAGCCCCTCTGGTGCTGGGGGTGCAAGGTGGCTGTTACCGCTACAGTGTGGTGTTCTGGTTCATGACATTGCTGGTGTGGGTATAATAAATGACTTCAAGAGTGGCTAAAATGTTGTAGGCCTGATGTCAAGCTTTTTCCAATGTCTTTGCATGGGGCTTCATGTGGCAGTGCAGGAGCAGCATACACGAAAATGAGTGTAATGAGCATTAGAAACAGTTCTCACGTCAGGGTGATGTTTGAACAGAAGTTGCACAGACCAGGGTGGATAGCTGGAGAACACGCTGGCTTTGATCCAGAGTCAACCACCGCTTGCTGTACCCTCTTTGGTAGCACAGTTCACCTTGTTCCCAGAAAGGTGGGTGAGATGGCAAACAGCAGAGGTGACTGTGCTTGATGGTTTTATGGGTGTGACAATGTCCCCTTTCAGAAAACGTGTCAATGAACGCAGTCTGATGTTCATCTTGGTCCACACCTTAGCTGAAGGAGTTGGATGACTTTGAGGGTTTTTGTATCGATGTGTCTTGTTGGATGTAGTGGTACCTGGACTGTCCTCCTGACCCACACCGTAGATTTGCAGGATTGGGATCCTGTCTGATGGGTGCTAGCACAAAAATGGCAGAGGAAGGTAGTATTTGTTGAAGATGTCTGGAGTTGTTGCCTTTATCTCTGACAGTCCAGTTTGTCTTCAAAGCTTGCCAAATTCTTGATCTTCATGGTGGCAGTCTTGTCCGCTCTGGAAGAGAGGTCTCCAGGCCAAATTTGTCATTTGTGTCTCTCACTTATATGCTGGAGCAGATAGCTGGCTGGGCAAGCCCTGTTAGTATTCCAGGGGGAATGTCAGCTGTCTCCATCACTTGCTGCCTGCATTGTGGGCAGGCTGTGATAATCTGCACTGCTATTTCATTTGCCCTAGGTATGTGTTAGATGTTGGACAGACTGGGAGGCCCAGTGCTCATCCCCAGAGGGCTGTGACCTCCTGCTGCAGGCAAGCCAAAATCCAGCTGCTTTCAGGCTACCTGCAGAGGCAACGTTGACGTGGGGAGCCAGGTACATTATACATAACAAGGTATTTCCTTTTATCAAGAAGATTTTATTCACTGTGTAGCTTTTTCATGCTAAAACAATTTTACAGCTGATAAGCCAAACTTAGCTCGCTGATATTCTGGTATGAATTGGGAGTAATTCTTCTGACTTAGCTAGAGCTGCTTTGATATACAATAATGTAATGGGAGAATGGAGCTCTGTGATAAATAGGGCCTTAGTGGGGCAAGAAGAGCAGCAGCCGGTAGACCTGGACCACACGGCTCAAAAGAAACCTTCTGACCTCATGAGGTAGCCTTAGTACTTTCTTCTTGCAAAAAATCAGGCATCTCCTATTCTTTCTGGAGTCTTGTCCAAAGGTCTCCCCGCTCTTTGTTGTATACAAGTTAGACTTCATATTTCAGGGGGTGGGATAGCTACAAGCTTCTGGGGTGATCTGTGTGCCCCAAGTTTGTGGGGAAATCAGCTTTGTCATCTCACTGAATTGTGAGAGGCTGATCCCAGCTCAGCGATAGTGTAAGTGAGCTCAGAGATGGTCTGCCAAGGTGGACATCCAAGCCCTGAAGGCAGGGCTGAAGGTAGGCTCTTCCACAGGATTCATGCAGCACAGCCCTAGCAGGATTTGCATGCATGTGCCTTTGCAAGAGCTTTGTTTGTTGCTATAATGCTGCTTGGTCTCCACTCAGATGGACTCATCCTGCATGATGTTGTACCAGCAAAGGCGATGGCACTTTCCAAGCCTTTACTTCACAGTACTACTTAATTCCTTGTTTTGAATGCACTGGAAGCGTATGAGTCTCTCTGATCCAAAGCTGTTGAAGCCTTTGGAAAGTTTCTCACTGGTTTACTAGTTCTTGGATGTGATTCTAGCTGTATATGGAAAATTTGAGGGTAGTCTGCCAAGCCGGTGCAGATTGGCCTGAAGTCCACAAGCAGGCATTCACTGTTCCCCCTCGTAAGCTTCTTCCTCCAGCACCCGTGAAAAAAGCAGGATGAACCATACTGATGGGGTTTGAAATGTGCTGTGTTCTTCAGGTGCTTCCTCTTCCCTTTGGCATCTTAGATCTTTTCCATAGTAAAGAGGGTCTACCCTTAGCACCAGCAGCTTTCTGATGAGCAGAATCTCTGAAATGTGAAATTCAAGAATTAAATCCCTCCACATTCACAGAAGCTCCTGCAGTGCATCCAGGCCAGCTCTGGTCACAGCCGTGTCGCTTCTGCTCTTCCTAATGTGTAATGCTGAAAATCCTGAGCTATTTTTGCAACTATAATTAATCAAGGAAGAATACTTGATTATTTTTTTAATATAATATTCACCTGTATCTTTAGGGAAGAGAGGGGTTGGTGAAACTTCATTTCCCTATATGCCTTTGTCCTGTGGTTGGTAATTATTTTTAAACTGCCCATGATGTTGTGAGTTGGGTTGTTGTACAGTTTTTTTTTGCAGTTGTCAAAATGTCAATTCTAATGAAAGTCTCCACAGACATGCTGTACCTAAGTGATTTAAGCCTTTAGGCTAAGCAGGCTGCTGATAGCATTTTCAGATGAGTCAAAGGTTTGTGTATGTCTCTTTCTAATATATTTTTGTTTGGTTGGAATGTCTTCATCAAAATTGGTTGTTGAAGGTTTTTCTCCTTTTTAAAGGCTAAGCTGCTGCCTGTCAACTCACTACAGAGCTGTTTGGAATTCAGCATCTTACTTGGCAGTCACATTGGGGAAAAAGGAAGTGCCTGTGTAATAATAATAATAATTGAAAATTAATAGTAGATTAAATTAATACATAATTAGAAAACACTAATGCTCCCTGCAAACAAAGGCTGATTCCTATAGGAGGTTTATGAATTGAAGAAAAGTATATGGTGCTTTCCCTTGGCCCTGTCTATTCCAGCCTGCAGATCATTAAAGCAATTATAATTTCACAGAGGTTTGATCTGGAATTGATTTCTTTGTGATAATTCAATTTAGAGGCTTGCTTCCTCCAGGGTAGAAAATGACAGATGATGAAGTGTATAAATCCTTAGCACTGTCCGCAGGCACACATAGGCTGGCACCCAGCCGGTGAGGATTTGCTCCAAAGAATAGTCTTCCTTTGACTGTGTGGTTGGAGTCTTGGACCTCTTAGTGCTTAATTAGGAAATGATCAATATCAGCTTCGTGCCAGGCTGTGTTGTAATAGGGACTGGGTGGGAGGTATATGGGGGATGTATACTGGCGTTGGGTCCCTTCATCCGTGCTAGGGAGTATATCAGAAAAATATTTGGCCGTCTGTTCCACAGCCCGTGGTGAAACCTTGGAAGATAATTCATGAGGGTGTTCTACCATGTGAGCCAAACTTGGTGTTTCCCAGCCTGTCAGCTGCTTTGGGCTCATCCTGATGGGCAAAAGCCAATGTAACCTTGTCTATAGCTGGTAAAAGCAGGACAGTTGGCCTCGATGATGCAGGGTTAGCTTTACCCATGTGCAAGGTGGATCTTCAGCTCCTCCAGAACTAGGACCACTGGATTCAGCCTGGCTTCCCCTTGCTCATCAAGGTGTTTCTTCGCTGGGTCTAGCAGCAGTTGCCTTCTGCTGCCTACCTTCAGTCGGTGGCCAGGGTGGGACAGGCATGCTGTGCTGCCCTTCCCTGGAGCAGGGAGTCAGGGTGGCTCCACGCATGCCCTGCCTCCTTGCTGGAGGCTCAGCGGCCAAAGCCATTTTAGTTGTGCTTAGAGGGCTCTGCAGAGGGACTGTGGGTCTCCTGCTTCCACGTGTCTCCTTACAAGACTGTCAAGGTGGAGATGCCTGGTATTTTCAGGCACAGAAGGAGGGAGTCCTGTCCATGACCAAGTCTGCTCCAGGCCTGGCAGATTGTCCCGAGCAGTTCAATGCCAGAGGAGATGTGCATGATGGAACAAGAGAAGCCATGCAGGGAATTAAATGTTGTGTGTTACACAGACCGTGCTGGAGTGCCACTTCCACGTGTGTATGCACTGACGGCTGTGCCACCGGCAGCGTGCTCCTGCCGTAGTGTCTGCCTGGCGTATGCATTGGTACACGTATAGTCTGGTCAGATAAATAGTGCGTGTATCTTATGGCTTAATCTTTTGCTTGACTCTTATCTCTACCATCTTTAGATCATCTGTTCTTGCCGTAAAACAAAGGCACGTGTGGGATGCTTCTTCCCGTGCATGCAAAGTCAACCGCTCTGGTGCGGAGGGGGGTGCAGCAGAGGAGAGGGGCTGCCTCGGTCTGCCATCCCTGTGTGCCGTGGAGTAGCCACACTGGGACGCAGCAACGCGCTGTCTTGCTGCTTTACTTGGGGCAGGGTGATCGACTTGCTGCTGCCCAGTCATGATGGGCTTGTGAAGGCTTTTTTTGGTAGTCAGAGCTGGGTGTTGTGATAAAATGAGTAGACAGAGGGAGAGATGAGGAAGAAGGGAGGAAAGAAAATACACCAAGTCACAGTGAATCTAATGCGGCAGGGAAAATTGGGACCTCATGAAAAACGATGATAAAGTTTGCTAAGCAACTGCTGTGCTACATGTCTCCCCTCCCAATTAGACTGCATTAGTGGCTTGTGGGAAGTAACACAGCCAGTTGAAACTGGTACAGGCAGAAAGAAATATCCCCTTGTTAATTTGCTTTTTTCTTGGCCCAACACAACATTTAATTTTTATTTTGTAGCTTTGTGCACAGACACCCTCCACTTCCCTGATCTCTGAGGCTGTATATTTGCAAATCCTGGTGGAACAGCTATTCGGGCTGGGGGTTTTGTTCCTGTGTATCAAATTGTATTTGTTAAAGTTGTGACTTCAGTTGCTGTTCCATTTTGGGGCTTTAAAAAAAAAAGGAACCTGTTCAGAAGAAGGGAAAGAAATTAAGAGACTTAGCTTTAACTGCATTCGTTAGGCTTGGCGGTGATAATAAGTGAATGTCAGGAAAAGAGGAGTAAAAAAAATCCATGATTTCAATCAAAGGTAGGCAGGAAGGGTTCATGGCTGGGTTACGTAATGCTTCTTCACAGTAGCAAGCGCTTATTCAATGAGTGCATTTATTTTTGATCTATCTTACCTCTATATTTAGTGAGGGGAAAAAGCCATCTCAGCCCTGCAAGAGTTGTACCTTCCAGCACTCTCCCATGACTGCTGTGGGAGCACAGTGAGGTGACATCCTAATTAGGTCCCACGTGGTGGGTGCTGTTGATGTAGGGAGCTGGGGGGCTGCCCTGCTCTGCAGGAGGTTACCCCAGTGTGGTCCCTGGGAGGGCATGAGGTCCTTCCAGTCATGCGGTGATGAGGGAAGCCCTAAGAGAGGACCTCAAGCACCCAAGCCTGTGATTAGAGGATATAGCTCTTCCCAGGTGCTGATGAACATGGAGAGGTGAAGTGACACCCCATGGGGCCCCACTGTATGACACCTCCTTGTTATGATCCAGTGACGGGGCTTGGGGCTGGTTTTTCATGAGTCAGAAGTAGAGTGTAGCCCAGTCATTAAGAAACCAAACTGGCTGGAGCTGCAGCCAGGAATTTGGATGCTGAATGTCCTCTAATGTGGAGGTGGACCTTTTTTTCTCATCTCTTCTGGATCCCTTTGAAGGGGTCTCCCTCCCCTTCACCCCACGGGCTGTAGCTGCAGAGCAGTGTGGTGCCCCGAGCTGCTGCTGCTGGTGAAAGGTCTGATGAGCAGCACCCCGTCACTGTCTGCAGCGGGTTTCTGGAAATGGGAATTTATCTGTAATCTAATGCTTCAGTATCTGACATTTTGATGAGAACATCCAGCATACTGAAAGTAGTAGCCACAGAATAAAACAAATTTGGAGAGTTTGGTGTTTTCCACTTCAGTGTTGGGTTTTGCTCTACTGTTCTGGAACACATTGCTGGGAATGTCAATAAAACAACACATCAAAATGGGGGTTATTTTGATGTTTTGAAATACTGGTTCAAAAAAATGAAACCTCTTTTGCTTTCACATTTCTCGTTGGAAAAACCATAGTTGCACATTTTCTTTCAGGAAAATGGAAACAGTTTTGTTGAGGACTGTTTCATTTTTGTTAGAACCTCAGTTGTCGGGGGTTGCTGCGTGCCTGGGTGATGTGACTTGGTCTTTCTCTGACCTGCGTCATTCAGCCGCAGTTGTAACTTGTTGTTTGACAGAACCGGCATCATCCCTCACTTTGCTCTGTGTCTGCTGCTCTTTCCCAGGAAATAGCTTTACTGTTCCCGCAGTTTCCTCCTCCCTACTAATCTTTTCTACTTCTGGGATATGCTTAATCTTTTAAGAGCTTCCTCCTTTTAAAGAGAAGAGGTTAACATGATACAGCTAACATCTGTACCTTACGTGGCTAAACATTTTGGCTGTTCCTGGTGACTCATATTAGCTGTTGGTATCTGAACGAGTGGGGTGAGGTCTACTGCTCCTTGCTGTAGGTGCTGTCACCCTTTCCAAGCAATTACCCCTCGATAATGGAAAAACTATTTCAGCTTTATTGGAATATTTGTACATTTTTGCAGTAGCTTTCCCTGTTTCTCCTTCCTTCTACTCTTTCAGTGAAAATGGACAGAACGGGACCATTTCTTTCTGCAGGTGAAATGTGTCCAGAAAAGGAATTTTGGTCAAATCCAGGTACGTTGCTGGTTTTAATGTACTGTGGTATCTGGGCAGTGGTAGCTCTGTGGCTGCCCCTGCTTGGGTCAGGGTCTCAGCGTGCAAAGGGCATTATTAAACTCGGGTTGTGTCCTGAGTAAGTTATACTTGGAGTAGGTAGGATAGAAAGAGGTGATGAGTGTCCATCAACAAGCAGTGGAGACCCAGTGGTTGTTCCTGGCTGGAGGATCTCCTGAGTCCTGGGCTGTAAACACAAGGCTGGTCTTTCCTCCTCAGCTGTTTGCAGTTGTGCATGTTGTCACCTACATAGAGCATGAAAATGCATCCCAAAAGGTCATGGAGGCACACTTGGAAAAGCTGCTCTGAGACAGATCACTTTTTACCTGCTGCCAAGATGAACTTGTATGATAATGAGCTCCAATATATTAGAAAAATGTTGCTTAAAGCATCTGGGTCAAATTGAGCTAATTGGATCTAACCTCACTAATTCAATACCCCAATTAATTCGCTGTGCTCTGAGAAACCTGCGGGAGGGCTGTGCTTTGCTATTCTCCGGTGTAGGGCACAGCCCAGCATTTGATTGTGGAAAAGCAGCCAGATGTTTGGCAAGGACTTTGGGACCAAAATGAGTGATGGCCTTATACATATAGCTGCCTGGGGCTGTAAAGTAACTATATCAAAAATGCTGTTTCATGAAAGGCAAAATGTTGGTGGCTATCTTTTTTTATATAAAATTTGGGGAGGCTGTTTGCTCAGAGGCTTGGATCTTGGCACTCACATCAGATGTTAACTCAGGCTGGGCCCTCCCCAGTTCAGGAATGGGATAAGCACAGTACTGCCGCAAATACTGTCGAGCTATTCCAGATTTTTCAGCATAGAAACTTGCTGCAAAAAGAAACTGTCATTGTGCAGAGAAACAGTTCTGACTCTGCAGAGGGGTTCACGTTTGCAAGGACCAATGCTTGTAAGTGGGAGTCCCCAGACTGCTCTTGAAAATTCAGGTTTTCGGGTGCAGTCCCTTGCTTTGAGGCACCACAGTGCGCCTTGAATACTGCAGCTGAATCTCAGCTGAGCCATGTGCACACAGATTCTTTCCAGTGCCTCCCTCAAGCCCTGCAAAGCCATGTGCCTCCAAACTCTTTCCTCCCGTGGCTGCTCATATGCACCCTGCTATACAGACCAGAGGGTAAGCTGGGAGGAATATGCCCTTAATGTTGTATCCCAAGCTTTGTTTATTTCCTGCTTTCTGTGCATTTTGGGGGGGGGGGGGGGGGTGTCCATGTCTGTGTTGGATCAAGGCAAGATATTGTGCTGCTGGAGGCAGGGTTTGAATCTGATTCCTTCACCATTTGGTAAAATTAGAGGACGGTATGTTCAGGGAGAGATCCCCAGGTGAATGCCCCCCACCCAGCACCGTGGGGGAATAGACATGATGTTCCTAGCTTTACTGACATGCTTGCCTTGCTTTGACCCCTTCATAAGGCACCATATGGTTACACTTAAGTGATCGGAAGTGCTGAGCTGCTTTTTAAAACTGCCTAAAGACAAGGAGAATTGAAAGACTGCACGTTTAGGGGCTGAATCCTGTCTCTGGCTGGATGCAAGGCAGCTGAGCTTACAGTTTGGGGTGCGTTGAGGGCAGCAGCTCCAGAACCTCGCAGGGATGCTCGGGTCTCTGCTTGTCATGAGCACTGAGTTGGGAGAGGAGGTAGAGCCTGTGGATTTGGGAGCTGGTATCTCAGCTGCTGCCTGTGCTCTGATAAGGGGAAGAGGAAGCCTTGATTGCTTCCCTTCTGTGTGCAGATCCGTCCTCTTGGACCAGTCTGGATCCCTCAGACAAAACCTCTCATCACAACTCACTATGACCTTGTAAATTGGTTGCTTTAGAGGGTTGCTTATAAAAGAAGCAGCCCCGTGGGAAGCTGCATGTGCCCTGCCTCTCGAAGGCAAGGAGCTGAGATGGCTGCAGCAAGTGAGCACTTGCATTTGCTCTGCCTCCCGCTGCCCTCTCTGCGTGTTCTTCTCCATTACCTCTCCCCGCCAGGCTTTTCTGCCCCTCAGAAATCTTCTGTTTCTTGAATGCTCTCTTCTTGCTTTATGGTGGGCATTTTTGTTTGCAGCCAAGGAGGTGGCTTTGCCAGTCACAGGGATCTCTGACTTAAAATGTGGGTACGAATTCATTTGTGGTTCAGCAAGCCATTGCCCCCGTTATCTGGCAATGATCAGTCTGAGCCCCATAGATGCCTTTTTCTGGTGTCACAGAGGACTTGCAGGCTCCTGGTGTAAGGGAATTGCTCATCTGCACAACTTGATTTCTGGCATAGTGGAAAAATATACATTGGAGACTGCTGAGCTAATAGACTGGAGTGACAATGATACAGATATGTCTGGCATCTCCGCAGCATTTCTGCATCACTGATGAGACAGGCAGAAGATCCCAGGAAGGCTTGAACTAGGCTGGCGCAAAAGTCCCCAGGAAGTACTCTGCTGTGCTGCGGAGTCTTTGCTATCTGACACTTTCTAATCTACGTAGCAGCCCAACACAGAAAAATGTCTAATGCATTTTGATTTTTGTCCAATTTTGAACTGGCACCGTAGTTTATAAAGATTAAAAGTTGTTTTGTGCTATGAGAGATAAAAATCTTGCAGGTCCACATGCAAGGATGGTTACTGGTGCATGAAAGAACTACCACATTTTATATCATATGACTTGAATGTGGCCAGTAACATGGCATTTAAACCAGAAAAAGAGGGAAGCAGCTCTAATGATTTTAAATATTTCCATTGTCCCAGTCCATCATCTTTGAACTAAATGAAACTTATACCCATATGCACTAGAAGCACTGTAGGTTTTTTATTTTATTTTGTTTGGATTTTGTTAGAGTAGGAAATAGCTGTCTGTCCACAATTGTTATTCCTTCTGCCTCATTCCTTCCCCCAGGAAGGAGGCCAGCCTTGAACTGCAGCGGTGGTTGTATGTAGAAGAGACTTTGCCCAGTGAACAGATGGGTTGAGAAACTTGGCTGAGCATAGTATCTCACGGAAACTTTTTCTCATTGAAAGATGATGCTTTTTTTCAAGAGGAGGGGCAGCAGAGACAGTAGGACACCAGGTGGGTGACGGGGATGCTGTCGAGGTGGCACCTGTTCTGTGACTCTGGGGAAGGTCAGCACTGAACTGTTGTGGGGGATGTTGAGTAACAGCCACTTTCTCAGTCCAGGTATGCCTCTGCAGGTGAAGATAGGGCAGTGTATGTCATGCTTGCAAAGTGTTTTGGGCTCCCTTGAAATGAGAGGTGTAATATGAAGGCAAGATTGTATTTAATATACCATGTTTAAAGGCAGGACTTTCAGTGGAGCCCAAGTATCTTACTGACTTGCATTTTGATCAAATACCCTTGAAATTCATTACCTACCTTCTCTAGGTGTTTTTGAAAAGCCAAGCCTAACAGCAGGAGGGAATGCAGAGGGATAAGCCATGTGTAATGCCAGCAATAAAGATAGGTGCTGAGCCCTATATATAGATATTCATCATATAAAGATAGGTGGCTCTATCTCTCCTCTAATGTATTATGCAGTATGTTTCATATGATCTAGCTTTAGTACCAATAAAGCTTGTTTTAAATTGGATTCTGGGAGAACAGGCAGAAAGGCAAGCATAGCGAGAACCTGCCCTTTGCTGAATAGTGATGTCCTGTCCCAGCTGGGAGCAGGCATGTTAGCAACTGGAGCTCACAGTTACAACAGGCCTGTGGTCCTGCCTTCCTCTTGAAAGCACAGGGGTGTTGGAGAAAAGATTCCTCCCCCACACACAGAAGTAGGAGTCCCAAGTTGATATTCCTGCCTCAACAAGACCTTTACATTTTCTGAACAGCGTAGATCTGCTTAGCTGCATGACTCAAATACTCTTCCAATCTGTTTTCCTCATCCCTTAAGGGAATGGGAAATCAATTTAGGACAAATTGGGCTAAATCAAACCAGGGATGATGCTCTTTGAAATCAGGGAAATGCTTATTTAAACCAGGTGGCTGAGGACTCTGTTGCCAGGACCAGTGTGTGCTGGGGGTCAGGTCTGGGCAATGGGTGGTTTGGAGGTGCTACTTTTGCAAGAGGATGCTCAGGAGCAGCATGCTGCCTCTTCTGCTAGTGCCTGCCTGCTCCCTCCCCTGGAGTTACACCCGCTGCCTCCCTGGCCTGCGGGCAGGGCAGCAGAGAAGGCATTAATCCTTTTGTAGGCATCTCTAGCAGTATCTAGGTGGGGATCAGCTGTGTTTTCTAGGTACAGCCAGACACAAGCTAGTACAGTTTGCAGGGCACTGAGCCTCTGCTAATGAGCCCTTGGGACACACAGTGTGTTAGCATGAGGCCAACATGTCCCTTCACATCCCCTGCCTCTGCCCTGGCATCAGTCTGGGCAAGTGGAAATCCTTAGTGTATCTTGCCAGGCAGCTGCAGCCCCACTGAGGTTTTGTAGTGGAAGCTGCCGTGGGTGAGTGGGGAGATAGCAATGCTCGAGGAGCTGGGTTCTCCTGCTGGTGAATTCCCTGTGATGTGGCCCAAAGGGCTGGGGCTTCTGGTTCCCGCATCTCCAGAGTGAACAGAAGCAGCATTGCTCCAAGCTGGGAAGACAAGAATTTGTCTTCTGATGTAAATCACTGCCCCAGATACTGCTCTTTTGCCCCAGTGGTTAGTTTGTTTGCTTTGTTTGCAATAGTGGAGTCTTTAAGACCACTTCCAAGCATAATGGGATCATTTGGTGCAGGAAAATGCCACTGGCACCAGCAGTTTGGGATGGGGAAGCTCAGCCAGATGCCTTGACCTTTTCATCCTCTAAATGCTGAGTTTCCACATCAGAGCACATAACATTGCACTGCAGGATTTATGAGGTGGGTGAGCTACATCTGCAAAAAGAGCACCCACCAAGTCCTAGCCAGGAAGACCTTGAAGTCCTAAGGCAAAGAATAACTGTATTCAGCAGGGGACCCTTGGCCTGACTCTGCACGCCCCCATGCTATACAAAGCAGTAGTTTTACTCTGACATGCCTTGTTTCTGCTTGCTGGATTAGGCTGTGCCATGTATGAGTGCACTGGCTGATCCTTCACCTTAAAGTTCTTGCTGTGACCTCTCGCCAGCATGGCTGTTGTGAAGCGATGGTGGCATGTGAGGTGCTGGGCCCTTGTATCTCCTCCCCTGGCGTCTTGCACAGAGCTGCTCACGAAGTTGGTAAGCCCTTTTTTGAGGATGCCACAAATACCACTGGTGTCTGGGGGAGATAAAGGCACTTACTGCTTCTGTTTGAAGATGAGCACAATCCTCAGAAGTAGATATCGGCATGTTTTCTCTCTTGGGACAGGACTGCCCAGGAAAATGGATGTGACTGTAGTACATGAAAGGCACAGATTTGTTACCATAGCTGGCGGGGGTAATCCCAGAGTGGATTTTGGCTGGCAGTAACCATTACCATAGCCAGCTGTGGGTGCAGCCCGTACATTCTCCTGTGAGCTAATTACTGCAGTTACACCTCCTCATCTTGCTGTGACAATGTCTACATTTAGCCATGTAGACACATGCTTAGCATACTTTTCATTTTCTGAAGACAAAACAGTGATGGACAGTCAGTCTTCTCAGGAGGGGATGGGGAGCAGGAGGGAATTGTCAGGACCCCCATGGAGCAGGTCTTCTATGTCTGCTGGATGCAGAAGCAGAACCCAGCAGGTGGTGACATGTTCCCATTAATCTGTAGCACCTCCACCTTCGTGCAAGGACACAAAGACTGTCATTGCAGAGTTGACAGCAGGGGTGCCTCTCCCTTCCCTCTCTGAGATAATATTTCCAGGATCCAAGCTCTTGTCCATGCATGGGGTTGCATAGCCCTGTGTGAAGTACTGCAGTGAACGGTGATAGCTTGCTCTTGCTATGTGCTGAGAAGGAGTCTGCAAAGCAGGGGTGCCCAAAGTAGGGGGTTTGGGGGAAACTGGGGTGTTGGCAGAGCAAGGAGGAAAGTACTGGGGCTGTTCTCTTAGCTGGGTTGGTGTTAGGAGCTGCTTTGGCAAAGAAAGGAGCTCAGGACCTGAGTTAGATCTTTCAAAGTGGTGGTAGATACTTCATACAAGAAAGAAGCTCATGTTGGGGTGCTGCCTAAGCAGGACCCTCTCCAAAACGTTTGGGTGCATGCTCAGGCTGTCCCCTCTGTGCACCCAGCTGCCTCCATCTGTCTTGGCAAGGAGAAACTGCGTGTGTACATCAGTAAAGCGAACCAGGAGAGCCCAGCTGAGAGCTGCTGAGCAAGCAGGGGACAGCTTTAGTTGCCTCACAGCTTTGCTGACCCCAGCTGAACTGTCCGGTCCCCTCGCACACCTCTGCCTCGAAGGGGAGAGCGGTTCACCTGCGGGACCATCCAAGTGCAGAGCTGGATTTGGAGCCACTGAGTCACTTTTGCTGCCGCTGTGCAATGGAGGATTCGCACTGGATCCCTCAATGTTAACCATCTGCACAATCTGCCACATAGTTAACGGGCTCTGTAAGCAACTCAGTTTTAGATTTTGTGAAAGTTTTGAGTTGCTTCATGGGCAGCGCACCATGCAGAAACCAGGATTGGGGGGCTGCAGTGATTCCTACAGCAGGGCTTGTATTACAGATAACACACATGGTATGCTGAGAGAGGGGCTGATGTTTCCTTCTGAGTTCTGTCATTCCCCATTTGCTTTCAGCAGAAGGATATTCAGGTGGCAGGGGACATTTTATTGCCCTTCAGAAAAGCCATTCACATTTATCTCCAAACAGTTAAAATTCCCTGCTCATTTGCCTGTTGTTCCACACTTTAAGGACTGCTGTCATTCAGGCATCTCATGGCCAAGAGGAAAGTCCTGCCATCCCAATACAGTTCTCCTAACCTCGAATAATGGAGCAGTTTAGGTAGGAAGGGACCTGTGGAGGTCCCTAGTCCAGTCTTTGAGTTGTCACAGAAGCTGAAGGAGATGTGTCTGGACTCAGGGGAAGATCTGGGAATTGTGGTGTAGGTTGGTCTTCCTGGCTTGGATGGGCTGGTGTTTCACAGCATACTAGCAGAGGGCTGCCTCGTGCTTGACCCATGGGGTTCCTCCTTGTCACGCTTCTCTATCTCTGTCCCAATGGTCCTTTTCCAAGGATTTCTCCTAAAACCTCCCTCTGAGCTCTTCTCCTCTTTTCACCCTTTAGGGCGTAGTAACCTCCCCCTAAACATCCCTGCAGGCAGGCAGCACATGTCCAAAGCTCTGAGGCTCTTCATCTGCCATGCTGTATGTAACTCTGGAAAGCAATGCTCAGTTTGCTCATCCTGTTTGGATGATGTTCAGCAGCTCCATCATTCTGGAGCTGTTGCCAGCACACCCTGTTTGTGCTGCGGGATGGAGGGAAGCTGGTGCGGGCTGCCTTTGGCTAAGTGCAGGGATGAGGCTTTCACGCAAGCTAGATCCTGTGATTAGAAAAAAGACACAGACAAATTTCAGAGAGATGAAGCTGTTTTGCATCACCTTAGAGTAGTGAGCGTTCCCTCAGCAGCCATGGGAATTGCCAGTGACAGTGTGTTTCCAGTGCAGTTAGCAACAAAAAGAAAAAAAAAAATCAAAAAACAAGAAATTCCTGAGTGCACTGAAACAGCAAACAAAAGATTACCTTACCAGGCAATGATTTTTGGCAGGGATACAGGCAGGGAGAGACCTATTCTGGTAGTCCTGTGGCACTGTCATTATATGCCATGTGGGATGTGCTGTTGGGAGCCTGCATTTCTCCCAGAGTGTATAAAAAAGCTGTCCTTTTCTAATCACCACCCACTTATCACCTTTAGGTAAATCAATACTTACTCATTGTTGTAAGATTGTTTCACACGATCAGTCAAGAGATCCTGAATGAGGAGATCTTTTTCATAAAAACTTTCTTCATCAAATTTGAAATGTTTGGAAAAATACAGATGTGCCAGGAAAAATGTTGAACAGGTTTTTGAGTGGAACTTTCTGTTTTGAAAATTCAACAACTTTGTTTCAAATTTCAGCTTGTGATGAAGTCTGTTTTTAATGTTTTGTTTCTGATATTAGGACATCATGGTGAATCCAAGCAATTTGTGAAAGTGACTTTTTATTTCAGTCCTGGTCAGATAAAAACCGTACTTCATACCAAAGGAAAAGCAGAAGATAAGCTGAACACCAGAGAGACGTAGAGTTTTGAAAGTTTGAGTGTTTGAATATTCAATATTCTTTCCTAGGTGTAACAGATGTGTAAGTTCAAGGTCTGTCTCAGGCATGCAGATCAGATTTCTGCTGGGACCTCAGCAGTGATTTGTCTTTTTCCAAACTAATTCCTGTTTTTCCTCCTTTCAAAGCCAGTCACCTCACTCACGTTTTGTAGAGACTGTTTTGATGAGTAGTTTTGGACTACAACTGAAATATTTCTGCTTTTAAGTAAAGTGAAAATGAACTTCTGTCGTAAGTCAGTTTACTCTACACCTGTACTTTGTTTACTATACATTATTTCTGTTGAGTGCCCTGTCATCTGGGGTTCAGTGCAATGATGCAGGTGCTGTCCCCATCAGAGGACACACACTCCCACTTGCATCTACAACTCAAGCTGCTGCCACTCATCCTCATGGCTCCGAAGGTTGGCAGTTCTGTCCTGCCCGCTCGAGGAGATGGGGCCCTCTCCCAGCAGCTCCGGGAGGAGCTGGCGGTCCCAGGGTCTGCTAGGGCACCCGACAGGGGTGCAGAAACCAGAGTTTCTCACTGCCTCTTGGGAGATTTGCTTTGTGAAACATCCTGAACAAGGTGTAGGTGTTCTTACTTGGAAGAAGACAGACTTGGAACAGCTCATCTCGCTGATGGCTGCCTGAGATCTTTGGTACTGCCCTAAAGCTCAACGAGCACTAGTTTTCAGGGGGGAGTCATGATATCCTGTGAGCAGCTACCCTGCGTACCCAGAAGCTGTAGCTCCTGGTGGATGCAGCTTCCTCCGCTGTGCCAGCCACCGCTCCAGACATGAGGCTTCTCCCAAGCTTGTTCATCAAGTGGTTTTGATGAAGAGCTCTCAGAGCTGTTCAGCTTCAAAAAATGTTTGAAATTCAAGCTGTGCTGCTTGTTTGTGATTGGCCTGAGAAGTTAGAGGGTTTCTAAGAGTCACTTGGGGCTGTGATTGCAATGAGCACTTCTCACCTGAAAGCTTGCAGGTGGGGAGGAAAAGTTTTATTCCCCACAAACAGGACTGGGAGAGGTTTGAGTAGCAGGGATTGCGTACCTAAGGGAAAGCTGTGGAAGAGGAAGAAAACAAGACTTTGCTTCATAATTTGACTCTCACCTGGTTGTGCAAATAAACATTTCGTTTAAATTAGCTCCAGACTTGACTGCAAGTGTATTAGGGGCCCTTCAAATGTTTAAGGACTTTCTTTAAAGTGCTCCTTAATCAAATGCTCTTATTGTTGTATTGTGAGTGGGTTGCTTATATATATTGGTTCCCCCTTTTCCCACCCGCCAGCGCTGCTGCCTGAGGAGCAGTTGAATGGGAAAATTCTTGAAGGCTCTGATTTTTAGGAGTTTTGTCATCTCCACTGGTTAGAGCTGCCTTTTTCTATCTCTTCCAGCTTTTTTCAAATCCTGCTGTAACTTGGCACAGCTGGAGCCAAGCCAGGGTGTAGATGTTATCTTCTCAGAAGCTCTGGGCCATTTGGCCATCCGTGGCCTGACCAAGAGGGCTGGCCACCTCATCCCTAAGCAAAGCCTCGCTGTGTTGGCTGTGCTGCGCTGTCCCTGCTTAAGTAGCAGAAGTTACTTAAGGTGCAAATATTGCTCGGAGTAGTAAGGCAGCCATGTGTAAATCTGATAGTAAAGCTGACTGTTCTCTTGCCAGTAGCTAACTGCATGGCTGAGGGCCACTTCTTGTCTCTACTTCATTTCCCCAGCTGTAAAAATAATCTAATGGGAAAACTTCAGGCTCAAGTCTCACAGGAGAGCATTTTCCTGTTGCTTTCCTGAATGCTTCGTGCTTTTCGTGTTTTCCTCTAGGGTGCAGAGAGCACTCAGCCTGTTATGGGTGCCTGGTGCAGTGATGTGCCAACAGCTATCGCAGAAGAAAGGGTTCGGGGAGCTTTTCTAAGCTGCGATGCTGTGGGGTGAGTCCAGATTCTGTTCCTGGCTGTGCCACAAGATGTTTTTCTGCCTTGGAGTGTATTAAAACGACTTTGGGTTTCAGTGTCCCCATCTGGCTGGAGTACTGAAAGCATCTGTGTTACAGAGCATGTGGAAATGTTTAGGAGGACCATGCGCTGGCTCTGAAAAATGGACTTGTGATGTGGCACTTGACTCCCAGTGTGAACGGGAGAGGTGGTACCCAAGCGCCTGATAGAGGTGCTGGGTTTGCGTGGGCAGGGCTGCCACCCGTGGTGTACCACTGGTATGTCCCAGTTACTGCTCCTCGTTATGGACAATGTGTGTAGTCAGAATTGAGGTACTCCTCACCTGCCTGGGAAGGAGCAGCTGACACTCAGGTGGGCAGAAGACCTGTGGCTGTTTTGGTAGGAGGGTGTAAGCACCTGGCTTAGAGATGTCACTTGTTTCAGGGGTCAGGGAGTTGCGAGACTGAAGGCAGCCAGAGTCTCGGTGAACACTTTGAGTCATCAGTAAACACGGGATCAGGTCCTTTCCAGGCATGTATGGAGATGTATGGGGTTGGTGTTGCTCTGTAATGGTGCTGTTGCATGATGCACATTAAAATGGAGGGGAAAAAAAAAAATGCTGAATTGATGCTTTCCTGTGTCTTCCAGCTGGTGCTTTCCCTGCTACTCCATCCTTTGCTCCCTTAGCTTGTGGACTGCACCAGTGATGACCCAGTTAAGCCTGTTTGAGAGCCAGTGGGGCATTTTTAGCGGGTGGGTGAGGGTGTGAAGGATATGTCACCATTTCTTTGGTGGCAGGAGATTGAGGCTCTTGGTGGTCGGTCATTCAGAGGGTGACTTCTAGCATCATCCATCTTTTCTCCTGCAGGGGCACTCTGTCCACATCTGTGTATGAGAGGAGGTGGAGGCAAAATATATTTGAGTTATGCAGCACTGCTGTCAGTACAAGGCTAGGTGAAGTCTCTTTCAAATTTAAAAATACTCCTTCAGCAAAGAGTGGATGATTTAGGGAAAAGCTCTATATTCGGGTATGTCCAAAGAAGAATGATCAGATAAACTTTTTACATTATAATGGTTTTATGTTAACAGTTTCTTTGGGGGGCAGGGGGAAGCATCTTGGAATTAATAAACTCGTCTCCTACAAAGCCTGTGGTACCTGGGGATCCACGAGAGAAAGAGGGGAAGATACTGCTCTGAAGAAGTGGTTGTTTCTGAAAGGGCAGTGCTGAGATGAAGTGTAATAAGATGCTTCTGACAGGAGGCCATGAGGGAACTCTCTCATGTGCACACATACACACATGCTCCAAGATACATTTTTTTATATATATAAATACAGCTGTTCACTCCGTAACTGGACCCTAAGCAAAAAATACATTTGTTGGAAAAAAAGTCCTCTTTCTTCCATCTTGGAATCCATAGGATTTGATGGAAGGATGAAAGTACTTATGTGCAAATGACCTTCAAGAAATTTTTTTTCTTTTCTGATTTCTAATGCTGTAAGACAGTAAAAAACAAACACCCCACCCCCTCCCCAAACCCCATATTTTTTCCATCTATTTGAAACCTCTGGCTGGCAGGGCTAGCTTACTTGTATATCAGTAGCAATGCCAGTGGCTGCATGTTTTAAGCTTGATCCATTCCAGGACACCTGAATGTTGCTCTCCTTAGGTCAAGCTTAAAGAAATAAGTGAAAGCATTTCTTCCTACACGGCAGCCTCATGCCTGTTGCATCCCATGGTGGGCACAAGTGTGCTGACACTTAAACTCCAAAAGCTTTTTCTTCCAGCTGGATGTCTATTGTGACAGTCAGGAGGAGCTAGAAATTATCTCTGAAGACTAAAGCAACTAACGAAAGCAAGCATGGCTGGATCAGCCCCTTGCACTGGTGCACACTGGACTCTGGCTTGAAGGACTGCAAGGGAGCACCCAACTTGAGGAGTCTGTTTTTGCTGTCTTATAACTGCTCATGAATAACCCCAAGCATAAACAACTGGTTTTTTTCCTTACAAGCAGCTTTGTCTTGGGAGAAGAGGAGGGGAGCCAGTGCAGCCCCTCTGTGCTGGTAGCCGAGGGCTTTACTGCTCGAGTCTGTTCACAGCCAGCTTGTGGCCATTTCTCCATGTGGCGGTCTCTCATTTAGCTCAAATGATTTTCTGTCTGGCCTGATGCTTGCCCCTGTGGAAAGCAGCTGTATTACCTCTCAGCTTTCGTTTGCTAGGATAAACAAGCCAAAAATGGGCACCCGACTTGCTTGACACTTCCCAGTGATGCTTCCCAGCTGGTGCAGCAATGGAGCTGGATCCGAGTTGCGGGGGTCTGCGCACCCATCTGCCTGTCTGGTCTTCTGCAAAAGCCTTCCGATCCATTAGGCTTTCTCCAAATGACTTTCTCTGCATTTGGTATATGAATGTCCCATTCATATGTGTGTGTCCAAGCCCCAGTGGTGACTTGGGGACGTTCCCTCCTGCTGGCCCCGTCCATGGCAGTGAGCCTGGCCAGGGCGTTGCGGCTGGTGCCTCCCCTGCAGCACCAGGGGCTGCAGCATCAAGCTCCTGGTTACTCTGGTTGGGCAGGTGAATATCTTAGCAGGAAAAGAAAATACCAGTAGGAACTGGTCATGATGTTTTCCACTTGCTCTTGCCTCTGATTTCTACCTCTTAGCCATGCAAAATCTGCCAGAAGTTAAGAATTATGCCCACCTTGTGAAGGTCTCAAAATCGAAGATGTCATTTGTTTCAGATTATCAGTCGGCTCTGGGAGCTACAGAGAAATCTGTCGCTGTCTTGTATAACCCTGTCCAAGCAATACTTTCTCCACTGTGTGAAATAACTCAGTGAATTTCTAATTACACAAATCTAATTAAAGGCTGAATGTAATGACTATGCCTAATCATAATGATACACCCATTTCATTAAAAAAAAGAAATTGCTTGTGTACAACAAACCACCCAATTTAGTACAGAATTAATATCCGCCTCTCCGGCTGGAGCTGTGCAAGCACTGGCTCGCGTGGGCATCCCCAGGAGGTCCACACGGCCAAGCTGAGTCTCGTGTGGCTGCGTTTGAAGCTCTGGCTCTTTTGTAAGTAAAGTCTCAAGAGGTGTCTGTGTAAGATGAGGGTGAGAAAGGACCCTCCCACTGGCCAGAGCTTTGAGGGACTATGGTCTGTGCACCATGACCAAGCATCCAGGCAGCCACTGAACTGGGATTTAGTGGATTTTGTGTCTGAAGCTCAGCGATGGTAGAGCAGCAGAGGCGCCTTTACTGCATTTTCACGTCAGCTCTGCTTGATGATCTGGTCTGCTCTCAGAGACCAAAGTAGCACAAAAAATTATTTATCACCCATTGGAGATCTTTTTCTGTGGTTTTCAGTGTGCTGCACCAATGCCTGGAACAGATGGCACGCCTCTGACGAAAGCCTGTTTTGTAAAACTTCTCAGATCCCCTTTTCCCGCAAGGTGCCTCTGCCATCAGCAGCAAGGTAAAAGCACATAACCACTGCAGCAGGCAGAAAACTAACACCAGCCGTGCTGTCCAGGTGCCAGGCAGCTTGTCAGGCCTCTGCTAACTGATGCACTGGGCTGTTGATTCTTCCTTTCAGCTCTAATGCAGTGCCCGCTTTTATAAGAGCTCCAGCAACATTCCTGTCAGAAGGAGACAGTTTCTTACAGCAAGACACCAACCTTAATCCATGCAACTGAGTGCGAGTGGCAGAAGGAACAGCTGCACTTATAGGTCTGGAGTTTTCTATTAATATTTTTGCAGTAGTTTATTGCTGAAATGACTCTTGCAAAAGCAACTGTGGCTTTATCCTTTCCTTACCCTGGTGAATGCAGCAGGAAGTTTGTCCTGCAGCATGGAGACTGTGCCCAAATTTCTGGCAGGCCTGAAAGAATTCAGATATCGGAGGGGGAGCCAAATATGGGACAGAGGGAATAATATCAGGGCAGTGAGGTTAAATAGATAGATAATTGATTTTTTTTTTTCAGTGCTGGTCTCGGGTGTAAATCCATTGAGGTTAATGAAGTAAGGCAAATTGAATTGAACAGCCCTGTATGGAAAGCTTAGCCTGGCATTTAGCCAGTTTCAGAGGCTGCTCTTGGTGCTCCCGTGGTGTTTTTGATGACTGCATCTTGGTGTCAGCATTTTGCTCATTTACGCTGTCTGAGAAGAGCCAAACTCTCACAGCTGCAACCATTTTAACTTAAAACCAAGAAAGCAAACCTCCCATCCTGTTTCTTTACTTAAATACTTGGATACTTGTGTTTGCTGGGGTTTCTGATCTACCTGCAGTTATTTGGTGGAGCTTGCTCAGGTGGTATTGCAAAGCCCACGGGCTGAGGCTGCACAGCCCTGAGCTCGGTGTATCTCAGCCCTGCATTTCTGCAATTCCTTAGGAAGCCTTCCACAGTGTTGCTGTAAGCAGTATCTTTTGGATGAGGTGTCAAATATTTGTCACAGAAGCACTCGTGGCACTTTGGCAAGTGTTAGCTCTGGAATCCAAATTAAATTCTGATATGGATCACTGTATCCTGCCAGCCCTCCCCTGAGTTGAACCGGTGGGGGGTGTTTGACTTCCCATCTTGAGCAGGTGGGATGTGGATGTGTGCCGATGGCAGCTGCACAGCTCAGGTGGGACAGGAGGAGAAGGGAGGCCAGGCAGCCTCTGGATTAACTAGCCCATCAGGATTTGGGTGGGAGGCGATACATGGGTGGGTACAAAGTGGGTTTGCTAGAAATGGAGGATCCAGCCATAACTTTGGGGGCAGAGGAGATGCTCTCCCTGCCAGAAGGGCTGATGCCTGAGCTCATGGGTGCTGGGATCGTGTTGTGCCTTGCCTCTTGCTCCAGGCAGGGAGGGAGCCCAGCCCTGGGAGCTGGCACACTGGCACCGACATGAGCTGTGACCTCTTGGGCCAGAGCTCTCTTGGACCCCTACTCTTGCACACCTTGCATCCCGTCTGGGCACCGCCCCAGCAGGACCTGCCTCCCCATGTGCTCTAACACCCACAGCATTCTACAGAGGACGCTTCTCTGCAGAGATACAAAGTGCTGGCTGTGCCTGTGTTCCCAACAGAGGTGGCCCAAGGGAAGGGCTTGACCCGATGTCTTCTCAGGCCATAGAGATGCTTCACTGGTTTCCCTCCTGCTGGCCTCAAAGCTTGTGGGAAGGACATGTGTTTCATTACAGAAATGGGTCCGAGGGTTCAGTCACCAGCAGAAGGTCGCTTGTTCTTTGCATCAGTTATGCCTGGCCGTTGTTAAATCATAAGTGTCTGTCATGGGAAACAGTTCATACCCTGTCGATCCCCCAGCTGTTGATGCATTGCTCTGTACAGCTAATTCAGCAGGACCCTTTGCTGCTCGTGGCCGGACTTCTGATAGCTTCTTGGGTCCCCTTATCTCAGGGTTTGCTTTTCTGAACGATGCCGACAGTAAGCAGGATGCCTTGTCTTCCCTGCTGCCCCCCAGCTGCTGCCTCCTGACACCCGCCAGGCTCTGGCGCAGAACTGTTTAACCTTGGTAAATGAAACTTTGCAGGTGTTACTGGAGAAAAGGACTCTGCCAAGCAGCTCTCCCTTGGGTCTCATCCGTACTTCTGTTCTCAGGCTTTCCTTGTGATTGCCCAGACTCCTCTAAGAGCAAGACAGGAGCAAAATCAGGCTGGGAACACCCTGATCTTATCATGGCCTTTTGCAACACTTTTTCTCAGGCTTGGAGATCTTCGGGAAGAACAGAAGAAGAAAGCTTTACAGACAACAACCTCCATCCCAGTTTAACTTCAGGAAGGTCAGCCCTGCTACCCCTGACTTGCACTGGGGTGCACTGGTATACTGGTATACACTGTTACATGTGCAGCAGCTGCTGCAGAGAAATCGGTCAGTGAGAGATGCTGTCCCAAATGCAGCAAAATATTCCTTCAGGCATATTTGCGTCTTCCTGCCCTTTTGTAGTGAAGGATTTCTGGTGAAGACAAAATTCACGTGGCAGGTAAGGCACCTGCATGGGGCAAGGCTAATATCCAAATGGCCTTGATGTTCCCTTTGCCCAGGTCTCGGGGGACACTTCATTCCTGTGCGGCCAATGCTTGCATCTTATCAACCATGGGCTGTCTGCAGGCTGGTTGAGCTACCTGGGACATGGCTATTTCAGAGTGGTCTCAAGGACCGTCCCTGCCCCTTAGGACTGCCACCTGCCAGCCATGCCACCTTGAAGTGGTATCCTGTTGCTTTTGGCAATGGAGCTTTTCCCTGGAGAGAGCTCATCAGCTTGGGCTGATGAAGACCCAAAAGCCATCTGCAGCAGACACCCAGGTCTGGTGCAGGGCAGGACCCCCAAGGAAGGTGCAGTGGGGGAGTACTTTGGGAAGCACAGAGCAGCCCAGTCCTGCACCAGGCATAGGACATCTCCCACCCAACTCAAGCTGCTTATAGAGCCTCTGGGAGAGATTTTCATCTTGGATCCCACAAACTCTGGACAGGTTAGAGCATGGACCCTGATGAGGCTTGGATCCTGAGCTCCCTATTGTGGTGGCAAGGGGGAGAGCCTTTACCAGAGCAGTGATTTCCATCTCTTGCCGTTTCCCTCTATTCCTGCATGTTACCCTGCTTTGTGCAGCAGCTAAAAATAATTGAAAGAAAGGTGTGAGCCTGCACCAAGGGAAGGGGAGAGGGAACCCCTGTGTCTGCATGAGAAATTGGACTCCTACAGCTGACAGGAGCCTGTCCGTCACACAGGCAGCATATGTGCAGAGGTTTCAGTCTCTCTTGCTGGATACTCACTGGCTACATAAACAAACAGGCTCTGTTTTTGTCTTTGGTCATTCTACCAATGCCTCTTGCTAGCCTTGACTTTTTGGCTTGTCTCTGTATTTTTAGCTGCAGGACACCCTGTCCCCAAACCCGGAGAGGACCTGGGTTTTCTCATACCTCTCTAAATGCATGAAGCCAGCTCTCGCCCTTCTCCGTGTCCCGATTTAGAGAAGGGGTGAGCAGCAGTGCAGTTTCTTCCCACTCACACCGGTGTAGCTAAGCTGAGGACCTGAGCTATGAATATCTGTTTGCCCAGGAGTTTATTGATGATTGTGCTGAATAAGAGTCTTTGAGGAAGGATGGGGAAGGATGTCTTCTCTGCGAGATGCAGCTATGTAAGTGTAGAGGAGCCCTTGTGTGCAGACCAGCTCCATGCTTACAAAGCAGGACCCTGCGGATGCTGAGGGTCAGGTATAGAGTGAAAGTGTTTGGTGCAGGGGCTTCTGCCCTGCACCCCGTCTCCATCAGCACAGCTGGTGGTAGCACACTTCTGGGCATCTGTAGGTCTGCACGGAGCAGGAACCGCAGTATGTGTGCTTGTCCAGGACTGCACGTGCAGGTGCCGGTTGCATGAGAAGTCCGATACCCTTGGGCTGTGGCAGGTTCAGCGTGGTGTGAACCAGTCTTCTCCCTTGAGTCTAGAACTGAGAGGGCCCAGCATGTTTTTCCCTTCTGTTCTTTATCTTATTCATATATAAAAAAGTGGAGGAAAAACCCCACACTTCACATCCAGCAAAATGCAGTATTTCTTTGTATTTTACTGAGAGAAGGACAAGTTTGGGAGTTTATTCTTTTATTTAAAAGTATAAAATGATTTAGTACAATGCAAAATTAAATGTCACTTTGAATAAACGATCAAATGGTCTTCCATTTGGCAAGTGCTGAAATGAGCATGTCTTTTATTGTGCAGTAGTTTCGGTCATGCCAAATCAACCTTTATATCCTTTTCCACTCATGCAGGAGAATCCACCTTTTCAGCAAGCTGAGCCCTTGCATTTACCTAGTCCTGCTTTCGGAGTCCCCTGCCCCGTCTGAGCATCTCTACTCTGGTCCTCATCACCGGCTTCACAGGGCTGCAGGCTCAGCTCCTTGCCATCCTCTTTGCTCCCTCTTCCTGTGCTGAAGTCCTCACTCAGACGCTCGCTTAGGCATGGACTTCAATTTAAGCGTCTGAATGGCTCCCTTGATGTAATTAAGGCTATTTGTGTGCTTGGAGTTAAGTACGTGCTGAAGCACTTTGCTGGATGGAGGCATAAAAGCGCACGAGCTTCAACCGAGCAGCAAAATAGGTTTTATAAGGCACTGGGGGCTGCCAGTCCCGCTCCTCGTCCTGGTGGCTACTAGTGTAAGATGACCCGGGAACTGTGACAGCTTCCTGCCCTCCGCTGTTGCAGACTAAATGTCCTGAGGTCTGTTGTTTGCGCCGCACTGACGTGTGTCCCTGTGAGATTGTATGACCACCTTGTCCCCTGGGAGAGCTACTCAAGGTCACAGGATCCTTTCCGACGACTAGCAAGCCTGCAACGCCTGTACTCGTAATGTGCTACGGAGGTGCTGTTTTGGCCTGTCGAGGTGTCCCAAGGCAGGTGGGGTATGGGGGTGCTGGGAGCGAGTCCCAGCCAGGGCTGGTGCCCCTGCATCCCCATCCCCACATCATGGGTGCCATTGTGGGAAGCAACATGCAGGGGTGGCGAGGGGGGGATTTACTCGGTCAGAGAGATAAAATGCAAGACTGAGCAGATGCAGGCGTAGGTTATACTCGGCGTGAGCAGGCTCGTGTGAGTCCAGGTGCTCCCCAGGTTCCAGGGAAGACAGATCTCGCCACCATGTGCTTCCGTTCTGGCAAATTTGGTGACAACGGCTTGAGATTTCCCTTCTTGTCCTCTGCCAAGAGAGGGTGGTGTGGGTTTATGCTGTCATCTCACTGCAAACCAGGCTGAGAGAAGGCATTGCATGCTACACAAGGCTTAGCTGATTTTCAATTAAAGCAGAAATATGTATATATTTTTGGGGGGCAGCCATACAGTTTCTTAACAAGAGGCTGCTGCTGGATTTGCATGGGCAATATTATCTGACCTCCCTGTGCAACTGGTGCTACTCAAGCTAATAATTTCCTATCCGAGTACCAATCTGAATAGCTGAGATATTTTGCACTTTTTTAATGGCTCTCTACTGTGCCTGAATTAATGGAAAAAATGAACTGAAACTAAGATGAGGGTATTGAAGGGAGAGAATGACAAATTGGCTTTAGAGCATGGCAGCAACAAGCACTGTCAGGGATTCACGCACTGACCTTTATCTAAACAGAACTGTATGTAACAGATAAGAATATTTAACAATAATTAATGTCACATCAGTGCAGAGAACAAAATGACTACATCAAACAGGCAAGAAATCCACTGCAAATTACTCAAAAAGAGACTCAAAAGAGAAATGTCAGCTTCTTCGTATCTGCAACCTGCCTTGTGCTGATGGTGCTGGAATTAGACAGGAGGGCATGCGAGTAACGAAGCTATTAAAAATGATTTAGGGACTGGATGATATATACATAAATGAGAGAGAGGCAGAATCAAGCAGGTCAGAAACAGCAGGTCTGCTGGACCAGAGTCATGTAAAATCAAACACTAAACTGAGCTGATAATTGGGTGCGGGGATAAACGTGTATAAACCAATTATCTCCACTGCTGAAGTTTTGACAGGCAGCTTAGGGTTTCCCTTTTCTTTTCCTTCTGTCCCCGGGGGATCGCGGTGCACTGTGCTTCAGCAGACACCTCTTGCCCTGGTAGCTGAGCCCCTCTTTGTGTTTTATTGACGGGAGGAACCATTGCTGGCTGGGGATGTTGAGAAGTTTTTCATTCTGTTTCCAAGTTGGGGTTGTCCCAACTTCCTAGGGGTTGTTCGGAGGGCGGCTGAGCTGGGATGCTGTGGGGATGGCCGGAGGCTGGCATGGGTCTCTGCTTGCTCTGGCTGCTGCCACAGGCAGTGTCAGTGCTGGGCAAGTGATGGAGATCAAAGCAGCTCGGGCTCTACAGGATGCCTGTGTTCATGTTGCAGAGTGGGGGGGACAGTCTGTGATCCCTAATTTAATTTAAAAAAGAATGATGGTCTGTGGATGCCCATTCACCAGTGGTGGATTATTTCATCAGTCCAGATGGCAAAACAAGCTGAGTGAGGAGGAGTTAACCCCCTCCTGACCTGCCTCCTGCTGTGGAGCATCCCCTGGCCCTGCAGCTTCAGTCCTGGGGTGGACATTTGTTGGAGAGGTTTGCATCCCTCTGCCCTGGAGTAACTGCCTACCCAAGCCACGGTGCAAAACACACCAGGGCTTGGGAAATGCGTGCCTGATGCTTTTAGCAGTCCAGGCATGTAAATGTAGCGTGCTGGCTTGAAGACTTTTCATCAAGGAATTTGGTTCAGAGCCTGGTAAAATCCTAGGCAGAAGGGATGATGTTCGAGCAGTAAACCCCCTTGCTCCGAGTAGAAACCCTGTGGGCCAAGACCTGGGAAAGACTTGGTTGTTTCGGGGAGGGTGCTGGGCAGCTGCTATTCCTTAGAAATAGTTATTGTCAACAACTGGCAGTGGGTGATGGGAGAAGATCCTGGAGCTGGGCATGGGATCATCACCTTGCTGCACTTCCTTCATCGATGGCTGCAGATGCTGAGCCCATCAAGGTCTGATCTGTTCTCCTCGACTGAAACAGGCTGTGCTGCCACCTGCCAGCCGAGAGACAGGCCAGTGCCCCTCCGAGCCAGTTCGTAGCCCACTCTTAAACTTCAGCACGGTCAGTGTAATTCGCTTAGCCCAGACTTTTGGAGATTATTCAGCAAATGCACAAATCTAGTAAAAAGCCCAGCCCTAGATATAGCAGGTTACAGTCATTCTTGGCTTCATTCCCCTAAGGCCAGTGGTGATGCAAGGGAAAAACTAGTTTTATTCTAAAAGGGCATCTAGTTTTATTCTAAAAGGGCCCTTGTGCACATCGTAGTAGATTATTTCCTAAACATAAATTAATTTATCCGCATGACCAACTGTGGGAAGTGTTATTAGCCTCAGTTAGTAGAGGTGAGGTTGAGGCACAGAGCTGGAGCCCGAGGTCATGAAGGGAGTCTGGGGAAGAGCCAGGAACCCCTCCTGAATCTCTTGAATTTCTGGTTGGTACCTTAAAGGCCAGTCCTGTCTGCAACACCTTACCCAACCTGCAGTCCTGCTGGCCGCTAACTAGATTTGTTGTCAGCATTTTCCTGGTGGGAGGAGGCAGCAAGGTGTCTCCGGATTAGCAAGGTTGTGAAAAATAGCTTTCCAACCGGCCTGGTGACCTTTTGACAGCAGGAGAGAATTTACAGGCAGAAGATGGAGACGTCATGATTTAAAATTAGAAACGATGGGGAGCTGTATCTTTGCCCCGTGAAGTGGAACAGGAAAACTGACCTGTCCCTGATGCCATCCTGTGCTGAGACGTGGTTTAGGGTTTCATATCTCCATTACAGAAAATACTCTGGTCTGCTTGCCTTGGGCAAGGCACATCTTGCTACCAGCGACGTGTGGCTTGGGAGCTGCGTGGCTCGTGGAGAGGGACAGCATGGGAGAGGGGAGATGCCTGCACACCGCAGGCAGCATCTCTGCCTAAAAGCTACTGTGCAAAGTTCAGCTCTGCTGGTTCAGTCAGTAAAAGTGTCTGATATGCTCAACTGCTAAACAAACCTAGCCCAAGGTTGGATGAGCAGATAAGTTCCAATTAGAGGATCTGAATATTGATTCACTGGGGAGAAAATATGACATTAAAGGATCACTGGAAGACTAAAGCCAAACTGACGTATTGCTTAAAATGAAAGGCCGTGAATTTGCATCAGAATATAAGAGCAGGGCTTTGACAACGACAGGCAACTAATTAAAGTGCATCAGTTAAACAGAGTTCCTCCCTATTTTATCTCCCTTGGTCGGAAGTATAGAAAAGGCACTTGTTAGAAAAATAGGCACTATTTAAATCCAGGGTGTTACCAATAACATCCATAAAGGCACAAAGCGTAGAGATCTCTGCTTTGATTCACATTTCAGGCATCTCTTTTTCAGGAGGAACATACACTTGTGTCAGACCAACCAAGCAGGCACAGCAGGAGCCTGGGAACGCTCACGCTCCGAGCTGAGCTGCTCTGCGTTTGTTTTCAAGTCAAATGGTTTGGTTTCTCCACGTTTCCCACCGGTCTCTCCTAGCGCTCGGGTGGCACTCTCACCCGCAGGTTTTGGAAGGGCCCTGGAAGGCAGACGACTGCCGAAACCGCCTTTGTGCAGAAGAGAGGCTGGGGCACAAGCAGGTCCAAGCTTCCAGCCCGCATGGAAAACCCATGCCAGAGAAGATTTCAGCATGGAGGGACACACATGATGAGTCTGATTTTGGGCTTCCTCAGATGGAAAAGCGTCAGTGGTGGAAGCTGTTTCGGGAAGGCTTGAGCCAACTGAGCTGCCCTAAATCCCATGGAGACACCCTAGCAGCTCAAAAGATGGACTCCAGGTCTCCCTTCCCTTATAATGAGCAGCATAACCCATCCGCAGAGCTCTCCTTGCTCTTCCTTGGTTCTGCTCTCTGCAGAAGGTCGACTGAAACCCTCAAATTAACTTGACAAAAGTGTTTCGTCTCTTTGTTCCTCCTGGTGCTGGAGCATGGAGAAAGGGCCTGTGTGACCTGAGGGAAAGCAGAGACTCTCTCCCACCCCACTCAACTCCCAGGGCAAACTTCAGCACCTTGAGGTCACTTCCATAGTGGTGCGCTCCAGTCTCAGCTGCAAGCATCAAACCCAGCTGGACGTCTTATCCAGGACAGCAAGGGGAGGCAAAGTGCTGCTCCTGCTTCTTCCTCTCTGGGTATCGGATTTACCACTACCATCTCTGTGTCACACGAAGGCACGTGGCTGCGCTGATGTACCTCCACTTGCCCATCCTCTACACCAACACCAGCCCTGCCCCATGTTTTGCAGGGACTATTGCTGTGCCCCAGCACACGATGCTAAAATTACCTTCTCTTCCTTGCAAACCACTTGGCTTTGGAAGGATGCTATTTCTTCTCTCCTCTTTCAAAAGGAAATTTTTCTGAGAAGTTTGAGGGAACAAAGGAAGAAAGAAACCAAAGAGAAAAGTTTTCAAGTTGCACCATCTGATTCTTGCTGAGACATGCTGCTGGTGTCAACCTCTTTTATGCGCATCCAGAGCTGGTGCCATTTCACACCTGCTCCACGCTTGTTTTTAAATGACACATAATTATGATAGGCAGTGTAAAGATGAAGCTTCATCTTCATAATGTTATCAACATTATTCATTTATTCAACATTATTCTCCTCCTAAATCCAAAACACAGCACTGTACCAGCTGCTAGGAAGGAAATTAACTCTATCCCTGCCGAAACCAGGACAGCGGGGTGGAAAAAGTATTGGTCTTTCAATGAAAGCTGTGGTTACTCAGGAAACATTGCTTGGAAGGCGGGAGGTGGGAATCGTCACTGGTTTGAGGAGGGTGGAGCAAGCAGAGCAGGAATCTCACGGTGATTTATTGCCTCTGTTGTAGACCATTGCTAGCCCAAAAAGGCTGATTTGAAGGAATGGGTTTAAATCACTGGGTCTTGTTAATGGCTTAGGCACTGGAGTGGGAGTATGGAGACCTGGATCCGGTTCCCATCAGCTCTGGACTATGTAGGCTGTGAGCTTGGAGGGGCAGTCCTTGTCCCGGAGCCCGGGGCTGGAGGGCACAAAGCATGGAGGAGGTCTTGCTACATCCCATCCATTCAACCACAGCTCCCAGCTCCTTGCCCGGAGTGCTGGGACTAGGGGAAGATTCAGAGTTCATTTGGTTGCAGAGGAGTGAGGATTTGATGGGACCTACATACCATCTCTAAAGCATTAGCGCAGTTCTTATGGGATGTGCAGCCATGCTCAGCAGTCTTCCCTGTGAGGAGGATCGTGTGCCAGCCAGACTGTGCCGACGCTGCTGCACCAGGAGCCCGTTCAGCAGGCACTTGCGTGTTGCCCAAGATAAAAAATGCTGTAGAAGGTCCTGTAGCTCCTACTTCTGAATGGTAACACCCTGGTTGTGTTTCCACCTGGCAGGTCTCTCAAGGAGATAATCAGTGCACGGTGTGCAGTCCAACCAGGTACCTCAGCCCACAGCAGGGAAGGGAAAGCACCTTAATTTAAAGTCCCAGGAGGTATCCTGGCAGCTTGGGGGGACCCAGAGGAACTGACTTAAAGCAGAAATTTTAATTCCATCAACAAAATGTTTCAAGTCAAGTCAGCCTGACCCAAAGCAAAATCTTCAGTTTCAAAACACAAAAGAAATTTAAAACCATGAAAAAGTTTCTGCTTTACTGTGGGATATTTCAGTTTGAAGAAACTCTGTTTTCCCTTAACAAATCGCAACCATCGTGACCAAAAATTCCTGCCTGCCTCTATCCGCTAGTTACCTTGCTCTCTGTAAGCATTAACACGATGTCGCAGTTCTTGTGGTATTTCTTGTGCCCGAGCCAATCCGAACCACCTCCCCAGCAGCTATCCCAAGTATTCAGCCCTGCGAACACAACTGACTCTGCTCCCGTTTGAGCTCCTTGCTAAGCAGCTCAGAGTCTTAGCTCAGAAAGTCCTGGGTCTGATCCTTGCAGACAACCAGCCAGTGGCCTTTCTTTCCAATACAGCATACCCTTCTCTGCTGAGGGTTAGAAAGTACTGGATTATCTGCTTACCACAACTAGCAAAAAAACCTGTGTCCTGATTCTTGCAGGGTGAAGCTGAGACCATAGAGGGGTGCTGCGCCTGCTCCCAGACCGGTGACGGGAAGGACTGACAAACCCCAAGTGCCCACACCAGTCCCGGTGAGTAACTGTGTCTTGAGGTACCTTTAGACGTGAGGAATGGTGGGAGAGGTCCCCGCAATTCCCGGCTGCTGCTGTTCTGCTGCGCGAGGCGGGACTCAGCAGTGAGATTTCAGGCAGCAAGGACACCTTGCTTCAGGTGCTGAATTGTATGGGTGGGCTTCATTCTGGATTCAGGCTGAAGGTTTTCTCTTTGAGCCTGCTGAAAGTGGCCTCATTCTGGCCTGACGTAAGCATTCAAGGAGTCAAACGTTGATGGATGTGCTGAGAATCTGCCATTCCCTCGTGTGCTATTGGCAATAGAAACGGGATTGCTTCAATTACACCCTGATGGGCAGACTGTGATCAGTTTGGATGCAGTGGGTTTTGGCATGTTTTAATTTCTGATTCATTGCTTATATTTCTTCTAAAAGTTACGTTTACAGCTTGTTGTGAGTGAACATGAATATACGAGCGTGACTTCTGGGTAATGTAGAGGTGGACTCTGCTTTTGACTTTCCTGGTGCACACCCCAGAGCAAGAGGTTGCAAAGAGAAGCTGGGGAGAAGTGCTGCACACGGGGGATGTCGTGCTCGGGACAGGCACGCGCCTTGTAGAGCTGGTGTTGCGGTGAAGGAGGGTGCCCAGAGTTTGATCAAATCCCCGATACTGCCTCTGCACGGGGTAAGCAGAGCATCCTCTTGAAAATGGGCTGGGAGGAAGCACGCTTTTGGTGTTTCCTTGAACACCAGCAAATCGGGGCTGTGTTTCTTAGCACTTCGATCAGGACAGAGGAGTTCCCCCATCCCCAAAAGGTACAGCGGTGTTCTTAGGCCACAATTCCAGGAAGATAACCAACTCCAAAGTGCCAACAGACATGGCACTGTCAGGACATGAGCTTTAACATCCCCCAGACCCAGCTTGGCCAGGTAGGCTGAGCTGAAAGCACCTCTTTGAAGAAGAGGTTTTGTGGAGGGATGGGAGAGGGTTTAGGGATCAGAGCCAGCAACAGCATGACCGAAGTATTGGGAAATGCTGGTCCGGGAGTCACTGTGGCTGTTAGAAACTGGCTGTGCTTCCTGAGCAGTGAAGTCAATGAAGACCTGAGCTGGGCGATCTCTTCCTGGTTTTGTGGGAGTTTTGTTTCAGTAAGAACAGAGTAACGGGACTCTAGGTGAATAAAACCTGGAGTTTGCTTCAGCAGAGGGTGAATGAAGATTTCAGGGTGTAATTGTACTATGCACAATTCATGACGTGGAGTGGTGTAATGTTTTCAACAGTGGACTTTCCCCTCCAGTTCCCAGACAGATGGATGAAAGCAGGTCCTCAGTTTCCAGTTCGGCAGGGTCTACAGTCCTGGTGTAACACATTTGTTTTAATTGGTATAGCGGTTAGGTTTTTTCCTTGGGAACTTTCGTAGGAGGGAGAAAAAATAAATGTGATTGGGTAAAACTTTTTATCATACAGGTAGGAGCTCTGCTGTGGCTTGGTGGACCCCAGGAGGCACCATGTACAGTAAATAAGGATCCAAGAGTTTTACACTTCTTACCTTATTCGGCAATCTAATCCAGGAAACTCCAAATAACAGAGGGGTGAAGATTCCCCTAAACTTTTTCAAACCAAAATCAGGCAGTTGAAGGAGAAAGGGAATTTGGGTTTGCTTATGATTTGTCTAAAACCATTTTCTGCTTCTAGCTTAATATACCTTCCCTTAGTAGTAGTGAGAATATCTTGACACAAAGTAGGACTAAAAAATTCTGACATACAGATACGTTAAACAAATGAGCTGGCTAAAAACCCTTTTCTGCATGAATAGAGAACTACTGTGCCCTAATTCTATAGACCAGGATTTAACTCAGCAAATGAAATTACGGGATTCAGCAGCATTGAAGAAATACCTTATTTTTTTTAATATTCAAGACGTTTTTAAAAAGAACACTGCCAGAAGTTTTTCAAAGTTTTGTTTTGGCTGTTTGCATATTAGGCAGTGCTTAAAACTACGGAGCCTTCTTTTCGTACAGGGTATTTGCTGTAAGCGGAGGAAAGTGTCTTTTATCCTGCATGCACAGACTGCAGGGCTTGAACTGCAGCACCTCCTTCAATCCGCGAGTTCTTCACTTTCACAGGACTTCTGAACTCTTGAGTGTTGCTGGTTGATTATCTGCTTTTTCATTTTTCACTTCTCCCTCCAATTATTGGGAGTGCACAGAATAAAGGTTGATTCCAGAGGGAGCTGTGAAACTATCTATTTCTTGGGGGATGCAGAAAAAACTGTGAAAATATCTGTCATTCAGGCAATTGGAGAAGAGTATTGAGAGTAACTCTGGAGAACGAGGAAGGCTGATGAAAATGCCCATTATTCCAGCAACACAGGGAAGGTCACAGAAATACTGTTATTGAGTCCACCCATACAGGGTTGGAAGTGTCATGTAGTGAGAGGACACAGAGCATCCTTAGGTAGCTCAACAAAAAACTGGATGGATGAAATTTTCTGTCTTGTCTTCTTAGGAAAAAAAACCCCAGTGTCGGAGGGGGCCATCACAGTGTCTAATCACAAATAAATCCAGACTGTAATCACTTGCTCAGGTCATTTATCAGCTCTGGCAGTTCCTGTCCTTCCAGGATTAGGACAGCACTCGGTAGCCCGTTAAGCTACGATCTGGTAGTGACCTTCTTAGCACCCCGTGGGCCAAGGAAGGAAGCGATGTAACAGGTTTCTTAATTTAGAAAAGACGATGCGTGTCAGGAGGAGGTCACAGGTATCGGTGCCCAGCGCAGATGCTGGTAGGTGCAGGCTCTGGTTAAGGGCTGCAGTGTCTGGTGCGGAGGAGGTCATGGGACGTGAATGGTGCATTCACGGGGTTCGTGATCAAAAAAGCCTAACTGTGGGAGCGAGTCACCCTCTGTGACTAAGATACCTTTGTCAAGGAGATGAATGGGCCGTAGGATAACTGGTGTATTTCACTATAAAGTTGTAATTCTTTCCAGAGGCTCTACAGGTGTCACGAACCATCAGAAAACAACTTCAGCGCTGTAGGAGCAGCAGTAACATGCAAAGCCGTGAGAGCAGGGATAGCCTCCTGTCGACTGCTGGCTCTGCTGTTTGCGACGCTCACTTTGCAGCTCTAACATTTCGACAAGGGTGGGCAAGTACTTCGTGCCTGGCACAGACTGGCTTTGCCCTTTGTGGCTTGTTTTCTCTCTCTCTCTCTCTTTTTTTTTTTTTTTAATTTTTATTCCTCTGTAGGCAATTAGATGGCAGGATTTCTGCAGCGTGGATTCTGACGTGTGCGTGCACAAGTTCTTTATTTCTCTTCATACTTTTGCAAGCATGTGCTGGGAAGATTATTAAATGCAATTATCTCAGCAGCAGCATCCCTTCCCGGTGCAGGGATTACTACGGAGGAGCAGGTGAAGATGAAGTCTCAAGTAGTTCAGAGCAGGGTGCAGGGCACTTGGCGTTCTAGGCCCTGCTACCAGCCCCGTGTGTTTCTGACCGTGGACAACCTTCTCCCTCGAGAGTGCAGTAAACTTCAGTTGTCCCCAGTGGCTTGTGTGTTTTTGAAAACCTCTAAGGAAAGGAGAAGAAATCCAAGTAATTGACACTATCCTCAGACAATTCCCACTAGATAAAACAAAGTATGTGGTTTTGTTTAGCAATAGAAGGGAGAAGAGGCTTCAGAGCTATCACCACTGTCTCCTGCGAGGCGCAGAGCGTGGTCCTAGCAGTGAGACTGATTGCCAGCAATTGACGTGGAGGTGCAGGAATTGGGATATGACGCCCATTCATACCATCCCCTCTGCAGATGGAGCGCTGGACACGTGCGCTGTCACCTGCAGCCCGCTTTGGCCATTGGTTATGATGCAAACTGTTGAGTCAGAATAGACCTGTGTAAAATACGGAAAGAAAGAGATCCCTTCTAGGCAAACTAAGAAGCAGAGGAAGGGAGAACTGGTTATAAAGCTGCCTGGAAAGTGGACCCAGGGTCTGTCACCCACACTGTCTCCTCATAGACCCAGTGACCCTAAGATGTCCCCAGAAGACGAAGGAGGATCACGAGGATAAGCAGATTCAAGTGTGCACACTCCCAACATGCTCCAGCAATAGGACCCTTGAGACCACCCAAAGAGGACAAATCTGTCTTGACCCTCTCTGCCAAAGTCCTGGGAATCCTGGTGCTTCTGAAGAGTTTTCTTTTGCTGTAGACTCAGTGTGGTGAGGTCCCCTATGAAATAAGGCCATAATTCTTGTCTCAAGAGGCAGAGCTGACATGGTGGCTGCGAACCATGGATGAGGAGAAGGGTGGTCTGGGCTGTGGAGGACACAAACAGAAATTCCCTCCAAAGCTAACACTCCCCCATCCTTATCTACAGTAAATAAATGCAAAGACCCAGTTAAAAATTATCTCTAAGTAGATTCTCTGGAAGGATTGCCCACGTGTGCGGGCTGGAAATCATCTAATGGTGCGTGCGATATTTGTAAGCAGTTGGCTGGAGGGTGTTCCCAGGCAGCTGGTTCATCTGGAACAGTTTTTGTCTTGTGTAGGTTCATGCTCGCGTGGTGAGAGCGGGCTGCGGAGCCCGTCTAGCAAACGCAAGGTGAGAGGAGCACTCTCCTCATGTAGAGGCCTCAGTCCATGACCACTCTCTGCAGGGAAGTGGATGAGTTTTGGGCTAGAAAAGCCATATTCTTGGCACTAAAGTTTGTTGGGAAAACAGAGCATGTCAGGGGTTGTTTTGATTGAAGATGATTATGAGTCGTTTAGTGGTTGCAAGCACCAGGAGTGCGGTCTGCAGGCTCAGATCCTGGTGTTGGCCAGCTCCAAAGTTCTCCGTGATGGAGCCGTCCCCTCCCTTTGCCCCTGCATGCATTCTGCCTATGCAGAGCTGAGCTCAGCTGGCTTTGAGTTGGAACCCAATCAGTTCCGATAAAGGATCAGGTTTTCCAGTGAGAGCCAAATCCTGACACGCTGAGCTACCATTCTTCACGCTGGAGCCTCGCAGAGGTTCTTTGAGAAACTGTTTCCTCATTTCTGCCCATGCCAGGCTCACGTGGCTCTGCTGGGGGCAAGTTAGTGGAAGATGAGATGCTAATTAACCCTTTATAAACAGCCTCATTGCTCTGTCCCTGTGGTTACCTGTGCTTTTAAGTAAGCAAATTAATTGCATGAAGCTCTCAACCGCTCTGCCAAGGCAGCAGGAAAGCTGCGGTGGTTCCAGATGCTGAGTGATGGATCGCATGACAGGCCATTGCCAGCAGCTCTGTCTGGGAGACCTTCCTGCTCTGGACCTTCCAGCTGATTGTGCAGTCCGCAAGCAGAAAGTTATGTAGCTCAGTCATTTTTTTGGTATATGAGAAGAGCAGGTCATTTGGTGTTATTTAAGGACAGTAAGGCTGAACAGAAAATAAAAAGTTACTTCACTTAGCATTCATGGTCCAGTGGATTGTATGGTATCTAGTTTGAGATTTAAAACCAAAAAAACCTCAAGCATATGTCTAATTTTAAACCTATAAATTCAGTCAAAACTCTTACGCTCAAAGAAAGCCATGGGTTAATAATACCTTCCTGAGTCAACGATTAATTTCTAGAGCTGAGCTGGTTTCCTGTGATCAACCAAAATGTTTGATTCTTTTAAGAGCTGAGCAAGTGATTCATAATGAATACTGTATCTGAGAATTAAGTTTTCTGCAAATCTTGATCTTATCAAAATAACATGTCAATTTAAATTATCTCATTTGGGGATTTTTGTTTGTTTCATTTCTGGATTTGTTTTCTGAAATTACCTGTTTCTCAGAGCTTCTTGAGACTTGAAGGTTAATACAGATTAAGGTAGTGCATGAATGGAAAATGTAAAATCTTTTCCCAAATAACTTCTTGTGTAAGCACCAGCTGACAGATGATCACATGAGTAATTTCTTCTACTATGGTTAAGGATAATGCCTGTGCTCAAACTTCAGGTGCAAATGTTTGCAGAATGAAACCTTGAAAGTTTCTGAATTGCTCCAGAGGGACATCAGAGCTGCCCCAGGTGTTAGTGGTCTATCACAGGCGCATCCCCTGGCTGTATGTACGTGTTCATTGAACGGGAACCCAGCTGGAGTGCTTTTGTGAAGAACTCAAGGGAGTGCTCACAGACTTGGAGTGGGGTGGCTTGTATTTATTGACACCTTAATTCCTTCTTAGAGAAATGAGCTGATGGCCAGAAGGACTGAGGATGGGCTCTTCACACCTGTTTCTGAACCACCAGGTCCTCACCATGTTGGCTTGTTCTCCCCATCACCTAGAAGGTGTTTTCTGCCTCTCCTGTCAAGAACCAGTTGCTGCGCACTCAGGGAGTATTGCACACTATGGAGAGAAAGGCCAGGGGACAGGATTTAATGCTAGATGAGAACAGGTTTAAGTGTCTGCCTCAGGGTTCAAGTTCTCCACCATAATTTTCCCAGGTTCCCTGGCCAGTCGGCTGGGTTTCAGCCATCAAAGTCATCCACTCAGCGTTGAGGAGCTGGGCCTGAATTTCTCAGTTCTCGGCCTGCAAAAGGGAATAGTCTTTCTGCTCCAGCTTGAACTGGTGTTATGACCATGAAAACATTACTCCATGAGGTGCTCAGACATTGGCGACAGGAGACAACTGAGTACCTCAGTGCTGCTCACTCACTGTCCTCTCCTAACCAGGTGCAGCTTTCTGGCTGAGTACCAGAGCTGGAAAGCAGAAGTCAAGGACATGCCTTAAAATGAAAATAGGAAAATAGAACTCTCTGCACATCTTTTCTCGGCTTCCCTTTGCGAGGCTGTATCGGCGCGGGCTTGATGGGATGTGATGGCTCTGACCTTGTCAGATGCATCAAATACGACATGTGAACACGGACTTTTTTTTTTTTTTAAGGAGAGAAATAAGGGTTAGCAAGAAATGAAGACAGACAGATGGCCATATTCTTTCATCAATAGAAATCCAGGCCTGAGATTTGCTTCCAGCTTGCCTTGAATTGGGGATTATAGGAAATGAGCCAAAAAGTGGCTTGTTTTACCACCCCCCTTCTGTAGCATTTCATTATCGTATGTGTTTCTTCTATGAGGCACTGACCTTTCGCAGTCTGTGGTGTGACGCAAAGACATAGCACTAATGTAAGGGGCCTTGTGCTGCCTGGAGAGCTGAGGCTGGATTCCTTTCCCCGGTGCGCTGTAACGTCCAGAGGATGCTGGATGCCACGCACCCTGCGTTTTTGATGAGCTCTCTGAGGTGGGGTGTTTTTTTCTTCTAAAATCCTGTCTTTTTTGTTTTCTTCGTGAGGGTGGAGGTTCAACTAAAAAAAACAGGGTCAGAAGGTCAGTAAAGGTGAACTTGGGATGTCCTGGGTAGCCTTGGAGGACTGATCTGGGTCCCCAGCTTTCCTCTGGTAGATGAGCTCTGCAGGGACAAGCTCTCGGTGACGGGCTGTTCTACTCCTTCACAGGAGAGGGACAAACAGGACCATGGCAGTCTTGGTCTTCCGCTTGCCCGTCCTTTCCTGCATGCTAGGGGAAAGCCTTATAGTCAAACCCTGTATTGTCCCTCTGCATCTTTCCCTAAAAGCTTGGTTTTGCCGTGCTGTCTGGGAACCAGGACGTGGCACCTGCGCCCTGTTGACCTCCTGTGGGTTATCTCCTCCTCCACATTCACCTGAGCTCATTTGCCTTGTCGTGTCCCATTTCACCTGCAGGCTGTAACTGCAGATCGAACACGTGCCTGGGTTGCATCAAACGCAGAACTGGACCTGGGTTGTCTCTGGGGTTCCCCAAGCAGCAGCGTAATAGCTTGGAGCCACGGTGTCAGGAGGAGCTTAGCCTGAAAAAGGGTTGGTGGTGGCAGTGGGCTCTACACCTCCCACCTCAGTGTGCGTGGCCACGGAGTGGGTGTATGCCTTATACTTGAATTTCTTCCAACACAGCTAAAACCAGGAAATACCAAAGATTTTGCATGATTCCTCTTGAATGACAGATTTCTACTTCGAAGGTGCTGCATGCAATCAGCAGGGCAGTCTCAGGCCTCTCTGAAGCTGGATGAATTGAGGGTGTCGTTGACACCATACCCTTGAACAATGACTCTTTGTAGTTAAGAGGGTTACTAATCATAGGAATTAGTGTTTTAAAGGGCAGAAGCTTCAAATACGGTTATATTTGGCGAAGTAACTTTGGAAGGGAACGTTGTCCTGCTCAGCAGATCTGCCTCCCACGTGACTTCGGGGGCATGCAGCTTCATGTAATACAGTTTTGGGAGAAACATCGAGAACAGATACTACACACACAGGTAGAAGAGTCTGTCTTACAACAGCCAAACAGGTTACCGCTTACCAGGTAAGCTGCAGTGCGTGTGCGGACACCCAGCCTGCACCGGCTGTGCACTCTATGGTGTTAATTTAGACCACCGTGAAGCTGGTTGCCAGCTGATGGGCTGTAAGCGATGCCCTGGTGTGGTGAACCATCACCCCGCAATAACCCAAGGGCTCTCAGTCATCTGCTTGTGCCTTCGTATAAAAGAATAAGGCAGCTTTTGTTCTTGCTGTGCACCAGAATTCCCACTGAATCTCAGTAGCACTCCCTCTAGATTTGCTACGAGAGGTGGGAAATGACCCCAGGATCTGTGTGTGCAGGCTGAGTTTGTGAATTTTAAGAAATGCACACGAAATAAGTGCAGGCAGTGTCTCGGTGGAGATGCAGAGTGGAGTCTCGGGAGCGGCATGCTCGGTTCTGGATCCAGCACAGGCTCCCTGTGACCAGATCCCTGCGGTGCCCAGCTCCGCGCCGCACTGAACTCAAACTGATATTCCATTGGACTGAGCCCTAATACTCCATGCATCTCTGCTCTGGTATGTTACAAAGGAGTGGAAATACACCCTTTTCCTTGTCTATTTATGTTACAACTTCCCTGAGACCTTGCCTGCTTCCTATTGTGTGTAGGGTACAATGAACTTAGCTGTCTACAGTCCGGTTCAAACAGAAGCCAGAGTGAAGTTTGTTAGGGCAGAGAGAGGTTAGGGAGCCCATTTAGCTTTCTCTAATGTTTTTAGTTATCCATTACTTCTTGTCCTACTTCCCTTACAAGCGTTCACTGGAGTGCCTGATCGGTGGCCGCAGAGACCCATGAAAATCCTTGTGCTGTCTTCTGGGTTGGGCGGCTCAGCCCCGCGGTGATGCTCTGAATCTGTTCCTTGCCCAACTTTGGCTGCCACTGTCAGTGTATTGATCTTGCTTGTACCCCTCCTGGCATATCCAAAAAGTCTGCTTTATTCTTTTTTTTTCATTTGCTTGTCATAGCTTTGAATGCCTTTATTATTTCTTCTTCCCTCCTCTGGCATAGGTATCTTTTGCTTATAATCTTCTTAGCTGTCTCTGAGCACCGAGGCAGCTTGTTCATTTCAAAGAATGCTGCTTTAAAGGCAGGTTTGATCCAGACTCATCCAATTCTTTCTTTTCCCCTGTGATTTGAAGGGCCTGAAAATATTCATGTAATCATTTCCCCCACACATGCCCCCAAACACTCTTCGGCTCTTCTTCTAAAAATTGCATCTCTACTCCTCATGAGAAATCCTCCAAAAGCAAAGCACCACATGCACTACAGTGGCAATTAACAGCCCGCTAACGAAATACTGACTTAGGGAGCTTTGCAGTGATGGGCAGTAGCAGCTCACAAAGCTCATTGCTCATGCTGATGTGATAACCGGAGGAGGCTCCTGTGGTCTTGGGCAGCCCTGTAAGTGCACCAGCATCCTGGGCTAAAAAGACAGACGCTTTTGAGGCCAGAGACAGGACTGCCCGTCCCTGCTGAGCAGCTGGTCCCATCCAGGCTGCCTGAGTCCTGACCGCTGCAGAACTGAGAGTGGGACCTGAATTACAAACAGAAAATCTGTCAGTGCAAAAATGGTGGCATTGGGACACTCCATCCTGCTCTGCACAGAGCTGATGAGCTGCTGCTCATCCTTTCTGGCACACAACTGTAAATCCTTTGAAAACCACCATACCCCCAGCCCGTGACTAATTGCTGCCTTCCTGGTGATGCACCTGAGGCTGGGAAGCAGGTGATGGAACGCAGAGTTTTGGGCTGACCCCACGCAGCTCTTGGCAGTGCAGTGCCCGGCGCAGCGGCCCCGAGCACACAGAGATTTGATGCCTCGAGACAGGGCTCAGCGCAGTGGGCCTGCTGAGCAAGGATCCACCAGGGAGCTGCTTCGCTCCCGTCTCACAAAGATTGAGGAGGTCCAGGTTCCCCAGCGCTCAAGCGAGATGCACGGTTGCCAGGCTGCAGAGTTGTGCTTGCTCCATCCACCCTCTTCCCCATCTCCAGTTCTCCCAGCACGTGTCATTATTTTGTTCAAAGTGGAACAGCTTCAGCATAAAAGGGTAAAGGCGGCTTACCCCAGGATAACCCTTGAGGCAAGCAGGGTGCTCCCCTGTGCAGTCTGGGACCCAGCATTCAAGTCCCCAGTGGCAATGGACCCAGCAGAGACTTGGATGTAAGTCTGCGCTTGCCACATAAATCCCCTGAGGCCAGGGTCCTCTGCCCACCACCCAAAGTCTGCCTGTCCCACGAGCCTGAAGAAGCCAACAGGGCACATCCACACCAGGGCATGGGCTAAACTGAACTGCAGTGGCTGAGGTGTTGGTGAATTTTGCTCAGGAGCTGGGGGATACCTTCAGAAATGGTTGCAGGGAGGGTTGTGGTTTCATTTTGGAGAGCCGGAGCGGGTCCTGGAGGCAGACAGCTCGAGTCAGACCTGTTCATCCCTTTCCTTGTGTCTCAGCAGACATGCATTTAAGACACCCAGCTAAAATAACCCATCTTGCAGTGCCTCATCCTGCAGGCAGCACCCGTGCCCTCTCCTCTGGGGGCAGAGGGGTAGGTGGAAGGAGACTATTTGCAGGCAGATAGGGAGAGTCAATACCCCACTACATTTGGCTGCAAAAGCCAAGGAGCGAAGCTTGGTATACCAGCACCTCAGCACTAGCAACACCACCTCCTTCTGCGAGATGATCCTTTCTTCTTCAATGGCTTCCTGCTTCTCATACTCTTGAAAACGCATCAGCATTGTTTATCTGACCCTCACACGCGGTCACAGCCTTTACAGCCTCTGCCTTGGCTCCTCTTACACTTTTCAAAGCCTCTTCATTCCCTGGGACCTCTAATCTTTCCACGAGCACCCATGTTTTATGCCTTGGTTATGCTTCCCTTCCTTCTAATTAATTTTTCACACTACCTTGCTCGTCCCTGTTGCCCTCTTTTATTTAATTTATTGCTCACTAGCCATCATAACCCCTGGGCAAGCCTTTAATTTATCTTTTCCCGTGTCCTGTCGCCCCCCTCTGTCCTTTCCCTTTATTGATTTCTCCAGTTTGATTTCACCCTGTGCTTGCCAGCCTCGTTTCCCTCCCCCTCAAAATTGCTCGGCTGAATTTCTCCCCCCATTAGTGACCTTGCTGCCTTGTAATTCCTGGCCCAACAGGGCTGAGATTGCTGTTTGTTGGGTCCCCACCTTGCTTGTGCTTAGTTTCCACCCCAACCTCCAAGTGTCTCGAAATTAACTCTCAGTAATTCCTGTCCAAGTTGCCGTGATAAGGAAACGGTCCTTTTCCAACAAGCCTCTTCAAATCTAGGAGGTTCGATGGCCATAACCTGACGTGGCTTCTCCGCTGAGTTGCCTGCAGGCAGGCAGTTGCTCTCAGGAGCGGGGGTAGACTCGCTGGGTCAGACTCCACTGGGTTTCAGCTCTGGCCAACGGGAGAAGTTTGTGCTCTTAGCAGCTCTTCGTTCCTGCCGTTATCCTGGAGATGGGAAAGTGCAGCTGTATCTGCCCTGGAGAGACCTTGGCTGCTCACAGCCCAGCTCTCTTGCTGTTCTGAAGTTTTTTCCTGGTCTACATTTAAATGGTGAGGATATTGTGGAAGGGGAGAGGGAATGAATGACCTTTCTTCTGTCTTTTAGTTGCCCCCTGCCCACCACTGCCCAGCTCACAGAGGCTGGGTGTCCACAGGCTCAGACAAAGAGGGAACCTTCAGCTTTGCTCTATGGTTATGAAGAATTGAATGCTTTTATTTACCATCCATAAATAAATGGTCCATTTACTTACAGACCAGTTCCTGCCATTACCACAATGGATTTGGAAAATAAATTACTGCAGATACATGGGTTATTTTGTCATCTGTAACAGCGTGATTTGCAAGCTGAGCCCAAAAGTGGGAGAGGGTCAGAGGTGGGAACCATATGTCTTAAAAAACACACAGCAAGGCAAGATCTAGAGCTGTTACCTGCTTTCTTGTAGAACAGGCATAGGACATCGGCATGCTGTGGCTCAAAATTGTGATTATCTACACACAGTTCCTGAGCTGTCCACGCTAAGAAATACTCTGTGCTCAAATACGTGGCATCCATTTTCATGGGACATCATGTAACTGAGCTGGTTACGTCTGATGAAGGACCAGAGCGTATAAAGGATGAGTTTGAGGCTGTCTCTAGCAAAGGACATGTTTGGATATATCACCTCCCATCTCCCAGGCCATCAAATTGGTAACCCCTTGAGTATATCAGCCCTGGGATATTATCACTGTATGGGAAATGGGGAAATACAAAGGGTATTGCATAGGCCATGTCAAGCTTAGAAGATCTCAGATAGGCGGCGGAGGAGATGGCTGAGCTCCAGGGCACGGAGTGTGTGGGTTGGACAGGTCTGCCCGGCTTGGCAAGAGCGGCACCCTGGCGAAGGAAGGTCCCACACGTCTCCGTGAGGGTCTGTCCGCGAGAAACTGATTGAACATTGTTGGTTTAGTTGGTAGGTTGGTTATAAATACTTGTAATTCCGCAGTGAGGTATTGGCATGGTTATATTTGGCTAGGAAATAAAATATGGGAACTATATCATTGAAATAGTGTGTCTGTGCCCCAGGTGGAACTGACTACTGCATTCAGCAGAGATTTGTAGGATGGGCCCCAAAAAGTGGGAATTCAGCTCCAGCGTAAGGCAGACCTTCCTCCCTCCAGTGTGGTCTGAAGTTAAATGCCACAGCCCTTTGTTGGACTAATTTATTCCATTGATTTTATTCTATTAATTCTTTTTTATTCTTTTCTCTTTTTAGTTCTTCCTATTTTCCATTCTCCCTTCCTCATTTGAGTTTGATATCATAGATAGGATTATCCTATAAACTCTGAAGGTAGGTCATTTTCCTGATGCTTTCAGGGAAATCTGTAGGTGTCTGTGAAGTACTGACCCTTTTTCCAAATTAAGAATCTCTCCTTGTCCATCTTTGACAATTTTTATCATTACATGGGAAAAGTAGACGAGCTTCCTGCTACCTCTGTTGCTTTATATCTACAGGTGCAGAAATATCCTTTTTTAATGTAGGAAGGGCCCCCCTCCCTACCCATGTACCGGTTTATAGCAGTTTGGGCTGGGAGATTTTTTTCCCCAACCTATAAAAGGAAACTTTTAAAGATGATTAAGACCATTTGGGTGGTCAATCAGTGATACGGCCATATCCATTAGACGAGACTTGAGACTGAAACCTAGATGTGCTTAAATATGGTTTAGTTTTAGGTAGTCCTGCGAGGAGCAAGGAGTTGGACTTGATGATCCTTACGGGTCCCTTCCAACTTGAGATATTCTGTGATTCTAAATAGCTAGGGAAATATAAACAGAGACAGCTCCCTTTGTCATTGTAACTTGGTCAAGCTTAAAAACTGGAGAACAGGGATCTGTACTTTCCCGTTAGACCTAGAAAAAGGGACTTTTGCTTTATTTTTTGCTAAGTTTGTATCAAGATGGTAACTGACAGACAAGGATGTGTAAAGGTCTGGATAATTTATCTTCTGTTGTGAATTGTGGTTCTTTTGTGAAATACCCCAGGCCCCTCCACATAGTGATTGATTCAATACATCTGCCTTCCCCTGTGAATGACATCTCTTCTCATCTCCATAGGCTCTCTGCAAATAAGGAGCTATAAATAAACAGTATCTGTATTTGCAGGGGGTGGAAAGCTGCACTGGAGCTTGTCCATTGTACGTTGTAAACAAAAACGGACAATTAAGGGATACTGTAAGTTAAAGCCGTGCAGAAATTGGGAACGCACACAGATGCTGCTTTGTGGCACATGAAACCTACAATATTGTAAAAGCATGCGATATTATTTTGTAGTTAGAGGAAAAAGCGTATAAGGGCATGGAGAGTTTATAATAAGGAACAGCCTGGCCTTGCAGTGAGCTGCTTCTTTCTCATGCCCACAAGCAGAGTATAAATGATGGCATTTGTGGTCCTGGAGGTTCAAGGCTCGATGGACTGGCAAAAGCGATGTACCAAGCGGGGGGTGAAAGCCTCTGCTGCTTGCTGCCCCTGGCTGGTCTGGGTGGCTGGAGGAAGCTGCAGTTGCCTTTACTGGCTGTAGAGTCTACTGGCACCCACCTGCGGGGAGATTTGGGGAAAAAGATTGTTGTTGTAGGGCCTCGGTGCTGTGAGCTGAAGGTGGAAGCCTGGGTAATGCCTCCTGTATACTGTATGCAATGATACAGAGAGGAATTAAGGGTTATACATAATGTAGCAGCGTTAATTGGAGCTGCTGGAAAGTTTGATGAGCAATGCAAAATTTGGGTTCTTCTCTGATTTTTGGCTTTAGGACTCTGCGATGAGGGAATTCCTGCAGGCATCCTCATCCTGCGGGTACAGCTCTTGGGCACCGTTGGCACGGGAAGGTGATTTCGTGGCTCACCACCCGGCCGGTGCACCTTACCGGGGCCATTGGGGCAGCATGCAGGGCTTGCAAACACTAGTGTGGCAGTTCCCATTGGCTTTAAAAGGATTTCCCACGCAATGGGTTATGAAAAGTGCCTAATTTTGTGTAAAAAGAATCTGTTTTAACATTTAACCCACAGCTGTTCCACTGGGATTTTCCAAATCAGGCTCAGACAATGTTGCTGGCTACTTTGCAATGACCTGCTTGACTTTTCAGGAGTACTACTCATTTTGCACTGCAGTCACAGATGCATATGAGATGCTTGTGGCTATGGATAAGTCAATGGTAAATGTTTTAATCAGAGAAGGAGGCTGGTCTTCTGTCAGTCTCGGTATCTGGCACGTGGGTTTTTATTCCGATGAGCATTTGTTCAAAAGCTGAAGGTCAGAGGCATGCCTGGCTGTTCAAAAGGTCCTGGATTAATTCATGGCGCAAGCCCAAATATTGGGGCCATCTGCCTAGTTGTAGTGGACCTCAGAAGTAAAACCTCCAAAGAAATAAAAACAATGCCGTGTCAAGTAATTGAAAGTAAGCTCAGCCCTGTTTTCCTCAAAGCAAGTGCTGGTGAAGATGCTGCAAGCAGGGTTAGGACATGAGCCTCGCAGGATGAGTACGTCAGAGTCAGAGTCGTCCTGCTCGGAGCCAGCTGCCAAGTCCCTGGCGCTCTGTTAAGAGTCTTTCTGTGGCTTTATAGGGCTGTTTTTCTAAGAGAAATGACCCCAGAAAATGGTTCCCTGAGCTTTTCTTTACAGTGGTGGCATTTCTTCCTCCTAAGCGTTTTTCCGCAGAGCTCTCTCCTTGGTGAACTGTAATCCATAGATCAGAAGCTCTATTGCAGAGCCGCATGTGGCACGAAAATCCTTCACCATCTCTTATCAGCATCTAATTCAATTGCAAGAGAAAACAAAGCCACAGAAGGGGCTCTGCCAGCCGCTAACTGCTGTCCTGTTTGCCCTTTGTCTCTCTTTTCAGTCCTGCCTTTTAAACTCCTGTTGGTGGCATCCAGAGAGAGATGTCACACCTATTGCAGGCAGGGACCCGGCCGGTGTCAGCTCTACGTGCAAAGTGGTAAAGTGTCTCCTTGAGACAGCACTGCTTTGGAGTGTGGCAGACCAGGCGCAGCACCTCAAACGCAAGATGTAGTGGCCAGTGTTGTGGTGCCTGCGCTGGAAACCTTTCATGAAGGCAAGACAGGGAGTAGAGATGTAGCTCCTGCCTCTGGCCTTTCCCACGAGCCCCCTCCCCGAGCTGCAGGGGAGCAGGGAGTGCCCTGATGGCTAATCCCACAGTCCCTCCACCCTGAAAGCCTCTGCTGGGACTGATGCTGCAGCAGCCCTAAGGCTGGCAGTGGGGCTGAAGAAGTGCATGAGGTCCATGATCATGACCTGACATTGCCTCGTGCTACAAAAATAGGACGCTTCCTACTGCACTGCAAGCCAGCTTCTGATCTGGTCAGTGAGACCTTCTCAGGTGTGCCTACCTTTCTCTGCTCCCCTATGGTCTGCCTAACCTAATTTCACTTACAGAAGTATTTCTATAGTGTCTACAATAGTGCGTCAGTCCCTAGGGCATGTTTTGAGCCTCTTTGCCTTCATCTTCTGTAGCATCTGTGTCCACTACACAGTGCCAGAGCTGCCTTATTGGTGCAGTGAAGCTCATTCTTGGGCAGCAGCATCGCTAAACTGGAAGAACATCCACCTGTATTCAGCTGACTTGTATTTTCTTCTTAAGCCTTGGTATTAATATCAAACTTGCAAAATTGCAAGGTATTAGGTTTTTATAGAGATGCTGCTCTTTGTGTGACAAGACAGCTGATGGAAGTCTTAATACTGCAGGTGGTGTGCTGCCAATCCATCTAAAGCTGTACTGTATTAGCACTCTGATGTCAGAAATATCCCTCCTGATATCAGAAACATCCCTCCAACGGAGAGCTTTGGAAAGCAGAGTGCATTGCCTTTATGTCTGGGCATGTGTATGCACGCTGCTTTTCTGGCTTCATGTTTGAATTTGCAGAGAATCTGTCACATCAATAATGCCTCCTATGAATGTGGATATTAGTGTGAAAAAAAAGAATAACATCCCATTTCTGAAAATGTCAGGTTGCAAGACAGCCGCCGAGGCATGAGGAGGGACACGGCCGAGGTGGCCATTCAGAGTTGTCCCCGTTGGGTTGTGTCTGCAGAACTGGGGGACACTCAGTAACTAACAGCCCCATCTGATGAAGATGCGCACTTCTTTTACCCTCTTCCATATTCTTCTTCCATACTCATCTTCTCCCTTTCCTGGTGTGAGACAAGACCATGGGCAAACGTGGCTGTAGTCAGCCTGGAGTCCTGAGCCTCCCCAGAGTTTGGGGACCCTGCCTGGCTTGGGGGTCCCGTATCCAGACCCTCTTCCAGGGGAGACAGTGGAAGGGATGCATGGACGTCTGAAGTGAGATTTGGGCTGGTAGCTAGACTACGGGTTTTTTAGTACCAAGAATCTGCTTTCTGTTGGGCCACTACTATTTTTCAGTTCTAAAAATAACCCAGGACAGTAGGCAGGAAACAAAATGTGTAATTTATAAAATGAAACTGTTGTGGTTATTGTGGACGATAACATTCTTAGAAAATTCTTCCCTTCTTTTCTCACTACAATTCTTCATAGTGAACAGGCTGTTTTTTCCCCACCTTGTTCCAATCAGCAAACACAGCTTAGTTCAAGGCAAATCCTGCTCATCCCTCCATGATTCATCATTCCCTCGCCCTGTACCAGATCCATCACTTGTCTCAGTGTTTAAAGCCAGGAGCACGGCTGGGATGAAGGGCTGGGGAGGGAGAGATGCGTTGCTCTAAAAACTCCAGCTGCAATGATGGAACAGCATTCAGTGTGGTATGAGCAGTTAGGGCAAATCATGCAAGTGGATAAATATGCAATATGTTATATGAAGTAACTTGGTGATTCTCAATTAATACCCTAATTGCCTTTTTTTTAATTATTGACTCTGAAATTACCGGGCTGAGTTGCAAATGCTATGGAATATAAAATTGAAGGACTCTTTATTGACATTTTGGAATTACAAATTATGTTTATTGGGAAAAAATGAGAAACCGTCTGTTTAATTGGTTGTCGGTTGCAATTTGTGTGCACTTAGGTAAGAAAAATACAGCTATCAAGGGGATTGTTAATGATCACTTTCCTTTGAGTCAGCAAAGTTTAGAGCTGAGAAGGAAACAGATCTATATTCTACAAAACTTCAAACTAACAAGTAGCTCAGTCCGAGGGATTGCTCTTGGCAGAGCGAGAGATGCGCTGACTCACGTGGGCTACTGGTGGGATGGACAGAGAGAGGAAGAGGGAGCGTTTGGGGTTTCAAACCTCAGAAAGAAAAAGCAGAGTATCTCCTAGCTAAGGTGGCCTGACCTTACTTTGCATTACCTTCTGAAATGTGGGGTGAGCCCCCGGGTCAGAAGAAGTTTCTGGCTGCAAACAGTTATTTGGGATTCATCTCTCCTAAAAAATAGATGTCAAAGGCTGACCTGCTTATTATGCAGGATGCCTCTCTGGTCTGCAGACGAAAGCAGCGATTCTTCCCATCTTGCATGGATTTCCCAAGAAAAGGGAAATCTAAACTGTCTTTGCCTAAAGCAGCTTTTTTTTCCTGCTCCCATGGAGGAAAGCGAAAGCCGGCACACGGAACGAAGCCACGACGCCCACTGAAGGCACTGGAGGAAGATGAGGTCTCTGGAGCAGAACTACCTTGGTCCAGGTGCCCCAGTGCCCTGGAACGAACAGGCATGTGTCTCAACATGGAGCCGCATGTGTCTCAACATGGAGCCAGGGTCTCTCCTCTCCAAAGTAGCTTCCCCTAGGAGGGTAACGTGATGCTGGTGTCTTTCTGACAAAGCCTTTGGAAAAACACCACTGAAAGCTTGCTAGTGCAGAAAGGTTTGTTAACACCATTAATTAGAAGTGAAGCTTATACTCCAGGCAGCAGAAGCCTTTGGAGATTAAAGATCAACATTTAGACTAAGAAGGGGTTCTGCTCTTACTCGTTTGATGAATCACAATATTTGGCACAGGATTTCTTTGTAGAGAAGGAAATCGGGGCTGTCCGGTGTCATCAGTTTCCGTCGGTGAGGAGGAGGAGGGAGGTGCTGAGGGGATGGATGCAAGAGCATGGTAGTGAAACGAGGGGATGTGGGGAAGCGAGCAGGGAGAGCTGAGGAAAAGGCGTACGTGAATAGAAATTTGGGTCTCGCGACTGCTTTCCCCTTTACAGTACATTGCCTCCTTGTGTCTCCATGTGCCATGTGGGTACGGCAGGGTCCTGCCTGCATCTCCTGCCTGCACTGCATCTCACTGCAGTGCAGATGTTCTCTCCTTAAACGATACCTGTGGTCTGCTAAATGCAGCAGGAGGTGGGGTATCTGCCATCTCCACCTTGTCACCAAGCCATCTCCTGTCCTGGTGAAAATTAAGGTGATGCTGAGGTAGAAGGACCTCATCTTCAGCTGGTGTCAGTTGCTGTAGGTCTTGCAGTGCGAGCAAGACAGATCCACCCTGCCTAAACCCCTGCAGCTCTCCTGGGGTCTGTGGAGTGGTGTCCCCTGGCCTCTGAGTCCGCTGCAGTTTTAAGGGCTTTTAACTGCAAAATGAATGGTGGTGTTGGAGCAAGATAGGAAAGGTCAAAGCTACATCCCTCCGTACGGTGCTGTGCCATGGCCAATGTTGGGAGAGGCCACCGGGCACTCTTCAAAGAGGTGGAACAGGTGATGGAAGGAGGGGTTGCTCATATCGTGTACACCAGGACGTTGTTCTCCTGCAATCATTTTGCTCACTGATTGGCTTTGCAAGCTTGCAGAATAGTTTGCCTCTTTGGGCTCCGCTCTGCATCTGTCTGGATGCTGGGGCAAAGCATCGCCTGTGTACCACTGCACCCAATGCAGGGGTGTGCATGAACATTTAACCTCTGATCCTGCACCCCTAAAGTCAAAGAGGGCTTTGCCATTGACTTTAGTTTTTGTTGTATCGAGCTGTAGCTGGAGAGTGTTAAATCTTTACCATCCCACTGCAACTGCCTTTGAAACAATATAATTAATAGTAATACCTCCTGCCCCGGGCTGAGATTTAGTTGATGAGCAGCTCTAAGTTCCTCCTGTGATTTTTTTTTTTTCCTATTTGTTTTAACCAGATCTAGTCAATGCTATAAAGGGCAAAGCGGCAGTATTACGTATTTATCGTGGGAGCAGCACAGCAAACAGTCTATCGCTTTGCAGTTTGCTGACCAACGCTACAGATAAGCAGCGTTTTTCACTCTCTTTGCAGGGAAGTCCTGCAGAGTATGATACATCAATACTGCAATGTAGGATTTGATGGGAAGTCCACCTTTCATAGATTTCGTAGCTCTCCATAGCGGTAATATTGGGGTTTTTGTTCTTCAGAGCAAAAGTAAAAAAGGTGAGTTTTAATTCAAGTTTTTTAGGTTAAAAATTACTTTTTCAGTGCAAATTGTCATAGAAAGTATTTTATTTCGAAGCTGTCATGTTTTTAATAAGAAGAATGAAAGCTGTAACATTTACTGAGAAATGGTAAGTTGTAACTTGGGGTTTTAATCTAAGAAAAAGGCCATAGTGGATATATTTTTCTACTAGCTTTGTGATTTCATTTCACGTATGTCACGGAAAACCCTTTCTACTTCCTGACCAACTGCTCTCCGGCACTGTCAAGCAAGGGGTAATTTTCTAATAGATTTGAGAGGACTCCTTTGCAAGGCCACGCTCCGTGCGATGGCCATTTGTCCTGACCCGGGGCGGTGTGTCTCGCTCCCCGGAGACTGCTGCTTTCATTCCAGCGAACACTTGTGCATCTCATTTGGAAGGATCTCTTTTCACAGCACACGCTTATTTTTCAAGGGCAAAATTTGCTTTCAAGCCCCGCCAGAACAGCGTGGGCTGCCGAAGATAAGAGTGACAAATTGGCACGCAGGGAATAAACTTGGGTCCTTGAACGCCATCGCCATACCCAGCCTTTCCTCAGTTGAAACACAGACAGGGGCACAGCACTTCGGCAGATCACAGATTATTAAACGCCCTCCTTAAGATGCTGAAAACATTTGCCTTGTTTCCCTAACAAGATGGTTCACCCCGTCCCCCCCATCCTTAGTGTCAGTCTGTGCCCCCGCAGCCTTTCTCCTCAACCAGTTCCTATTTATCCACCACCTAATTAGCAGTAATTGCTTCATCTCTTGGGTGGCCAGGCCTGGGTCCAAGCACAGGCTTTCATGCCCCCGCGGCATAGGCAGGAGCCTGATGCGGGGCAGCCCATGATGCCCGAATCCAGCATCTCTGGCAGCTCCCACCCTCCCTGGGAAGGGATCAGGAGTGGGCAGGAGCGCTCCTGGCCATGGGGAAAGGGAACGGATCCAGTTACTGCCAGCAGCGGCCTCCGGCATTTCGCAGGGGTGGGAACAACTGGCTTCAGTGGAGACCTCTCCAAAACCTGCTGTCTCCTGGCTCGGACAGCCAAAAGGAGCCTTGCCCAGGAGATTTCATGGATTGTGCCTACAGAAAGATTTTTTAAGCCTCTCACTTCGAGCTGGGCTTTTCCAGAAGGGAGTTATTAGCTGCTTGTTGTGTCATCTCTGCTCAGGGCTGGATTTGGGGGAATCCCCCCAGCAGCATCCTTCACTCAAGACCAGCTCTGTGGCAGCAAGGAACAGCCTCAGGATCCCCCCAGGAGGGTACCCTGAAGCGTCCCCAGGCATGTCCACCCTTGTCACCCCTATGGAAAAAGACCTGTTGGCCTTCGCTGGGACTCTGGCTGTTGAGGAGCAGCTTCAGATGTGCAGCTACCTATTGATCCATCTCCCGATGATGCTGTTCGCGGTTAGTGGGACAGTCGGGGTGTAATGCACAAATATTTGCTCTGTCGAGAAGCACTCTGCAGCCTGCAGGTAAATATTATTAGAGCAGTGAGTAGCAGTGACTCTATTAATACACTCCCGGAGATACAGGCACATCCTCTGCCGGCATGAATGAGTCCTGGGCTGAGCAGAGCAGCCTGTGCCGATGCCAGCTGAGGGTCAGGCTCCCCCGTTTCCCCCCAAAGCCACATGCGGTCCCTCGGTGGGTGATGTGTGTCCTTGGGGGTCAGAGGAAATATATCTTTCTTGCTTCTTCAGCCCCTGGAGAAATAACCACAGCGGGTCTGCATTGCCCCTGGAAATGGTCTGTAGAGGAGAGAACCCCCAGAGCAGATACCCCACTGATTTCAGCTGGGGCTCCCAGAGTATGCAGAGCCACTCACCTGTATCGGTCCACGGTTTTCCCAGTATGTCACTGGGGCAGAGGGTGGTATCTGCGTGCAGTGGCTTAGCCAGGGGTGGGATGCTGGACAATAAGTGCAGAGAGCCCGTGGTGACCATGTGGTTGCCGGTGGGAAGCCGGTGATGACAATGTGGAGCTGGTGGGAAGCCTGTGCCTGCTCGGACCTCCAGCTGGGGAGGACCAGGCAGCTTGTTTGGTGGCGGTGAAAGGAGAAGCAGCGGGGAAGGGCTCGCACGCATCTCACTCTGTAGCGGTCGCATCAAAGGAGGAAACTTGGATTTTAGTGAGAGAGTTTGCAATATCTCTGTAGCACGCAGATCAATGATATGATGCGCAGCAGCTGCTATCAGTAAAGTGTGTCGATGAGCCTCATTAACGTTGGCTTGTGAATGCAGTTGAGTGTAATTGTTCACTGTACTTAAAAACCAGAACCAGGAGAAATTGCCAGAATATATCCTCTGAGTGTGAAATGCTGGAAATAATGGAGCCGAGGGGTAGACATTCATGTTTAGAGCAGTGTAAAAAAAGCAGGGCTGTGATTTAAGGAAGCAAATAAAACATTTCACCTGGTGCTGCCGCTTTACACAGACAGTCAAGTGCTTACAGCTTCTTCTGCTCTCCTGCGAAGCGTGCGGTAGAGACAGAGTGGCAGAGGAGATGGACTGTGTCTGGGCTGGGGTTCCTGAATCTGGGGTCCCCAGCTAGCATCCCACAGCAGGCTGGCATCTCCCACAAGTGCAATGTTAACCTGCTGCCTCCGAGCGATGGGAAGGTGTCCCTGGGGATGGATTTCCTTAAGAAGCAGCCTGGAGGGATGTCTAGGGTGTTGACATCAGCCCATCACCATCATTCCACCATTGCTTCTGCCTCCTGGTGTTCATTCACAGTCTAACCCAGCTGTAGCTGGGATTGAGCCTGGGAACCTGTGCGTGATTAAAGTATCTCTTTCAAAAAGAAATGCAGTTAAGATGTCAACAGTCAAAGACTCCCCTGCCCCCCTTGTCACTTGTGCCAGTGGTTAATCATCTCCCTGTTAAAATTTGTGCCCTTTATGTCATTTGAATTGGTCGGGCTTCAGCTTGCAGCCATTTATTCCTGTTCTGTCTTTACCCTTTTGATTAAAGAGCCCTTTTGTATCCGGTATTGTCTGCAGATGAAAGTTCTTACACAGAGTAATCACATCACCTTCCCATCTCCTTTTGGATAAGCTAAACAGAACAAAGTCTTTAATTTTCTCTTTGTCAAGCATTTTCTTCAACCCTTGAATCATCTTCATGGCTGTATTCTGCACTTTCTCCCTTTTTTTTTTAATCCATAAAATTTGGATGTTGAATTGGGTGTTTAAGTTTTCAAATCAGAAGTGCAAAGTCCTGCCGAGCCTCAAGCCCTGAGCGTGGAGACTTGCCTGTACTGTGGCCTGGATCTCACCCTCTGCCGCACAGCCCCCCGATCTCTGAGACCCCCTGCAATGCTTGTCGAGCAGGAAGCCCCCGAATGCCTGGGATTTAGGATCCCAAGGGCTGGCAGGAGGCTGCAGCACAGGTCTGAGCAGAGTCCACACCTTCAAACCAGCCTTGCTAGAAGCTCCCCTCCATCTCCAGGTTCCAGCCTCCCACCGTGGTCTTTGCATTGACGGGCTCCTTTCTACCCTGTGGGCTGCAAGCACCAAACCCGTCCTCTTGCCGGCCACATTCTCGTGTAGCAGGAACAAAGGATATTGGAAGAGATCTGGCCATGGCTTTGCCAGGTGGTCATTCAAAGCCCTGCTACTTTACAGTCTGCCAGCGAGCAAAGAGAATCTCTCTTGTTCGTCTGTAGAGCCACAGCAAGTGCTGTTGAGGTCCACATTGCTATCTCTCTTGCCGAGATCAGTATCTGGTCCCACGTGCCTGCACTGACCCATCAGTGTTGTTGTTTATCGCATGATCACACCCATCAACCCTTTCGGATGAGGAGTGCAAGACACTGCACAGAGCAATTCTTCGCAGCAAGCAGTCTGAGTCTGGATTAACAGCTCAGCACTGGCTCTGCTCCACTAAAGCCAACTGTAAAATCCCAGCCTGTGTTCCTCTCGCTGAAGATGCAGAATGAATTTCAGTTTAAAATAACATCAACCCATTTATTTAATGCCTTTGTAAATAAGCCCCTGGAGAAGACTGTGGGTCAACGCTCAGTTTTGGCAATATCATTTTGAGCTGAGATCTTCTTAAACTGAATCAGTGTGAGTTACTCACCAGTTGATATAAGACCTTTTTTCACGTAATGAAGCCAGGACAGATACAGCATCTCCTTTCTGATCTGGTGCCGCACCAAACTCCCCAACCATGTCTCTTTAACCCCTCTTGGAAAGGCCAGCTCAGGATCAGGCTAAATGCAAGTGCACGCAGGCATTTATATTGATCTGAAGTTCATTCCTCCTAGCCTTGCTCCCTGGTGCTTTCACGGCACTATTTCTTTCCCTTGGTTGTTCTGGGGACATGCTGTGGTTGCAAGGATGGGTTCAGACAGGCAGTGCCAGTGAGGAGGTGTTTACCCAAACCTGCACTGAGTATCTACCAGGCTGGAACCACCGGACTCCCTGTGCAGAGTGACTCTCCCAAGGCCACTGTCACTGAGGGCACCTCCAGCTCTACTTAGGCATTTTGCTTTCTGATGCTACCATCAGAATATGCAGGGGAGAAAAGGAGAGCCCAGGAAGTGACCCAAACTTTTCTGGAACTTTCTCGAAGTTGCCACAACAGCTGTTGGTCGCTTCCCGGCTCCTCCAACCTGGTTCACCCGAGAGGTGCCTTTTCCTGCCGGTGAAGATACCCAAGGAAAGTGGATTGCAGGAGGCAGCACTCTGGTAGTGCAGTCATTATAGCAGATGGAAATCTGGGGTATCCTCTTGAAATCAAAGAAGCTGTGGGACTCTGCAGCCACTGAGGATCAGGCCCCTAATAAATACTCCCACCAGCATCTCAGAGCCATTCCAGCAATGGTGCATCCTCATTTCTTTTCAGCAAACCTTACAGTGGACCCAAAGAACGGTTATATTTGCATAATCTCCACTTTTTTTTATCACCCTCTCATGATTTTTGAAAGCATAGATATCTGAAGCACTTAGCTCTGTGTTGAGTGTCTCATTAAATTTCAGAACCCTGCTTTCCTAGGCTCTGTTAATTAGGCACTTGATTGAAAGTCTAAATCTGAAGGCTTGGGTATTGACTACAGTTTTGCTAACCTAAGGTGATCTGTTCAGTGTAGTTAAAGCTTGCCCAGCCAATTTCTTTTCTTAACGTCCTTCACCCTGCTATTAAACAGGCATCACAGATATCTGGAAAACCCTTGTGTTTCTACTACATTGGCTGGAGAGAGTCTCTAAGATTTTAGCTCTTGAGCTCCATTCACTTGAGTTTTCTGCTGCAGTTGTTGGTTAATAAAAACTGCCTGTCCATTTAGCAGGCGGCAATTAATGACCAGCAAGAATTTTGTCCTGAATGCTTGAGTAGCCTGTTGGTTTTTTGGTTGTTTGTTTTTTACGTACTGTAGAGTATTTAATGTATTTGCATAACAAACAAGGACCCCACTGTCAGATGCCAACGTGCTTTTCATATCTGCAATTTAGGCTTCAGTATTTTCCTCTGCCTGACATGGAGATATTTAGAGCCAGTCTCCCCACGGACACACAGGTTTCTAGGTGGGAGTCAGGTACCTGATGGCATGATGGACCTGACCCTGTGGATCACACACTGGTGCTCCTTTGTCCAAGCAGTTACGGGGTGTGAGGCAAGACGCTGGGCCGCCAAAAGCGAGCAGCCTGGCTCGCTGGCATATGCTGCTTCTCCACCCCGCATTGCTTTCACATCAACTACAGAGAGAAACCAGCCAAGCCAGGAAAGCAGATGGGAGGGGAGCGAAGGACAGGAGGTCTGAGAGGTCCGTGCTCTATGCTGAGCCTGCACTGCCAGGCTGTGGGGAGGAGGCAGAGAAATACTCCCAACATCAGCTTTCCTGGCTGCATGGCCTGGACTGGAGGGAAACAGATGCTGGGTTAGAAGTGGATGGTGCAGAGCTCCCAGGAGAGAGCAAAGGTGGGTGATGGGAGACCTCCAAGGCAATGAATCTCAGTGAGGTGTTTGCAGGTGGGTCAGTCGTTTGGGTTTGTGCGTGCCCCTCCATTTCCAACAGCCACATGCTGGCAGCACACTGAGACATCACCCAGCTTTGGTATCAGTGGCCATCTCCTTAAGCAAGTGCCATTTTCAGGGGCAGCTATAACCACTAACTCTCCAGCTTTCTGCTTCCCAGTGCTGCTCAAATGGAGCTGTAACCTCCCCGCAAATTGCCAGGTCAGGTTGTACTACTCACCTTGCTGGGGACCGCTTACTGCTAAGCCTGCCTCACACTCGGTTTTGAAAGGAATGACTTTCTGGGTTTTGTTCTAGGCTCTCCTTGTCTATCTCATAATTCCTTTCTTTAAATTGTCTCCTGCAACTGGTATGTTCCAGCTGCTCCAGTATCTGCTCTAGGTTGTACATCTCCTGTCTCCGATCCCTTGACACAGCCTTTTTCCTTCCCACTCTTCTCCTCCCCCAACTGATACCAGCTTGCTTCAATTAGTTGGCCCAGACCGGCCTTCCTTCGCATGCCCATTTTGTCCCGACAAAGGTGGCAATCAAGGTAGACTGTAATTTAATTGAATTTTCTTCTGAAGCTTTAAGTGGGATAATCCTAAAGCTTAGTCTTGCCTTTGAGTCACAGCTAATGGCCTTGGTCACTTGTGAAAGGGTTTTTTTTAGTTTCTTGGTCTAATCAGTATCTCTCATTTTTACTGTCTTTGCTCCTGATAAATATTTCTGACCTGTTTGTAGGCAGAGGATTGCTAAGACTACACAGCTCCCTCTCTGAGCAGCCCTGTGCACATGTGTGCATAGGCAGAAAGACTCAAAAATGGATTTGGAGCTGAAAAATACTGCTACTCCATGCAAATGTAGAATTTTTATTTTCTGAAGGTGGTAGGCATTTTCTGTTCTTCTCTACCCAACTCCAGGTTTTAAAACACGTTAAAAGGGACAGTGATGCGAATGTGTTACAAAGTACAAGTCTGCATGGAACTGTGTCCAAAGTAAAAAAAAATAAGAATTGAGCAGCCCCCGATGCGGGTTTGCTGCTCACTTGTTGACCTTTGTAAAAATCTTTTCAGGGTAGGATCTGATCTCCCTGCGAAGGGGTGGCACTGACATGCAGTCGTAAAGAGTTAATGAACTAGCAGTGGACATGCGAGACATAGCTGCATTAGCTCCATTTATAGATAGGAATCGAGGCCCAGGAAAGGTTAAAGAGCTGCCTGGGGTTGCACGTGAAGCCGTCAGCTGAATGAGGACCTGAAGGCAGATCCCCACATTCTCCCCTGACTTTCCCTGAGAGCCTGCAGTGCTGCCAGGCTGCTGGTCCTGCCTTCTGGGGCAGCGAGGCAGGGGCCCCCGTGCTGCAGCATTGCAGGGACTCACACCGGTCCGGCACTTAGGAAGGGACGGGCTAGTGGAGGTGAAATAGTGCAGAAAGTGGCTTGGAATGAATGAAGAACTGGGAGACAGATGAATTCAGAGCAGCAAGATTTGGTGAAACATGGTAGTATTTATGTGCAGAACTTGGTTTCCGATTTAGTGCTGATCACTCACAGCGACAGTGTGTTCAAAGCAGGCAGCAGCGTAAACAACCTCTAAACCAGCTGCTCGTAAAAAAACCTATGAAAGTGCTGGTGGAAACACGCAGGAGGAAGTTGCCATCTTGTGGAAGCTGAAACGCTGGTAGTTCCCAGCGCAGCCGAGAGCCCGTGCCGGCAGCGAGGGCTGGACGTGGCGTGTCCCTGCCCCACTGCCCCACCGACGCAGAAGGAGCCGTCGGCGCCATGCCATAATGCACCCGCTTCCTTCGCTGGCCTTTGGGATGCCTTGTCCTCTACTGGTTTGGGATGTTTTCAAGTACTAATCTCCATAGCCTGATCTTTGGGAGATTTGCTTTTCTTTTGACGTGGGGTTTGCTGAGGCTCTCAGCAAAGCCCAGGGTTTCAGGGCTGTGTCTGCTGGGTTTGCACTGTGTTTGCAGCCACGCTAATGGCTGGTGATTACCAGGCCACTACCATAGCTGAAATCTTTGCTGCTCTGCAGGCTGAGGGAAAGATAAATAGTTGTTTTGGTCATTACAAGCATCTAGCTGGGAAGGAGGTCAGGTCCGTCTATCCAAGGTTTTAGGGTGTTGATTCATATGGGGTTAGGGGGGAAAGAGCTGGGGCATTGCTGGGAGATTGAGATAATTCCCCTGATTATTGAGATAATCATCCTGCCTGCTGGGCAAATTCAGCACTTCCAAACTGTGCAGAAACTCCATCTTTACACATGCAGCGTCTTTCCCCTGTGCTTTGCATAGCTTCAGGTGAGGTTTGCAGTGGATCTGGGGGTGGTTCTGCTCAGCTGGATGCGCTCAGTGGGCTGCAGGGCTTGCTCCTTGGGAGGCAGCAGCTCAAGGACCAGCTCTCTGCAGGCATGCACTGGTCCTTCGGGGAACCCGAAATCGGTGGGAAAGCCTCAGTCACACAATCTCGTCTCGCCTATGAGGATGCACAATCCTTCAGGTTTTTTCTTTTCCACTGGAAAGATGAGACAAGGTTGATTCCTCTTTAGATTTCATGTCAACATGGCACGATGGGCAGAGGGGGAGGCACACCGTGGGCAATGCAAATCTCCTCCTTCCTTCCTTAAGACCGTAGCTCGCAGCTTTTTGGAATATAAATTGTAAACTGAGGAAGGCATTAAATACAGGCTACATTTCTCCCTCCCTCCTTCCCTGCCAGAAGAATTTAATCAAAATTCCTCTGTATTCAGCACAGAGCCCCTGGCTTTATGCTTTATATCAGGGAGCCGGTCCAGCAAAACACTTAAGCTGGAGGGGTGTCCTGTCGCATGTAATGAGCCTGCTTGTGTGCGTGGGTTTAAGCAAATAATTAACTGATTTCCTGGATCAGCACCAGGGTACTGAGCACCTTGCAAACTGCCCCTTCTTTGTGTTGTGGAGCACAGTATTTCACATGGATTGCGTTAGACCTCTGTTCTGCCCACTTGGCAGCTGGTTATCATTTCTTGCCTGGTAAACACCGATTTGAAACCCTTAATCCACCAAAAACTCTGAATATGTAGATAAGCCACATGCATTGACTCTTCTTTGTGATTAGTTACCAAAATCACCACTTCCAGTGGAGATGCTCTGCCACTGGGGCGGGCAAGAGCACCAGGGAGTAGGACTTACGATTTCCTTTCTGCAGACGTGCTTGCTCACAGATAAGGAGAAGTCATTGAGAAGTCCGTAGTCATATTCAGAGGGCATGTTTAAATATTTTGCTTTGCTCAACCCGCTCCTTTCTCAGCTCCTGCTGTTAGACTGCAAAATATGATCTCAGAGATCCCAGCTTGGCTCCATCCACAGTCCCCAGCACCGCACATTAATGGGAGGCGTAGTTTGCACCCAGCCCGGGTCAGAAGGGCTTGAATTTCATCATTGCCGTATAGCGCATGTTCAGTGACTTGTGTTAAGCAAATGGCATCACTGCAATAAAATTGTGCATGTCTGTTGATCTCTATTTAAAAAAAGGAGTTGGTTAATATACTCACTTTCGGGGTTTGATGAGATTTTCACTCTTTGGGAGATATAGAAAATGCAGTAAATGAAGGCTGTCTTGATTTCAGTGAAGGCTTTGTGGAAACGTTTTCAAAAATGCCTGTGCTTTGGGTAGTAAGCCAGTTGAACAGTTATCTTCTGGGTGCAAAGCCTTGGAAAAAGTCTGTTAGTCTGGGAAATTATACATGAAGTGAGCGTGCATGGGGTACAGGAGAACTTTGGAAGGTTCCGCTGAGTGGGGTGGACGAGGCAGGACATCCATCAAGATCCAAAAGGACCACAAGGATTATCCTGTGGATAGCAAGGGTCAGCTTATAGCAAAGACTTAGAGTTAACATCCCATCCTATATACTGTTTCTGCTGAAGGAGCTGAGAGGGATAGTAGGGTCCGAAGCTGGGAAGATGCTTAATCACAGAATATTCTGAGACCAGAATTAAGACGCAGCCTGATCTGATGGCAGCACCCAGCCTGCCGCGCTAATGGCTGTGGAAATCGATGGCAATTTAACTGAATACTCCGGGCTGCGAACGGCGGCTGAGGAGGTGTCGGCCACTTTTGTTCTCCACTTTGGAGGTTTCACCCTTCAGCCAGAGGGCAGAGCCATGCCGGCGGGGGGAGAAGAGAAAGCTGCCTTAGATGGATAATCAGAACTCTGGGAATTCATTCCATCAAGGAGAGCTTTGGACCAAGCAGCACTTGAGCCCACATCTTATTTTATTGTTGAGTCTGGTGCTGTATTTTATTGTAGAAGTTGCAGAAGCTGACATGCTAGGAAGTTTTTGAAGAATGGATGTCCTATTTTTTAGTGCATCCTACTGAGCAAGGAATGGATTTAGCAGAAATGATGCCATGTTACTTTGGATCTGATGTGTTATATGCCAGAGTGGCACCTGGACCTGTAGACAGTTAAATCAAAGACCAGGTCCGTGGTCTAGAGACTGTGCAGTCTGATGCCCAGGTCCCTCAAAATGCTTAGTGCCATCAGTTCACAGGCTTTCCCTGCCTCTCTGTGGATGACAGTCTAAGCTGTGTTCAGGAAGAACAGCAAAAAGGGAAGGTCAGGGCTTATGTCAGAGAGTGGTGTGGGTAAAGAGAGGACAAAATGAAGAGCTGGCAGTAAATAATGTGTCAAGAAACTCTTCTGCGGTTGAAGGCAGGAGGGAGGGAGGCTGGAGTCCTTCTCGAGAGGGAACAGTCTGCAATAACTCTGCTTTCCCAGGACCTTCTCGTAGGACGAGAGCGTTGTTGCAGTGCCACGGTTGTGCTGGTTAGATGCTGCGCCCAGATTTGGAAGGACGAGTTGATGAGACTTCAGTTAACTGCAGCAGAGCTCACCCAGGTTGCGCTGGTACGGGACCTTGCCGCCGTGGGTTGTGTATGCTCACTGCGTGCCAGCGTAGCTCACATGCAAGAATAAGGGGGTAGGGTTTACTTCATTTATATTTTGCATGGCTATCACTTCTTCTCTGTCACTGCTGCTGCCACCTCTGTAGGACTGCAGTCATGTGTTCTGCCTTCTTTGCTGTGTTTCTTCAGTTACTCTATTAAATTAATGGGTATGCTTGGTGTCACCCTGCACACACACTGTCCCGTGTACTCTTCTCCAAGCCTCCCATAGAGGCAGGTTGGATGGATCTGGTTTGACCTGGGCCAGCAGTTTGGATGTTCTTGTGGTTGTTGGTGCTAGCCGGAGATGTTGTGTTTCTCTAAGTGGTTTTGAAGCTGGCTGATGACTTTCTGCTGGGATTTTGGGGGACTGAAAGCTGTCTCACAACAGACATCCAACAGCAGCTTCAAATTCCATTGAAACCCAATGAGATGGATGTACACATCGATCCTGTCACTGTGGCCACCTTCTCTGATCATCCTTACTGTGAGTATTTGGCTTACACAGATATGTCTGGGACTAAAACATGGGCATGTTCTCTATGCTTTGGGTCCAGTGCTTTCTTCGTGCAGTGCAATGCCATATCGCACTGTGAAAGGCACATTTTGTGGCCTGTGTCGGTAAGACCTCTTTCTGGAGGTATTCCAGCAACGATCCCATACCTTCATTCTCTGAGGAAGAGCTCTTTTTACCCACACTACATTGAACATCTCTGTCTACATAACGTGCCTGCAAAAATCCCTGGATAGTTTCAGAAATCGGTGGGAAGTGTTCATTGTGCAGGACATTTATCTTTTTTCTTGTGTAAGTAATAGCACCAAAATATGTATTATAAGCCCGAAAGAGAAAGCTGCTCCCCAGAGCTTTTTGCTGGGGCATTCAGCATCTTATCTGAGTAATCGAAATTGCAGCTAAGCAAACACCGGCAGGGTCAGGCAGCTTATGGAGCAGCTGGGAGCTGCAGAACAAAAGCCTCTCTGCACTCCCAATAAATTGGTCCCATAGGAATTTTGCTTTGAAATTATAATTGACCCAGGGAAGAAAATTATTTCATGGACTTTGAACTCATTAAAAAACTCCATCATTCATCTACAGTTTATTCCTGACACTTAATCAAAAGAAATTTAATGATCTTTCTAATGAACGTAATTTAACGTTGCTGGGAATGTATCTACTCCAACGTACATGGCACTGATTGTAGGAGTGGAAGGTGTTTATTAGCTCTGTTTGTCACAGCTGCTAAGCACCTCTCAGGAATTTCAGAAGTTTCCAGAATTAGGAACAACCATTTTGGCATCTTCTTTTAATCACAGATTTTTGTGAATTTGTGGAATTCCATCTTTTGTAGAATTTCGTATCTTTAAAACCTTCTTTTATACAAATGAAAAATAACGGTATAGCAGTAAACCCCAGATTAAGAACTATTTAGAAGATTTTTTTTTTAAACCAAACTTTGAGTCACAGTTTTAAATCAAACTTTGAGTGCACATGCATTAAATTACAGGACGTTCACAGCACAGCAGGATCTGGCTTCAGCCAGCGAACCCTCTAATAAGGCCCTTGTGTAGGAAATCATCTCTAGTCAAGAAAGCGGTTTTTTATGTAGCCAACTTAAAGGGAGTGATTCATTTCTCTTAAAGAAATGCTGCGGTTTCATTGACTTCAAGTCATGAAACCATAGTGTCCTGCCCTGTCTAAGTGTCCCTAGGCATGGTCAGAGCCAGCGTGGGTGTCGTGGACTCGCTGGACATGTCAATCCTGTGCCCAAAACCAGAGCGTAGAGGTGTGCATGTGCTGGGTCTTGGAGGCATCCCTCCAGGGCAGGGTGGGAGCGTGGAGCCAGGGGCTGGATTTCCCCTGTACTAGTTTTCCTCCTCCTACTAAATCTTGTTGATGTTCAGACTGTGGCCGCCATTTGCAGCAGACAAGGAGCAGGTTTGTTTCTCCGAGTACTTTGTGAGCTCAGAGGACTGGCAGGTCCATGTGCTCATTCCTGGTCCCTGCCGGAATCCCAGCTGTGTTCTGCAGCCAGCTGAGTAATAGCTGCTGTGTGCGAGGCATCGAGCTCATGTTCCTTCTGGCTGTGCTTTGGCATCAGTACTGTGCCTCCATTTCTAGATCTATTTTCTTTCGTCATTCAGCAGGTTTTGATCAATGCTTTTTCAGCCTCAGTGAAAATCAAGAAGTCAGTAAAGAGTAACATGGGAACAGCTGATTAACCTACTGGTGTTGGAGGCCCGTTCCTTAAGCAAGGCTTACTCCCCGTTTATTTTTCCTGGCATTTAGCTCAAGACACTTCAGTGAGAAATAAGATGGTTTCACTCAGGAGGGTCCTCAAGGAGATACAATTTTGGGAAAAAATTACTCAAACTTGAAAGAGTTACAAGACCTTGTTTTTAAGTGCCTTCTAGGTGTTGGGTTGTCTTCTTGAACAAGTGATGTCGGACTCAGTCTATGTACAACCATGACGTTTGCTAAGTTGTGCAATACCCTGGACTTTCGAGGATTGTTATCGATGCTAGTCAAACTACCTGTATGTCACAGGATGTACCTTTCACCCCAAATCGTGCTGCTGTGCTAACCCTGAGATTACAGGGCATTTTGGAGAAGGTGGCTAAAACATATACATGCTGTTTTCACTCATCCTGAAAATGGAAGGGTTTGTAGATACTTTGACTGGTAACGCTTCCATAGTAATTTTTTAACTGAGCATTGTCACCTGACAATGTTTTCCAGAGAGTGAGTAACACCAAATAAAGTCTTCCCGTTGTTTCATTAGGGATTAATCCTGCTCCGCTGATGTTAATGAAATAGTTCATTGACTTCTGTGAGCGCAGGGCAGAACCCAGAGTTTCATGAGCAGCTGGTGCTACCAAATCTCATGCAGAGCAGCTTTTGGACTCAGTTCATGAACTTTTTGACTGAATTGTGCCAAGGTTTCAGCACGAGCTGAACTCTTCCTAGATATCGGTGGATATAAATTAGTATAAAACTGAATGCCCTAATGGTAGGAAGAGATTCAGAGTCTGTGCAGGAGGAAACGTCTGGCTGAGACATGGATTTTCCCATGTATAATGAAGCACAAACTCAGGCTGAAAGGTTTTCTGCAGCTGGATTGTTCAGAACCTCCCACTCCTCCTTGTAACTTCTCTGGTGTCTAAAAAGTGTTGTGCTCATGTTGGAGTCTTACCCAAAAGGGTCTCTAAGACCTTCTTAGAGGTCTTCTCTTCCCAGCCACTGATTTTTATGAAATTTGTAGGAACTTAGGTCTAAGATGCAGTAGCATGAGCAGCCTTCAGGTTTGCCAGGAGCAGGTTCAGAATACGCACACCGTCCCAGTGTCATCCTTCTGTCCTGGATTTCATCCTTGACATGAGATTTTCCCCATGTCCATCCTCTGAAGCTGTGATCCTGAGAACCACTCAGGGGAGATCAGAAGAAGAGAGGTGGTCCAGGGAAACCCACCCAGCCTCTGGAGATACACGGCCCCCAGCGTCTGGCCACCCTCCGGTGCAGGTGTGGATTAACACTCGCACCTTCCTGGGCACGGCGGAAGATCTCGCTGTGCCGCCCCGTGCCCCGCAGCGACTCTGCTTGCCTTTGCTGCACCGTGACTCACCGAGCAGCACATTATGCACCCGGTGAAAAACAGCCCAAAATCTCCCTGGAGGTCCCCAGCCTCCTGCGTCACCGCGCCTGCCGAGGCGGGGGAGCATCCTGCGCAGCCCCGAGAGCCGCGGGCAGGGATTGCGAGCCAAGAGGGTGCCTGTAAGAGGAGATGGGGTCAGATGCATGTCTGCTTTAAGCCATATGTTGGACTTCCTATGCGTGACTGCTCTTGGTCTCCCGCTATCGCTTGCGAGAGCTGCCCTGTTGTGAAAGATGCTTTCAGCTCTGCAGTACACGTGCATGAGTCACCGTGATGCATCTGACCCCGAATGCCATGGGGACCCCAATAGATGCATTTCACTGGGGTGCACAGGAGAGTGGTCTGGTTTTACTCCTAATACCTTTAAAATAAAACAAAAAGCACGCTGCCTGCTTGCCGTTAATCCTCAAGCTGGGTGCCTGTGAGTGCACGTGCAGATGTGAGGCTGGAAACCAGGTCAGTAAATAGAAAATGACACTTTCTAAAGAAAAAAAATTTATAAATTTCATAAGGTTTCCTTCCCTACCCCTGCCTGTAAATCCTGCCTGCACTGGGAAGCAGCAGGGCTCCCCTCCAGTTTCTAAGCTTCTCAAAATGACAAAAATCCCTCAGTGGCAAATCCTAAAATGACTGGGGCAGAGGGAGTGTGAACGGCTGATCAGATCCGTGTTGTTGTATGCAGAGTCAGGAGGTGCCAGGGATTTATTGTGCCCAGTGGGGGGGATGTTAGATAGATGGACATACCCGCTCCTGAGCATTGCTGAAAGAGAAGAGGACAAGTCATTAGCCACCATTAGCCATGTGGGCCATAAAATACCCATCACCCAAAATGAGCCCTTGTAGAACATGTCCCGTAGCTCCCCAGCCCCACAGAGGAGCTGTGACAAGAGATGGCTTGTTGGCTTCTTGCACTGCTGTGCTCCCAACCACAGAAATCTGGGGGGTTGCTGAGCTGGTCTCCCATGAGCCCCAGGCTCCATCTCCCCATGCAGCCACGGAGAGAGTCGGCAGATGCTGTGTTGAGGTTTAAACCTGGTCACTGCACCACTGAGCCGCACACTGAAGTCTGGGGAAGGCGGCTGGTGAAGGGCAGAGCTGCTCCCTTGCCATCCCAATGTTAGAAAGATATTTCTTCCTGGACGTGGATGCGGAGATAGGATTGACCTGAGGAATGTCTTTGGGGGAGTCATTTGCTCTCCCTTGGAGCAGTGATGCTTGATTTTGTTTTGATTTCTTGTCTAGATGTCTTTACCCAGACAAATTAATTCATTTTTTGGCTTTGCAAGAGTGTGACTGATTCAGCAAAGGAGCCATGGAAGATAGCACAGCACAGATGAACATCAGATCAGATTCAGGCTGGTGTTGACTGTCTACAGCAGCCGATACTGATCTGGGCTCTGCCAGCCTGCCATCACTGCAAGCGAGATTGTCCCCAGGTATCCAACTATCTCCCCTTCAAAAATCCCTTCGTCTGATCGCACTCATCCTGTAGAAACCCCAACCCACTTATATTTTCTCTAAATGGAGGCATTTCTCATATATACTCATCCCACTGCAAAGCAGCATAATTATCTACATGCAGCTTGTGCACAAAACCCACAGAGTGTTTTGAACATCTGACATTTGTCCAAGAATAAACAATAGGATAGTTGTGAAATGTTCACAAACTTTTCCTTCCCACTTCCTAACCTCCAGGGAGCAAGTAGAAAATATTCAGTGCTTTCAAATGTTAATGAAATTTTGTATTTTGAAAGAAAAAAATAACAAACAAAAATACCCCCCAGATGATGCTGTGACTGTCCCTTCGTTCTGCCATCTCCGGTCACTTTGTTCCTTTCATCTTGTTGAGAAGTTCATCCTTTTGTCACGTTATTGTTTCTGCTGGTGGGTTGAGTAGCTGAACAGCTTTAAAAAGAAGGTCATAAAGTTTACTCCGGGCTTTGCAGGACAGAGTCAGTCCATAGTGGAGTTGCACGAGGGAGGAGTGGTATGGAGTAAGGAGCACAGGTCTGGGTTGGACTGGGGATCACTCAGCCCTGTAAGACAGGACCTGTCCTCTCCTTGTGCATCGTGTGCCATGTTGTCCTTGCATCCCTTATTCTGGCCCCCAAAAGCAAAAGCACCATAAACAGTAACCAACAATAAACTGGAATATGGTACTTTTCATTTAAAAAAAAAATTAAAAAGCAGCGCTGGACACGTCCATCTGCCTCCTTCTCAGTGTTGAGCGGAAAGGAAATTGGTTTTATCATCATTAGATTCACACCTGCTCCAGTTCTCTGGTAAGGGAGGGTCTCTTCTGGACCCAGTTTGTACTGGAAAATACTGTCTCTGCCAGCTTGGTTTTTCCTGCTGGATTCAGCGTCAGAATGACGGTCCTGGGAAACACGTCCCAGCACACGCATCACCCCGAGCCGCGTGGTGCTGGGACCGGCAGCCCGGGGAGCCCATACCACACAGCACCCGCAGTCCATAGGTCTGTGAGATGTGGTGCAAGCTGTAGGGTGGAACCTGAATATCTTTTGTCTTTGTAAAATCAAGGCAGGTTGCTGGTGCTGGTGCGGATGACAGTGGCTGTGCATCCTTATGTGTAATGGTACAATCCAGGCTGTTGCTATGGTTTCAGCACTAACGGATCAGGTTGTAGGAGGCAAAGCAACCCCTTAGAAAAATAAATCAGTGCTGCTTTGGGAAGGGATTATTAAATATTATTTTGTTATTATTATTGCTGCTTGTTTCATTTCTTTAGCTGCTGTGTGTTTGGAGGGGTGGTAATTAACAGCAGCCTGGCATGCGATACAGGCAGCTTGTGCCGTGCTGCTTCCAGTCCTGCCCATGGCCCCTGTAACTGCTCTTGGGGAGAGCCCGGGACTGGCTGATAACAGTCTCCGTGCCAAAATCCCAGCGGCAATCCCACTCCTTCTCCAGCACCTAAGGTGGATCTGTCTGCAGGTGTTACCCCGCAGGAAGGCAGTGTCTCCAGCCCTTTGTACAGATGGGAAAACCGAAGCACAGAGCTGCAAAGGGACTCACCAGGGTCCCCAGGGGGTCAGAGGCAGAAGCAGAAGTCAACTCTAGGTCTTATAAACCTCAAGTCAGTGCTTTATTCATTTCATTCAACTGAGCATCTCTCTAGTCTCCCGTGTCAGCCACTGCTCTTGGGTGTAATTCAAAGCTTCAGGCTGTTTTGGCCTTGGAAGTGTTTTGTCCAAGAGGATTGCCTCTTCTCGCCTTGGCCGGGATCTTGGGATGATCTGGGCCGGTGTTTCTAACTGGGAGCCTTTAATCTAGCAGTAAATGGTGCATCCCTGCAGCCTGTCGCTAACCCATTAGAAAGGCACCCTCTCACTGCTTATTTACCTCTCTGTGTGCTTATGAAAGAAAAATAAATGCTAAGGGATTACTCCCCTAATGAATAGATCTGTGTGTGCATGCATGTAGTGCAGCATCTTACAAGTCCATCTCGGTAGTTTTTAGGTCTGAGAATGAAAGTTATAATGAGTAAAATATTGATTTCCCATAAAAGGGTTTTAATCAAATGCCCTGACACCCCAAGGGGGACAGAACTCTACTCCAACACCAAATTGCACTTCATACACCATCTATTTTTCACTGTATAAATGAGCCTGCCCACTGGATATATGAGAGTTCCCACATGTCATACATCACAGGGGACAGGGAGAGCTATAAGGAGAGCCAGAGCTGTCTGGCTCGGGAAGGGGATGATCTGGCAAACCCGCCAGGCATCTGTGGAGAAAGCAAGGCTTGTTATTCCCTTCGGCAGGACCTGTAGCCCGAGGTCTGACAGTGAGGTGCTTGCTCAGGCCTTTAAAATCCTCGTGGCCCTGTTTCTCCTGAAGTGAGGATATTTGGTTTTTCCTTGTTGGGTGCCAGCCAAGCTTGCACTGTGCAAGGAGCAGGAGCTTGCTGGGGGGACACCACCAGTGTGTGCTCCACCACACTGGAGTGTGCTGTCACCACTAGCATTGCCCCACGGGGCTTTTTACTTTCATAATGCGTTTGGCAGAGCCCTCAGGATGCATTTTGTAAACACCAGGTACAACTGGTAAAGGCAGGAAAGGAGATCCATGGTGCAGACCAGAGACAAGAAGGTTGCTTTTAATTGCTGTCGTTGCCTTTAGATCCAGCTGGCCTTTGGCATCGGCTCAGGAATGAATTTTTGCACGTGTTCCTTTTCCTCCTTCATCCTTTCCCTGCATGGGTCTGGTTCCTTATGTCCCTTCTGAGCTCTCTGCCCAGAAGGTGCCCAGACATCTCCTTGCATGGGGAGCATATGTCGGGGAGATCTCTCCTGCCTGCTGAGAGCGGTGCCAGCTTCTCACGGGTTATTCCCTCACAGTTCAGGCACAGGGTGAGCCTTGAACAAGGACTGAGACAACAGAAAGCAGCAAAACCCAACTATTAAAAGGAAAAAGAGAGAGAGGGAGAGGATTAAGTGAGCAGTCCAGTGTCTCACAGCAGTAGCAGCAGACAGGCCAACCTTTTGGGCTCACAGAGCCCATGGTGCTTGGTAATGAAGAAGCTCTGCTTGGACTTGGGTACAAGGATTTGGAGACCCTGAGATTGGAGGCACAAGCTCTCTTCTTCTGCATCGATTTGCTGCAGGGCACTGGGTTTGTCGCTGGTCTTCTGGAGGGCCTGAAGGCTCACCGAAGTCAGGGGAGGTAGCTCCTGTGTTTCACCATGCTTTGAATCCGGAGTGTCCACCAGTGGCATTCAGGTGACTTCAGGGGGGTTATTTGGACATAACTGACTTCTGAGCTGGGGTTTGAAAACCTCTAGGTCCTTCTCCAGATGAACAGCGATGCAAACCCTCTTCTGGAGGCCCAGGAAGTTGAGTGCCGAAAGCCATGACTTTGGTGTCCCGAGCGCTGGGTCTGTGTATAAAAGAAGGCACGCTGTGTTAAGAGGCAGAAAGGCTGCACCAAACTGGGTAGTGAACCGTGGTGCAGTGCAGTGAGTGGTAAAATGAAGCATGCCTTTGCAACACCAGTGGCCACGGCGCTTTAGCTCAGCTTCCCCTGCCCTGTGAAGCAGCATCTTCCCCTCTGCTGTACTTCATCCCAGGCTGGCGTCAGGGCTGCCAGCTGGACAGGGTGGCTTTTACCCCATGAGAGGAGTGCGGCCATAGCCTGTTTTAATGCTGAACAACGAGTTTTCTGTTTGAATTTTCTGCTCTCTGGACCCTTGAGACATCCAAGCACCACCACATCTTGGCACTGCCCTATTTCAACCCCCTTTCTTCCAGCACCTCCCAAGGAGTGTAGTGAAAGCCTTCCTCTTCCTTCACCCTGGCTACTCTCACTTCAGTCTTTCTCTGCCATCTCTCCAGAGATGATGCTCCAACATATGACGTGGGCATTTTGGAGAGTTTTCTTAAAGCTTCAGTTCTTGTAGGGTTATCAGTTGTGAACATCTTCACTTCACTTTCAAAAAAGTAGTAGTGTTGCCTATCATGGTGAAAAGCTTGAAAATTCAGCCTGAATATGTCTTAAAAAAAGCAGAAGGCTAATGAAAACATCTCAAAGATACGTTTCTAAGATTATCAGGAGTCCAGATTCATCATGGGATTTTGGCTTGTAGAGGGAACTGAGAGATGACATGGGATGGCAAAGATGGTGAAACATCCACGTTGCACAAACGGGATGGGAGAGGACATCAGCATTGTGTCACGCTGCATGGCAGACCCAGATACAGGATCTAGATTTTAAAATGAAGGGGTTTGTTCACAGTAGGCTCTTGTCTGGATTACAGTCCATCCCAGCTAACCAGTCTGAAGGCTGGCAGTGTGAGAGGGCTGGGTTGGACCCCACGCCTGGACCGAGAAGGTGAGCTCCTCGGGCTGCAGGAGACCAGCACAGACCTGAATGAGAGACCCAGAAATAAAAAAGAATTAGAAAATTGTCATATGCTGGCATGGTCACCTGCATAGCAGAGGTCCTCTGAAGGACCTCAAGTTTTATTTGCTCTTCAGAGGATGGTCCAGTGCTCAGACCCAGCCTGCTGTTTGCATGATGTGCACTGTCCTCTCCTCGTCCACAGCCAGACCACATGGACTTGTTCAAGTCACTTAAGGTGAACATGGCTGTCCTGGTTTCGGCTGGGATAGAGTTAATTTCCTTCCTAGTGGCTGGTACAGCGCTGTGTTTTGGATTTAGGATGAGAACAATGTTGATAACACACCGATGGTTTAGTTGTTGCTGAGCAGTGCTTACACTGGTCAAGGACTTTTCAGCTTCCCATGCTCTACCGACTGAGCAGGCTGGAGGTGCACAAGAAGCTGGGAGGGGGCACAGCCAGGACAGCTGACCCCAACTGGCCAGAGGGACATTCCATACCATGGGACGTCATGCTCAGTACAGAAACTGGGGGAAAGCTGGCCGGGGGGGCCGCTGCTTGGGGACTGGCTGGGCATTGGTGGGTGGTGAGCAATTGCATTGTGCATCACTTATTTTGTATATTCTTTTATCTTTGTTGTTGTTGTTGTTGTTGTTGTTGTTATTTTCCCTTCCTTTTCTGTCCTATTAAACTGTCTTTATCTCAACCTACAAATTCTACTCTTTTTTTCCCCGATTCTCTTCCCCCATCCCGCTTGGGGGGCGAGTGAGCGAACGGCTGTGTGGTGTTTAGCTGCCTGCCAGGTTAAACCACGACAATGACAAAAGAACATAGTGCTCGACTCCAGGTTTTGTACCTTGTCATGGGCAAAGGCAAAACATCAAAGAGCCTTTGCAGTAGGAAATCCTGTCTCCCCACAAAGCGTGGTCTGCTTGGTTCTTCACTTTCTCCAGGAGAAATCAAACAGACTTAAGACCCAGCTGGTTTCGGGAATAGCTGAAGTTAAACAGACTTGAAACATAAGGATAAGTTTCAGCATCCAAATCACTGTGACCTTTCCCAATGGTCTGATTTAGACTCAGGTGGTGCCTGGGTCTTTGTTGTATGATCTGTATGGAGATCTGGATCTCTAGTTAAATAGTCATCTCCTAGATTTTGGATCTTCTCTGAACCTGTTCCCCCGATCAAGTTTTTAACAGGGGCTACTAACTGGTCTCCAAGTAGGGGTTATTGCCTAACTGGAAATGTAGTTCGGACTGATAACGTATCCCCTCCTTCCACCACAAGAAGATAAAAACCCCTCTGGGTCTGGGGTTTGATCTCTGCCAACATAGTGGCAGAAAGAAGTTGGTTGCTGCTCAGGAGTCAGCTAACTTGAGAGGACCTTCAAGGTGATGCTGTTGACCCCAAGGTTCGCATTTCACTTGAGCAAAATAAACAGTGCATTGGAGACCCAGATGAAAGCTTTACCTTCGGATGCCTTTTCAAGCATTTCTGGGAGCCAGTCATTCTCAGTGACTTGCATTATGATCTTTTGTTTTCATTGCTTCCATATTTCCTCCTCACCCTCCTCTTCTGCCTCACCTCACTCTACAGTTGGGAAGTTCTCATTTATTTATTATGCTTTGGCTTAAATCAAATCGCCTTGACTTTGTAGCAGGGAGCCAGAAAATACCGGCACCGGGGAATCAGTATTCTGGAGGTGCATTGCTTGCTTTTTGAGTACTTATTTATCCATCCCGGAGGAGGTAAGGGTCTGCAGTGTCTGTGCCTCGTTGTCCTGCCAGGAGCATCCTCCCGGCCCAATATCACCCTCCAAATGGAGTCAGGTGCCCATGGCAGGGTTCTTCCAGGAATTATCTGAACCACTGTTGTTTTGATTAGAGCGGTTTGTCCTTCCCTGTCACACATAATTTCTGTTACGATGGCTCATTTTTCTTGGCTGTAAGTGGAATTGCAGAAAACAGATAAGTTGTCTTGCTCTTCCCCGCTGATGAATCATGCTACCTTCCTTCCCATGTCCCACACTCTCTAGGCTCACTGTCGCCTCTGCTCCACAATAAATACTTTGCTACGCCCAGTGCTCTGTAAATCTCACCCCAAGCCTGCAAAGTTTTAAAAGCGCTCTGTCAAGTCACACCACAATTGCTATTAGAGCCAGCAGAGATTGTTCCCTAGGCAGGAGCATTTCAGCCTCCTCTCTGAATCAGTGGCATTTCTCTGCTCAGACTGGGGCTGGCTCTCAGCACGGGGCAGGGCTGAGCACTGCTGGCACCGAGTGGAGTCCATGCCCGCATCCAGGGCGTGCTGAGCATCGGAGGGGCAGTAGAGCCACCCCCAGGGCTTGCACCCAAGGGAGAAGGTGCTGTGCTCAGTCAGCGATGGTCGATGCCACCCGGCACTTGAAACAGGTACACCCGTGTTTGTCTCACTTGCGATGTGGTGGAGGGTGCTGCCCCTCTGAAGCCAGAGTCCCCCGGCACCCAGGGTGGAGGACCACTGCCTTCACACCACCGCGCTCCCCAGGAGCCACCAGCGAGTCCTCTGCAACAGCTGGATGCTGTTTGGAAAGCGATAGGTGACAACCCTAGAAATAAATCGGGAGCGAGTCACGGAAATCAGCAAAGTCAGACCACCTCCAAAATGAGGGTAACGAGAGAGATCTAGACCAGGAGCACTGCTGGGGTGTGATTACAGTGATTATTGATTTTTCTGCAGGAGTGAACTGCAGATCAGATTAGGAAATACGGCCCCTTTGTTCAAGGCACAGTGCAAGTGAACCAAGGGACAATCTGACTCCAAAGACCTTGTGGCCATGGTCAGGCTGTTGGGAACTGGAAACCCCAGTGGAGCATCCTTACCACCCACCTTCTGGGCTTTATGGCTTGGATTTTGTAACTGAAACATCTGAAACGATTGAATTCCATTAACAGCCCTAATCTGTCTTAATTTCTTTTAACTTTGCGTAGGGTTTTTGAAGTATAAGTAGGTTAACAGGTTTAATACTCCAGTTCATACCTTCTGACATGGACCTATTTTCATTATGGTTTATGACACTGCAGGGAAGGCTGAACTACATAAAAATATTAGCCACGACCCTAAAATCATGGAGACATTTCTTTTTATGTCACATTTTATATCTCTCTGCACCCCTGTTGCTAATTTAAAACAAAATCTAAATTATCTGTTTGCAATGGGTTGGTTATGCTGGGACACAGCTGTGAGCCCAGGAGCGCTTGCTGCCAGCGTGGCTTTGAAGTGCTGAGGGACGTTTAGCTCTGCTGGTGCCTTTCGCACGGATGCTGTCTGTGACCATCAGTGGCCGGGTGTGTTCGCCAGTGGGAACATACCTATGATTTGAACCAGGAAGAGACTTAATGGGTAGTGGAAGATCAGATCAACCAGGTTGAGAATGTAGAGGCTGTCTGATGAAAATCTGGCTGTATCTGCATTAAAACAAAAACCCTGAATCAGTTAAAAACCACTTCTGTACATCAGACTGTCAGCCATTCAGAAGTGTCACAAGGTTAATTATAGAAAGCCGAATTCTTCTCACTTGCTGCTTCCCTTTCGATGTCACATTTAATGTTGACTCTGCACCAGAGTACCTGGACTTTGGGTGTTTTTTACTAGCAGAAGTAATGTGTGACTCCAGTTCTGCTCTGCTCTGCGAGGGATAAGTTGGTTACAGCTAGATACATCAAAAATAATTTAAAAAGGTTTTTTGCCTGGCCATTACACATCACCTCTCCTCCTCCTGATCCAGCCCTTGGAGTAATTCAGAAGAGTTCCAGGGCTTATAGATGGTCTCGGTGCCACCACTGCTGTGCTCTGCCCTGGGACCATCTGCCCAGTCCACTCTGCCCCGTGGCGTGGAGACACCAGCTTGGCCCAGATTCAGTTGCACCAACTTTCTATGGCTCGGGGAAGTACCTGCATTAGGGGAAGAGCCCTTCCTCCAGCCAAGCCTGGTTTCCATCCACTTTGCATCTCACAAGGGTGGATTCTACTTTCTGATGTATGTCAGCATCACGTAGCTGCTCTGCCTTGCTGACTTGAGAGGGACAACAACGAGTCGCCTGTAGTAAAGTACCTTTAGCCCTGTGTATATTAATCTCCCTCTTACTGTCTTTGTTTTTCATGTCAAATGCAAAGGAGGCCGGGTGGTGCTCCTTGGTATTGTACTCATGCATGATGGTGGACACAGCAAACTCAAAGCATCTCTTCTGCACCAAAAGGTGCAGGCCTGTCAGGAGCACCCTTGGGACCCTGGGCATACGTGATACACAGGCAGAGCAGATGCCTGCAGAGGTTGGGGCCCTTTCAGACTGGCTCAGCAGTATTGCAAACAGAGTTCTTGCTATGAGTCCCTTTTGGTGCTGGGGGCTGAAGTTTTGAGGGGGTTTCTGGAAGTGCTGCAGCTGTTCACAATCTTGGTGGGCATTTGGAGACAGTCTCTACAAACCCATGAGGATGAGGCTTTCACTGGAGGCACACACTGCCTGGCTTCCTGGCATTACAAAATTATCTGGGGTACACAAGTCAGCAGGGACTGAGGATGGAGAAAACCATGCTTGAAAGAGCCGGCATGGAAAGACACCTATGCTGGGAATCGCTTCTCCTTCTTCAGGAGCTGCATTCAGGGCCAAGGAATGCAGAAACCTTGAGAAACCTGCAGAAACAAGCCTGGGGAGGACGTCTTCTGGGAGCCTGCACCCTCTGGGATCCTCCAGCCTCTGCAGGCTGCTCAGCACCACCCGTCCTGCCCTTTCCTTCTCTGCCAGATCTGTGCCTGGGGAGAATGGAAAGGGAAGAACATATTCTTGACTTGTAAACCCCACTTTGGAAAGCCTTCAAGAGCTCTTTCCAGCCCCTGCTTTTTACAGGCTCAGTTAAATTTTGTTTTAACCAGGGCTGGATACTAAACTGGCCCAAGCAACCAGTTAGCGTGGGAAATAGCACAACCCTCTGAGGGGCAGAGATGGGGGGTGAAAGAAAGGAGAGAGCTTGGCAGGGTGTTGCCAATGCTGAACTAAAACGCTGCCTATATGTCTGTGCAAAATAAGGTATCTGCACTTTATTCCTTCTGCAAGTGCTCCAGTGGGACTTTTTGCATGCTTTGGGAGTAGTGTTCAGCCTATCCCAAAATATAATTTTTAGTCAATGAACTACTCATCTGGAAACGCACGTCCCAGCTTTACTCTAGCAGTGCTTTATTCGTTGTGTTCATAAAACCATATTCCCTACCCATTCTACTAACCCCATTCACTCTCTTCACCTAATTTGTAGAGGAGCAAATGAGAGATGCCTTTGTCTCTGCGCCGTATAAAATATACATTAGTACTTTTACATGAGATGAGCCAACCATTTTACTGGTCAAATAACCTTGCTTCAGAATAAATTTTCCCACTTTCCTGTGGGAGAAAATCCTCACTCCATTCATTTTTTAAACATCCCTTGTAAATTAAGACCTTGCTATTTTCTAAAGCCCTTCACTTCCCTGCCTCATCATTTGTAAGCTTCTAATCCCTTTAATCTTTCTAGTCAGGAGATGTCCAGGCAGCAGGGAGCTTTGTAAAGGTGTGGAAATCTCACCAAATTCCTGTGTAATGCCCGCCTGCTCTGTGCTCCTGGTAGCTCTGCGGTGACACATTACCCGACTGCTGGAGGCAGCTCAAGGAAGGGCAATGCCAAATGTGTGAGATAATGATTTCATGAGTTGAAAGCTGGTTAGGAAGAAAGGGATCTATTTCTAAACCCACTGCAAGTCCCTTTCCTCTTCCACCTTCTGGGAGTTTTACCCGTCTCCATCACAGCATGTTCGAAATGGACCATCCATCTTCTTCACTGTACAGCACCAACAGGGGCCAGGGACAGTACTGCTGTGCTGCCCTTAGTAGACAGCAAATTCCATGTGATGAGCTCAAGGCACAATCCATGCAGAGCGTCAAGGTGGCCAAATTTGAGCTTGGCTGTAATTTTTACATCTGTACCTATTTAATGCCTGTATTTGCCCACCTCCTCCTCATTCAGCTACACTGCGTTTCCCAGAGGCTTAAATTGGTGAATTAAATAGAGTGAATAGTAGAATTTCCAGAGGTGTTTTGTTGCCCAGATGAACAACTAACTCAAAAGAGTAGACCTGAAACGTGCTGAAGGCATGAATTGTCTAGTCCATGGCTTAGTCATTTAGCTTCTGCAGAAGTCCACTCAGCCCTTTAGTTTGGCAATGGTAGATCTTTGTTTTAGCCAAGCTCAGTCCCACATTTGAGGGAATTTTGCCTGAGCGAGGATCACAAATTTGGCAGCCCCATTCCCAGCAGCACTGTTGAGAGTTTGCCAAGCAGGTTGGCTTGGGAGGTCCCCCGCATCAAGCCAGTCCTGACTGGCCATGCTCCGGCAGGTTGCAGGTGACATGTCAAAGAAACACAAGTATGACAAGGAAGCACAAGAGTGACAATGGGGGGATGAGGAATGGTTGCCTTGATGGGGACATGGCCATCTCTCTCTCAGTAAGCTGCTGGGCAGGTTACAAATTGTCACCTGCCTTTCATATCTCCTTGAGCTCTCCTTCATGCCCCGTCAGCTGTGCAAGAGGGCCAGTTGTAAGGTCCCATTATCCTGGGGGAGCTTTGTTGGGCAGCCAAGCAGGGAACTCTTACACCAGGAATAAGCCAGGAAGGGCAGCCCCTCGAGCAGCTGTGACTGGCTCTGCAGCCCCGGAGCTGCAGGAGCTTTGGGCTTTCTCTGGCAGTGGGGATGCTGGCAGTAGAAAGGTGTACCATGCTTTCACCATCTCACTTAGGAGGTACATCTCATTCCACATACAGGTACTCCTGAGGTTAGTCATGCTAGCTCGAGACCCTCCTCCCAACTTAGTCTCCTGCTCTTTGAGTAAAGCCCCTGTGCTGCAATGTCTCCTTTCCCTCATGGCTTGATGTCCTTCAGCAGCATCATTAATTCTGCCCATATAATGATCCACCAAAGGGGAATAAAGATGGAGGTGAAATGGTAGCAGCAAGACAACATTTCTGTAATCCTTCTGGGTGTCCCAGCCCTGCTTCTACCTTTTGGGTTCTGCCTTTTTGTGTAGGAAAAAGCTCAGTTAGGAGTTTTCTGTTCGTCCATGCTGGCCTCTTGCCACACCTGCCTGACTGTCATCAGAACGGGCCATTCTTGTGCTTCGAGACAGGTGTCCTTGAAGATGACCCAGTTGCTCTGGGCTCCTTGGGCCTCCAGAGCAGGCTCCCATGGGATTCTGCCAAGCAAATCCCTGAACAAACTGAAATCTGTTCTCATAAGTCTAGGATCTGCTATTTTTATTGCTCACTTCTCTTAGGATGTTCAACTTCAAAGTCTCATGGTCGCTGCAACCAAGACTTCTCTTAAGCTTCAGGTCTTTGTTCTGTTCTTCCCTGTTCACGAATAACAGGTCCAACAGAGCATCTCTCATTTTCTGCCAGTTGAGTTTCTGCACAACATCCCTGATCCAGGTCCCCAGACAAGCAACAAACCTGTGAAGACACCAAGTCGCATTGGCCGATGGGTGCCTCTGTATCTAGGAGGGTGTCTCCAGGGACTGTCACCCATGGCTTCTTCCTGATGCCAGTGCTTGGTTTGGGCTTGGTGGCTCCCATACCTCTCCTCTGGGTCTTGCTTCTCCTTACCTGCTCCCAGGGCACTACACCAGATCTATAATGCAGATGTGCAGACGGAGAAGGCACTGTCAGCTCCTGCTCATGCAGAGCAGAAGAGACCTGTGCCATTCATTGCAGCCCATTCCTGTCCCAAAGAGAAATGTCTCTGCAGAGTGCATACACTCCACACGCTGCCTCCCGAAAGCGTGGCTGCAATTGCATGCAGTTTGATATCACTGCATACTCAGCACTTCATCTTCTCCTGCTCTGCACCCTGCACAGAGCCAGGAGAAACTGCAGCTGAATTGATCTCAGTGCAGGACTGTAGAGCGCAGAAAGAAATGGCATCATGCAAGGTTTCAGGCAGGGAAAAAAAAAAAAAAGGTCATAATGTTAACTCACGTGTTGCTACTATATTTTTGCTAGTGATCTCAACTGAGCAGTGATACTTAATTGCATCAGGAACCAGTCTCTGTGTGGGCACGAAGAAGGCTAATAGTTCATGAGTCAGGAAAGGAGCAGTTCAAGGCACCCATCTCTGCTTGCGTAGCTGGCCACCTGAAGTTTAAACTAAGAGGTTTTTGTTCACACTGAATGAGAATTGAACCCTGAACAAAACACCAGAGTGTCTCTTCCCTGCTCGGTTTTAGTGATGCCAACAGCATCACTGGTGCTGGACTGAAACTCAGATTCCTCTAGAATAGTGACTGTCAAAAAATGAATGAAAATGTGGATTTAATTTCAGAGAGAGTTGAAAGTAGGACCTGAACATCCTTTAAATGGGGAAGCTTGTAATTTAATAGCCAAAGGCATGTTCTTATACATTTTAGGGGTCTGGATAAAGTGTTACAACTAACATTAGCTTTAGGAAGGCAACCGGATCACCTCCTGCTTCTGACAGCATGTCCTGGTGGTGGCGAAGGGAGGAGAACTGGCAGTGAAACTGGAGGGAAACAAATGCAACATGTGAATAAGCAGTCATGTGTATGATAAGGTGCTGAATAAATTTATTAAGTCAAATTATCCCTTAATCTGACCACCTATATAAATCAGGCCCTGGGACTGCCCTGAATTCCATATTGAACTAACACGTAAACGGTAGCAGGTTTTTTAGGAAAATGAACCACCCTGCTTTAAAAACAATAGAGAATCTGTCTATCAAAACAAGTAGTCTCTCAGGCTGATTACCCACAGTGTTAAGCATTTGTACCTTGTTTATAATCTGAGTTTGTCTAGCTTCATCTTCCAGTTGCTGGATGCTGTCATGGCTTGGTCCAGCAGATTGATAAATTCTGTTTTCCATTTGCGCTCTCCATAATGGCACTTACAGCCCCTGGCCAAGTCACCAAGTAAATTCTTCTTTGTCAAGCAACAAAGATTTTGTAAAAAAGTATGTTTTCCAATCCTTGAATAGTTCTTATGACCAAGCTGTCTCCAAACTGTCTGTGTTTTCCTTGGATTTTGTCCAGGAATAGTTCTGCCAGAGCCAAAAGCAGAATTATCGATGCTTCCTCAACCATTGCCTGGTCTGATCACCCCAGGACTTCATAAGCCATTTTGGGTCCAGGTAGTTTTCCACGATAAGCTCAAGGACTTTCCAGAGTTTCTGCTTCCCAAAAGAGGGTGCATCACTGTGTGAGTCTAGCCCACGTGCGCTGCTCTGGTACCGTGTGTTTGGCTGTGACCCACTCTGTTATTCTCTGCTCTCCCAACTTTATCTCACCTGCAGACAGCAGCAGCGATGGTTTAATGCCTTCCTCCAGGTCATTAATAAAGACAGAAAACAGCATGGGTGCAAAAAACGGCTGTGGTGGCACCCTGGGAGCGGCTGTGTGCTGATGATTTGAGACTTCCCTGTTTAGCCAGGTCTTATCATCCAAGATAAGATATCATCCTTATCATTCCAACATCATCCAAGCTGATGTTTTACTGTTCAGATTTCTTAATGAAAACATGTGCCCCAAGTCAAATATCTTAAAGACGTCTAAGTTTATTGATACTATTATTACCTCTATAAACCCAGCTTGAGATCTTATTGTAAAATTATCTCACTTTATTTTGACGAGATGTATATTCCATATATATGAGTTGATTGGCATTAAAGTTCTTACAGACATTATATATAGCAGCTATCACTGTCATCATTTGCATTTACAGGTTACTTTTCATCAGGGTGATTTGCAGCCATGAACAAATCTTCATGACTTTATATTGAACCCAAAAAGCAACCCTTTATGCTCATGCGGACTATGGCACAGGGAGGTTAAAGATCATAGTGAAAGGAAGAGGATTTCTCCCAGCTTTCCCGTGTAAAGTGTTCTCATGGGTGCTTCAAAGGGTGAGGTTTTCACCTCCTTACATGAAGGATGATCAGCACCCTTAATGCAGAGCCCTCCCAATTTCAGCTGTCCTCCTGAATTGGCAGCCGGTTGCAGAGACAAAGTGTATGTGAGCCATATAGACAAGTTAAGAAATTAAATAACTTTGGAGGAAGTGACTGCAATGATATTTACTCCTCTCCGCTCAGGAGCAAGAGGTCAGCTGGCCAGGTAGCGCTGTGGAAAAACACCTCTGCAAAGCCAGAAAGATAAACATGACTGTTTATGAATTTTTCCTTTGGAAAAAAAATGTTTTAAATAGCCTGATATGATAAAAGCTGACTTCATGCCCCGTAAGCTGCAGGTGTCAGAAAGCAAGCCATCTTGTTTTCCCGTCACATCTCTGGTCCATCCCAAATGCTCCCATGGGGCACTGGTCTCATGGAGCTGCAGAATGTACCCATGGGTGGGACATCCTTAGCCAGTGGTTCTCAATGGGGGCACCAGTTCCCTCAGGGCACATCAAGACAGACCCCTGAGGGCCAACACATTCGGTAGGTGATCCTTGATGAAGAGTCTCCTGAATCCCCACAGCCTCTTCCAGAAACCCAGAGAAGGTTTCTCCAAGCTCCTGGAGATCACCTGCCTCGCACCAGCAGATAAAGAGAGTTCTTGCCAACCCCATGGACTCAGCAGCCATTCTTTCCCTCCCTCACCCTCTTCCCTAGTTTGGTTTTAAAAAGATGAGAATTTTTTAAAGTAAACACTCTTTTGTCTTTATTTCTGCCGAAGTGTTTAGGATACATTTGCTGTTCTCCACTGCAAAGGCGGGGAGGGAATTGTGTTTTGCAAAATCAAAACAGGTTTCACAATATCACCTGGTGCCAGGAGAAAATGCTGGTTACCAGTGGGCTCCCAACACAGTCATTAAATGTGAATGTCAAGTGCTGCCCCTTTGCCATTACGTACTCCACCTGTAAAGAACAAAACAGCTATCACTTTGACCTAACAAAATTGAAGTCTTGTGGATGGACGGGGGTTAGGAAAATGCTTAAAAATGGAATTTTCTTGATTTCTCTGTCTCTAGTGTTGGTATTCTGCAGTAGTGAGTTCCTAAGCAATAACTGCACGTTGTGGAGAGGTGTTGGCATGTTTCAGATTCCTGTATAAAACATAAATGCATAACATTATAAAACCTTCTCCTTGCCTTTCCCAGAAACAGACTCTCACAAGACTATTTGGTGTATCACGAGGGTTTATCTGTGTTGTGGCTGTGGGTGCATCAGTGTGTGTTTGCGTGTACAACTAGCGCCCTTGCAAATTGGAAGATGAGGGTATGGCCGAAACCCCACCACAGCGAACCATGAAGGTTTCATAAACCGGGTTGAATCCCCCATTTAACTTCATCAGCTTCAGTTCATCAAAGAGCCAGTGCTCAGCTCTGGGCTTTTGGCACAGCAGTGGCATGAACTCCCTCGTTATTTATTACGAGGTGCCCAGTGGAGCAGAGCAGCACAATTTGCACCTACCTCATTTAGCATTTGCAGATGAGCACTAACCAGAGGAACCAAGTGTGGGTTGGTTGCCCAGGGTTTATCTGTTAGGGTCAGCAGCACGTTCCCAGGAGGGGTTCATCATCCATCAGACTGGAATAAGCCCTGGGCATCCGAGTGCTAAGACCAAGTCTTCAGCGCATGTGGAAGATGCATGGTGTGCTCTGTAGCAGAGCAATGTGGTGTCTGCTTTCCTGGGGGATGAAAATAATGCAGGCAAACTCGTCCAAGCAGGGCAGGGGGAACTCAAGGTTATGAAAATGAAATCATTCTTCTTCTTTTGCTTTTCCAATGACTGCTACTGCTAAAATGAGTAATTGTGGAGCAGCCGTGTCCAGACAGAACTGTTTCTGCTCACAGTTCTTGGTGATAGCCAAAGATGCCCTACGCAGCAAGGAAAGCAAATCATGCTGACTTGGATGAGTCTCCAAAGATCTGTGGATCGGTGATGGTAGACACAGCCCCAGGCAGCCAGTTTTGCTGATAAAATATCAGATTTGATAGGGTTAAATAGGATGAAATAGGGTTAACAGGATAAATGCCTGCCTGCTGCTGTGCGTGGTCAGGGAGGGTGAATGAAAGATGATCAACCTTCATGCGTGAGGATGTCAGCCACGTTCTTCAGGGGTCCTAAAGGCAGTTCTTTGCACCGAGCAGGCACATTAGTCCCCTCTGCTGGTGTTACGGGAAGCAGTTAGGTGTTGGCCACTGCCAGATGCAGAACACAGAGCTCCTGAAACAGCGGTCTGGTCCGTTGTGACAGCCCCACGACTGAGTCGCAACTGCAGTGCCATGTCCCTGCTCTGGTGTGGCTCCTCCAAGACACCTCCAATGGGCTCTGATAGAGAAAAGCTCGGGGAGAAGCTCATCCCGAAGATTTTAGTGATCGATTTTGTTGCCTGGGAAAGCAAGGTTTGCCATTGTGAATGCTCCCTCCGCCATGCCCAACAAATTAAAGCCAAACAGGCAGTAAACTTCCATGGGCCATTACCCCTCTCACAGAGGAGGTTAAGTGTGATGAGGGCCAAATTGCCATTTAATGTGATCTAATTGATTTTATAAGCTGTTGTGTTAAGAAGAAGCTCTACGGTGTTCCCCCGACATCACCCAGATGGTTTGATAACATCTGGTGCACGCCCTTCCCCAGCGGTGGGCGAGCACTGGGAGTTGCTGGTAGGCATCAGCTTTGTGTGTAACCCACACACTGGGGCTGGTCCCCAGGGCAAGGGTTAGAGAAAGGATGCTACAGAGACCTGGAGAGCTTCTACCTTCCTGCCATGGCTCAGGGGCCAGTAGCTTGGTCCTGACTTTCCTGGGGTGTTTGGGAGCCCTATGTGGGCCGGGGGGCAGAAGAAGTGCCCGTCTGGTGCAGGGAAGCTGTTCAGCATCCCATGGGAAGGGCAAGGTTGAGCAGCCCGTGTTGGTGAGGAGCTGCAGGGTCCCCACGGAGCCGGGGAGTGCTTGGTGCCAGTGCTCACCCCTGCCCTGGCAGGAAAACTTGACTTTTAACTGGATGCCTCCATCAGGATGAGCTATGGGGAGCAACCCCCCCATCCCAGAGCAGAGACAACAGGCCATGCCAGGCTCTGCTGGCTGGGATGAGAAAGGTGGCCCTGTGTCCTGCACCCTAGACAGACCTCTTGTACTGTGCACAACACTAGCTGCTCTCCCAGCAAGCACAGGCTCTCCGTGCTTCATATTCCCCCTCCTTGTGCCATCAGGAGGCAGGGCAGCGGGCGAGGCACAGCGGGGTGAGCCGGGCTCTCGTGCCTGCTGGGGCTAGCAGGACCAGGGCAGATCACTGAGCCCTTCTGTGTCTTCACGGGTTTGTGGCTGCCCCAGCATCAAAGGCTTCGTTGGACGTAGCAGACAAGGCAGCACAGCGCTGGGCACTAACTGTATCCTTTGCCACTGTGCTGCAAGCAAGAAAAATGAGCAAGCTGATTTTTTTATTTAGTTTTTGACTGGGCTACAGAGCTCTTCTGGCCCCGACCTACCACCCGATGCCAGTCATGTCCCAGTGGCCGCAGCCCTCAGCTCCTGCAGCCCTTCAGCCGTGTCTCCTGCTTGGGAAGCCAGGAGTTGCTCCACCTCCCCAAAGGTGGGCCCAAGGCATAATTAACGTTGAGAAAGCCGCATGCGGTAGACAGTGATGCCCTGCACGCATGCAAAGTGTTATTTATTCCTGACTCCCTCTCAGCCTGATGCTCCAGCAGTGAAACCCACCAGCTCTGACTAATGGTCCCAGCAGCTGTGTAGGATATTTGAGTTGTTCTTCGTTTATGGATTCGGTGGGTCCCTGGTAATTGGAACGTGGCAACTTCTAACACATAACAGATGATACGGTGGTGGAGGGAATTTGTCATTGCTTCACTCCCTTACAGCAAGGAGGGCTCATAAGTCACAGCTGACAAATCTTTTAATGACTTTTAAACTTCATTTACAGAAAAGAATGACCATAATCAACAAACAATGATGGGTTACTAATCTTTCTGTATTATTAAAAAAGGAGTCTGTGTCTTTAGCCCCCTCTATGGGAGCTTAATGCTGCGAAGGGAAGGGTGATGCTATCCCAGAGAAGGGCTGGCAGAGTGTGAAGGGATGAAAACAGCATCAATGGGGAGCCCCAAGATCCCATGCAGTCCTCAGCCATCACACATAATCACGGTATGCAAGACTGGCACGATGATATTGATGGAGAATGAGAGCAGTAGACGACGTACTTTCATCTCCGGCTTTGACCCAAAGCCTGCTGATGTCGGTGGGAAAATCACCAGACCATCAGTCACCTCTGGGCTTCAGGCGAACCGATGCTGAGGGTAGCACAGCACATGGGAGCGGGTGTACCCGATGTGAAACCAGGCTTTCTTTTAGTCTTTGCATCCACGTAGAACTAGAGAGGCAAAGACCAGTAGATGGGGAGCAGGATTTATTATTTTTCAGGAGGAAAAGGAATGGCTACCAACATATGTCTTGCTAAAGCAGTCACCTCGAGCAGCTCAGCTGCTTTTCAGGTCTCCCTCTCCCATCACTGCAGGCTGCATCCCTCCCATCTGAGATGCTTTCCTTGGGGTGAGGGTGCCTCCCCAATCTCTGTGGAGCCTCGGAGGTGGCGTTTAGACAACCAAACCTCAGCAAATCCCACCGCAAGTGAAGTAGGAGCCCACATCCCAGCGACTTTACAGAGATATGCATCTATCAATTATTTATGTCATCCTGCATATTTAAAGTGTCTGAAATAATTTTGAAAGGCAATCAGCTGATAATTAACTCTGAGAGAGGAAAGGAGCATGTAAAAAACCTCAGCTGCTAAAGAATTGAGGGGTAGTGTGCCAAGGACCAGCAACTTTCTCTTGCTCTGTGCTCCCTAAGGCTCCCCATCCCATGTCCTGCTCCCCACCACCACCAGCACAATCTCTGGTGAGCGAGTGCCTGGCTTCGGTGATACCCATGACGTGAAGTCCCATAGCGGGTAGGGGGACAATCAGCTGGTTTTCTGTGTAGGAAAACATGGACAAGCATTTTGGAGGAACAGTCTGGTCTGGGTCCCAGAGGGGCACCTTTGATCTGTGGGTGGTGACTGCACTCATGGTATCCTTCTCAGCTCGTGGTTTTGCCAAGTCTCCTGGCATTTGGGGCTTTGCTAAAACAGAACAGCATTTGCGTGTTAAAGAAGCCGTGGCATCAAAATGCAGAACTTCTGCTTAGAAGACACCAGCGGAGCTAAATAACAAGAACTGCATCAGTGAAGCTCCATCTGCAGCAGCTCTTCTTTGGGAGCTGGGTGGCCCTGGCAAGTGATTAAAATCTGGTGGTGGGTTGGCAGCATGAAATGGGGTCCCTCCTGGAGCCCAGAGTTTCCCCCTACTTCAGCGTTGCCCTATGGTAAGAGGTCCACATTTCCTTCTCACAGGAACCTGCATCGTGCCCTGTGTAAGGGGGGACATGGCCCAATGTTGGAGCTTGGGAGTGCTCCTGAGGTCACCCATTAGACGTGGACAGAGGGGTTTTGTATGAGGAGGTGAGCACTGGGCTCGTGGACCGGGGCAGGAGGCTGTTCTGCAGCCAGACTGGAAGCCCCGCTGTTCCACCACTCTCTTTCCTCTCTGCTGCATGCAGGGAGATGCAAAAAGCAGCAGCGAAGATGCCAGTTCATTAACAGCTAAGAAAGTTCCCAGAAAGTTCACTTGCTTTTCCTCATAAATAAATCATTTGCTGTTAAAACAACATTTGGGCTGGGGGGGGGGGGGGGGGGGGTGTTCATTAAGGAACATCAAGTCAATAGGTGGCTGATGAGAACCTGTCTCCACTGTGTACGAGTGGGAGAGTGGGGGATGGAAACATTGTGTTTTCCTATCAGGCTGTGAATGATAAAGAATTAAAGAATAATTCTCAAGAAATTAGTCATGGCTAGCCATTAATGAGCATCTCGGTAACACACTAATGAGCTGGCTTCAGATGCCTGTAAAAGAGGACTTTAATTAGATTAATACATGTAGCATTGTCCATAGCCCAGTAGGTAATCATCAGGTTTTGCACCAGTGGGATTATGGATGACATTCTATTTAATTGCTGTTTCCTTTTCATTTTCTTTCCTTTTTTTTTTTCTTTTAAAGATTCTTTCCTCCAAAGAATTTTGTTTCTGTTCTCGAACATAACCTAAATGTTATCCATGGAATTCTGCATCTGAAAGTGCTGCCAGACTGGGCTTATCTGATTCAATTGACCTTTAAAATTTATTTTGCTGCTGTCAAAAAGAATGTTAGTCTGTTCACGAGAGATTTCCAAGATGATTAGAAGCAGAGACTCCTGAAAAGTCTACTTGTTGTATATTCTGCAATCAAAGGATGATCCTAGCTTTTTTTTTTTAGGAGAAAAACGCCTTCATTTAAAAAATATTTTCATGGAAAAGCAGGGTCCAGGAAAGTTCAATGTGAATGAGGAGTCCATGTTCAGGCAAAGAGCTGCTGAGGAGCGCCTTCTCACAGGGAGAAACCCAGGGAGTTGATCCGCGCAGGCTTCAGAAGATGGCCTAATTCTTGGTTCTAGCACAGTACTAATGGTGGGTTTTCTTTTTTGGCCCCGTATGCTGACAGGGCTCTTCTCATATTTTAAATGAAATGTTGTTAGCATGGGAGTGGAAACCCGAATTTAACCCGCCAAGGTTGATACCTGCCTGAAAATCCTGATCAGTGCACGACAGAAATCCTTGTTTTCAAAGGAATTCAGCTCTGAACCGAAGGGCAGGACTGAGGGTAAGGGGCACTTTGTATGTTCCTTGCTGTCACATTGCACTGCTGGTGGGACAGCTTTAGTCTATCTTGGCACAAGGAGAGACTTTGGCTTTATCAAGCCGATGGGAGAAAACACTGCCTCCAAAGCTGATAGAGATCAGCAGCTTTGGTGTAAAGGCAGGGCATCGTGACCCCATGGTGAGGAGCATGTATATGTACTTACCTCCTGAACCTGCCTTCTGGGAGCCATGTCCTGCCCCACAGGGAGCCCCGTGAGCTCCAGCATGGCCACACGTGTGCGTGCAATGGGTTGTGCAGCGTTTGGAGTGAGCCCCCACGTCTGTGGAGATGGGCAGGGTGAGGAGCAGGGCTGCTGCAGGGGCTGCTTGGATGGATCTCAGAGTTTCCAGCCATAGGTCATCCCTTTATCACACTTACTAGGAAGGATTTAAAACTCTTAATGAATAGATTTTTAAGCTTTCTATAGGCATGAATAATATATAGGACAGATGATGGTTACGAACCACAGCAATAAACTATATGCTGACCTGATAGACTGTGTAACCACTGTACCTTTACCAACTGATTAAAGACTTATTAAAACAGCTATTGATTATTTATTGCTCCTTTATGTAGGATTTACCAGTTGCACTGAAGTTTAAATCAGAGCCAGGTTTTCAAAGGATTGGCAGGATTTCTCCAGTTCAAAATGACTTGTTGTTCTAATTAAAAATTAAAAAAGGAGGCTATTTGCATAGCAAGATGAATAGTTGAAGGAAGATTATGAGGGAGCTAATTCTGTTCATGCTGCTGTGCGCTCAACATCCACTCGTCTGGGCAGCAGCACCCTGCATCAAACAGGAGTGAAACCCAAATTTGTGGAGATACCACTCCAAACCAGAGAGGTTCAGGAAACTAATTCTGCCTCACATGCCATTGTCCGGCACAGAGGCACCAGCCGGGGGTGGGTGTGCTGCAGATATCCCCACGCTTGCACGTCCCGGTGCTTCAGCAATAGGTGACATAAGCCAATGTGTAGTGGTGACAGTGGTGACAGTGTGCTGCAGCTACACGGAGCCCGGAGCGGCTCTGGAAGAGGATGCGCCAATGTAAAAATTCACAGTGCGTCAGATGTGGCATAAAGTAAGATGGATCAAGGGGACAGAGTCAGCCCCTCCTGCCAGAGCCCTGTGAAATGCAGAACTCGGCAACTGCCACAAGCTAATGGTGTCAGTCTGGATTATTTGCTTACATCCTGTGGCAAATGTGCTTTAATGAACCAGACTTGGCCGATGTTTTCTCTCCCTCCCGCTCAGTAGCTTTGAGTTTTCCTCTGTACTGTCCAAGTGCGCAGGATGGGTGCAGCCTCCCTCTAAAAAGGGGTGATCAGCAGGTACCCCCCCCTTCACCCACCCCATAAATTGAGACCTGAGTGCTCGGTGGAGAGCAGGCGGTGAGGTCAGGTTATAAATACGGCTCTGACCCCGAGCTCCCCAGGAGTTTCCAGCGTGCTTGCAAAGGCAGTAATTGCTGGGTGCTCTGCCGTGACCCGGGGTGGTGCAGATGCATCGCCATGTGTGTCATTACGGGCAGTCCCCATCCAGAGCTGTTACAGTGGCGTTGCTCCTCACATGTCAGGTGTTAATGCTATTTCATTCTATCAAGGAAAATACACTGTGCAGGGCGGAACCGGGCTGAAACCGGGCTCACCGCCTAAGCCCGCAGAGCCCGCACGCTCAGGAGGAGGAAACCGTGTCCTCAGGCAGAAAGTGCCCCCCCCAGCAAAAACGTCTGGGGGGCTGCAGGGGTGCACGGGGGGCTGCAAGGTAGCGTCAGTGCTTTCTCCATCTCTGCTCCAGCCACACAGTCCTGAAGGGGTGGCCTGGGTATGGAGGGTGGATGGGGCTGGGTGACTGTGGAGGGTCCCGGGCTGGAGGCAGGCTGGGGCTTGGTGCTGGGGTGGGTAAGAGAGTGGCATCTCTGTGGGGACTGGGAGCCAGGTCAGTGATTGCAACTGATGAAGCCTGAGCCTGGATGGGTCTGGGCTGACTTGTCTGCAAGGTGGAGCCGTGGGAAGTGTTTGGAAAAATTCACATACCCTGTACAAGGAGCCCCTTGTCTGATGGGAGATGGGACAGCCCAAAATAGCGGTTGAGAAACCCAAGGACCCACTCTGCCCACTGCAAAAGCATCCTCCCTTACCAGGCTGTGCTCAGTTGCACTTTGCAGGGGGAAAAAGATTTGCAAAGGGAACCCACAGCTTCACAGCAAGCTAGTCCGGCTCCTGCTGAGCTGATCTCCAGCTTTCTGGCTCTTCCAGCTCGCTCAGCATAGCAGAAATTTCCCCAAAAGACAGCCCTGGTCCTGCAGAACTAGTCTAATAATTGTGACATCTTTGCCTATGCCCTTTTTTTAATAACTTTCTGGTCCCTTAACGATCACGTTTGGGAGAATCGAAGCTGTTTTCCCCAGAAAACCGAAGGACTGGTTTCCTTCCAGTTTATTCTATTTATTGAACCACACAACAGTGAACAGGGTCTTTCCGCTCTCCAGGAGGAGGGCTGAGCCCCTCTGGGTTTCTGTGCAGGACTTGTTGGGTTCTCAGAAGTTATTGAAAAGATTGCAGGGTTTGTGTCAGTTATTAAACTAATGCTTCGGAGCTTGGCTCTGGTGTTTGGGGACTCACTAGCAAATTACTCGCAGCTCTTGGGGGAGGAATGATTGGCACCGGGGGTAGTAGGGACTTTGCTTTTAAAAGCATGTGCATTTCTGTGCTATCGATGGTGCTGTGGCAGTGCAATCAGTGGAGTCCCTCTGTCTTGTAGCTGGCTGTGTTTCTTTTTAAAACTGCTTTTTTCGGCTAAAAGAAGGACTGTTTTAGTCAGAAATCCCTCAGAGCCAAGCATCTGGGTTGATTGCTGCCCAAAGCGAGATGTTCGCAGTGTGACAGCCATGCCAATTTGTTTGTGCTAGGGCATGTTAACTGCCCTGTTCCTCCCTAAAAATCATCTTTCTTGCAAGTGGCAAGAAAGATGTATGGACATTAAAGGTTTGGGATGAAAGCAGGGGCAACCTCCAAAAAGCAGTGAGGTGGTGCAGAATTGGGTTTTGTCCTATGCAAGCGTATACGGGATGGTTAAAGAAGACCTGAACCAACCTGCGTCGTTCAGGCTTCCTGCAGCGTGTAAGCAGGGGTGTACCGGCCCTGTCACGGGAGCTGGGGACCACCCAGCTCTCACCAAAGCATAGTGGGTGCACCTCAGGCTGTAACATCCATCACGTGCTGGCAAGACACAGGTTTGCTGGTGTTTTTTTCAGCACCCCAAATGCCAAATTTTCCCCAAACCTGGTGGGGAGCAGATTTGGCCCTTTGCCTCGCGCCAGAGGTCCCCGCAGGACGTCTTCATTTGTCATCTGGCTCCCAGTGGAAAGCCACCAAGTTGGGAAAACTTGTTACTGGACAGAGACGGGGACAGGATGAAAAACCACATCTCCCCTTTTGTGAACAAGAGTGATAAGAGGAGAATAACAGCCCGGCTGCATGATGCCATCACGCTGAAATAGAGAGCGCTTTCTGCAGGAGAGAGTGGTGGGGCTTGGTGGTTTTTCTTTGCCGGCTTCTTTGACAGTTCATCACTAAGACTGAGGCCCCTGGGGTTTTCAGACACCTGGCTCTCAATTAAACAGCTAATCTGTGAAGCAAGGCACTTAAAGCAGGGAGGAAAAATAGCTTATCAAGTAAACCAGCTCTGGCCTTGGGCTGTTACCAGATTGAATATCAATATTTTTAAGGGATTCCTGCACATTAACAGCAGCAGGGACCGTGACATTGTTTCCATGCTATCCTAGGAAGAGAGGAGAAGCGCTGGTGGGGAGGGGACTTTGTTGGTGGGTGTCCAGACCAGGGGCACGTGCAGGCAGGCACAACCTTTCCTCGAGCATGGGAGCTTCTTCGGAGCTCAGAGTGGTTCTCGTCACCCCTAATAAATGGCACGGGGGGTCCTTGACTTTTTGGGGTACAAAGCTCAGCTAATCCCATGTTGTATTTTCTTCTCAGTCTGGTGGTGGCAAACGGGTTTCCTTGTGCCAAGCGTAGCAGGGTGGTAAAACCTTGGAGAGCTGCGGTCCTGGGATCTGTGGTAGGGTCAGATTGCAGGGATGATGGCCAAAGAACGGTCGGAGAGCCCTGGGGTGGCACGGCCTGGGTGCGGATGGACGTGTTTCTGGGGTCACCATGGTGTTGCTCGACTGCTATCCCCTGCAGAGCTCACAGGGTCCCCACTAGTACGGGCACCTGCCCCATGCAGAGGGACACGGGACACACAGGAGGAAAGGAAGGAAGGAACATTTGACAATCTCATCCTTAAGTACATCTGTCTTTGAGGGCGATTGGGAGGTGTCATTATGATGTCTCTGTAAGCTTTGGTGAGGTCAGTGGCACAAACCCCCCCACCCCAGACCTCTCCCATCTGGGCCTCAGTTTCCCTCGCAGAAAACAGGGATAATCATACTAATCTGTCCTTGGTGTTCTTTGAGGTCCTACAGATGCAGGACCCCTTTATACATTAATTTATCTATGTCCAAGTACTAGCTGCATTTTGTCTTGTTCTCTTTTCCAACTCAAGTCTGTCTTGTTGCAGTTGTGGTTTGGGGAATGAAAGGTAAAATAATAGTTGTGAAAATGCATCTGCTGAAGACAGTATAGTGTTCTGGTTTCGGCAGGAATAGAATTAATGTTCTTCCTAGCAGCTGGTACAGCGCTGTGTTTTGGATTTAGGATGAGAACAATGTTGATAACACACCGATGGTTTAGTTGTTGCTGAGCAGTGCTTACACTAGTCAGGGACTTTTCAGCTCCCCATGCTCTACCGACTGAGAAGGCTGGGGGTGCACAAGAAGCTGGGAGGGGGCACAGCCAGGACAGCTGACCCCAACTGGCCAAAGGGACATTCCATACCATGGGACGTCATGCTCAGTACATAAACTGGGGAAAGCTGGCCGGGGGGGCCGCTGCTCGGGGACTGGCTGGGCATCAGTCGGCGGGTGGTGAGCAATTGTACTGTGCATCACTTGCTTTGTGTATTATTATTATTATTATTATTATTATTATTATTATTATTATTATTATTATTGATATTATTATTTTATTTCAATTATTAAACTGGTTTTATCTCAACCCACGAGTTTTTCTCACTTCTACTCTTCCCATTCTCTCCCCCATCCCACCGGGGGGGGGCAGGGAGGGAGGAGTGAGCGAGCGGCTGTGTGGTGCTCAGTTGCTGACCGAGGTTAAACCACAACATATAGTTATTAGAATATTAATCTATAACCAGTGATACGTCTCTCTGCTGTGTATATTTTTCTAATCAGACATATCACCAAGATACTCTGCTCAGACTCATGCCCACTGGTTTCTATGTGGCATATCAAAGAGACAGTGGCTTGAGAAGACATTGTACTTCGTAGCGCTGCACTGGCGAGCTGTGTTGTTTCACGTGGAAGGGACACTAAACCGATGTGGCTGATGCTGTGCTGGATTTAATCTGGGCACAATGCAAAGTGCTCTGATGGAAGGCAGTTAGGTGGAGTATGAAATATTAATATGCAGTGATTAAAATGTCCTTTCCAGTTGTTGCAGTAAGGGGGCCAATAGGTGATGCAAAATGAATATTGTGTGTAAAAAGAAACCCTAAATAAATGGGACAGAGAAGGCAAGGGAGGCTGTTTTCTCCAGGGGATGCCGGGCTTGCATGGGGACAGCAGAAGAGCACTTTGCACAGGGTTTTTGAACACCCAGTGCTGACTGTTTTATTAAGCTGCTAAATGAGAGCCATGCAGGCTTCTTGTTAAATGGAGGACATCATTGATGGTGCCTGAAATCTCAGAGCGATGCCGTGCTAGAAGCCCAGAGTTCCAGCTCCCCAGCCTTGGACAACGCTCCCTGCCAAAGCTCTGCTCCCTGCCTGGGCAGGGACAGCAGTCAGTGGGCAGAGGCCACTGGGAGAGCATCCCATCCGCAGAGACGTCGGGTCTTCATTGGCTTCCTCCCAAATCTTTCCCAGCGGCATGGCCGTCACCTTGCCTGACCTTGAGTTTTCCATCTGGTGGCCCCGTCCCATCACTCGTCAGCCACAGGCACGTCTCCTGAGCAGACCTGCAGTGTCCCGAGATGGCCCTGATGCACAGAGCCACTGAGGCTTCCACCAGGGAGCCAAGGGAAAGGCTCTACCGAGGGAGGGGTTATGCTGAGCTACCCGTTCCATCACCGGTCCCCGCAATGGGCGGTGAAAGTGAGTTCTCCCATCTCCAGTTCCTACAGCCACAGGCTTTATCGGGTTGGGGGGACCCAGCATCCCAGGTGGGGAGGAGAGGAGACAGCGCAGAGGACAAGCACACACTGGTGCAACTGCAAGAAGCGTGGGGGGAGGTCACAGGAGCCAGACAAGGAGGGTGCAAGGTGGGGTTGGGGGAGCAGGGACCTGGAAGAGACGTAGGTTCCCCTACACCCCCCCACCTCCATGGCAGCCAAGGGTCATACCTTGGGAGATGCCTTAGAAGATGTCCTTCTCCAAGTGGAGATCCATCTGGTGCCTTAGCACCCACCTGAGAAACGTGTCATCTTCATCCAGCTCTTTTATTTTTAAAACAAACCCACGGAGTGGAGGATCCATTGACAGCAGCAGAGCTGGCTCATGTTGCACCCGCTGAGACAGGGCAGCCCACTAGATTTGGGGGAAAACACATTCTGTGCCCCCCCACACCCCCATCCTACCCAAATCCTCCAGCCAGCCCTTTCTATTCCCATGCATAGAGGCAGCTTAACCTACATCCCTCCTACAGAGGCTTAAGGAGCTCAGTGCCTTGATGTAATTGGTGTTTGCAGCTGCAAACAGCTGGTCAGAGATTCAGACTATTGTAAATAACACACTTCTGGGCTCATTAGATTGGGGAAGGGTTTGGGCAAACAGCAGCCTGGGGTTTCCCTAAGCTGGGGCTTGGGGTAGCAGCTGTAAAACTCGTTCAGAGATGTGGTGAGAAAACAGAGACAGGGGTATATTTTATTTGAGTGCTATATTTTATTTTGAGGAAGAGAGCATTCCTCCTGCCTGCCTGTGGCTGGGCCAGACCTGTAAATGGTATGGCCAAACGTGACCAGCCTACTCGTTTTCTGTGGTGAAGTGTGTGGCCGAGGAGATGACATGGTTGATGACGTGGTTGATGTCTGCCTTGACTTCAGGAAGGCTTTTGACGTGATTTCCCACAGCACCCTGGCATCCAAGTTGGGACACGGCAGTCTAGATGGGTGGCCTCCAAGAGCAGTGCAAGCTGGATGGTGGGGCTCCAAGGGAGGTGATATGGGCCCGTAATCTGCCTGGAGGCCAGTTGCAAGAGGAGTTCCTCCAGGGACTGGGGATGGGGGAAAAGAGGGCCATGGGTAGGTAGCAAAATGAGTTGGAGACTTGCATAAACTCTGGCAGATAAGCAAGGATGGAAAAGTGGGAGAACATAATCTGGAGGGGAAGCAGCTAAGTGAGGCCAAAGGTGTCCATGCGACATGGGCTAGTGTGGGCGAGAGATGTGCCAGGGCAGATTTACTCTGAAATAGAAAATAAGGAACTGGAAACTCCAGGAGTCACCAAGTGTAAAGGCACATGTTGAAGTCACTGTCCTGCAACATCGCTGAAACCCCAGGGCAGGGAGAGCCAGGGGTTCACAAGGGGTCGGACGTGTCCTTGGGTACCAAGACCATCCAGAGCTACCTGGATACAGGTACCCTACACGTGTGCAGGCTCTCTGGAGGTCCCGCACAGTCTTAACCGGTCCCGGGGGGTTTAAGGTGGAGATTTCCCTGGGGAATGGCAATCCTGGAACAGCCTCCAGCCGGGCTTTGTGCAGATACTCAGGATTTCTGAGAAACGAATCCCTGAGGCTCAAGCTGGGTACCCAAAGTGACCAAATGGCTGGAAACAGTCTTGGCTCTTCCTCTGTTTGTCCACCTCTACACCAGGAATGGGGACAGTGTCCTCTGTGAACATCTTCCAGACTGCACTGCAAAAATATGTTAAAATAGATAGTATTAAGCAAATGTTATTATATAGGTTGGAACTTTGAGCAATCTGAAGAGGTTGGGCACCACTTTCCAAAGGTGTGAGGATTTAATTCACTTAGATGCCTTTAAAAGTCCTGTCCTTTGGTTATTTTTTCCAGTGTTTTTAGGAGCACTGTGCTGCCAGGAATTGTTTTCTAAAAAATAAAACAAAAGTCTCTGGCTCTTTTAGTCTGTAAGGGTGAAAGGGAAAATATAACAAGCCAGACTCAGACAGTGTCTAACTTTTTTTTGATTGGATTTAGCAGGGAGATCATTTCCAGCCTCAATGGTAGGTTAATAGAGTCACAGGGGTTAGAGCCGGACAAGATTTATTGTGCCATTGCATCCTTCCCCTGCTCTGCACGGAGGATCAGCCTTGCCAGGTATCTCCAACGCTCTGTATGGTTTGGCTTTAAATGATGAAAGGAATCAAGTGTCCAGTCCTTTGTGCTCTGAAAATTAAAAAGGTGGAGGTCTGGACATCATAGCTTGTCTGTTGAGAGCTCATTGATTGCAGTCAGTGTTCAAATGCTCTGTGTCTCCCCGGGTCAGGCTGCAAGCACCATCTGCGTGCAGGGCTGGGGGAGTCTCCTCTGTTGTCTCGTTACCTCCGTGCTGGACTGAAGTTTCAGATCCTGGAGATACAGAGCTAGCGGCAGCAAGCCCTAATGCTTGTCTGTGTGGGTAGAAGTACCTTCAGGAAAATGGGACTATGGGCAGAAGCAGCCCCCCGGGTGTCCTGAGGGGCCAGTAGCTAAGCAGGCTCCATCAGAAAGACTTCCATCACCCAAGAAGCCAAAATGGGACTCACCTGGCAAAAGGGTGAGATAGGTATAATGAAGTTATCCCCCCTAACAGGTTTAGGGGGAGATAGGAGCAACCAGAGGTGTCATGTCCGGTGTGGAAGCTCTGTGCAGGAGAAGACAGGGAAGAAGGAAGACTTAGGTTCTTTGAAAGTCTTGGGTGAAACCCCAGAAAGCACATCAGGAAACGCTGCCGCTTTTTCCCAGGCCTCTGCCTGTCTAGTAAGGAGTGTAGGAAAGACTAACTGTGTTTTAGGGCTTGGCAAAGCCAGAGCATCGCACACTGCCGGTGTCAGTGCCTCGGGCAGGCTGGGCTGTGGGCAAGCAGAGCCTGTCAGGGCTTGGGGACCAGGGTGACCAGGTCCATGAGAGGTGCATCCATGCAGCTGGGCAGCTGCCACGGTCCCCACCTCGGACCAAGCTGCTCAGACAAACTTGGGGTTTGAGCCCAGAGAGCCCAAAGCCAGGCAGTGCTTTAGCTCTGCCCAGTGCCAAGGCAGATGCTGGGGACTACCAGGGAGTGGACACCATGGCCCTGTGGTAGCAGTGCGTCCCCTGTGCAGGACGATAGGCTCGGTGACTGCCTGGGGTCGTGGACACCCCGGTGGCATTGCCCCAGGTGCTGGGAGTACGTGCCGGTGCTGCTGGAAGGGGCTAGGGAAGAGCAGCACTGCAACGTGCGTCATAAAATACCTTCCACAGCTCTGAGCTGACTTTTCCCAGGTAAATACCACACACTATGTATGCAGCACATAATAGCGGTCCCAAAGCATCCCCTCTGTTTCTGGAAGATGAAAATCAAACTGATATCTTTGGACAGCTGTAATTTTTGCTGCAGAAATGTGAGCAGGCAGTGTAATAGGCAGCCAGACTAGCTTTAATTTCACACAATTTCCAGCCCTGTCCCTGGCTCCTCTTTGTCCTCAGAGGTGAAGCCCGTTCTCAGGGGCTGCCCATTAAATACCCCAGGCAAGAAACCCAGGGTATCACGCCTTGCAGCTATGGGAAGCAAGTTGGAGTGGCTTCAAGCTGATCTGGCTGATGGCTTAGTGATTCCCAAGCTAACAGTGACACCTTCTGTTTGCACAAAATTCAGCTCAAAGGCCAGCTTGTAAATGCGCAGGCAGGCAGCAGAGTGCAGATGTCAGATAGGAGCACACGGGCTGCTCCGCCACTTAAATCTCCATTTGCATCCAGAAAAACTCAGGTTTTCTTCCAGCTGCAAATGCGGATCCATGGGGACAAGGTTGTGGTGAGAGCTGGCCTGTGCTGGGAGGTGCTCAGCAGGGGAAAGCCCGGAGAGGCGGGCATGAACAAAGGTGCTGAATGCAGACTGCTTTAAAAAGAGCAGTCCTTTGAATTGTAATTAAGTATAGAGAGGTAAAAGCTTTCCTATAATATCATTAAAGCTTTTAGTTAGATGTAAAATTTATTTAAATTTTGTTTTGTCCCCCAAAAGCACCCAGCTTACACCCAGAGTGTCAGCCTGGTAAAGAGGTTTCCAGCAAAAGTTTTGCACTGGCTACACCATTCCCCTCCCCAACACACAGGGGCTCTCTGGAGATGGGTTCCCCCCAGCTGTCACTAGTTGAAGCTGGGGAGCTGGTTCCCTTGCTCCAGGCTTGCTGGGAGGTTTATCCCCCGACGCTTTTTGTAAGGCTCCAGCAATTCCCTTGCACATCTTCCTGACTCCCAGTTTGTTCTTTCAGGTGTTCAAGATGTCATTGAAGGTGCAGACAAGCAACATCACGAACAAGAATGACCCCAAGTCCATCAACTCCAGAGTCTTCATTGGCAATCTCAACACAGCCGTGGTCAAGAAGTCAGATGTGGAGACCATTTTCTCCAAGTACGGCCGAGTGGTGGGCTGCTCCGTTCACAAGGGCTATGCCTTCGTACAGTACTCCAACGAGAGGCACGCACGTGCTGCTGTCCTGGGCGAGAATGGGCGTGTGCTTGCTGGCCAGACGCTTGGTAAGTCTTTTCTTAAGCCATTTTAGGTGTGTGGGTGCAACACACGTTGGTTGCTCCCTAGGGGATGGTCAAGGGATAGCCTGTCCAAGGTCAAACTGGGACGTCAATCTGCAGGTTGGGGTCAGGTCCCATAATGGTGAGCGGGTCAGACACAACCCAGTGATGACCAAGCAGGTTCATAGTGACAACGCAGGTCTGGGGCCAGGCTGGGAAGTCAGCCAATGGGTCAGGATCAGCAGGGTCTGTGACTAGGCACAGGCATAGCTGTGACAGAGCTGGAGACCAGCACTCCTACAACACAGCTCAGGTAGGGGCTGAAGGCTCCCGGTTCCCATGTGGGTAGGGGTCAGAAGTGAGGCTGGTCGTGGCCATTCAGGCATGTTAGTACCCTCAGGGCTTATACATTGTGCCCAAAAACTCATGTTACAGGCTGCGATGATAGAAGCGAAAACACAGTTCTGAATCATCCCATGTCGTTGCCCTTGATCTGGTGGGGAAGAACAAGGGTGGGAAAAGACATTGCCTGGTTCCCTTTGTGGACTAGGCCTTACCCTTTGCCTGTCAAGAGAGGTGATAGTCTAACTAACTCAGACCAGTTCAGAGTAACTTTAGCCATCTGATGTTAAATGAGAGAACTTCCCCCCAGCCACATGACAGTCTCTTGTCTGCACTGCTGTGTGATAAGAAATAACAAACAAAACCACCCCAGCTGCATCCTTATTTTGCAGATTGCTCTGAAGTGTCACATGCTGAGAAGCTCTTGTCACCAGCTCTAAGCTGAGAATTGAAACTGGAAACAGTATTTTTAATGAAATATTGTTATTTCCAAGCGTGCTGCAGGCAGTGGCCATTGGCACCCAGGAAAACGATTTGCAGCCCATTCCCACCCTGCTTCTGGCACAGCAGTCTGAAATAAAAAGTTGCATGTTAGATCTGATCTTTAAGACAGTGTGCTGTTTCCATCCATGGTTTATTCAAATACCAGAAACTTCTTTTCACTTCTCTTACAGTCCAGAGAGCAGAGCTGCAGACCGAGGCGAAGCACAGCGTGCCAGGGATGCTTCCAGCCCAGGCATTGCCCACATGTGCAGAGTCCATAGATATGACAGAGGGCCTTGGGGAGCAAAGGAGCTTGTTGTGATGCCCCAGACAGATACAGGAGATGCAGATAAGAGACAGGCAACACTCGCCCACTTAGCTGAAGAGACAGATGAAAGGTTTGCCATGATAGGAACATCTTACTTTACTCTCAGTGCTGGTCCCAGAGGTCTGGCTTGCCAACAAGACAAAAGGACTGTATTGTAACTGGGAATCCTAGACATGCACTGGATAAGGTGCAAATTCAGCTCCCTTTCATCTGCCTTCCCTTCATGGGCCAGTCTTAGCACAGAAGAGCTCAGCAGGCTTTCCTTTGCTGTTCATGGACCAGTATAAACACGGGGATGCTCCCCTTTCAGGAGAATCCAGCAGAAAAGAAGAGCTGAACAATGTGGTTAGAAAATGTCTTTGCACAAAACAAGGTAGAAAGTCCCCCCCTAAAAAAGAGGAGGTGATGGCCACATAGGAACGTGGAGAGTAAGGACAGGATGGGACAGGCAGGGGACATGTCCGACACGTTGCTGAAGAGACTGTCCCTGCTTCTGTTCATGGGCAGGGTTTTGGGGGTTCCTTTGAGGTGATGGTAAAACTTCCCTCCCCAGATGGGCAGCAGGAAGGTAGGCTGCTTTCTGCCCTGGCAGTTCCAGCCAGTAACTTCAGCAGGGTGCAACCATGCGATCCTGTGGAAGAGCTGCAAACCATGACTGCCAGGCAAACGGCTGCATTTGGTGTGGCAGGAGCTCATGGGGGATCACCGCCTGCACGGTGGGGCAGCATGGCTCTAGGCAGTGCCCGGTGTAGGGGCAAAGTACCCCCACCCTGCTCAGGGGCAGCAGCTTGTTGATAGTGCAAGGCCATCTGTCCCCAGCGCCAGCAGGTGGTCACTCAGCAGGACAGCATCTCTGTCCGAATCCAGAGCCACTCCTGCATGGCAAGCGCTTGCTGTAATGACTCGGTTGTAGCAGCCCTGCATGGCACAGTTTGAGTGAAACTGCCTTTCCTGCCTCAGCTGTTCAGATGGGAAAGAGAATTTGCACCAACAGTTAAGAAATGTTGTGGGAAAGCATCATAGTTTTGCATGTGCCATGAGTGCTGTGCCTGACTCGTCTGAGTGGGCATGTAGTCCAAGGATCTCGTATCTCCCCCAGCATCCGTCAAGGCTCTCGCAACTCCTTCTGATAGATCATAGAAAAGCTGGTCCTTGCAGAAACCCTTAAGTCAATGACTCCAGGTCTCGGTGGTACTTGTCCCTCCAGGAGCACAGCTGGCTGCACTGCCATGGGACAGTTACACACACTGGTGGTGGCAGGAGGGTTCAGCCCTCCATCTGCTCCTGAGTGCCAATGATGATTTGCAGGTAACATTTTCCAGCACATACCAAAATGAGCAAAGCAGCAGCATCTTTCTAGCTCGCATCTCCCAGCTAAGGTCAGCTCTCAAGCTTAGTGAGTAATGAGTAATAGCATTTCTTCCATTTTTTCTTTTTAATTCTTCTTCCTTTGTCACCAGATATGCAAACAATCAAACTTGCATTTTAATTGATCAGCAAGATACTGAATGCATCACAAAATGGAGGTGTTTGAAACCACGGCTGTAGCCCATCATGTGCTGGGACATGGACTGCTCTGCCAGGCAGGTCCTGGCAACCTCTGTGCTTTCTCCAGAGGCTCCCAGACACCCCGGTCATTGCAGGAGGCAGTTACCATTCCACTGAGGGAAGCTCTGCACTGGAAGCTGGATCCACACCATAACCTGACCCTACTATGTTGGCTAGACAAAGCAAGACCTCCCCATTTAGTGTGGGCAAAGGTGCCTGGATATGAGCTGGAGGGATAGATACTGCCATGGGGTGAGCAGATGGATCCAGCGACGCAGAGGAGGGAGCCAGAATGGGAACGAGATGCAAAATCTGTCCAGGCTGATGTGCATGCTGAGCTCTTGTCTCTCCTTGTTCAGTATCAAGGGAATCCTGAGGGATCTGACTGCTTATCACCACTATAGGTTGAAAGTATAAATTTCCTGGTCTGTCTGCATGCCCTGATAAAGGCTCCACAGTGCTATTTCTAGCAGTGCATACCAGCAAATTGAGCTAATTGTTGTCATTATCCACCATTGGGCTTTCATTGCGTCTCCCTTGAAGGGTGTTAATCAGCATGGTGCTGTCATTAGCTCTTCATTTTTCAAGAAAAGTGACTGGCAGCTGGCAAGATGCACCCTGACAGCAAAAAGGGTTCACAACAAGGGAACTGGAGCTGAACAGGGATGTGTTCTGGGACGCACCAAGGAAGCATTTATTCCTCTCTTCCTTTACAGCAAACAGCATTGCCAGAAGCATTGTGTTGCTCAACAGACTCAGAAAGGCAACTGCATGTGTAATGTTCACACTGGCAGCAGTTGTCCACCGACCTGTCCTATGGCCATGCACGTCCTTGCTAGCGTTCAGGCTCAACACTCTTCTGCATTCCCCTTAGCAGTTGACTGTGGGAGGATGGTGGGTGAAAGGCAGCAGAGAAAACACACGTTCTGATCTGAATGTGCCTCCAGAGGAACGTTCAATGTAGTGTCTGAGCGACACCCTAATACCACACTCGTTAGCAACCTTATAAATAGGCTAAGCTTCTCTTGCTAGACCCTAAAAGGCAGTCTGAGGACATTTGGGCAGTGGGAGCATGTCCGTGTCCCACGTGTGCAGCCTGTACTCCTGCTCAGGTTGTTTCAGCAGTGCTGCAGCTTCCTTGTGCTTCTGAAGATCATTTTCTTGGTTAATAATGAAGTCGGCACCCTGTTCACTTTGGATCACTTTGCAAGCTCTTTATTTTGATAGTGAGCAGACTGGCCTGTCCACATTTCTCCATAAAGTCCCTTCATGCAGCATGAAAAAAGCAACGATTAGTAAGCTTAAACCTGCTGAGTTTCATGGCATATCCTGCAAGTCTTGAAGAGGTGAGAACTTCAGTACCCCAGCTGGCAGTCACAGATCCACAAACCCTGCGCCCCAGATGGAGACCTTCAAATCCACCTGCACCTCAGAGGCTGTAACTGGGCTTAGCACGAGGATCTGCCCCAATGCTGTGGGGCAGCCCCTGTCCAGCCCAGTGCAAATGGTGCTTTTGGTCTATGTAAGGAAGGCCTGTCTTGCTTGGCTCAGATATGGCATGCCCAGAGGTCTGACACCTATTTAGACAGAAAGGGCCTGAAGAACAGAAAAAGCTTAGGGCTGACTGGTGAAGCCAGCAGGGAATTTGCTCACTCCTGGGCCAAGAAACGAAGAGGGGGTGAGGCCTCGTGCTCCCAGCAGCTCATCTCTCTGCAGTTCTGGGGCCACACTCAGCGTTAGATTGACAGACTCTCGGCAGCCTCCATGAAATTGGCTGTATCACTTTATTCTCATGACAAAAGCACGTTTGGCACTGAGTCTGAGGAGAGAAATTTCCTCGGCGGATTAGAAGAGCTCATTCTCACCTCCCCTGGTAGAAGATGCTCCTCCGAGGTCAGCTGGGGTGGCTGCAGGCGTGTGCCTGCACCCCATGCAGCTTTTAATGCAGCCCAGTCCACAGTGATGCCTGGCTGGCTCATGCTTAGCATTCATTTTTGTTCTAGAAGGAGCAAGGGATAAATTGTTAGCAGTTAGCAGCGTGCAGCAGTTTTATATTTTGTCCATGCCTTATCATTACAGCACCGAGTTCTCCTGAGAAGCCTGTCCTGAATTTGGGGGGGGGGGGTTAGACCATGTGCAGGGCATTGACTTCAAAAATAAATGGTTAGTAGCTTTGTAAAGGAAAAGGAAGAGGCTTGCCAAGTGCAAGAATGTATTTGCCTTCTTGTGGAGGTCTAGCAGGGCCCCAGACATGCTAAAAGCAGGTGGAGATGTGGTGGGAGGTGTGGAGGAGTTTGTTTCTGCTGGTGGCAGGGCTGTGCACAGCCTCCCTTACTCCGTGGTCGGATACAGCTCCCAGTGAGCGTGGACGTGCCGTGTCATAGCTGCATGTCTGTTCATTGCAGATATCAACATGGCTGGAGAACCTAAACCCAACAGACCTAAAGGGCTGAAGAGAGCAGCCTCCGCATTGTACAGGTAGGTCTCCACCATGCCATCTCCTTGCGGTGAAGTCTCCGGGCTGGTATTTGCCTTCCGGCTGGGGCTGATTTTTGCACACCCCCTCGGCTGCTGGCCCGAGCTCCCTGGCCCCTACCCCAGGCAGTCCTGGGCCGCTGCTGCACGTTCAGATCTTCTCCTCCCATGGTCTTCTTGGCCTTTGCAGTGCCCCTTGGTGGTAGTCCGCAGGGAGGAGAGCCAGCAAGAGGCGTCAGCGGCAGACCCAAGGTTAGCCAACGCCCATGGCACTGTGGGACTCTGCCTGGGCATGGTCCAACCTGTGAATGGTGTTGGACCTGGAGGTAGTTGGAGAAAAGCGGGCAGTACCTGCTTTAACCACATCAGAGGTCTTGAAAGAGGTGTAACAAGAGGAGCGCGCCCCTCCAGCTGGGGAGTAGGAGTGGGGCACAGTGGCATATGTTGGGTGTTGGGGGAGAACAGGGAACAGGGATAATTTAGGGAACGACACTGGAGAAAGGGGCAAGAGAATAATGACAGGGAAAGGGAGAGAAGAAAGGAAGAAAGTGGGAAGGCCTTGAGGCAACAGATGGAGGTGACCAAGGAGGTGGCCGGGGGAATCCCCACGAGAGCCTGTGCTGCAGAGCAGTGACCAAGGGATCAAGGGAACAGGAGGGACAAGTGGGACATGAAGTAGGTTTGTGGGAGTTGTAGGGTGTTAGAGATGTCAGAGTGAGCCTTCAATGCCACTGTTGCCCCCTCTAGAGAGTTTATCAAGATTTTCACAAGAAGTGAAGATTTTCCTTTAAGCCCCAGAGTCTGGAGTCGTGGGAATATGGGAGAAACTCATTAAGTTCTTGCTCCTGAGGTTGCAGAAGGGAAAACTTGAAAAGGTATTTGGAGAGTACCCTGCAGATTTCAAGAACCCAAAAGCAAATAACAAGATCCCAAAATGTGTTTTATTTATAAATTCTTATTGTTTTTACGCCAGTCTTATGGTATGGAGACTGGGGCACTGAGTCAGGATTTAGAAGGTGTGATGTTAGGAAGAAAAGACTAAAATCAGTATCAGGGTTATAGGTGGGTGTAATAAAAAAGGAACACCAGTGTGCTACGAAATGGCAAACCTCAGTGGTGGCAACGCTCTTCTGGCATAGGCAAACCCACCAGAGCTTCAGCAACCCTTCCACCACCACCCCCAAGGCGTCTGTTGAGACCTTCCCCAAGTTTCTCAGCTGAGCTCTTCCTTTGCAGCTTTCACCAGGCAAATTTGTCCTCCCACCTTGGGCCAGCTTGGTCCTTCACCAGAACTTGGCCCTCTGGATTCACAGGGGATGCCAGTTGAGGGGAACTGGACTCTCTGTGCATTACCCATGCTGATGTATGGAAATAGAGATGACACAAATCTTTCTATTTAGCTGCACGTATACTACTTACATGGTGCTGGTAGCCATAATGCAAATCAATTCATTCCATACATCTTGCAATAAAGAGCATTTCATTTACTCTTTGTCCGTGCCTTGACTGCTAATCCATTTCTGTTGAAATGACCAATATTTCAGACTTCCAGGCTGCCATGTAGATGAAGAGAGAGCAAACGAGAGATGTTTGTTTCCTCCCACAAATATGGATATGCTAAAATATGGGCCAGAGAACTACACTGCTCTGAGCTTCAGCAATATTTCATCCCAGATTGGTGACAGATTTAAACTTTGCCATCTGGACTAGCGGAACTTACGATATCTCACAGAAAGTAGGGAATCCAGGTTTGCAGTGAGCTGTGGTTATAGCTTCCCTAACCATCATAAATTTTTCTAAATGTTAGACCTCAAAACTCACAGCACTATAATTTATAGAAATGCTGTGTTAAACACATAAGATTATTTTTTCAAAGGTTGGGTTTTACTTTGCCTCACTCCAAGTCTGTATGAGAGGGGGGAAGGGAAGGGAAGGGAAGGGAAGGGAAGGGAAGGGAAGGGAAGGGAAGGGAAGGGAAGGGAAGGGAAGGGAAGGGAAGGGAAGGGAAGGGAAGGGAAGGGAAGGGAAGGGAAGGGAAGGGAAGGGAAGGGAAGGGAAGGGAAGGGAAGGGAAGGGAAGGGAAGGGAAGGGAAGGGAAGGGAAGGGAAGGGAAGGGAAGGGGAAAGAAAATCTCATTTTGGACATAGAGGAAGCAACAATCTTGACAGTCTTACTTGATCCACCAGCCTGGGGGGGTTACCTGGGTGTTTAATAGAAATCCTTTGGGATGTAGCCTCCCATCTGCCTCCAATAGGTAAACATACACCCAGGTTCGTGCCATCATAAATTTTCTCAGGTGTCTCCACAACAGCGACCTTCAGTTAATATAAAATCTGTCATCACTGCTCTCCCCCGATCTCTACAGACCTTCAGGGCCTCCCTCCCTCTGCCTCTGGCATTTGCCAGAGCATCCCTTTGCACACGGAAAGTCCCCTGGGTGCTCCTGCCTGGCACCCCGGCCACCGCTGCCGAATGCAGACTTGTATTTTGACCGTGTCCCCCAGGTATTCACATACTGTGTCTCAAAACCTTTTGCCTTCTGGCAATACTTCTTTTGCCTGCATAGTGAATGTCTGGACAGGATTTCCTAGGGCACTTTGGGCCACGTTCAGGTCAGTGCCAGTGATCCTGCTGTGCTGTGGGTTGGCTGCTTGTTGCTGTGGGCTGGGAAGGGAAGGTGGCTCTGCCCCAGGGCAGTGGGGTCTGCCAGTGCTGCACTTGACCTTTGGAGGCACAATTCTATGCCCTTCCCTGTAATGCTGGTGATAGTGTTGCTCTGTAGCCAAAAGGACAGTGAGGACAACCTAAGCAAGAACTGCAAGAGCAGAGAGAGTGTCTGGCAGCTCAGCGGCCCAAGGAACTGTCTCTGAAATGGTGACAGACAAACCACCGCTGACTTATTTTCACAGTCTACAGATGCAGGTGGATGATGTCCTTCCAGCTCAGCTGGCATTCGCATCCCTTGTTATACCCATTACAATCCCAGCAGAAAGCTGGTGTCAACCCATCTCCAAACAGATCCACTCCTCCCACGTCTCGGCAGCGGTGCTGGGAGCAATGACACCCCGGCAAGCCCTAGTGGCAAATCCACACAGACAGGGCTGAGAAACAACCACAGGGCAAAGGAGGAGGCGAGCAATGGTACCCAAACCCAGCAGACCCAACACTGGCAGCAAGGATGTGCACGCTGTCCCAGCCTACAGCAGCCCCTCCGCAGCCCCGGTGTCTTGGAAATGCCGGGCTGCCTTCCCACTTTTCTGTCCTGGCTTCCCGCTACCTTGGCTATTTGCAGGAGGAAGGAATCTCACACCAGATACACAAGATCTTAAAAGCTCACTATTTGATCAATGCCAGATTTTCCAAGTAGCTTCCCAGTGAGTTTTATTTCTACTGCTGCAATAATTAAGGTTGTGCAACCATTAGTAGAAGGATATGAGCTGAGCACGACGTGTCACTTGTGATTATCGGTGCGGGGCTGTCAGCCAGTAATTAAAAGCACAGCCGCTCAAATGTACATTTGCTATTCAGGTACACGCTCAGAAATGGCACCACAAATGTAATATAAAGGCAGCACATACAAACAATTGCCCTTCAATTATGAATATTTGGATTTTGAACCTTTGTGAGTCATTAATAAATGTTATTTAATTACTAAAGAAAAGCAAAGCAGAAGAAATGCATCAGGAGGTGGATGCATTGTGTTACTTGACACAGCCTTACAGCCTTCTGCTGCCTCTCACTCTGATTGTCCCTGCTTTATTTTGAAAGGGCGCAGTGTCACCAACTGATTGAAAAACGGCAAAAATTATTCCTGTACACAAAGGAAGCCCTGCCAGGTCACTGAAAAATGATCCATCAGTCTCAGGAAGCTTTATCCTACGTGCAGTGAAATTTTCAGGCACACAATGTCCAGATAAATCACCCCCGCTAAGGCACTCACTTTTTACTAGCTTTTTTTCTGCATTCGTGTTGGAAGACCTGCCTTTTGCTCAGCGCCTGACTTCCAAGGATGCTGGTAAAAGCATCCAGCCACTGCCTCCCTGGCATCATCTGTAAAGCCATGACCTGACTGGCACGTTATAGCAGGGTCATACAGTCACAGACTTCCGAAAAATCCCTTATTTCAGCCTGCTGCCTTCATTGAGGGCTGTCTCATGGTTAGCAGTTGTTGAAAGCGGTACTGCCAGAGGCTGAGATCAGAGTATTTGCCATCCTGCACCACACTGAGTCTGAGGGTGGATTCATCTCACGCGAGTTCAGCCCTCTATGCTGTCAAGGCTTTTATGTGGTCTGGTTGTCTGGACTCCCTTTATGCTTGCTGGATAAAAAAACAGTTCTTCACCTGACCGTATTTTAGATGTCTGCCTTTGGATGTGATGTACCATGACCTGGAACTGCCTCTTTCCCCCCTGGCTTGGATTTATCTCTTTACGTTCCCAGTATCTGAAGTCAAGTGAGATGAATCCCACTGTTTCGGGGAAGTCAGGACCAGCTCCCCAGGATGATTATGCCCCTAATTCCTTTTGAAATGGGTGGAAGTGTCTCTAATCCCCTGAGGATTTGGGGCCAGGGCAGGAGTACCCCCCTCACCCCCTTGCTTTTCACCCACAAATATTAGTAGATGCTCTTGGACCCACTGCCCTGCAGATCAGGCATGTTGTAAGCCAACTCCACTGCATCTGTAAACAAGCTGCAAAACTGGGCCAGTAGTGATTTCCACCAGAATAACACAAGGCTGCCCATCTTTGCTCACACATTCCCTACTGCAAATAGCGTAATAACGTTTACAGTGTTTATTAGCCACTTCATATACCAAACTGCTGTTTTGACTAGTCTTGAAAAAGGCTGAGGACTTCACCTGGAGTTTTAGGCTTCTCCATCCTTCTCCAGTCCACACCAGGTTGGATCTACAGGTACTTGAGGCCGGGCTTTGTCCTGTTGGTGCTGTAGCAGAGACCAGGAGTGAGGCGGAGGTGCCCAAACGCTGCAGGGCAGGGTCGGTGATGGAGATGGAGGGTGCCCACCCTGTTCAGGGCTTCATTCCTTGTTCCTAGATGCATAGCTGAGCCCACGGTGTCCACAGCTCTACCAACGGAGCTCCTACCAGGGAGCGAAGGCTTGGAAGAAAAGCCAGCTCAGACCAGGAGTGTGAATAGGGCGAGAAGAAAGGAGTATGGGCGTTTCAAAATTTTGCCAAATGCCCCCAAGCTTTGTGTTGTTTATGAGCAAATGGTCTAAAGCTCCCTCATGGTCTCCAAGCCACAGCGAGCTTCCCAGCAAGAGCAACAGCCCATGGAGGGAGTTTTTGCCGTGAATAAAGACACTGCTTCATCCCATTTGGAGTCCTTGAGCCGCAGGGAGATGTCACTGTCTTCTCTTGCCTGTGGCTACGGAGAACATTGGCTCCAGGGCATTGCTGGATCTAGCCAGAAGCAGTTCACCAGAGCCTGTCAGGATTGACAAATAGTACAAAATTGCAGCAGTTTCGTTTAAGTTGCATCCAAGGAAAAAAACCACAAAAAATGAAGAGGGGGAGTCTGACAGTGTAGGAGCATCCTAGTTCAATTTTCCTTTCAAATTACTTTCTATTTTGATTGTATTCTGTGTTTATTGGATTCAAACAGAACTGGAGTCAAACATCCTTGGTGATCAAAATAGATTGGTGGGCTGAGGGGAGCTATTTTCTTGGAGATTTTCTGTATTTCCAGGTTTCATCCCAGGTTAGAATGAAAATCAAGCTACCAGTCAAAAATCTCCATGAAAATACATTTCCTCGTTCCATACTGCCCATCTCAGCCATATAAACAGGCTGGTTTTATTCCAGCAAGAGCTGATGTGGTAGGAATTACCTTTCCCTTTCAATTCAGAAAAGCACACAAGGGAATAAATACAGATCACACAGTGGTTGGGACAGAAAGCTGCCAGGATATTCCAGGATATTGCCAGAGAAATCTCCTCTGTGAGCCCAGCAGAAACGTTGTCTACAAGTCAGGTCAGAAGGGGAGGATGCCAAGGCTGAAAAGATGTTGAAATTCATCTATGCTGAGACTGTCAGCGAAATGGCTGTCATCATGCTGTTGAATTCGGAAGGCTAATGGCAATAACACCTCCATAGTCACATCTCCCCCTGCTCCGCCATTGCTGCTTGCTCGGCAGTGAAACCCTGCATCCTGGCCAGCCGTGGATGCCGTGGTCAGCAGCAGCTGCTCAGAGATAAGGTCCAGCTTTATAAAATACCTCCTCGCTTGAAGTCACTGTGGCAGTGCATGATGGTGGCAGCAAACCCCAAAAGAGGCAGTAGGTGCAAATGCTGTTTTGTTGTCCTTAACCCCTTGCACCAACTGTCTTTGGCCCCAAAGGAGCCCTTGTGTCTCCAACCATCCAGAGTGTGCTTCAGGTCCCCCCGAGGCATAGGCTGAGTCGCCGCGTGCTGCCACAGGCTTCTGGGGAGCCCAAGCAGCAACCAAGGAGCATGGGAAGAAAAAAAACATTTAAGAAACCAGCCACTTACTGAAACTAAAACATTGGGTGGGAAGCCAAGTGCCATCATAGGCAGGACAGGCGTCCTGGGTCAAGCCTGGAATTACTGGCCAGCCACACGTTCTTCTTGTCACTTCTTGACTAAGATGCAGGACACCAAATTTACTCTCAGCTACATACTTGAGCGCTCATCCTTCCCTCTCCCCATGCCCCAGTTTCTCCTGGCTCGGAGTCCTTCCTTCTCCCCATCACTTTCTCTTTCTTCCCATTAGATTTTCTTGTTTTTTATAAGCCACTTCAAACGGTTTCACGATGCAGGACAGACTCTTTGCTTTCAAGGGCTGCAATAACCATTCTCTTTGTTCAGAGCAGAGAGGAGGGAACGTCAGCATAACTTCTTATTTAACCAGCATTAATTCAGACAGCAGCACGCAAGGGAACCAGACACTGTGTTTAGCTGGGGGTAGCTGGTACGTTCAGCAGCATTGCTCTTCCCCGCTGCTGAGAGTGTGCCGAGGCATCAGGCAGCACCAGAGCGGATCTTGTCTCTGAAGAGCGGTGACTGCTGTAACCACCTGGTTTGTGTTGCTTTGTGAAAAACCAGCTGCAGCAAGAGAGAAAGCATGTTGCTGGATCTCCAGGGAGTGAGAAATGCATTGCTCCAACTTTGGGTTAAAATGCAGTTCAAGCTTAAAAAAACAATGTGGGCAATGTCTCGCTGGGAGGAGAGAGGTTTAAATATCTTCGATAGCAAAGATGTTAAATTAATAACTATCCCCTTCTCCCTGACTTCTCCCCCAACAATTACATATGGTATGAAAAAAAATTGTACAAGGGTGGCGGCAGGGCAGTGCCCTCCTGACAGAGGCACGGTCCCGCTGTACAAAAGGCAGGACAGGGGGATATCAGCAATGCCATGAGAACAGTTCAGCTGACACTTAGCAGGCACAACCCATTAGCCGTACTTTCAACTTCTCTGCGTGGCTGGCTGGGGATGGAGGGCTGGTCCCCACTCCCCAGACTCAGCCGTCGCTTCAAATGCAGACATCCCCACAGGGTGTTTGCTGACATTTCTCCCCACCCCAGTTTGTAGGTTTTAATCCACCTACACATCTTCTTGCTCCACCTTGAGATAACCAGGTTAACACTCTGCTGCCAACATCACCCTGTCCAGTGCGGTCAGCCCCCCCAGATCTTTCTCCCGGGCTCAGCCCACCTCCCTGCAGACCCTTGCAGCCGGGAGGACAAGTGTGCACGTCCTGCCAGGTGGAAGGACAGGGGCTCCCCTATGGAGGGGGAATAAATAAAGGACCTGGGAGGCTCAGCAGGCAATGAGGGAGTAATAATTATAAATTGCCAGCACTAATTAACCTGTGCCATCCTGACTCTGTCTCTGCAGCGGCTACGACTTCGACTATGACTATTACAGAGACGACTTCTACGACAGGTGAGCAGGGGAGGCATCAGCCAAAGGGGCTTTCTATGGGGCAAGATCTTCCCTGCAGCACAGCTCCTGCCGTGGGGAGTGAGGTGGGGTGCAGGGTGGTCCAGCCCAGCCCAGTGCAGTGGGGTCTGATGGCCAGGCTGTGCCCCGGCTCACCGCCAGCACTGCTTGGACTCCAGTTGTGGCACCCAATCGCCGGCACAGCAGGGCTGGGGGTGCTGCAGGGCTGCTTCAGCCCCCCCCCATCCTTTCCCCCCTCCCTCCAGGCTCTTCGAGTACCGGGGCCGAGTCTCTCCGGTGCCCAGGGTGGTTCCTGTGAAGCGGCCGCGGGTCACCATCCCCCTCGTCCGGCGCGTGAAGGCGACGCTCCCCGTCAAGCTCTTCGCCAGATCGGCTGCCATTGCCAACAGCTCAGCCAAGTTGAAGCGTGAGTATGTGCGTGGGTGCAGCAGGACGGTGTGGAGACTGGTGTGCATATGGGCCTCCCATCCCCAGGCATTCACCCACAGGGCCAGATGCTCCCAGGGAAAACCTTAAAAAAACCAAAACATCTGGAAACAACAGACAAAGCAAGGGCCTTTCAGAAGCCTGCAGGCTGCGAATGCGGCAGGGGAAGGTGCATGTACAACCTCAGCATGCCAAAGCCTGGTGTCAGCCTCCACAACATGCCCAGACAATGGACACACAGGCTTTTTTGGGTGTATACGACCATCTGCAGCCCCCCAGCTTTCCCTGCCGGTGCCGTAACAGGCAGCAGGGCAGCGAGGGCTGGCAGTGGAGGAGGGCGTGTTGCTGCTCCATGCAAAGCCAGCCTCTCCTCGCCTGCCCACCAAGCCCCTGTTAGCTGTGCAGGATACCCTGCACACCACTCACCGCGGCTCCTTCCAGCATAGACAAGCTCAGATTCGCCGTGCAGTGAGGTGTGAGCATCACCGCACGTTGACCCCAGGGATGCGAGGAGTAAGTTTCTACCGTGGGGTTTCTAGTTGATTTTTTTAACCTGCTCAGCGAGGTGACTTGGGCCAGGCAGAGGGGTGAGGCAGGTGCCTCGGGCGCTCTGCAGGGCACTAAATGCCTTTTTTTCCTTCCTTCCTCCCAAGTGAAGTGCAGTGAGCTGCAAACAATCAAAACTGAGCTGACACAGATCAAATCCAACATTGATGCTCTCCTGGGCCGACTGGAGCAGATCGCTGAAGAACAGAAGATGTCTGCAGGTCAGTTGGGTGCGTGTGGATGCCTCGGGGCTGGTCCGAGAACAGGCAAAGAGTGCAGGGAAGTGCCCTGCAGAGCTGGCCGTGAAACCATCGTGGCTTAGAGCATCCTCCAGGCTCTGATGGTGAAGTGTCGACCCCCAGGTTCCAGGGTGGAATCACAGGCCAAAATTACATGCCAAAATGCCCCAAAGTACAGAATTGGGTTTTTAAATGATGAGATTTTTTTTCTTTTGTCATATAGTTTGTATTTTTTTAGTTTGCTTTCTTATTCTATTCTATTCTGTCTGCCTCCCACACTCACTCCGGTGATGCAGAACAATGACCCACTCTGCCCTTTCCCGGGTTGCTTTCAGGCAGCTTCCTCAAAAATCAGCAAAACTTCCCATTGCAGAGAAAAACCCTAGATCCATTATTCACCTACCAACTGAATTTGGGGGCCCACCAGATTAGTGTCATCAGGCTCTGGACGTTGCCTCCCCCAGCCCCTGATCCTGGTGGCTTGGCTCTTGCTCTCACAGAGGTACGGAAGAAGGCGGATGGCAGCAAAAGCGAAATCTCGCAGGAAGACACGGCATCAGAGGCAGAGGTCAACACGGAGGAGCCGCTGAACGGGGACGAGGGTGAGGAAGAGGGTCTCGCACGGGATGAGTGTGAAGATGAACTGGTAAGAGAGTTTGGGTGGTACATCCCTCCAGCCAAAGGAGTTCAGTAATGGACCACGGTTTTACTGGAACTTACTAAATCCCCAGGAGAATAGTTTTTCCTTCCTCAAAAGAAATTGTTGTATTTAAATCCCATGATTGTTCACAGCTTGTTCTTTCAAACTGTTCTGCTGCTTGCAAAAGCATTGACCTAGCAAATGCGTGTGGAGATGCTGAAGAAACATGGTTGGCTCTTGAAATTCGGACCACATTTATCCTTGATTTCACAACTGTTAATTAATGGTCAAAACAAGTTGCTCCGCTCCCAAATAATTCTCAGATGGATTGAAACATATGACAAAGACAGGCCATGTTACATTAACTGCACTTTCCTAACAACGTGCATTTGCAATGCCCTTTCATCTGGACGGACACCGAATGGCATAAACCTAGTTATAAGGTCTGAGCAAGCCGCAGCCGCTGTGCTGTACATCCATAGTGAGGGCAGCACTCGAGCATGGCTGGCCTGATGTCATGCACACATCGGCCCCATTGGTGTTAGTCCTGCCCCGAATAAGGACACTCCCAGTGAACCCAGTGAGCAAATTTTTTGCCTAAAAAGCATCTGGATGGGAGCCCTGTTCTTGGGTACTCTGATGGCAAGGGTAATACAGGGCACTGTATTACCACTGGCAGCACTGTCATTTATCCCAAATTAAGACTCCTCTGAGAACAGGAACAGCTCCAGACCCAGGAAAAGGGCAACAGGGTGCTGGGGTGGAAGGACAGCCCTGCTTGCTGCCTCTTGCCCAGGACCACAGCCCTGGGAAGCTGGGCTAGCTGGCACAGCTCTCCCGCAGAGGCTTGGGGCATGTCAGGGCAGCCTCTGAGCCTGTACTGAGTGTCTCCTGCAACAGCTCCGCTCCTTCCCCACCCCGGCACTGGTGGCAGCAGAAGTGAGGATGAAGCTCAGCATCCCTTTCTTCTTCCTTACCCCTGGGGTGACCGCACCGCATTGCACATGTGTGGCACTCTTCGTATGGCTAAAAAGCTCCTCTAACTCAAAACACTTCCCAGCTTGCTTGTACTCTTCTACTCTGCCCCACCTTAGTCATGATGGATGAGGGATCTGAACAGAGTCTTTCAGCTGTTTCGGTTTCTGGGGCCTCATAGCTGAAGTCCATGACTCCTGCTAAATCTAAGAAGAGGTGATTAAGGGGAGACATCATAACAGATGCTATAAAGAAGAAAGGCAAAAGCTGGCCTCCATCTCTGTGTCAATTAGGATAAGGAAGGCCAGGTTTGAATTACATCAAGGGAAACAGATGGTAGAAATTAGGGGGAAACTTGCTGATGCTAATGATGATAAAGCAGCACACAGCCTGTCAACAAAAAAAAATGTGGACTTTTCTGCCATTAGTGTGATAAGAAAACAGAGTGGACAGACATCTGCTGGCAATGATTTAAGAAGGGCTGGTCTTCATTAAGAGTAGATGAACAAGATGACTGTTTCAGCTTTCTTCCACCTCTATTCTCTGTGGCTCTCTGGTCCTAAAGTGGCATTGAGATCAGAAATATTTTACTGCCAACATCAGACAGGCTCACATGTGCTCAGCATAGGGCAGGTTAATGTGTGTAGTTCGTCTGCAGGGATCTTAAACACTGCAAGGCGACTCACAAAAGCCATCCTTTATATTTTGCTCCTGACCTTACAACACTGAACAGTTTTGAATTCTTTCCAGTTCCTCGGGAGTGACGCCTTTATCCCACATCTCTTTGGCTTACACACATCAGTGTAGCCTTCACCACCTGCTGTCCATGGACATGGTGCCCACACCAGTCCCTAAAAACATTATCTACCCTTGGCTCTGAGGGGCAGTGGTGTCACAGGAGAAGAGTCAGAGGTCACTCAGACAGATCTGATCTAGTAGTTAGTTTATTGAGTTCTAATCAGTAAATTTAGGTATGTAAAATATTTAATAAGTACAGTTGGACTGGTGGTCAATACTCTACTATTTACTACACTTAAAGTTAGTATGGGATACAAAGATTATCATGTAAGCTTACGATACTTATCTTAAATGTTACATGCATGCAAAAAAATGTCATTTACCAACCCATCGATGCCTGGTGTCAGGTAAGGGATCTCTCAGCCTCAAGGGGTAACCTGGAGAGGCTTCCCTACTCAAGGGGAGATCACTGCCGCTCAGCCAGCTGCTACGGAGGGAGAGCCCAACGGGCCCTGATGGCTGCAGATATTTATAGCGTAATGTGTTTGATTCATAGTCACATTTGCTGCTGTGTTCGTGCAGTTTCAGCCGCTTATCAGCCCTATCTCCAGCCAAACTGTTTTTTTTTGGTTTTGGTGCTGGGTTCTCACTGATAGCCTCACACAATAGGATTAACTTTGTTTAGGCCTACTTGCTAAGCTTCTGCCTGGACCAAAGTCCAGTTAGTTCAAACAGGAGGAATGCATCCATCACAAGTGGGAAAGACATAGTTTATGCAAGGCAGGAACCAGACCTGCCAATACTTGGGCATTACCCAGCACAGAGACTTCCCTGCCATGAACCTCTTCCCAATGGTGACAAGTGGGGAAGATCCAATTGGACTTGGGTCTAGGTCCCACCTATACCCTGTAGACAACTGTAGGATGTCTCCTGGGGACCAGCAGGCCTGAGCATCCCTGTTTGTAGGGGAGTTCACTGAACCAGAGCTCATGTGAAAATACTACGGGTAAGCAGAGTGGTGCTTCACAGTGGTGTTAGCCCCAGCTGGGTGAGGGGGAGCATTTTAGACCCCAAGGGAGTCAGGCACACAATTCCCATTGAAAGTCAATGGAAGCTGGGCAAATACTTCCTTTCAGCCCCACTTCCAGCGCAAAGTTGGCTGCCCTGGTTTTGTGCACAAATCTCTGCTTGGCCTTGGTGAAGTTTCCAACATCACCTGAAGAAATCAAGTTCAAAAACATGCTGCAGCCAACAGGCAGAAGGACGAAGGGGTGGTTTTTTTTTTTTTCTTTTCCATGTGTTTTATCACTAGGTCCCTTGGTCTCCTGCCCCCCATTGAGCAGTGAGCTTACACTTTCCTTAGCCTTCCTTTTGCTGCTGGTGTACCTATAGATGCTCTTCTAACTCCATCACTGCACACTGGAGGGATGGCTCTATATTCCTCCTGGGTGGCTCAGCTCTGCTTTCCATTTTCTAGGTTCTGCCTTTTCGTGTAGGAAAACACTCGGTTGGGAGCTTGCTGTTCATCCATGCTGGCCTCCTGCCACACCTGCCTGACTGCAATCAGAACGGGCCATTCTTGTGCTTCAAGGCGGGTGTCCTTGAAGGTTACGCAGATGCCCTGGCCTCCTTGGCCTCCGGAGCAGTCTCCCATGGGATTTTGCCAAGCAGATCCCTGAACAACCCAAAATCTGATCTCTTAAGTTCAAGGATTTGATTCTGCTCTTTATCTTGGTCACTTCTCTCAGGATTCTTAGCTTCACAGTGTCATGGTCACTGCAGCCAAGACTTCTCTCCATCTTCACATCTTTGACCAGTTCTTCCTTGGTCATCAATAACAGTCCAGAAGAATGTCTCCCCTAGTCAGTTGGTCAGTCAGCTGTGTCAAGAAATTGTTCTTGATGCTCTCCAGAAATCTCCTGGGTTGCTTGCCCCCAGCCCTGCTGCCCTCCCACCAGATATCAGGGTGGTTGAACTCCCCCGGGAGTACAAGGGCCTGTGATCAGGAGGCTTCTTCCAGCCATCCAGAGGAGACTTCGTATCAGGTGGTCTGTAGCAGATGCCTGCCATGATGTCACCCATGGTGTTCTAGCCCCTGATCCTCACCCACAAGCTCTCAGCTGACTCATCACTTGTTCCAAGGCAAATCTTTGTGCATCTGGGCTATTCCTTTGCCCAGAGCACATGCCACCTCACCTGGCTTTCCTGAAGAGCCTGTTCCCAGGGCGCTACCTGCTCTGTAATTGCAGAGAAGGAGCCTTTATTCTGTTGCCAGAAGTCACAAGCCTCCAGACTTCCCTCTCTTGGGAGTCTCCATCCACAGCTCCTTTGAGCGTAGTCTCCAGCTGTCCCTTCTTCATGCATTGCAGTCCTGAGGCTTTTCCCCTGTAGGGTCTCTGCAAAGACCCTGTTGGTCTCCCTGATTGTAAAAATCTATTTATCTCACCCAGTGCCCTGTAAACCAGCCTGCTGCTAACAAGGTTGGGACTGGGCCCCCTTGCCTTTCCTTTCAGATTACCTAGCATCCCCTGCAGACATCTCCTGGATCCTTTTCCACCTCTCAAATATTCACCACAAAATTTGGCCTATGCAGGAGGCAAAATACTACCGCTGAGCACCTAATTCTTTTAATGATACTGCATTGCAGAATGGCTCCAGGAGGGCAACTTTCACATGCCGTGCTTTCAAAACCACTGTTGCATGGGGAGTGGTTCAGCACGCCGGCACTGTTCGTGTGCCTTTGGAGTGATGATTATTATGAGTGTTATCGTTCTGGATGATGAGTTCTGCTGCAAACTGGGACCAGCTTCTGTGTTCAACAGCAGAGTCATTACATTGTGCATGATTTGCCATTGTGGACTGACTGCACCTTTGCATCATTGGGCAGCTCCAGTAACACCAGTTCCCTGGTGCGGGCCATTCCTAGGTCCCAAATTAACTTCTCAGAGTGTTACAACAAGGTGTGAGCTGTGCAAGCACACGCAGTAAACTTTATGAAAGTGCTGAGCATGGACTCAACCTGGCCGTGCAGAAATTAAGCATCCAGTCTAAGCATGGCAACTCATGCCACAGGCTCAAGACGTTCCCTGGGACATGCCCACTGGAGGTGCTGACTCTGGTTGTAGCCCAGATCAGACACTTGACTTTACACAAGGGAAGGTGGGCTTAATTTTCTCCCAGTCCCTTTGAGGTTCAGCAGGAGCCAGACTTCAAAATCCATGAGGGAATAACATCCCAGGTCTGTTTGGCAGAGCCCTTCCAGAATAAGGAACCAGAGGAAATTTTTGGTTTTGCTTGGGACTGTGTCTGCCAGAAAGCACAGCCACAGCCCCCGGTGTCCACATCAGATGTGTTTTGTAGCTCCTCCACCATGCTGAGCAACCTGACACTGCTGGCAGCATGCGAGCTCTCCCACAGCATGGTACCAGCTGGTCACCGCATGTGAGGTGTCACGGTGTCCCAGGCAGGGCAGGAGGCACACGTGGTGATTTACTGTTTCTGGTTCCCTTTTCCCTCCAGGAAAACAGCCATTACACAGATGTGGAGGATGCCAGACTACAGTAACCAGGTACAGCTCACACACTGCCTTTTAGGGGCTGATTCTGAGCAAAAGCTTTCTTTCCGTGCATGTTGGGGGTTGCTGCTTCAGAAGATGCTTTTTTCCACTGATCCTGTGTTTTCCTAGCACTGAGCCTGGCTGCTCAGCTGGATCACTGATCAGCCCCTCACTCCCTTTCCTAAATCACAAATCTTTGAGGTTCAAGGAAAATTATGTACCTTCCCCCCCGCCCCCTTCTCTCCTTGCAGCCCGTTCAGAACAGCAGTGAGCAACAGTGTGAGGAAAGCACGAGGCTAAACCCTGTCCTGGCACGTTGAGCAAGATAAACTGAATCGAAGTGCTGCTGTCATCTCCACCTGGCATTCAAAAGGATAAACATGGCCCAACATCTTCCATCCATCTGTAAAGCAAAGACAAAGAAAACTCATCATCCCAGTGAATCCCCACTACCCCGTGCAATGGATTCGGAGCTCGGCAGCCAGCAGAGGCAGGAACCAAAACCTGCACAATCTATAACCATCACTGACTGGATAACAGGAGAGCAGTTGTGTCACCAAATGAGTCAGAGATGTTATAGAGCTTTTTGTAGGAGAGGAGGGAGAACTAAGCCTAACCCAATAAAGACGTTTTTTCCTGTGCTAGGTGAGAGCCAGAGCATTTGCTAACTGGAGGAAAGTACTGTCTCAGTTTGGACAATTTGTGTTCTCACGCTAAAGGTCGTGTTGAGGAAGAGGGTGTGGGGTGAGCTGTCCTCCCAGAACGGTCACCTCCTGTCGTGTCTCTTTTGCCCCATGAGGTGCCGCAGGTACACGGTCACTTCCAGGTGGAAAGGAGTCGGTGCTGGTGCATGTACTGTGCTCTTTGCAGCTGCTTGAAGAGACGGGAAGGGGAAAGGAAGCTGCCTGCAGGAAAGCAAGTGATCCCAAGCAGGAGAAACAAAGCATACGTCATCTCCAATGGTTTGGTCTCCTCGTTCTCCACTGGGAAACCACTATGTAAAGGCTGAGCAAGTCCCTGCAGAGTGAGGGAGTGCAAGCATGTGTGGATGAGACCCTTTTCTTGGACCAGCTGCTCCCTGGAAGGGATGTAATCCACCCACTTCTCCAGCCCAGTGCCAGAGACATCAGCCCCTTCCCCAGGGTGCTCACATCTCCTCTTGCCCCAGCCTCCCTGGGTCTTCACACCGACCTGGCACGCCAGGAGAGTGGCGGGACAGCTCCTGCTCCTGACTGCGAAGACTGTGCTCCATCACCAGTCTGACGGGTCTGCGCAGCGTGACAAGTTGCCCAAGCATAACGAGACTGGTAATGGTAAATACCCTGAGCACGATGCATGTGAGCGTGCAAGCACCTCCCCTACCTACCCAAATTCAAGCTGCTTTTGACCCATGCCACATCCTGCGAGCAGAGGGCTGCAGCAGCCAGCATGCGGCTTGTCGTGGGAATCCCCTTACACCACAACACCCAAGAGGTCTCTCAGCCTTTCTCTTCTTGTTCGTTCCTCCTTCGTGGGCTTATCCAGTTTTTCTGAGTTCAGGGGTAGATAGGACTGAAACTCACGCAGCACTTTATTCAGATCAGATGTGTCCTGCCCGTCTCCCCTGTTCCCCTCCAAAACACACACACACACAGATCAGTGCTTTGAATTCGGAATGGTGTCCACAGCTTCTCCTTGGTCAAACCCTCCCACAAAACGTGGCCCCCCAGGTCATATAGAGTGCTCTGAAAGAGGACTCTTGCTTTCTGCTGCAGTGCTCAAAGCCAGACCTCATCTACGGCATCTCTCTTTGAAGGGTGAAGGGGAAAACAGGTCCCGGGGGCCACACTTCCCTCCCCTGAGGGCCATTCTGGAGCAAACATGGCTCTTGAAGCACAATGGTTTTTTTGCATTTCTTAGTTTCAAATAATTCATGAGGGATTAAAGGGATAACCGTGCTTTCCCCTACCTTTTTCCGGTTCCTGTACAATTTATCCGTTGTGTTGTACTGAGCCGTTGTAGAGCTGTTTTCTAGGCTTTGAGAGGTGAGCTGCAGTTTTTGCTATGAACTGACTGTGATGCTGATGTTTGGGAGAAAGGTGACCTTGTACATACAATCCTGTATAATAAAAGAAAGAAATCTAATTTGCTTTCGCTCTCTTCTCTCTTTGTCATACATACACACACACACTTTTTTCCTCTATTTCAGACAAGTGAGTCTTCTCTCCCTTTCTAAGCTTCAGCTCTGCCCACAGGATTTGCTTTCCCTTACACAAGGTATATCCCACTGGGCTGAGCAAAACATCTGGGTTCACAGGGGCTCTGGGACTTTTCCTCTGGAGGCCTGGAAACTCATTCGATGCAGGAGAGCAGGGGACAAATCCAGGCCTTTAATCTCTGGACTTGGCACTGATCCAGCTCATAACAGACTGGAAAAATGAGGCTGCTGTTCCAGTTTGCACAAGCCAATGGTGCTAACAAATACTCCTTAAGCACAGTGTCTTCTGGCCGTCTCCCCAGTCCCTTCCTTAGCAGAGCAAAGCTCACACCATGCTGCCAGCTGTGCACGTGTTCACTGGAGTAATCATCCAAACCCTGGCATGTTTGGCACCTGACCTGTGTCTGGAGGGCACCAGTGACCACGTGGGGAGAAGCCAGCTGCTACCACACTTTCAATGCTTTTTTTAAGCTTCCAGTCCTAGAAAGTTGTCGGCTCAGGCCAGGCTCAGCAGTCACCCAGCACCAGAGGGCAAAGCTGCCTATTGCAGCTGTTCAAGTTCATGGTGAGTCTGGGGATGCTTGAACATCCATCCATCCATCCTGCCATCAGTCACCAGTTCACTTCAAGATGAGGAAAGCAGCATGGTCAGACTAATGGCTGGACATCTTTGTGGCTGAGAAGAAGGAGGAAAGACAGAGGGGAAAAAAGGAAAAAAGGTAAGTTAAAATGTTTGGCTATCAAGAAGATCAAAATCAGCCCAACCTTAGGTCCATTGGGCCGTGTACCTGGGCTCTGAGAGCGACCACGGCTCAGTGCCTCAGAGGAGGGCAGAGCACTTCCCTGCTCCATCCCCACCCCGAGCCCCTGTCTCGCGAGCCAAATGCTGAGCCTGGCACTGGGCTGGGGCTGAGTAATTGCAGCGTGGTGCAGCTCCTCAGCTTTAGGCCATTAGAGCATGGTCTAGGTCTCCCAGCAAACAACTGTTTTGATTTTGTTAATTATTTTGGGGGGAGAGTGAGGGACTTCGGGAGCTCTTATGCAGGCCCCTGTATGGTAATTAACTTTGCTATTGGCTGCAGATAGGGCCTCAACAAAATGACTTCTGGGTTTTTCGTGCTCATTGAGTTCTGTGTGTGACCAGAAAATCTTCGCATGAAGAGGCGAGGGCACAGCAGTGGGGTGGGAAAGGGAACGCACACCACCCCTTTCACCCCTTAAGGCCATAAAGCAGCTGCAAAGCTTCCTGCTGACTGCACTGGGTCCATCAAGAGAGGAGCAGAGGGAGAGGAGGTGTCACCGCCTCCCTCTGAGCACTGCTTTCCCAGGGACGGAGAGGGAGGGCAGGGGAAAAGGCAGATGCCCACTGCAGGGGCACGAGGCACAGGGGCAGAGCTTTGGAGGAAGAAGGCAGGTGAAAGCACATGGGCTGTAGATGTTTAAGGACTCCAGAGCGTTCATAGTGAACAAGCACACAGAGTGCAGACAAAGCCGTCGGTGCTGTTTAAGTGTGCACCTGATCGCAGTCAGCTCCTGTTCCCCTACTCCCCCATCCCATCTTGCCAAGTGTGAACACACATGAGATACAGTGTGGGGTGCTGCATGCTCAGAGCACAATGCAGTGCTTTAACCACAGCCCATCCATCCTCACCCTCAACCCCAGCCCAAAGCACACTCTGCTGGCCCAGGGGAACAGACCGCAGCAAAGAGCAGAAGCCCCATTACCGGGCTTGTCCTGGTTAACAGAAAGATGTGTGATCCTCCCCAAGGCATTTTAAATATCCATGACACAAAAAGACCTGTAAGATCTCGTTAGCTCTTGAATGAATATAAAGGGCTCCCACCCTTCATGCACCCAACCTCCTTTTCCATGATCCAGTGTCCCCATAGAGTCGCTCCCTGTAAATCATCCCTGTCCTGCTGGGATGTGGGAAGACGAGTGTGGGGCCAGTCCATTCTCCCTGGCATTTCCCCCAGGGCAACAGTTAATTCAACATCTGCACATTCTGAAGAAAAACAACCAACATAAAGTGAGCAACTCAACTGAACATACACGCAGTTTCCATCTTGTGAACTGGAAAAAAAATACTTTTGTTAAAGCCTTTCCCCGCCACCCACAAAGGCAAGGTCTTATTACCAAGTGCCCTGGACCTTGCTTGGCTTCTCATATTTGCTGCTCTGTGTTTGGTAGTGACAGCAGCGTGGTCTTTGTTGGAAACAAAACCAAAGGTCTCAATCTGCACTGCCTTGTCTGCACCTCTGCAAAGGAAACATGAAATGCATCAAGTTGGTGACACACTTTGGGCTTAAATGTGCTGCTCTGGATGGGAATAGCAGATGTGCAGGAAGTTTTGGTGCTCTGCTTTTCCATATGCTGGCCTCAGCAGTCATTACAGCAATAGAGCAGGGTTACTCCAGTCCCAAATCCTCCTTTTATGTGCTTCTGGACATGGAAAGACTATCTGTCAGGCCAAAACGCCTGTAATCTTGCATTCAGTTTGAGTCAGGAGATGCAATGAAACCCCCCACTGACTTTAATAAATGTGGGGATTAACGGCACGGACTCTGGCAGGCAGCAACCAAAAGACCTTTATTATACATTAAGCTCTCCTCTTATACAAAACTCAAGTGTTCACGCACTATCAGCAGCTTACTGATAGGGTACAGCCTTTTGATCACGCACATCTAGACACAAGCACATAGGCTAGTCTTCTATAAACACAGCAGTTTCTTCTTGTTCTCTTCTCACGGACACAAGGCTCGGTACAGAGCAGTTTCTTCTTACCTGTTGTTCTCTTCTCACGGACACAAGGCTCGGTCGTCAAGGTCAAACTCCGCAATGCTTGTCGTTGGGCTGCCTATCCCCACAAATAAATCCTACTAACTTTAATGAGCATCATGGTTAAAGTCCACGCAGTGCTTTGGAAATACTTCAGTCATTGCAGCTGTAACAGGATCCATTCTTTGGGGAATCTGTAAAAGCCAGTTGCTGCCTCTGTGAGAGTTGTCATATCCCTCCTTCATTGTCTTCCCATTATCTGCAGGAGATTTAATTCCATATTTTTTCTCTTCTCAAGAAAGTTGTGGAAACTTGGCAAGTTGTGGCCAAGAACCCCAAGGGCTCCTGGTGGAGTCTGTCCATCCTCTGCCAAGAAAACACACCCAAGCCTGGGACGGGGACAGTCCAATGCCAAAAGGACTCAGCCATATCCGAAATCCTCTGCACGTGTCTGGCAGAAAGGCCTGAGCAGCCGTTCCTGCACTAAGCTCCGCACCGCCGGCACCGCTCGCGTACCCATCATGGCAGCGTGTGGACAGGCACGTGCCAGTACAGACGCACTGTACCAGTTTAGCGAGAAAACCCTCAAGTTCAGCACCTTTTCATTGCCCAGATTTACCTCCTAGCAGGTGGACTATTTTCTCTGACAGGTTTGAGAGGGTTCCTCAATCACAGCTTCCTATGGGCCCCAGCTTTCACCCCCTCCCTGGGCTCACAGCCCCAGTGATTCGCCCAAACTAGTTGCAAAGGAGACCCAGAGAAAGCATGATCGAGATAGACAAGATGCAAAAGGTGGAAAAGGGAAGGATAGGGGTGAGAGATGCAGGCAGAAGCAGGAACCCCGTCTCCTAGCCCTGTCTGCAGAGCTGCCTGCAGCACGCGAGCCTCCTTGCTGACGCCTTCTACTCCCATTTGGAAGCAGACGTTGCTGAAGGTGAAGCGCAGACCAGAGTTGCAGCCTCCCCCATCTGCTCACCGACCACTTCTTCACCCCTCCTGCCCCGCTGGTGAGCAACTGCTGCAGCTCCTCCTCAGCACCGCAGCTGAATTCACCACAGTTGGGAGCCAGAGATGTCCCCACTTGGCTGTTGCGTTGGCTGCGAGCAGCTGGACGGGAATGCTTTCAGCCTGTCAGCAGCTCTGGAGCACAGACCATCACACTCTGGGCACAGCATAAGCAGCTCCTTGAGGCCAAGGTGAAAATTTGCTGCATGAGGACCACAGCTGAGACCTGGGAGGCTTCGGAAACTTTCATCTGCACGTCTCCTTTGATAAAACTGCTTTGGGTGTGACAAGATGGCGACACTTAAATATATCCATTTAAACTGCTTAAAGACCAGTCTGGCTGTGGGGCCCAGGGACCCAATGCAGCATCCTACCACATCGCGATGCAGGAGCCCGGCAGCACAGGAGACTCGTCCTCGTAGGCAGGTCCAGCCCCCGCCACGGATCCGCACGGCTGCATGAGCAGCCCCAGACCGCGGCAGCACCACATTCCCATAGGCAAAAGCAGTGATGTCTACGTGCCACCAGAGCTGGCTATTAATACTGTATCACAGGGGGAGAGAGCGTGTGCACATGCTGTTACCACAAGAAGTTAGGAACTTGTTTGCATATCAGCATCTATAATATTTCAGTAAATGCATTAAGAGCTTTACGTGAAGGGAGTTCAGGCTGGGCAGGAAGCAGGCAGCCAGCAGGAGGAATAGGGACAAAAGTAGAATAATCTTAAACATACCATAATGAACTATCTTTGTACCTAAAAGCTCTTCTAAAGTAATTCACATGCCCCTGGCAGGTTGGGTATGAACAAGGAATCAGAAATCATTTTTATGTACTCAGAGCACTTATGGCCAATACAGCCACCTGGGATGTGCATTTGCATTCAAAAGCCTAAACTTCAAGAGACACTAGAGAGATAAAAGGAGAAACAAAGACGTGTTAACAGCAATGCGGGAAGGTGGATTTAAACTAAAAGGACAGCAAAAAAACCACAAAAAAAAGGAAGACATTAAGAAAAGTAACAGCACAGGCACCCAACCCTCCAGGACACTTACGGTTGCAGCCCAAAGTATAACCCAGCAGACAGGTATCCCCATGAAATTTTCCAGTTCTTGTGGCTCGGACACACGGGACATCCTAGGAAGAAGCAGCACAGCAACTTGAAAGGTATCCAGGGGTTACACTGAAGCAAAAATATAATTCTTACCAGTTTTACTTGTAGTCATTTGTTCACAGCCTATTACAAAACAGCCTGGCTTTAAATCTTACCAGACACAGCTGTTCACACCTGCACTTGTCAGGCACTGGGGGAAAGAGAACTGGCTTGAACCCAACAGCCATGGACTGGCCTCTCTCCTTGCAGAGCGCAAATCCCAAGGACGTGGCAAGGGGCCGCACCTCTCCAGGGGCCGTATCCACCGTGCCTGTGGGAAATTCCAGCTGGGCAGCATTTCTTCCTGCCAGGACACAAATGGAGGACACGGGGAGGGGCAGGTCAACAACAGCTGAATCTCTGGGGCACAGAAGTGGCCGGTCTTTCATCTGATGTTTCTCCTGCTCTTGTTCCCCTCTCCCAAAAAGAAGCAGTTGATTGAGCAATGCACCCTTGCTCCAGCCTCACTGTTACCCGTCACATACCTGCACACGTGACATAGTTTTCCCAACAAGGCCATCATAAAAATTTCTCTTCCTTCCTTGCAACACCGGGAGCGTTCCCCAGGCTGTGGAGCTCAGCCCTGGTCAGCACAATGCTGCAGGCAGGAACACAGGGATCAGAGCAGCACTGCCTTCACAGGGACTGAGAAACTGGTGGGAAAGTGGCCCAAAACATGGCTGAGATGAACAATGCTGACACCGCAAAACCAACATTAAAAGTCAAATGCTTCAGAACCTTAATAGCAAAAATAAGGACAAAAGATGTATTTGGCTTCTCTAATTCACTCCAAGTCCAGCTTTCAAAACCACTCGATGCATTGGGTGTTGAGTTCTTTTGAAAAACATATCACAGCTATGGATGTTGACACTTGGAGCTGTGCTACAAAAAGCTTTTGAGATACCTGGTCCTAAACAAATAAAAAAAAAATGGTCCATTGGAAATTGTTCCTATCTGCAGAAAACCTTAATAATTCATTTGAGGAGCGATTTTCCATTGGGGCAGAACAACACTCGCCCACCCATCCTCACTGGGCTGGTTGTCTCACCCGGCGGCAGCACTGGGAAGAGGGAAGCCAGAGAAGATAACAGGGGTATGTGGGGGGGGGTAGCAACAGGCAACACACAGGCAGGACTTTTCTGTTCCTGTATGGCACAACATATGATTTCCATCATCCCAGATCACAATCCGCCACTGCACTCATTTCAAACACAGACACAAAAATCAAGCACTGCTTTTTCAACTGCTCCTCACCACTTGCAACTCATGCCTTAATGGATCTGAATTATTCCCCCAGCTGGAAAAGTGTTTCTCCAGCAGCAGAACATACGAAACCTGCACTGAACCTGGGAGCGAGGTACTGAAACTGGCTGGAAACAACACAGAACCAGCCAGCCAGGGCAAAAACCATAACACACACCTGCAGGAGTTGTGGTTTCAAGACTATTTCTGTCTCTCATACCACTTCACTGTAAGAAACAAAAAATCCTGGTTTACTGCCATCATTTCAGCTGTTTTTCTGGTAAAAGTCAACTTTTTCAGTTAACTATAAATATTTATGTTGAAAATAGTCGGTATGATACTTTCTTTCTACAATATCATAGTAGAGACATTGTAATTTTTGTTGTGGGATCATTTTCCAATCCAAGACAGATCTCCGCTCTTTTCTCACCACAGAAAAAACAATTGCATTGGCAAACGAGCAGCAAGGCTCCCTGCCTTTCCAGCCACCAAGCCCAGACGTATGGGAGAGTCCTGTGTCCTCCCAAACCACAGCCAGGAACTATCCTAATAGGATGGGATTTGCGTTTAGATATCCATCACCACTGGTTGTGTATGGAGAATATCTGCCTTGGAAAATTGCTAAACACATAGCAGAGACCAACTCAAAGAGTCTGCTGAACTTGAGCCAGTAAAGAAACTGTAAGAACATGACCACACAGAGGATACGCAAAGAGCAACCCAACTTAGAGATGGAAAAACCCTGCTCATACTCTAATTCATATGTGGTAATATAACACATACAGCCAGCACCAGTGAGAAAAGAGTATACACAGTCTAATCCCTTCTGTACTTCAGAAGATGAGGACTGGCCATAGCAATGGCTTGGCAGAGCACTCGATAGGAATGCAGAGGGACAGGCTGCCGCTGTGCACTGTATTAATTTCTACCTCTGCCTCATCCCCACCAGTTCTGTTCCTCACAGCACTCGCCCTTTTCCCTTCCTCTGGTTTCTTGGCTCTTTTTAAGCATCACTTCAACCCACAAGGCTGTGAATATACAAGACCCATTGTGAATATCATACTCTTCTGAAAAACATTCAATGCGTAACAGGCAAAGTGCGGTGCACTGGGCATTACAGTCCAAATTAAAAAGGTAAATCTGATACACGCAATCACCTTTTTAACAGCAGAGCTCTCAAACAAGAGTATTTCAAGGTAGCAGGAATACTAACCCAGAACCAGTGCCTCTGCACACACAAATCAGCACCTTTCTGATTGCATTTCTTAGTTTTTTCTCTACGTCATTTGCATACTTGCCCAATCCTCGCCTCTTGTTATTTCTACACATTAAGTTTAATCTTATTTTTTCATTACCTGCGTATTTCCTTTCTATCTTCAAGAACCCTTCAACCTTCACAGCAAAAGCGCTCTCTGCTGCACGGGGACGACCGCAGCTCCATCTCTGGTAAAATGGCAGCAGCGAGACTGCTGTGGTGGCAGCAGGAGTTGCGAGATGCCAGCCCAGGTGGGCTCAGGCTGCAGAGGGGAGGTTAGCCCAGGCAGGAGGGGCTCAGAGCCACAACGGTGCAAACACTCCCCATGTTTGCTTGGAGTTTCCTTCTGCTGGGTGATCCTGAGCCACGTGGGGAGAGGGGGACAGCACAGCTAGGACATCCACTCCTGATTTTCACCCTGTGCTCCAGCTTGGCCCCCTCCTTACTGCTCAGAAGATCCCCTTCATATCCACACGTCAGAGCATCCTGTCTCCCGATTTTGGCCAGCTCGGAAGACACCTCTCTGCCCACAGCATCTCCATGAAGCGCAGATGGGGCTCCAGCCCCAGCACGCTCCTCATTCCTCACGCCCAAGTATGTTCTTGGTCGGGGGCAGGATTTAATGGCCACCACCCTCATCCAGAACAAAGTGTAGTGGGAAACAATGTGCTTCAGCACACAGCTTAAATGAATTTGAGAAAGTGGAGTAGGTCTAGAATTAAAAACAAACTGTCATGTACAAAAAAATTTGAGACCACACGGCCAGCCCCAAGCAGCCTCTCACTAACAGGGAAACCTCAATGGCAACCACAGCCTCAAACCTAAATAACCACTTCAAGAGAACCTAAGAGATCTTTGCACAGCTCTGTCAGAAGAAAAAAAGAAAGAAATGCAATCCTCCCTTCTCGCTAGGACTCATAGGAAAGCAACCCATTGTTTGAGGATGTCAGAAAGCATGGAACAATGGAGGGAAGAAAAATATTTTATGAGCTCATCTGAAATGAAGCTTGTTTCCCAGAGCTTGTTTTTTCATGTTCATGGTGGAAAAAAGGCTATTTTGGTGCTGAACAAAAACATAGCACAAGGCCTGCAGCAGGCTCTGAGGACCACGAGCAGTACAGGCATTTCAGTCTGCAAAACTAAAAAGAACCAAAAATTTATTTTTTACTTGCTTTTTGTGCCTTGTTTTCAAAATGAATCACATCCAGCTTTTCTCCCTGCAACAAAGGCAATAAAACTCCCTTTTCTTTTCCTTTTTTAATGAAAATGAATATTATCAGAGAATGTGTGTAAGACCACATTAGAAGCACCAAGATCCAGCTGTGTGACCTAACACTGGTAATAATTTGGGCACAAGCATGGTTTGCAATCAAAGTCATATGGTCCCGCTCCACTCCAAGTGAAGTGTTTCCACATGGTAGAAAGAAATACACAAAACCTATGGGATAATTACCCAAAGCAGCAAGCAAGGCTGGGGGAAGAAACAAAGGTTTTAAAACCAATTTGCTTTAATACAGAATGTAGAATTAAGGAAGCTGCTTCTGTGTTAGAAAACCCAAAGTCTCTCTGAGCCCAGAGACCCGCTATGGAAGATGCAATGGCCTGAAGAGGGAGGTATCCACACATTTCTGCTGGGTATTCAGCAGAAAAACGATTAATAACACAGATGTAAAGTTATGACTGCTTTATTTCAGAAATATGCAGTTGTTTGCAATATGCAAAAAGGAAAAAGGATGAACTGCAAGCTTACACAGCAAGGAACGAGCCTGGCGTTATAGTGACAAGCAGAAGGGAAGCGAGAAAGTATTTTTCTTCCTGCAAGGAAAAGCCAATTCCTCATGTCTATCAGGCAGCAACATGTTTCCAGGGCCAGCTTAAATTTCTACTTTTGTATAAAGAAGTATGGTTCCTCCCTTGGGCTTGTGACAGAGACTAACAGCACAGGTTCAGCCATATTCTTATATACAGAATATTTAAGAATGTATAGTGTATGTATGTATGTATGTATATCTTATCTATATTCATCTATGGTGAAGCACCTACAGTAAAAGCAAAGTCTCCCTAGGCTCTTTCTAAAAAATTAGACTGGCCGAATCTCCTCTGGAGGCACTTCCCTGTCTTCATTATTGACTATAGAAAGAGCTGAAAAAAATGGATTTCTTAGCCAAGGGACTGGAGCCAGATGAGGTCCCTCCAAGCCAAAGGCTTTTACAGGTGAGATAGCACTTGCTAAAGATCAGCAGGAGCCCTGGAACCTGTTTCTCTTTAGGATTCCACAATTTCCAAGTAATATCTTCCTTCAAAAGCCTTTTTCCTCCTCCTGTCATGAGATCATTTAAGCAACTGATCAAGATCAGAGCAACCTTTCTTCTCCATCAGCTCTCTGCAGTCAAAGGCGTACTGAAGGAAAGGACACATGGAGTTGCGCTCCCTTCTCTGCCATAGGATTTTACTGCTTATGCAAAATCCTTTTAGCTATTAGCCCAAATTAGAGCCATTTGAGAAGAGTTTTCCCAAGGTTAACACACACCTGGGACTAGAACAAGCTGTGATTTAGGTTAACTGCCAAAATGCCCCTATACATGCAGAAAGCAGTATGCAAGGTAGAGCCATATAGGTCCAGCCTGACCCTGGCCAATCCCCACAAACATTGTGGGAATCCAAACATCTGCAGACTTCAGCTGTAGGCCCCCTTTGCACTGCTGGAAAAGTCCGAGAGAGGCTTTCATCAGGTCAGGCTTGTCCTGATTCCTGACCGCTATCTCTAACCTGGGTGTTTCTGGCCATTTTCCTCCAGGGACACCGAACTGCCCATTTTCCCATCATTTGAGTCCTTCACATTTCTAGGGAAAAGTGAGCTTAGTGGCTGGAAAAACACAACAGTTAACAGGACAGCTCACAAGCAAGGTAAGTGAACCCAGACTTACCATCCAGGGTTACAGCACAGTCCGTCCAGACTGACGTCCTGCCTCTGGCAGGGGCCAGAAACAGGTTGCTCAGGGAAGAGCTTGCACTGGAGCAGCCAGGGTGCAAACCCACATGCTGCGAGGGCAACCACCTGTCAGACGGAAAGCTACAGAAAATTATATTCTGCTACTCAGGCAACATGGGACTAACCTTTACTATGGCAAAAACAATTTAAAAATAGAAAAGCAAGCGATTATTTTGGAAGCTGGTGTGGCTTTGCAGTTTGTTGTCCATACAGGCTGAAGCTGAACTGGTAATTCTCGTGCAGCTTCTGTTTTCTGTTAAACATCTGCCTTCGATTCTTTCTCAAAGCTTGGCCTCCCACTTGCTTGGATACACTTCTATTAGTCTGGTGATCTGGAATAAACCTCTAGCAAAAAACTGAGCAGAGGAGCAGAACAGGATGCTAGAGAAATGTTATTTAAAACATTAACAGGTAAGTTCTAGTGAGTCTTAGCCGTCAGCATCACACTCAACTTCATATTCTCTCGACTTTCAGAGCTTTCCTGCTGTTACTATTTCTGTACCTCTTCCACTAGATACCATCATGTGCACTTTTGCCTGACTACAGCCCAACATCCCATCCAATTTGTGACAAACCTTGTCCTGTTTTCAGCAGCAGCAGCTTTGAAAGTCTGCTTTTTCTTCTCCTTGCTTACAATCTTAGGTGACCAAGTTTCCCTGTCAAGCAGGGAAAGTAGTAGGGTGTGGTGTACATGTCTGGAGGACACAATGCATGATGACCCATGCACAGTACTAACCAGAAATCCCCCACTCAGTGGAAACTTTTTATAAATGCTTCTCCTTCATTACAGCATTTGTGGTTACAAAAATACTACTGCTTTGATTAAATCCTTGCTCTGGCCAGAAGCGTCCATGAAAGGAGTTTAATCTCACTTATTTTTGTAATAGTAAACAGTTATTTCAGCAGAACAGAATGACACCACCTTGAAGGCAGCTCATCCCACTACATCTATACTGAACCAGGGAACTCGATCTGTTTTCATTTTACGGGTTACTCTGGTGACCTGAGCAAGGTCACCTAACCCTTTGAGTTCCAACCCCCCAACTACGCAAGGGAGATAAAAGCATTTACCTGGCAAGAGCGGGTTATTCTTCTTACAAGGATATCAGTAAATTTCAGGCTGACTGACAGCAACACGACTTCTTCTGTACAGTTCCCCTAGGACCTCCAGTGACAAGTCTCAGATTTTCTTTTGCATGTTCTGGGCTGAAAGGCGTGTTGCATCTTTACTGCTGGAAAGGAACAGACCTGCAACAGCTTAGATTACTCAGGTAAGGTGTAAGAGAACTCTGGGCACAGCAGGAGCCATGGAGAGGAGCAACCCAGCTGCATCACTGTGCTCTTCGTTAGCTCCCAGGCTCCTCCCCAACTCATTCAAACTGAGATTCCATTCTCCTCTACAGTCTTTCAGTACCTAAAACAATCTAGCTCCCACATCTCCGTCAGCACCATACAGCCAATTCTCAGCTCACAGAGAAAAAAGCATGGAGAAACGCAGATGGGTCTGCCTCCAAATACACGCCTGCATGCAGACCCAAGGCAAACAAAGCTACCACCTTATCCTGTTAAGAACTCCATCTTTAAGATGCTTATTTACATTCAGCTTAAGTACAAAACTCTTTTTTGCCTCTGAACACACGACTGCACTTTAAACTTACATCAGCCTTACAAGCAGCAGGAGGCATTTATGTTCATACAACACTTGTGGTAGACTATACTCCTCTTTGAATGTAGACTGGAAGGTGTTTTAAAAAAAAAATAAAATTCAACTAATATCTGCTCCTAGACACGGAAGACTTTTCATGCATCAGTGAGGTTATTCCACAGGTAAATTAGAGTCTACAGCTCAAGATGTTTCACTCAAATATTAGCCATCAAAACCAATGTCTTCAGGATTTCATGCACAGACTCAAAATACATCTATAAAATACACCTATAAAGCTCTCCTGTGAGCCAGAAGAGCTCACAGATGATGGGTTTGAACAATTATTTATTCCTTTATTAACCTGATCTTTTTGATCCAAATATACTGAAGTCAAACTTTGTATTTAATGCACTAAAATATAGCACCAGCTCAAGGCCATACTGTATTTTTTTTTAAAAAGTATGTTAAAAGTATTTGACCCAGGAAAAAGCAAGCATTTAAAACCAGAAAGTATCATTGTTCTTCAGCTATTTCAGTGTGTCCCAACAGCAAGTCACCGAAACAAAAAGGCAACTAGCACTTCTCCAAAAAGTTTTTCTTCCAACAGGAGAATGCCTATTTGCTAGAGAAAAAACAAGAATACAACAATAATGTTACAAGAGGCACTGATCCTGGCTTTATTCACTTAAAGATACAGCCAACATTTGTTATAGCTCACTTGAAATTCAAAATGCTTTTAAGAAACCAACCATAAAACCTTGATTTTTGCCTTACAGTGCTGTCAAGTTTTCAAATAGCAAGTAAGTGACTTCCCAGCAAGACTGTGTTCTGTATTAACATACATACAAAGATTAAAACTTGGTAGAAACCCTTCAGTTTGATATTTGACGAATTGCATTCAGAATGACCACCATTTTCTCTGGGGAGGAGGCTACTCTGCTTACCTGCAGGGATGGGCGCCCGGGGTCCTGAGCTACTACACCTTATCCTGACCCTGTGCGATTTTGGTGATTAAATGAAAACTGTCCCCCCTTATGGTGCTCAAGAGGGACTTCACTCCCCATTTGCGTCTTTGTACTTGGCAGCTGTAACAGAATTTCTACAGCACTATAAAAACTAGTTAGGACAGCACTATGCATGTCCCCTAGAGATTACTGACACTGACCACTAGCAGAGAGAAGTGCATGTTATGATCAAGAAGTATAATGTGTTCATTTGGAACTCAAACTACTTGGCAGTATCTTCTGTAAATTCAAGATTCATAGAAGACAGTGTGTTGCAGCCATCATATAATGATGTTACCTATATCCTTTTTTTTTTTTTTGCTGCATTTAGTTAGATTCTTTTTAAAGTGGTGAAGAGTGCAGGACTTAAGAAATATAAACATTTCTCTATTAGAAATTGCAAAATTTAGTACTATGACACTAGGAAAGCTTACAGTACAGTTTATCAATTCTATGTTAAGATTCAGCATCAATATGGTGTCTGAACTATGTCAGAGCTACATCCTGCCTAATTAAGCAGTATCAACATGTCCTGATGTCACTTTCTGTGCAAAATGCATTCCCATATTAATGTGGCTATAAAAGCATGAGCAGTTCTCATGTTGGTATATCGTCCCTGTGACTTTTTGTGACTGGTTTCTCTGTTTAATGATAGCCTAACTAAAAATAAGCTTATGTAAAAGCAAAATAACCTTTATCTTAAACTTTATTCTGGGTCTTGGACATAGTTCAGTGACATGATCTGCAGAACAACACGCCAACCATTCCCATGAGCTGTTTAAAGAGGAAACTGAAGGAAAAATCCAAATCGAAGACACTCACTGTTATAGTATCTTTAATTTATCTTGTGTTTTACAGAAGTCTGAACGGATTAAAAAGCACTTCCTTTCCCATCATGTTCCTTACAGTTGGTAAAACATATTCAATGAGCAAACGCATGTGAACAGCTTGAGGATCTGCATCTTGCAAGGATTTCACAGACCAATCAAAAGCCAAATTTCTTGTAGTTTTTACAATCTTGTTTTAATACAATGGTAAATCCATTCAGATTGTAAACCTGTCCAGTCATATCTCCCCAGAACACTTTGCAAAATCCAGTGTTGATTAGCAAACTAGTTAGCTTTGGCACGGAGCTGTGCTCTCTTGCCTGTGACAGCCTGGAAACCAGTTTTGATGCTGGCGACGGAGCAGCGAGAGTGGCAGGTCTCACACTGCAAGAAATATAATCTGGTGTCCTTCTGTAGGATTGTGTCTGGTGACCGACACGTATGACAGGTGACATACTCCTCTGCAGAAAAGGAATTAAGTTGCAGTTAAAAGATAATGCATTATCAGTGAACAAGTCACCACTTCTTCAGCCTTTAGTTTAACAGTTGTCTTGAAAGGCTGTTCAAATGCATCTACTAACTTAGAAGTGGCTTACTATGAAAACCACAGAGGTTGAGGCAACCTAAAAATTCCCCCTAGTTCCCAGGTTAATAAAGACTAGGTTTCATACGATACATTACGCACTGACACTGGTGTTTTAAAAATAATAGCAACCAGTTAAGACTTCCCACTGGTGTTTCATAACTTCCTCTGCTGAAACAGCATTCCCAGATGTCAGCAACTCTTGTACAGACACAGCACTAAAGCAGTATTTTTTGTTACATATAATCTGTGAGTCCTCTGACCAGCAGTCAGTGACATGCACATTGTATTTGTTAATTAGCGTGTACAGACTTTAAAATTAACAATTACTGTTATTTTCCATAGTCCTCACCAAAGCCAAGAAATGAAAGTCAGATGAAAACAAGCAATTCTCAAATGCTCTTACTGTTTTCCTTGGTATGTTTTAGTGCCGGGACAGAGTACGACCTATGTGCTTATTATAACCATGGTAGAACCACCTGTACCTGCATTATTCCATTATAAAGTTGCAGCATTAGCACAGAGTCTCCACAGCATGCACACACATGTGGGCCATACATGGGCCACTGGTCATCAAAACGGGTCTGAGAGAAATCTATAGTGGAAAAGGGAGTTATACTTACTGATATATCTTCTCAAGACATTTTCTATCTGTTTTTGCTGGAATCTTCCTTTGATTACAAGTTGGTTGTTACCATCTATTGAGCCACTAATTTAAGAAAAAAATTAATTATTTGATTTGCAGAAGACGTCAAGCGTTAAAACAAGTCAGGAACATGAAGCAAGATGATGATGCATTCTTCAAGACAAGAGTAAGCCAGAATTACTTTGTGGGAAAAAAAATGCAAAATTCTGAAGGCACTTAAAAACCTACAGGAAGTTTTGCCCAAGCATAACCCTCACTGCAGTAAAAGCAAACTCCACCAGAGATCAGCCTCATAGTTAAGCTACCCAATCAGAAGAACTTTACAGAATTGAGAATTAACACCTGCTTATCTCACAGAAGTGAGCAAGACAACTCCCCAGTAAGGTGTAATATGACTAATAAGATCCTCTTCTAGCCATTCTGATGTAGTAAGTTGAATGTTTTTTCACATTGTGGTTTCTAAGTTTTTGTTTAAGATGTCTGGAGCTGAAGAGATTCCAAAGCCCAAACAAATGGGCATTTGTTATATACACGTTGCGATTAGACTCCTTGATTTTCTATGTCTACATGTAACAACATTGTAGTCTACAACAGAGAAATGAATAGACAACCAGAAAGTACACCACCACAGCATGAGATCTTTGATAAGAGGCATATAAAATCAACACTGTTTTTATGCTAAGGCAGGTGGATTTAACTACAGCATTAGACAGAATAACTAGCTACAGGCCCACAGGACTTGCCATTAGGCAGTCAGGCATTCTCTCTTCCCTAGCTACCTATCATCTGCCTTAGGCTGATACGGGCCACAGAGCCATCCTCACCAATTGTGACAAACAGCTCTGCTATCCGAACATCTTTGAGAAAGGTCCCAAATAGGGATTCAAACCCTTATCCAGACTGTTCCTTGGGACTTATAGTTTGCCTCTGTACCTCTTCCCTAAGATGGTATCTCTTCAATCACCCAGCACAGCATCTATGTGCAGGGAAGAACAGCCTGACGTTCAAGCACATATATACAGACCTAAACCCAACAATTTTATTTTTGATCAGACAATGTCAACTATGTTGCCGTTGCTTCCTCTGCATAGGCACATACATAGCCCAGTAGCCTTACCTTGTACCCAATTCTGCCAACAAAAATGCCAGGAGATGTTTTGGCTGACGATGTAATCTAAAAATAAAGTAAGGATATGTTTAACCTTCCCCCTTCAGAGAAATTTGATATTTATACAGGACTGGCAGGCTAAAACGATCTTAAATTACCAAGTTTAAAAGGGGGCAGTGCCAGAGGGTCTGCACCAAAGAGCACAGGCAGACAATGACTGAGGACACAAGAAAGCTGAACAGTCCACAAAAAACCCCATCATCCCCCCCAAACCAAACTCACAATTACAGTAACTACTGAAAATAAGTTTTCTATTTGAGATTTTCCATTCTTATTCTCCCAGCCCCCTGCCATTCCCTGAAAAAAGTGTTACTAGCTACCATTAAAAGCTCACTTCAGTATACTACCCAGATCCTCAGTATGATTTCACCAGGACTGTTTTCTGGCACACTTATGAAACAAATCAGATATGCATTCCCAGAAGTGCCCACAAAGAATAGAACTGCCTTCACAAGAAATAATTAAGACACAGAAAGCACTGCAGAAAACAGTGGAAAAAAATTACTGAACTCCATACCATTTACCAAGAGAATAGTATTTGTAGTCAGCTCAAATTAGAAAGAACTTTCCCCACCCCCCTGCCCAAGACTTGCAAATAAATATCACTGGTGACCCAACTACCAACTTGATAGAAGCCAATGAACTCACAAGAGCAATAGGTTTAGTTTCAGTCCATGAGGCCCATGTAGCAAGCCTACCATTTTCATAATTTAAGTATAAAATAAGAAATTATCTCAATAAATCATCTTCATAAATATCTTCTCACAGATAAATGTAGAGGAAGTGAACAGTATGATTGAAATAGCTTTCAGTTTACTTCTGGTTTGCCATAGTCTTTTGCCAGAAAACATGCATTCAGCACAACAGCCAACAGTACAGAAAGGTGCATTCATCTGCTATTCCTGGGAAACCTAAAGAGGAAACTTACAATTTGCAGATATCTGTAAAGTTGACAAAAGATGTTTTCTTGGTCCCTACTCTTACAACCTGAGGAGGCTTCATGACAAATTTTCGTTTTTCTCCAGCTACCATATCTGGGTTTTTTTCCCGCATGATGTTAAATACTCTATTGAGCAACTGCAAAAAAAAGGGATTCACATTAACATGAGTATCTTGCATTTCTCAAATGAAGTACATCACTTCTAAAAAAAACTTGAAACAGCATTCACAATGAATATTAGACTGTCTTTGCCCATTAGCATTTCCCCATATGCTTTTCAACACACACTTAAAAAAATGTTCTGATAAATGCAAAATATAAAAGCTGTTTCCCCAAGGGTTTACTTCATAATCTACCAGTACCTCAGCCTATTTGCAGAGGTGTTTTTAACTATCACTAATATTGCCCTATATGAAAATTACCTGTTGTAAAAGATGTGCTTTATTATTTTTCTGTTCATGAGCGTCTGACTACAAGTCCTTTAAGTTAAAAATAGGACATATGAGCATAAGGCCCTGCTCTACTGATGCACATAAACATGGAAGGTATTTTTAAGAAGTCTTTTGAACATTACCTCATCATATGTGTAGTCCCTTTCTGAGCCTGCCCACGCAGGTCCTGACTGAAGGCTAAAAGAAATTCCATCATCTTTTTTGCTATCTTCATCCTCAAAAGCTGTAAAGAAAGTTGTTTGGGATTCATTAAGAAGAAAAGAAACATTCTTTAACCTCATGCTTACACCATTTCTAAAAGGTACATCAAAGAAGATTCCACTAAGATGTGGACACAAGTCTCTGTCTGCCTACAAGGGACAACAGCACTTATGGCAAATTTATACAATGCTTTCATAGAACATTTTTCTGATAAATAACATAGTGGTAAAGGTAACAAAATGAATTCTGAAACAAAAAAAGGCACTTGAACAGAACTTATTCACCTACAACATGAACTACATTTCACTTTCAACATCTCATTGAGCTAGGTTATACTTTCACCTTCATCCTTCTCCATTATCTCATCTTCATCTGGAAACTTCACATTCTTCTTTTTCTTCTTTTTATTGCCCAGCATGATATCAAGGTCATCTTCAGGTTCTACTGCCTCTGGCACATCTCCTTCAATTTTCAAGTCCTGCAAATAAATAATAAGACTATAGTTTACAGTATTAAACACAAATCTCCATTGCACAGCATTAGAAATAATACTAGTAGCACGCCATACTAGATGAATACTAGTAACATCTACCACAATCCTGAAACATAACAGATAAGAACGGAACTAAAGTATGTTGAAGAGAGCACTGCACTACTACCATGAATCTACTAGAGATAGATTTTTATCTTCTGGTCTAACTTCTGGCTGGTCAAGAACAAGGTCACGCTATACTTACCTAAAGGCATCAGCCATTTTAGGGCATAAGGGAACAAAACACCCTACATGCCAGACAATAAGGTAAGGCAAAGCTGTGCTACTTGCAGCCAGTCCAATTTGTTATCACAGTTCTGCACGTGCAGAGAACAGAGAGCAAGCATTTTGCCTGTCTGGGGCAGATCAGAGGGACATTTTCTTCCCCAAAAGGCAGAAGCCAAAGAAGAGGTTACACGTAACATTTCTCTGTCCTCTTGCTCTCTGTGCTTGCCAGTTAACACTGACACGCGATACAAAAACATGACTTGGAATAAAACTTGGGAAGAGTAAAAATATCTCGTACACCTTCTGGAACACAGAACAGTAGCCAATCATTTCTAAAGAAAACACCAGAGTAAAAACAGATTTCTTAGCAGATATATACCCTTTATTTGAAGGGCTGGCTTTTAGAGGACTATTCTGTGCGTGGCTTCTGACATCCATTTATTTCTCTCACCCCAAAAGACAATTAACCTTGATGCCAGTCAACCCTTACAACAGATTGCAGAATTACTTGCTCATTGTGCAGATCAGTTAGATTTTTTCACTTCTGCACAAAAAGCCCTGCAGGAGCAACATGTTCAGCAGAACCTACTATATACGAAAGACACAGTGAAATGTAAGTTTCATTATTAACAGTACTAAGACACAATGATGGACTCAAAACAACTCCTGCACTGCCAATCCCAAGAAAATGAAAGCAAGAAAGTTTTCAGCCATAGACAACATGGCCTAGTTATGAGACAAACCTTTACACCTTCTTCTGCTTCATCTATATCAAATATCTTTTTTGTTTTTTTCTTCTTTTTCTTTTGATTGAAGAAGTTTAAATCATCCAGGTCATCTGTTGCATCTAAAAAGAAAGGATTGACAAAAGAAGCATAACTGTAGAAACAGTTAGACATTAAGGTTTCTAATTTACATCCAAATCTTCAAAACATTACAGTAAGACATAAGCAATGACCTGTAGCCTCTACAGATATCCTTCAGGTGTTAAAGAGGTCATTCCCCTCTACCCCCAAATACCTCAGTACTGTTATACAGTTTCTGCATCTTCTAACCACATTTTTTTATTTTTTAAGTGCTTAATCTTTCTTTCTGCTGTACAAGAGAAACTAGCCACTTTTGTCATTATAGTAGAGGTGCTTGAAAAAAATGAAAAGAAAACTGTAAAAGGAAGGTATAGTTTCTTTGGTCTACTGCAGGAGCCAATTTTATCAACAAACCGGATTTAAGTTAACAGCCTTCCCTGAATCAGGTCATCTTGAAATGACATTGGCCTCAATTTAAAAAGCAAGGTTATATACACAATTGCAAGCTTATTTCTGGAAAGATTCCAAAGAACACTCTAGTTATCACATTCACAGTTGTCCAAAAATGAGAAACCCTTTAAACCATATTTCTGTTATTCACACTATTGCTTAATTGTTCAAATGAAAAACAGCCATAATTGTGGAATTATTGCAACAACTACATGTGGAAGACTTAAAACTGCATTGTAACTATTTTAGGGATTCTCTTTTCATTGTCTCACACAAAAGACTGAGTCAGTAAAGTGGAATTTTACATAAGCCACTGGTAGCTTGCTGGATGTCTGTGAACATGATTTCAAGCAGGAGGGAAATATGCCCGCCAAATAGGCAGCAGAGTATTACTCACAAGCCTCTAAACAAACTAGGGCCCCAGCATTATACACTGTGATGCCAAATTCTTGAAACGGGGCTTGTAGTCTCAAAATACAGAAGGACTACCTTTGAGAGTTTATCTACGTGGATGCACTTTACCTTTCTTCCTGCTGTCTTCCTCGTCTGCTTCAACATCTTTGTCTTCTGTTGGCTCTGGTTCAACTTCTTTTGTTTCCGATTGCTGAGTCTCTTCCGCTTGTGTATCCCCCCCTTCCTCATCCAACATAAAGGGCTTCTTCTTTTTCTTCTTCTTCTTGCTCATAGTGGGATCGAAAATCATCTGTAAAAGTCAAGAGTTCCTTAGCAGCATAGTAATCACCTACCATTTAATATTTATAAGACCTTTACGTTTCTTTCAACATGCCTTCAGTTACCCAAACTGTTCCCTGGCTTCAATCTCAACTAGGGATTTTTCTAGATCTGTAACAATGTAATACAAATTAGCTGACTCAAAACAGCGATTACATAGGCTTCTTTAAAAACATCACAGACCTTGTCCCAAGGCATAACTGATGGGACCAATTACAAGAGAAGACTGCTTGACAGGTTAGAGCTTCTGCTACTTTTCCTAGGATAGTCCAAGTTTCCTGCCATCTATGTATTCGTTCAGCTGAAAATATATTAAAGCTCTGAATCTTTGACAGACTAGCTACCAGCTACTTCTCCATTTTATTACCATTATGTACTCAAATTTTGCAGTAAGACTATGTGAAGCAGTCACTGAACCACTTGGCATCAGAAAAAAATTTAAGCACACCTATACCACAGAGCCTGATTACATGTCAGTTACACTTTGTACTTCCATTTGTGAGACACGCTAATTTCCAGATTTATTAAAAGGCAAGATTTACCAACAACTCTCTTGACAAGAATGCTTTGGACTAGGGAGAAACCTAGAAGGGGCTGGTGATACAGCAAGACCTGTATCAGCTCCCAACACTATGAAGCAGCAAAGGTCTCATCCTTTTCCCCCCACAGGTGGGAAACTGAAGCTCAGAGACCAAGTGATTAAAAGCTGTTAATGAGTTCTTTAGCCAGTGGAGAAGCTGAATTCACCTAGTCTGACTGTGAAGGCGGCACTAACCCTGAGACTCACTTTCAAGCTATTCATCATCTGCAGACCTGAGGTAATTAACACATGGGCTCTTCAGTTTTCCAACAAAGGAACGCCTCTTACTATTTTCATGTAAGATGCCAGCTTGACATCACAGCTATTAGTTTTGTTATGTATTATCTGGCCATATTTTCACACCACAGTATATATTTAATACACCAAACAATTTTAGACACTTAACGAGACTCTTCCTCCAGTTTTTCTTATCTAGTAATTGAAGAGTGTTCTCACAGATAGTTAAAATTCAGCATCACGAATACCCTCACTCATGAGAATACCACCACTTCATCAAAGGATCGGTTCTCCAACTTCTTGTTTCATCACACCCTGCAAGCTTGGGGGTTTCCCTCCTCCCACGAAGCAATCTTTTCCTCGCACTTCTCATTCTCCTACACGTGATATTCTTGTGATATTCTTCCAATTTTCTGAATGTACATGTTTCATAAAGGCTCTACTGAAAGGCAGTAAACTGCCTATATGGGTGTTTGAAGCACAGCATCACAAAAGTGTCCACATATACAGGACACTGAAACTTGAAGCTTTCAAACTGCTGAAGTGTGTCTTTAGTTGTACACACTGCGCTAGAATGATTTTCAAAAAAGTTCTGAGGGCTTCCCTCTAACGCTTAGACAGACACATGTATGAATCATGCCCAGTAATCAAAGAATGTGCACAACCGGTTACACTGTCTGCTGGCTTCCTCTTGTAACCTCCACAGTCTGCTGAAACAGAAGGAAAGCTGCCTGCATAGGCAAGAGTCCACAGCTTTGGGAACAAACACATGAACACCATTTTCAAGATCATGACTCATTTCAATGAATCTTTGCAAAACTCTGAAGAGTTTTATATCTTCCCACATGGTTAAGCAAACATAAGATTATGCTTAGATTGCGTGTAATAATTTCTAAGAAGGAACCAGCCCACCCGCCCCAAATCACTCTTCTCTGTGAAGAAGGTATCTTTCATCCTGAACCACCATAAAGCATACCTTGTGTCTACAAGAGACAGAACGTGTCTTCAGCAGTAGCACACTAAACTGAAGTTAACACACAAGGACAACTTCTGGACGCAGGAGATAGTTTTAATGCTGAAAACACAATGTAGCTGGCGTTGAACAGAGCACTGCTCTAAAGGTCCACTCCATCCAGTCAGGTCAAGCCAAGCTTCTGCAAACCTAAGTCATAACATGCTAACTGCTCTCAAGAAACTAATATGAGAGTTCCACGACCTGAGAAGGAGGTCTATGCCTGAAATACTTTGTTCATCAAGAGCTTCAACGAAAACTAAGCAGGAGTCTTAGGTCACATGCACTTTAACAAATCATGATACAAACTAACCAGCCTGATAACCAGGCTATTGTGTGTTTTGCCTTTCTGAGCTAGACATCTCAGAAATTTCTTCATTCCTTTTCTCTAATCAGTATGTTTGATTAGTCGAAGCATTATGACACCATTTAAGCACTGAAAAACTTTACAAAGTTGCAGGCCCTCTACTGAAGGGACTGTAGCCCCCAGCCCAAATACACCAAACCCTGTGTTTTTCCTGTGTAGAAATGGTTTTAAGTTTCCGTCCTGTTTCTGTTCTCAGAGCCAAATTCCCATATAGGGTTTTCTCTTCTGTAGACTACACAGTTCTTTCTCACATCTCGTTATTTCAAATGCCTACACAGTCAAAATCCCAACTTACAGAAAATGAGCAAGTGAAAGAACGGGGGGAGGGGGGACAATCAAAGCTTCATAGTCCAAATGCAACTCTCAAGACAGAAGCCAACATTTAAACTGCTGTGACAGTGGCAAATGCTGGGGATTCTAACAGAGGCCACAAATTAATCCCATTTCATTAGTGTGAATAAATACAGGCATGTCTACAAAGCAGATAGCAACTCTGCATTGGTAAAGTTAGTTCAGGTATCCTTACACTACACTGAGTCGATGTCTACGATGGAGTGCAAAATTATTAAGACCAATCTGCACCTAAACCCTCTGGCTGCTCACAACACAGCATTCTCTAATATTATTTCCTGGATCTTCATAAAACTACAGGGCCGGAAGAACTTTTAGAAATCTAGTAGGATTATATATAGAGGAGGATTTTTAATAAAGCAAATAGATGTTTATGGACTGTTTCCCCTTGCAAATAGGGCCTGTATTGTGTCTGCTGTGCCACGCTTCTGAGCAGCACTCAGACAGTAGATGTTTCTACCAAGGAGATTACAAAGTTTTGTAACATCTATACCAGTTCAAGGTACAAATTTATCTTCATGTGTCTTCACCTTTCTCAACTTTGTAGGATGACTGGCTTTAAAAAGTTTCACCAACTTAATGTCAATAAGAAACTATTTGGCTCCTAACAACCAGATGTACAGAAGTTCTGGAAGGCATGTGCGCTCACTCACTCTCACACATACACTAGCCAGAAGATCTAACAGTGACAGTTTAACTGTGATATCTGCTACCATTTTTATTCTCTGTCAGTCTGCTACATAAAACAATCCAGAGATGTAACTTTGCTATACTAGATATTCCCGATATCACCTCAATGTCAGAACAAATGTATTATGCAAGAAAAATAATTTTACTGACACTTAAACTAAATCCAAACTGGGAAACTCCAGATGAACTGCTCTACGGTCCTATGATCAGCTGAGACAGAAAGCATCTGATGCAAGGATTCCTAGGTCCTAATTTCTGGAACCAGAGTACAACCTAGACATTAGAACTGCAGTACCAGGGACACAATTAGGCATAAAAATGCAGTACATTCATTCTAGATGTTAAAGTAACTGAATAAGTCAGTCTCAGCTACCATTAAAATAACTAGTAATTACACCAGTTCTCCTTTATTACATAGGACAAATTATGACTTGCCTGTCTCCAAGGCTACAGTGATCACTTTGCTCAGAAGGAAACAAACCACATAGGTATTTTAAACAACACCAGAAAGAAGATACAAGACCAAAAGCAGCCATCTCATGGATTCGGCCAGTGCAGTTTCCCACAGGCTATACAGTCACCCATCAGGGTGCTTATAACCTCATACATGTAAAGCTTTCCTTTTCCCCATGAAAGCAACTGAATGAGGTTAGTAAAGGTGCCAACACACGGCATCTACAACACTTGAAAAGTTTCTCAGAGACAGATGCATCTACTCCCCTGGAAGTGTGCCTAAGCAAAACACCATCGGATCCAGAAAACCTGAAGTTACCATCCGTTAAGATGTAGCTATTTAGTCTCGGGATTAAAAGACAAGATATTAAAGCTCCGGAATGAGAGCGCGGTAAGTAAACTGACTAAACGCTAAATATCGCTAGAAGCGCACGGGACACGATGGAGAAGGGGTGCCTTCCTCCCCAGCCCTCCCTCTGCCAGAGGCGGGCGCCGGCAGAACACGGGGAGCTCCAGGCGAGTCCCAGGCCTTCTCCCGATGCGCAGAGCCAGACCACGGCCGCGGGCCAGGCGGGACTCCGCAGCGCGCGGAAGCCGGGAAGGCTCCCGGGGAAGGCTCCAGCCCCCCACCCGGCCCGGCCTCCGCCCCGCGCACCGAGAGGCGGCCGCGGACCCCTGCCCAGGGGCGGCGGCGAGCGGGACGGCGGCGAGCGGGGCAGCGGCCGGCGCCGCCCGGCGGGGCCGCAGGACCCGAGCACCGAGGGGCCGGCTCTGCCCCAGGGCGGAGGCCGCGCTCGCTGCCCGGCGCAGGCCTCAGGCCCGGTCTCCCACATGGCGGCGGCCTCGGCCGCGGCGCAGGCCTCGAGCCCGGCTCCCCCGAGGGCGGCGGCCGCCGGGTCTCACCTCGTCGCCCGACATGGCTGCGGCCGGGCGCGGAGCGGTGCGGGAGGCGGGCGGAGCGGCGGGCGCTCAGGGACGCGGTCAGCCGTTGCCCGCGACCGCCGCGCTCGCCTCTTGCATCAGCGCTCCCCTCCCCCGCAGCGCCGCGCCGCGCTCCCCCCCCCGCGCCTGCGCAGCCGCCCCCGCGCCTGCGCGCCGCGGCGCGGCGCCTCGCGGGAGTTGTCGTTTCCGGAGCTGCGCCTGCGCCGCGGGGCGGGGGCGGGCGGGAGCCGTGAGGCGGCGGCAGCGGGCGCGGCAGGGCCTGGCCCGGCCTCTCCCCGCCGCCGGGGAAGCGGGGCCGTTACCCGGGTTGGCATCTGACGGGCGTAGCTGTGCCCCCTCGGCATCCCCGAGCGAACCCAGGCGGCTTTAGGAGTCACCTCCGTCCGGGCTCGTTGCCCTGTGGAAGGGCCTGTGGAGGAGTCGGGCAGCGGCCACCGCCGCCGTTGGCGTGAGTGGGGGGGGGACGGCGGCAGGACCCCCACGAATTCAGGGCTGTGTGCCCTGAAGGTGTCCTTGGTGTTCACCAGGCGCCTCTTCCCGGGGTTTATTGGGCCCAGGAAGAGCAGCGTTTCTTTCCCGGGTTTATTGCTCACAAAAGCACGAAGGGAATAGGAATACGTACCAGAAAATGACAGGCCTGAGGTACAGGGCAGGGAGCAAACTGGGGGGTTGCTCTGATGGAAGTAGGGGAGAAATGCCATACTGCGTTTGTCCATCATTAAAAAAGCAGACCGTCCTTCCCCAGAATCGTAGAATCCTTGGTGTAGGAAAGGACTTCTGGAGAGTGTGTGATCCAACCTGCTCCCTCAGCAGTCGGCTAGAACAGGTTGCTCAGGACCTTGTCCTGCTGGGTTTTGAGTATCTCCAAGGATGGGGACACCACAACCTCTCTGGGCAACCTCTTCCACCATCTTCACAGTAAAAACGTTTTTTCTATGTTTAAGCAGAATTGCCTGTATTTCAACCTGTGCCTGCTGCCCCTTCTCCTGTCACCCAGAAGAGTCTGGCTCTGTCTTGTTTACCCCGCTCTGTATACACATTGATAAGATCCCCCTGGGCCTTCTCTTTTACAGGTTTAACAATCCAGGCCCTCTCAGCTCCTCCTCACACATCAGATGCTCCAATCCCTTAGTCCTTCTTCCTCATCCCATTTCCCTCATACTAGCTAATGAAAGAATGCATCACTAATACAAAACAGAATTACTTACCATGAAGTACATGTTAAAATTCTGCCTCCCAACCAACTCTTTGAAATTAAAAGGTCATCCATTTCATGCAAGATTTAGTGTTAAAGCAGACAGAGCCATCAGCCCAAACATTGTTACAGGATGTTCTCCATTTTAGTATTTCCGGACCATTTGCCTTCTTGGAGTCCCATAACTTCCCATTATGTGATGTAAACTTGTACTACACTCTTTTTACACTAGCGGGAGATTATGCACACTGTATCATTTAACTTTTTAATCACTTACAAGAACAGACTGCCCATCTTGTCTATCCTTGGTCTTCCTTTCATCTACCTTTCTTGCTTGCCTCAGTTGAAAATGAGGACACCCAGCATACTCCGTATGCAAAGCCATCAGTTTGGAGACATAGTAGGCACCAGGACAGGATCAGTTTTAGCTTTTCCCAGTATGACTAAAATATTTTTCTGTTAAACCTCTGAAACCCAACTTCAAAAGATTACTTTTCTTTCTTGCTTCAATACCACCACATTTCCCTGGGCATTTGCAGCATTTGTGCCTTTATCACTTGCCATTATGTCACAGTGGTACCATGGATTTTCAGGTACTGCAGGCAGCTGTTATTTAATGCTGTTGATAAGCTGAGCAGACACATTCGGTGTTGCTGTAACACTGAAGATGGTCTCCCACCAAATTCTTCTTCCTTCTTTTGCTGCAAGTGTTTGCTTCAACATCCCTGCCATATTAGACTGTTCACGCTGAAACACTTTTCATTGGCATGAAGCCAGAGCGCATGGATTGCTAATGACTGTGCCTGCACTGGCCTACCCGCAGCCCAACACCCACCCCACTTCCCAGAGCTCACCTAGACCAACCTCCTGTCCTGAGACAGGATAACTGTATTTTTATATCACGCCCAATTATGTTTGTCTAAGTTGTTCTTAAAAAACACCACGGACAGAGATTCTCTCTGCAGCCTGTTCAAGTGCCTGACAAAAAAATTTCTTCATCTTCCTTGCTGTGACTTAATCCAATGCCTGTTGTAGTGTCCCCTGAGGACACAGAAGTTCACTGTTCTCTGTGTGACAACCCACCGGCCTTTGGAATATTGCTGTGCCCTTTCTTGTCTTGCCCCCGCATTCTTCCTTTCCAAAAGATGCGAATCCAGCCCCTCCAACCTTTTTCACGAGATCATAATTTTTTGTTCTCTTCTCATTTTCATCGCTATCTTCTGCACCTCACTTACTTAGGTATGTATTCCTTAAGTGCGGTGGCCAATACTGGGCATAGTACTTTCATCGGATGCTTTGGCAGTACCAAAGAGAGCAGTGTAATTCCCCCCAACATCTCATCCACAACATATCTGTTAATACATTCTAGAATAAGATTGATCATTTTCTTTGTCAGTAATACTTGGGGACCAAGTATTATTGGTGACAAATACCCTGAGATACTTGGTGACCAAAAATCCTGAGATTTCCTCCAGTTGGGCTGCCTAATGAATAATACATAACATAATGTTGTGCATGTACATAATACACAATCTTTGGAATATGTCAGAGGAGAAGCTAGTGGGAGCTGCTAGAAGTGCTATGCTGGAGTTACGACCTGATCTTCAGATAGAAACCAAAACACTGTCTTTGAAGCTCTTGGCTGCAGACACTGCAACATCAAAGGCATGCCTGGGAGATCACCTTATATTGATTTTTTCCCCTCCTCTGCTGCCAGACTATTCAGGATGCAGGACTTTTCCTGTTCTATTTTCTTCTTTGCTTTCCTTTTGAATTAAATACGTTCCAGAAACATAAGAGTGCTGCTACATTAGTTGTTAATTAGTTGTTACCAATTACACCAGTTGGCCAAGAACAGCTGGAAGTGTTTGATCTGATACTTGGGAAAAAAAATTCTACATGAGTTTTGGTAAGGAAAGCACAGTCTGGGTTAAAGAGTTTGCAGAAACACACAGATAAAAAGGTTTCTTTTTTTTTTTGTTCTTATTTTGTTGATGAGCAACAGCCGTGACATATTAAGAAAGAAGCATATGATGCAGCATGTCAAGTAGAATTTTAACTTCACTAACTAAAATTCAGGTACTTAAAGCTCAGAAATTGAGTGCACTGGAAGTATTACACATAACTGTGTAAGTTATAGTCTGAAAGTGATAAGCAATCACAGCCTGGGATGAATAAACTTCAAATGCAACCCTGAATTGGGGGGATGGCACAATGAAAATGACAATCATGTGAAATACGCTTGTGGAGGCTGTGAGTATGTCTTCCCTCTGAGTATTACCCAGCCCTCCAGAAAAAGACCTTGTGAATTTGCCTTACTGAATTCTGAGCCCTGCTCCAGAGCTCCCTGTGATGCTGAAGCCATACTTTCATACAGTGCCAAAAACTGAAGACATCAGACATCTATTTTAAGTAGCTATTACACACATAAACTGAGATTATAGAATCGTGCATGGCTGTTTCGATCTTAGCTGTGTTTGTATGATTTCCTGGGGAGCAAAAGGAAGAATTTCCTTCTGGCCACTGTTAGGCGATGGCCAAACATCTCTTTCTGTACAGAGTGAAGTTCACTCTTCCACGGTGTTGGTGTAAGTCTAGGCGCAATTTAAGGCTTACGTGCGCATTGAGCTTTAAAGTAGATTTTGCTTTAGTAGTTTAGTAGTTTTGTGTGAGTCAGTTTTTACTAAGTCTATGCATAGCACTGAATTCTGCGCTCAGTAAGTAATTTCATTTTAAAATGTCTGTGGATTGCTGTGGAATAAGTGGTGTTAACAGCTGGGCTTAAACTCACTGACACAGGTTTAACCACTGCCCTTCGCTTAAGGTATCTGTAAGACAGAATTGTAGCGCTATTTCCACCCAAAAAGAGTGAAACAGCAAGAAGAAGGATCCTCGATGGAAATCTGGAGCAAACAGGTCTATGCTCTTAGGGAAGCCTGGAGAATGGGTGAAGTAGGTTTGGAGAAGAAAGTAGTTGTATGGAAAAAGGCGGCTTTCTAGCAAAGCAGCCCAGACAAACAGGACCCCCTGAGGAGGTGTCAGACAGAGAAGGCCTGCAGGACTTAATCACAGCCTGGGGGTGAGGACAGAGGAAGATCTGCTTTACAGCCAAAAGCCCAACGGGTAGGGACAGGGGTGATACAGTTCTGGCTGTGCAGAAAGGGAATAGCTGAAAAGGGTGGGGGAGGATTTCAAACCCTTCCTGTGGGCTTGCTTTTACAACACATGTTTTGAAAAGCCAAATTTGCATTTTAATCAGTGCATTCATGCAGTGGTGAAAGCTCTTCCCAAAGGGATCCAGCACTTGGTCAAAATGTCTATTTTTGAGGCTTCTCCCAGCCCACAGTCCAGCATCATTCAGGCTGAGTGCAAGTTTTCTTCTTTCTGACTTTCACCATGCTTTTATCCTCCCAGTATGTGAAACCCTCAGTCACTTCAAAACCAGCCTCCAAATCCATCCTTACTCCTCTTTGTCACAATACTTACAAAAACATGGCAGCACTTAGGCTGCTGGTGTGCTAGAATCACTGTCACAATTTTCTTCCCTATCCCTCTGCTATTTCTTGTCTTTTTCTTGATTTCAGTTATTAAATATTAATAATTAAATAGGTTCTATACTTGCTTTCTTTTGAGGCGGTGTTCACTAGTGGTTTTAGAGAAAAATGGAAGATAACTTCCAGAGCACTGTTAAATTGTTTATGAGGAAGTGGAATGTGCCATAATTAGCCCTACTAAAATACATTTTCCACTCCAAAAATGATCCTGCATTGTTGCCAACTGGAGTAAAGAGTAGAATCACTCTCAAACAACCTAAAACAATTAAGGGAATATTACATTGGACTGCAGTTGCATGAAAATGCACACAGAGTCAGAGGTTTGAATCTCTTGGCAAAATTCTAAGCAGTGGGTTTAAATTAGATAGTCACCTTTGGGCTGTTTGAGAAAAAGAGAGACACAAGCAGCATAAAAAAGGGTGAAAGTTATTGTCCAAAGTTGAACTTTGTGGTAACTGACAGACTTAGCAGAACAATAAGCCAAAGGCTGGGGTCTTAAAGGGGAAAACTCAAGTTACAGTCAATTAGCTTTAATGCAATTCTGTTTACAAGAATATGCTATGTCTGCTCTCTGGAATCCAGGCGATAGTCAAGCTACGGTCCTCCTGCCAGTCCATCCTCGCCTTGCTTTTCCCTCTCAAAACCTTTTAGTCCCTATTTTCTTTTGTTTTCTGTACACAAAGCATCTCTGTCCAAATGTTTTCTCAGGTCTGGAGAAGAACTCCGCGTCTTCTCATGACCAGAGACTATTTTCCAAAACCTGCCACTATAAAGTTATATATAAAGCCTCTTTTCCCAAGAGCCACACTCCTATGACCAGTGGATGTATTTACTCCCTTTTCTGCCTGGAGCAATCACATGTTAAGGCACACCTTGCAGGCATTTATGGCCATCATCCTCTAGTAAACGTCCTCTGACGTTTCTCCCAACTATAGTCCTGAAGAGACTTGGTCCTAAAGACTATAGTCCTTAAGGGCTTATTATAGAATCATAGAATCATAGAATCATTGAGGTTGGAAAAGACCTCTAAGATCATCGAGTCCAACCGTCAACCCAACACCACCATGCCCACTAAACCATGTCCCTAAGCGCCTCATCTACACGTCTTTTAAATACCTCCAGGGATGGGGACTCCACCACTTCCCTGGGCAGCCTGTTCCAATGTTTCACCACTCTTTCAGTAAAGAAATTTTTCCTCACGTCCAATCTAAACCTCCCCTGGCACAACTTGAGGCTGTTTCCTCTCGTCCTATCGCTTGTTACTTCGGAGAAAAGACCAACACCCACCTCGCTACAACCTCCTTTCAGGTAGTTGTAGAGAGCGATGAGGTCTCCCCTCAGCCTCCTTTTCTCCAGGCTAAACAACCCCAGTTCCCTCAGCCGCTCCTCATCAGACTTGTTCTCCAGACCCCTCACCAGCCTCGTTGCCCTTCTCTGGACACGCTCCAGCACCTCGACGTCCTTTTTGTAGTGAGGGGCCCAAAACTGAACACAGTATTCGAGGTGCGGCCTCACCAGTGCCGAGTACAGGGGCACGATCACTTCCCTGCTCCTGCTGGCCACAGTATTTCTGATTGAAAGTGTTTTACTGCAGAAAAGGTACTGTTCCTAAACAGGGTCTAACCCTGGCACTCAGGACCTCAGTGATATGTCTCTTTAAGCTCCTGACAGGTTGTTTGCCGCTTCTCCAAAGTGGTGTTCCTTGGGGTGATGGCTATCAGCTGTCTCTGCAGGGAAGAGTAATAGAGATTAAGGTGATCGTCACTCCCACTTGAACAATTTTCTTCCTGGACTGGGTTATTCTCTGAACCTTTTCCAATATCCAATCCCAAATCACCTGTGAGTCAGGAAATACAACGGATTGTTTTCTTCCCTCCACTTCATGCCCCGAGGGCTGGGAAATCCCCTTGCACATTGAATGCCAAACGTCCAGTAGGCATCATCCTTCTCCCACGGGACTGAGCTTTTCAGACAGTCTGTTCAGCTGTTTGTGTCGTTAGCTGAGAGATCGAACAGTACAATGATCTCCACGCAGAGATTAACAAAATAATAGGTTGTACCAAGATTTATCATGAGATAGGCAAGGTTGGTTGGCCTGAAGTAATCAGAGCAATCCCTGTAGGCCAAGCTACATCTCGTCTCACAAAAATGCATCTCCTGCAGAGCTGCCCGAAGTGCCATTCATCTGTCAGTCTGTCCCCACTGAAACTCCCAGCAGCAATGCTGTGCTCAGCAGAGCATCTGCGTGGAGGAGAAGGCATTGCTGGGAGCCATCTGCCCCGACCACGGGCAAGCACTGGAAGAGGAAAAGCCTGCTACTTACCAGTGAGATTTGATTTCAAGATCTGTTGTTCGTGTGTACATTCCTCTCTCACCACCCCTTGCCTCTTCATCTTTTATACTTGCGTCCCGTACCCTTGGGGATCGGGCAGCTACGAGGAGCTGCGGAACGGGTGGTGTGTAGGGAAGAGCGGGGCGTGAGCGCAACCGACAGGTACCGCCGCGGTCTCCGGCCCTGCCAGCAGGGACACGCGCACACCCCAGCCTGCCGGAGAAACGCCTCGCCGGTGCGAAGCTCCTCGCCGGGGGCTCCTCCCACCTCGGTCACCTCCGTCGAAACCGGGGGCCGCCTGGGGGGCGGGAGGGCCCGCGCCTCCCCCGCGCCGCCGCCAGAGGGCGCCGCCGCAAAGGCGACCAGGCGCGGCGGGGCCGAGCAGGTGGCGGCCCGGGGGGGGGGGGGGAGGGGACACCCCGCTGCCCCCGGCGGGGGGGGGGACGGGGGGACGGACACCCCCCTGCCCCCGGCGGGCGCCACCGCAGAGCGGCTGCGGGAAAGGGGCCCCGTGCTCCGCCCGGGGGTGAAGGGCCAGCAAGCAAAACCCCCAGTGTTTATCGTCGTTCCCCTGGGCAGAGTCACAAAGCCTTGAAAAACAGCGAGGCGACAGAAATTGCAGGTCTAACAAAAGGGCTTCTGGGGAGCGGAGGGGCGGGGCTGTCGTTTGGTTTTTTGGTGTTTTACCAAAATAAACAAATGCATAACGCAGCTAGATGGTCAGCCCAAACTAGCGCATCCTGAAAGAAGACAGCACCCAAAATGCTTTGCTTCAAGCTGGAGCCTACGGGTCTGAAATGTCCCGGGACCCTCCGGTGGGTTTGCTTTTATGGCGACTTCTGCGACCTGGGGGCAGCAGGATGTTGCGGTGTCATGCAGGAGCATCGCTCCGTTTCTCCTCCACCTCTTTTGGGAGAGGGGATAAGAGGTGTCTCATGCTAGAGCTCAGAGCCCTTTTTTCCCAGAACACTGGAAGATTAGCCAGGTCTCAGTTCAAATCTGCCAGAAACAGCTAATGCAGAGGTTTACGCTTGAAACCGCTTGCTCATTACTTGCAAAGGAAAGTTTAAACACACCATTCACTATTTTAGAGGAAGGGGGTTGGGCAGAACTTAGTTCTTCTCCTAACTGTCTCCAACTCTGCTCTTTTGAACATGGTGTTTGCAGACGTTTTCAACAGGTGCTAAACAAATCAGGTGCTCGAAATCTACTGAAAACCTTGGATGTAGAGAGCCTAACTCTCCTAAGTCACAACTTAGTTTTCTAAACTTTCTGCCTGGATAACTGCGCAGAGTGTACTTTAAAATAAATATTTTGTTCAGTGTGTGAGATATTCTCAGGTTGGGAACCATAGCCCTTGCAACGTAGCTTTTATAGTCAGATTTCTGCTTTCCTGATTTGGTAGCTTTGGTAGCCATAGTCTAGTGCCTATCTAGGAGCTCCCTGGAAACCTAAAGCACATGCTGTTGCTGTCCCTCCTATTGCTTTGCATGACAAAAATCACAGACAAATCCATTTGGGAATGAAGTAATACGCAGACAGAGGTTTTGCTAGGTACTATTTTCAATACAGATGGAAAATAGGAGGAGAAAGAGGGGAAACACCTGTGGGCATTAAAAAAGCCAGGAAACTGAACACACAGCCTGGACAAGCTCTAAATGTGGTTGACAAAGAGCAGGTAAAACAAGGCTTGGTCCTGAAAGCCAAGAACATGGTTCACGTTCAATTCCTCCTGTATAGATAGTAACAGAGGACTTTGTGCTTTTTTTTGTACATAAGCAAAATTGCATCAATACTACCTGTCTCCATGAGCCTTTCTTCGTCTTACAGAGGTGCAGAAACCACCTGCAAGACAGTCACATTTGCAGAGGTGTCACTTTTTTCCACTTAAGACTTTCCTGCACTTGAGGGTTAATTGACATCAAAAGCATTTAAAGCACCGCTACTCTTCTTGAGTAGGATCTCACTCAGGAAAAACTGTCAGTAGGTTTGATCAAGAACACCACCATGTTTACACAAGATTTTAAGTGCATCCATTTAAACAAGGAGTAAGTCCTAACTTAATTGCCAGAAAATGGAACAATTGCCATTGTTCCATGTCTATATTTCAAAAAGTTGCATGTGGATAAAAATGTCAAAGATATGTCTAGAGATGATACAACACCATAAACAACCTTTTCCAGATTTGATGGAAATGCCACCTTCTGTCACAAGTTTTGATCAGGCAAATATAGGAAAAAAATGGATACATACCAGCACAAGTTTTAGATTATTTTCTCATCATAGCCCCTTAAGTGGCAGTTGACACATACCTATTAGTGATAATTGACAACAGAATCATAGAATCATTAAGGTTGGAAAAGACCTCTAAGATCATCAAGTCCAACCGTCGACCCAACACCACCATGCCCACTAAACCATGTCCCTAAGCGTCGCATCTACACGTCTTTTAAATACTTCCAGGGATGGGGACTCCACCACTTCCCTGGGCAGCCTGTTCCAATGTTTAACCGCTCTTTCAGTAAAGAAATTTTTCCTTACATCCAATCTAAACCTCCCCTGGTGCAACTTGAGGCCATTGCCTCTCGTCCTATCGCTTGTTACTTGGGAGAAGAGACCGACCCCCACCTCGCTACAACCTCCTTTCAGGGAGTTGTAGAGAGCGATGAGGTCTCCCCTCAGCCTCCTTTTCTCCAGGCTAAACAACCCCAGTGCCCTCAGCCGCTCCTCAGAAGACTTGTTCTCCAGACCCCTCACCAGCCTCGTTGCCCTCCTCTGGACACGCTCCAGCACCTCGACGTCCTTCTTGTAGTGAGGGGCCCAAAACTGAACACAGTATTCGAGGTGCGGCCTCACCAGTGCCGAGTACAGGGGCACGATCACTTCCCTGCTCCTGCTGGCCACACTATTTCTGATACAGGCCAGGATGCCATTGGCCTTCTTGGCCGCCTGGGCACACTGCCGGCTCATGTTCAGCCGGCTGTCGACCAGCACCCCCAGGTCCTTTTCCGCCAGGCAGCTTTCCAGCCACTCTTCCCCAAGCCTGTAGCGCTGCATGGGGTTGTTGTGGCCGAAGTGCAGGACCCGGCACTTGGCCTTGTTGAACCTCATACAGTTGGCCTGGGCCCATCGATCCAGCCTGTCCAGGTCCCTCTGCAGAGCCTTCCTACCCTCGAGCAGATCAACACTCCCGCCCAACTTGGTGTCGTCTGCAAACGTACTGAGGGTGCATAGGAATCAACACAGTTTTTTAAGCGTTAACAGAACCAAATTACATCTTGGTTCTGGAATTTAAACAAAGTTCTGGGAAAAAAAAGAAAACAATTAGATCCATTGCTAAACTGTCACATAGGCACAGATCTTGTGAATGCATATATTTCACTTAAGCAGCAGCTTATCTTTCTATTCCTAAATTTATAAGTTAAATTTAAGTTAAAATTAAATTTCTATTCCTAAATTTATAAATTTAAGCCCAGTCAAAATAAATATCTCATAAAGGAAAAGGCAAATGTTGAGTGGGTTTTAAAAACCCATTTCAAGCAATCCGCCATCTCACACAGACCAAAGATACTCTGCGGTCTTGCCATTATAACTGCACCCGCAATAGCAGTTTTGCAGTGACAAATGTACCGGTCAGACAAGGTAACTAATATCAGCATAAGCTGTACAAACAGAAGTGTGCAGTAGGCTGTGGTAGAAAAATCAGAGGGATTAGTAAAAGTGCTGTTCAGTCTTTTTTTAATTAGCACATTATTGTACAAGCTAGGAAAGGTTTTCAAGCACTGGAGCGGTCAAGCTGGGTTAAGTTACACTGTGCAACTCATCCACATTCCTAGATGGGATACCTGTATAGTCATGGTTGAAAAATGGAGGCCCAATGTTTTTCATAGTTTTCTGATTCTCGGTACACAGTTATAAAAAAAAAAAAAGAAAAAAGTACTATTCTAGGCATATCAGGACATTGCTTACAGAAAGGGTATAAAGCTGTTGTTGCCTCTGACATCCTGAAGTTCAGTTGCTGGCTTTAAGTTGAAGTTCATTTTCGTCAATCTGGCAGTAAGGATCTGATTTGATTCTGTGAATTATTTAAGAATCAAAAAGTCCAAAATAATATTTGATTCCTTGATCTTATTTTCAAATGCTAGTATAACAGAAGCAAGCTGGAAATACCCTTCCTTCACAAGGTGAGAAAGACTATTCAATCAATAAAGAGCAGTATATCTGGAAGGCTAACAGGCATTCATTTAAAAGCAAATGCCTTAGCTTAATGATGACAGCAAATCCACAGTGAGGATCAGAACCATTCAGCAAATTACAAAGGAGCTGATTTGGGTAATGTGGGAACGGCTTCATTAGTCACACCTTTGGATAGACTCCAGTGCTTTGGCAGTCACTGTCATGGATGATCAAAAAAAGACTTTTAAGACTCCGTGCGTGACTGCACATAGCATCATACCACCTCAAACAGACAGTGACATAGACCTTTTGCTTCACACAATAACTTAACTGGTCCTGGGAACAAATAATGCTGCCACTATGAGGCTGTTGGTGCCCATGGAAAGCAAGGAAAGATTATATCAATGCTTTTTGATGGGGCTGCACAACTGTTGCGATAGTTCCTGGGTCTAAATCCTTCCTCGCATTGCTCTTTGGCCTTTAGAAACATGGAGCCAGAAGGAAACACTTGGGGTCTGAGGTGTTAATGATACTGAGGCCATCTTGAAAGGCCTTCAGACGCCTTGCAAAAGAGGAAGCAGCACATCGCTTTCTGGGTTTCATATCCCAACTTGGCCTTGCCTCTCTGTACAATATGAAGAAAATTACCTCGGGCTGGACATGGTGGGACCCTCAGCCCTCAGAGTTAGATGTCCAGTCTCCCAACACAGCACACAAGCAGAGCAGGAGCCTTGCAACCCAGCCAACATGATATGACCAGGAGGCAGCAGCTCTGTCCCCCACAAATGTAGAGCCAGAGCACTCAGGCGGTGGGAAAGCAAAGTGTCTCCGTTTTGTTTCTTCCTCCAGAGCACAGAGTTGAACTCTCATCACCCATTTCTTCAGTGCACACCCTAGTGATGGGGCAAAGTGGACAGCACGCTTCCTTCAAAGCTGCTCTACATTGCATAGAACACTGAAACCATCTAAGGAGAAGTGGTTGTTCTCAGATCTCCAAGGAAAATGCTTTCACCACTGGCCGTCTCTCTCATTCCCTCTGGCTTGGCAAGAGCTGAGACCCTCTGTGGTTGTGTATGTTGCTTGCTGCAGTAATATGGGTAGCATGGGAAAGTTCACTGGTGGAAACTCGGGCAGGGCTTAAGCAAGGTTTGAAGGATCTCAGGACTGCTGACATTTTGTTTTGCCTGAGGCTATGAGAAGATATTAAGTGCCCAATTCCCATTAATTTCAGACACTTGAATATCATTGGTAACTCAGGCCTTTGCTTCTATGCTTTTTCCTTATCACCTCTTCTGTTTGTAGGAGTTAGGAACGCGTTGGAATAGAGCCTGTTCCTAAGCACATGTGTAGGTTGTTCTTATCGCTGCAGGACCTGCTGGTGCTGTACAGCCCCTGTAGCAGACACACCAAAATGGTCAGCCTTCCTTGAAAACAAACTGACAAATGGGCAGTTGTTTAAAAAAAATGGAAGTAATCATTTTTTGAGTTATCCAAGAATTCAAATGGATCCGAGGGAGGGAAGGTGCTGAAAATATGAAAAATGGCTTTGTAGAACAGCCAGATGATTCAGCTATGCAGTGCAACAGGATAAATGTGTCTCAGATGAAGATCAGACATGGCTTGCTTTACAAACAATAATATTTTTAGATTGTTAGCTGCATGAAATTGCCTTATGAGCCCTAATTTCAGGCCAACCTGTCTTCAAGATACTAAAAAAATTTAAAAATGTCTTTCTTAGAAGCAGCATGAAAGGAAATTGACCAAGAAGATTGTTTACAGCCTGAGCATGCAGGGCATAGCTATGGTTAAAGTCTGGCATAAGAGAAATAACACTTGATTTGATCCAGACATAGTGGAGTTGCTAAACCTAGTGCTTTAACAATATGCTAATCTTTGGGAACTGACAGCGATTTCATTGCCTATTATCACCAGAGAGACAAAAGTCTGCAGGAGCTAAAAATCTGGGGATTTATACACAAGCCTATACTTTTGCATGAAAGCAAAGAAAGATTTCATAGAACGCTCTCAGTAAGGACAACCACAGCTGTGTTTGCTTTGCTAAACGCACATCTGGCAGAACCAAATCTCAGCACCAAACACACCTTTCTCTCATGGAGTATTCAGGCTACTTAAGCACATGTGCATTTGGCTTGACCAGGGAGGTAATGGATCTCCAACCCATTGTGTGGTGGGCCGCTCCTACAGCTGTAATCTTGTCATCCTGGTAACACTAATTGTAGGTACAATCCTGCTGCAGCTTGCTAGAAGAGGGAATGCCAAAGGCAACCTCCTGTCTCCCTCCCTCTCTCACAGCAGTAGGTTCTGTGCAGTCAGCTCAGTGACTGGTGGTTTTACAAAAGGGAAGGACCGAAACTATTTCCCAGCTCGATGTTTGAAGGAAATCCAAATCCATATAGAGCAAGCATCAATGTTCCCTTTCCCTCGTCTATACTATGTAGTATGTATGTAAGTCCAGAACTAGCCCTATTTAACTGTGCCAGGTGCCCACCAAGACGCTTGGAAGTGCCCAAGGCTGCATCCGTGTGCAGCGACTCATAGGGTAGTTCATTAAATTGATTCCCTCATGCTCATGGTTTTTCACAGTGTGTCTCTGCAAACATGTAGGAAGATGATTCCTGCCCTGAGAGATGTAGGAAAAAAGCTGCAGAGTAATTCTGACCATTTTCTCTTTGGGGATGCATTCTGCGCTTTCAGCCACGTGTTTCATTCAGGTCTGATCCACAGGCATAAATCCTAGAGTGTGGCTGTTGCTTTGAACCTGAAATGAAGGGTGCATCGCAGGGCATTGGCCAGAGCTCAAATTAACACAGCTTCTCAGAAGCCGAGGCAGTCATTCTGCTAATACGGCCCTCGGCAGTTCCCAGGGCTCTGAGTGCAGCTAATTCAGTCTCTGTTCAGTCCAGGCACTGTCCTGCAATCTGCCTGCTCTACCTGCAGTGGCATTAAAAGGAAAAGAGTTCAGATGATTGCTGTGTTTTTGTAATACATGGTGAAGTTAAGAAAATCCAGATAGAGAGTTATATTTTTTCTGAACAGGCAACAACAGAAAGATTCTTCCTGGAGAATCTAGAACAAAGTCTTCTAACATCACAAAAAAAAAAATCCTGTTTTACACAGATAATTGAAGTTATCTTGTTGCAAGAAACCTGAACCTGAAATGAAAGTAGAAATAACATCCTGATCACATACTTCCCTGAAGAACTTTAACTTGCAGGCAGGAAACAAACGCTTTCTACAGTTTAAACAGATAGCAGGTTTTCTTAAAAACGTAGCTCTTTCCCACACACTTGCCACCAATATTAATTTTTAAACCTCAGTACGAAAAATTGCAGCTCGATGTAGTTTTACAGGAGATCTGAGAATTCCCAGCAAGTGGTATTCATCATCTGGTAATGAAATCAATACCCTATTTTTTTTCAAAGGAACATTTTTCACTTCCTTTTGTTATCATCTTTGGCCTCACAAAATAACTTCTTGCTATACATGTATTGTGTAATATATTATGTAATTTTAATGAGGTTTACGTGCAACTTGGAGTCCTTACAGAAAAAAGAAGGACGTGACTGTTTAAGGAAAATTGGAGATACTTTACTCTCAGCCAGTACGCTTCCCATATTCTGAAACTACTAACACTATCTGAAAGGCAGAGACTTGGCCTATTTCCAGAGCAGTATTTCTGCCAGTAATAGGATCATATCAGCACAACACTCCCCGTTGTATGTTTTCTTATGAATGGATCAATTCAAACAGGGTACCGGCAGTAACAAGTTCTTTTGATGATCTGTAACAACTATCACACCAGTGAACCACAAAGATCAATAACCATCCCTGCGGTCCTTGGCCGCTAATGGAGCATTACCTACTTCTGCCTCAAAATTTTATCTTTTTTGTCTGCTTTATAATTTATGTATTGAAATATATATAGATGTTTCAGAGGGTGCTTTTGTGAATAGCAAAGACATACACTTAAACTGGGAAACTAGACATATGAGTAATTTAGGGTATGGTAGCAAGTTACCACATCTGCTAAACTACTGTTCACTAGACCACATCCACTAAATTGCAATAACTCCGTGTTTAATAGTTTAGCCAATGCTGAGTGCAAAGTGATGCACTTTAGCTGAACACTCTTCAATGAGGGATGAAGAAAGGCAGCATCCGTCATGGGTAAAGAGCATGCACACGACAGTCACTGTGACTCAGTGATGCACAGTTTGGGATAACCTGCTTGCCAGAGTTAACCGCTTAAATTAATGCTTCAGGGAAAACAAGTCCTGAGGCGGGGGGGGGAAGGATGCTTACTGTTGTTAAAGAGTGTTTCCAAGCTCTTTACATCTCTAGGTTTTATCGGTGGTTTGTTCTTTTTTTTTTCTTTTAAGACTTTCTCTCACTTACAACATGTCACCCAGTTATTAGATATGGCAAACGCTTTCACTCCCTGCAGCATTTGATCCAGGTCCCTTTTAAATAATACAACAAATTGTAATATTTTAAATCTAAATAGGCACCCTGTCATTTCAGAAAGCTATTCTTGGAAGAAATATAGTTTGGGAAACCCCATTCTCCTTGACAGTTTTGTCTATATATCTGTTTACTTTGGAACTGATCCCCTTTGAGCTGGCAGATTTATAGACTCTGCCCCGATATTGGTCTTCTGGGAAAGCAACTGGCAGCTAGCTCAAATTCTGCAGGTGTCACTGTCTCCTGCCTCTGCCACTCGGGCAGCTGTTTTCCCCACAGGCTCTTCCCAGTACAAGAGACATATTTTTTGCTCTTATGGAAATCCATAGTGGCCTTACCAGTAACAGGGGGTACTGCTACTTTGCTTTTTATGAGTCCTTTATCTCTGGGGCAAACACAGAAGCAATATTTTTCTTTTGGTTTACGATTCTGTCTGCCACTCTTTAAGGTATTTAAAGCCTAAGAAGCCAGTTGCTCACCACGAGTTTGCAGAGATGGACACCCTGCACCAGAGCCTCACTCCTCACAGGCACGAACCAGTTCGGTTTATCCATACTGATGGCTTCTTCCCAGCTCAGCCCCCAAAGACAGAGATGACCCATTTTACTGCATGTTCTAGTGCTGGTTTATCTTGTACTTACTATCCAACAGCATTTCTCTGTTTTAAGAATTCAACTCAAAACCAAACTGCACCTTCACAAATAGAGAAAAAAAGAGAAAAACGGCAAGAAGCTGCTACTTTAAACTTGCCAAATATTTAGAAGTACCTTCTTCAAGTTTGTTTTGAGATGAAACTCATGTTGTATTCCTAGGATGCTGTGGCAGCAACTAAACATTTTCAGAAGCTCTGCTGTGTCTTTATATTGTACTTCACCAGATTCTTGTGAAAAGCCCAGGATGTTAAGCACTGAAATGACAATTTTTTCCCAAGCAGTTACAGAAATACAGACCACTGCAGAGCTGTATCTTCTATGGAAGTTGTGCAGGAATAACATCCAAGCTTCAGTATATATTGCCAAATCTCTTTGTTGGAAACCATACATCTTGCCACATGTAGCCATTTAATCTTTCTTCTCATTTTATATTTCCATCCTTCTGGTGGGTTGACCCTGGTTGGATGCCAGGTGCCCACCAAGCCGCTCTATCACTCCCCCTCCTCAACTGGACAGGGGGAGAAAAAATATGACGAAAGGCTCATGGGTCGAGATAAGGACAGGGAAATCACTCAGCAATTACTGTCACGGGCAAAACAGACTTGACTTGAGGAAATTAATTTAATTTATTACCAATCAAATCAGAGTAGGATAATGAGAAATAAAACCAAATCTTAAAACACCTTCCCCCTACTCCTCTCTTCTTCCTGGGCTCAACTTCACTCCCAATTTTCTTTACCTCCTCCCCCCGAGCGGCACAGGGGGGACGGGGAATGGGGGTTGTGGTCAGTTCATCACACATTGTCTCTGCCACTCCTTCCTCCTCACACTCTTCCCCTGCTCCAGTGTGGGGTCTCTCCCGTGGTAGACAATCCTCCATGAAATTCTCCAACATGGGTCCTTCCCACAGGCTGCAGTTCTTCACGAACTGCTCCAGCGTGGGTCCTTTCCATGGGGTGCAGTCCTTCAGGAACAGACTGATCCAGCGTGGGTCCCCCGCGGGGTCACAAGTCCTGCCAGCAAACCTGCTCCAGCACAGGCTTCCCATGGGGTCACAGCCACCTTCAGGCATCCACCTGCGCTGGTGTGGGGTCCTCCCCGGGCTGCAGGTGGGTATCTGCTCCACCATGGACCTCCATGGGCTGCAGGGGGACAGCCTGCCTCACCATGGTCTTCACCACAGGCTGCAGGGGAATCTCTGCTCCGGTGCCTGGCGCACCTCCTCCCCCTCCTTCTTCACCAACCTCGGTGTCTGCAGGGTTGTTTCTCTCACATATTCTCGCTCATCTCTCCAGCTGCTGTTGTGCAGCAGTTTTTTCCCCTTCTTAAATATGTTATCACAGAGGTGCTACCACCGTCACTGATGGGCTCGGCCTTGGCCAGCGGTGGGTCCATCTTGGAGCCAGCTGGCATGGGCTCTGTCGAACATAGGGGAAGCTTCTAGCAGCTTCTCACAGAAGCCACCCCTGTAGCCCCTCCACTACCAAAACCTTGCCATGCAAACCCAATATAATCCTTGACATCAATTTTCCTGGTTTGATTTTTACCAAGGGGCAGTTAAGACAGCAAAACAAACAATAGCAATACTTTTCCCAGAAACGCACCCGAATGCAGAACAATACCTTTCAACACCCACTAAACAAAGAGACTGTCGCAGGATGTCAGCTTTAACCTTAACCTCAAAGCAAATCAAAACCAAAGCTTGAGAGGGCCTGGTCTCTCAATCTCTGCCTCCCCAGGAGGCCCCTTGACTGCGGGACAGAAAAGAAGGGGGAAAACAAAAAGCAGCTTTTTGAGATTTAAAGGGATGTTGTGATTTACCCACTTTATAAGTGAGCTAGGAGCAGTCGCAGCCTTGTAGATTAGTCACAGTAGTTCACAGCCGAGTTAGTCATCACGTGCCGTCTCCTCCACAGAGGCTGTCGTGCTGGTCCCTTGCCAGGCCGCAAAGCAGCAGACCCAAAAACCATCCCGCTCTGGCAGCCTGCTACAATGGCTGAGCACAGCTGCAGTGTTTGCACTCACCAAAGGAAAACAGACAAAACCGCTCCGCTCTTGGGGGCCTGTGTGGATTTTAAGCTCAAAAGGAGTGCGCCAAAACAGACCAAGAAGCAGCACTCACCTTTTTGCCTCATGGGCTCCTTAGCAAATATTTCTCAGGCTGATGTGGAGACCTCTCCCAGGCAGAATGTGTCCCCTGTGAGAAAAAGCATCTTATTTATCATAGGTTCTCTGCTGTCATGAGCATTCAAGGTAGCAAAATTAAACACAACTTTTAGACTTCCTCATTTTTATGATTCTATTATAGCCCAGTAAAGTCTGTATCTTCATAAACAGGACCACTACAATTCATTAGAAAAACGTTTAGTAACGGTCATCTGTCTTTGAGAATCACGTACCTAGCTTTAGGGGATTTCTTCTTTATCTCCCAGCAGAGTAGAAAATCTTGCAGTTGTTTTCGTTCTAGGGAAAATGGGAACTTTTCTTGTGATGACAGGGAACTGTGCGACACACTGATATTATGGGGGCTTGAAAATATTTTCCAAGCTCTGTTGGCTACTTTCCATTTTATTTTCCTTCCACATCTCTTAGACCAAGTGAGAGCTTATTTCATTATTTTAGCATTCTTTACATTCATGTATTCCCATACAAGTACACATACATACAGCTACAGTGAAATATATGTCATTCACTATTGGCTATGCAGGCAAGGCTTTTGCCTTTGACCCAAGGAACGTGTTCTTTCTTGCCCATATAGTTTGTCTTGAGGAAATCGTGTGACCGTAACACAGCACCTCTTCAGAGCTGTGCTTTGCCGATTGCTACACGTCCTCTCATTTTGTGCATCTTTCTTCCTTCTTGCCTGTTTGTCACTCCACAGTAGCTGGGAATGCTTTTGCTGGGCCTTGATACACCAAAACACCAGTCCCTTGTAATCACAAATTGTCCCGTGCCTCTGGCAGATCTCTTTCTCCACTGAAGGGATGCCTTGCCCCGTAATGTCTTTCCATAAAGCACATCTTATCAATTTTAGGAGTTAGTTCAGCTTTACTGTTGCAATGGCTCCGGCACAACTGTGTGATGGAAGGGAACTGTTGTCCACAGGTAAAACACAGGAGCTCCTTTCCAGCAGACTGAGGCACCTTGGGGTGTACCACTCACTGAAACTCCGTCTTTTGTCTCCTGTGACAGTATCGGCTGGACCTTTCGGTTCCCATAATTCTGCACATATAGAACATATATGTGGTGGAACAAAATTCTCCTCTAATCTCTGTCTGCCTTTACTTTTGATCATGAGTTTGTTTCAAATTTAGGAACTAATCTAAGGGACTATTGATATATACTAAACCAACAGCTCAAACTGTGTGTAAACTGACCCAAAGCCCACAGAAACAAACGGAAAGCCTCCCACTACCTTTAGGCAGCTTTAGATCAGATCGTGAAACCAACTCTGCTGGATCACGCTGTGTCTGAGACTATGTCAGATGTACTCGTGGTCTCCAGTCCTTCTCATCAATGACTATCTCAGGCACTTTGCAGAGTGACAGCATTTCCCATGTCCTGCACCTGGACTCACAGATTTAGTTAAGTCAACAGAACTGGAGAAGCATTTGTGGGCTGAGATGACAAGATTGCACTGAAAGCAGCACAACAAATCCCAGCAGCAACAAGCTATGACTCCTGCCCCAAGGGCTACATTCATACACCTGTAGCTGCCAAGCCACACGACTGGTACATCATCTTGGCAGTATGCTAACCTTACCAAAGTTATTTATTCATTAAAGAATAGCTGAGTTTTGCAAAGGCCAATGATTGAGGCATTGGATTGGGATTCCTGAAATAAACTTTGCTATTGACTCTCTCTGGGAGACTGTCCAAATGAGTTAGGGTTAGATTCAGAGCAGCCTTGAGGAAACACCTTGCAGCTTGCTGGAAATCAAAAACCTGAGTCGCATGTCTGAGGTGCCCAGTGTAATGGATCGGTGCAGCCAGATGAGCCAGAGCTTCAGAGCCTGAACAAGGTTTGTGGGAGCAGCATGCTTAGAGGGAACAACAAAGTGATCAGGGAAACAAAAACGTGCTTTTCCAAATTTCTCCTCCAATTTGCTGCTTGGTTAGGCCATAAACGTGTTTTAATACGTAGCTACTGCATTTCAGACAAATACTTTGTCGAGGAGGAAAGCCCAAATGTTGTGTTGACAGTTGCAATACCATTCTCCACCAGCATACCAAAGAGAGTCCTAGCTTGTACTTCATAGTTCTACTAAACGCCTCCCCGTGTTAGGACATGACTCTGCAGCTTTGAGTACAAAGGGCACCTCATGTCAAACTTATCATGGGAACACTTCAGTGCAATGCTGCCCAGAGTTGTGCAGCGTCCTTAGCCCCTACCGTTCACCTCCATGGAAATTTGAGGTGCTTATCTTCACGATCAACAGACAAAACATGCATAAAATGGGTGGGGGGGTGTGGTGGCACCAGAAGGCTTTGGAAATCCCTTCCTTTTCAGGCCAGTTGTGCGGATCTCTTGGTAAGGCTGGGAGAAGGTGCCTGGCAATGACAGTGCTGGTCTTTGCTGTGCAGACTCAACAATCCCAAAAGGTGGCCCAATTTAAGAGAAGTATCATTTTACTCAACAAGGAGTTTTTCTAGATGCATCTAGGTGATGCCTGCCTTAGCCATTTTTCATATTCCTGACTTTTTTGACTTATGTTCCTTTGTTTTTATCTTTTTGCTTCATGGTTTGTACTTTGAACATTCCTCCTCCTCCATTAACTTCTGCATAATTTAAGATTATGTAAATTATGTTTATGATAATCTGCAACACTGAAGAGGATCAAGTACCTCCAAGGTCACAGTGATAGCCCCAGCATTGTTTTAAAGGACAGGAACGAGGGTGACACCCCCTACTTGTGTCATCTTGTTCCATCTCCTACCCTACATCTGTCCAGGACAAACAGCATTGGTTTTCTTTGCCAAAAATGCAGCCTTCAAAAGGAAGACTTAAGAAGAGAGATCTTGGAGATGGAAAATAACATGCTTAAGGAAACTCTAAATATGGTGAGAGGAAGCCAGAAATAGGAACGACTGTTTCAGAGAACACATGGAGTTGGTAAGGCAGATAGCCCTTTTGTCTTGAAGTTATTTGATGTAATTTATCACATCTGCAAGCACTTATGCAAAACCCCATACTTGGGATTATCTTGTTATCTCTTGTGAAGTTTTGTCCACTAATTGCCCTGTGCTGTTTTTCAAACACTTGTCGATGGCTCTGCAAAGCAAAGGGCTAAGAAATCACCATCTGACGCTCCAGGCTGAAAACCAGTTCACCACCTTGAGATTTTTACACTCGGGAAACTCAAAAAGTTTCTAATTGTCTATCAAGGAGGAAAGAAACAAATGTGAATCAACAGTGCAATATACATTCCCTCCCAATATTTATCTATGCAAATATCATCGATCACAAATATTATAACAAAAAGCATCTGCCCATCCCACAGTTTCATATGCCATTGGGAGCTATAAAGTTTGGGTGTCTTCTCTGTAAAAATCACAGAATACTGTTAAGTTTCTGGACAATTTTTCTTTTATGATCAAAATTATGCTCAAATCATTCTTTTGGATTTGAAGAAACATTTTGTTTCTTTGTAGAAAGATTTCAAAAGCAAATGGTTGATTCTTCAGACAGTGACATCTTTTCTTCTAACGGACAGACTTTATAAGGATATGAAAAAGTCTGCCTGAGGTTTCTATAACAATGAAAGAATTCTGATTTATTGACAGAACAGCCTCAAATAAGAAACTTGATTTTCAAGTTGAGCCAAAGCTAAACAGCTTCAATTTTCATTCCTCCTTTAATTGCATTCTGTTCTCTATTTTCTTCAATACAATCCTAAACAAAAAGCTTTATTTATTAAGATTTCATGGAAATAGAGCCATCTGCAAAAAAATATTTCTGGCTAAAAATACTTTCTTTGTGTTCAAAGAAATGTAAATGTTTAGCCCAACAAATCATGACAAAGATGAAAATAGTAAAGTTTCCAGAAGTTCTTAGCATTGAAATGTCTTTCACATTTTTGTTACATAAATTGTAAAGGAACAGCTATGCTAATTAATTAGTGAATTCCAGTAAGAAATTAAGTAAAAGAACAGCTGGAAATATGACAGACTTACATATGATTGTGCCTATTATTGTGAAAATCAGGTTATCTATTTAATGGAAGAGCAACTGAAGAGACAAGAAAGTGAAAGGCAACAGGAAAGAGATAAAGAGTGTTTTATTACCTCGAAATAAATTTGAAATTTATAGTCATGAAATAAAATTGTAGTCAAGAGCTTAACACGATCCAGGAAAGGGGCTAGAGACTCACAAGACTAACAAGAATATTCATATCTACCAGAAAGAGGACAGAAATTCAGAAGAGGACTGAGCTCTTCTGCCCCATGAACTAAGCCTTCTCAGTGTGTCAGCATGAAGTTTCTCTGACATGATGACGGGTGCCTGAACTGGATGAGTCACTAGCCCAGGGCAGGGCAGCATATTTTATGTACCTACAATTTATGTGCCTGCTGACCCATACGTATTTTTCTGTTTCTTTGGATAAGGAAACAGCGTCGCCTCACTGTCTGTAGTATCTCCCGGGTGACTGATTTTGCAGTTGCAGAGTATTAATGTATAGTCCGGAATTTTCAAAAGAAGTGCTGTAGTTACATGCTTCATTAGGTGCACTCAGGTCCAGTCAGGTTATTCAAAGCAAAATGGGTGACATATAAAAGTGACTCCTGTAAATTTGTTGTAGGTATTGTGGAGAAAAGAGTGAATTTTCTGTTCCTGATGCAGAGGTCATAGAATTGAGAACAGAAGCATGTAACAAAAATAGCATGCACCTAAATAAAAAAAAGGCAAGACCTGTGCACCACCCGAGGTTACATGGAAGTCATTTGCTGTTAACTGCCCATTCATTCTTAAAAGTAGACATGTTTGCCCACACTGCAACCTTTAAGTCTTGCATTTCAAAAGAACGTAAAAAAGTGGGTTTTATAGCTTAAGCAAGGAACTAAATCAGCACATTATATACCTTACACATTATCTACAAAGGTAGAAACCTTACCTCCATGTTTCTAAAATATTTTGTGATGTAATAACCCTCCTAGTTGATTTTTTTAATGCAATTGGCAGGGCTTGAATAAGGCTGAGCCAAGAATGCTTGCATTTTTATTCTTGCAATGTATGGGGGAAAAACACAGGAGGGGATCAGAACATCAATATTAACTGACCAGCAATAAATCTTCAATACAGTTCATTCTTATTTACTGGGATACAGCACCTTGAAACACATCTTTATCTGTAGCACAGAATGGGACTACAGCAAAAGTTTCAGTAATCACAACAATCATATCTGAAAAATAACTAATCTTAGTAAGTCATCTAGTGCAAATGACCCCAGTCATTCAGACCATGGTCTCCCAATCACAAGAACCTCTGGGGAAGGCAAAGAGTCTACAACAAGCTGTATTGATATATTATATCTGCACAGCTATATTGCCATATTATATCAGAACAGATTTTTTTAAATCCAGATCTGTACAGGAAAGAAAAACAGAGAAGAAAACTAGCGAGAGGGAATGGAAGCAGAAACAAAGAAAGAAATAGAGGGTGAAAAAGAGAAAGAAAGAAAAAGAAAGAACAAGGAAAGACCAGACACATTTTTCTGTGATGAATGTAAAGTCTAGCAGATTAGGGAATCTAATGAATTGTTGGCCAGGAAGGGGAAGAGAGAGAGAAACTTTCTGGGACCTTAGAAACAAAGGCAAGGGAAAAGACATCCAGCTGCAAAGGTTTCTCTTCTCCCCTAATCCTCTGCTGGTTTCCCTATCTCCACACCTAATTTTCAAAGCCTGCCATCTGGTCCCTTCCTGCCTCAGCTACTTCATATGCGAGAGATGTGAATGAAAATGACATTTCTGTTTCCAATTTGCATTACTTCCCGACTGATTTGTGGGCCTGTTACAAATCTGAAAAAGCAACATCTAAAACTGGACCAGTGCACTCCTTGCTCATTAAGGTTTAACAGAAGTGTCTTGGCACTGTAGTTCCACAGTGCTAGTCCTGCTTTCCATGTGCTTCATTCAGGACCAAGCCAGGGCAGATTCAAATCTCCTAAACAATTGTCCACTCCCCCCCTAAAGGACTGTAGCAGAAATAACTACCTTCCTCATCACACTTTAACATGGATCTAGGGCAAGAACAGACTTTTATGTGCAGTACAGTGTCAGGATGCCACTGGGGCACCATTGGCAGGTGGCAGGAGAGGAACCACCCATGGCCGCTCAAGGGCTCAGTAGGGCTGTAGCTATTTAAGCACTGTGGCTCTGTTGGTTGTGGTTCTGCCTGGTATGGCTTGTACGGTCTATCTTTAACAGTTTCACTTAGATTAGAAACAAGATACTAGCTGGGTAAAGTTTTTGCCAGCTTTTGTTGAGATTTTGTCTAAAAAGAATTTCTTGCCTGAGGTACAGGACAGGAACAACAAAAATAATTTTAAATCTAGCAAATGTACCTGTAATTGTATGTATTTGAAATTGAGAAGAGGGAGGAAATAAGAAAGTTATGCACATGGCTTTATAGTTCAGCCTGTGAGAATTCATCAGGCTAAACTGAAGTTAGGCCATTTAAATTAAGATCTATACAGGGTCTAATGTAGTTTAGCTACCCGGTTTTAAATTATGACCTTAGTTCTTTCTCAGGTGACTCCTGAGATTGACAGGACTATTTGCTCTTTTGAGGACCTTATTGTGCAGTTCTAAACACGAAGGCTTTAATTTTGTATTCCCAATTCCTTTTCATCAACATAATTCTACTTAATTTTGCAGCCAACAGAAGCAAAACAAGGATCAGTTACCCAGGGGGGCCTTCTGAGACAGGAGTGAATGACAACAGCTTGGACTGTGCCTGAAAACAGGTAGGACTTTACTATTTGCCAGCATGGGACTAGGTTTTCTTGGGGTTTGGAGTTTTTTTGGTTTTAAAAAAAAACACGAGGAACTAAGAAATAGTGGAAGGGGAAACAAATATCATAAACTTAAGGTATGGCACAACAACCTACACATAGATACTCCCCCATCCTTCTTATTCATGCTGCAAGGGTCAGGGCAATAGTCTTGAATTCCATCCTTTTGTGAGGGGATTGGGTTATCTAACAAAGCAAAGCACATCCACAATAATCTATTTCCGCTGCTGCCCTTCCCCGGAATGCTGCTTTTCCCCATGGCTGGAGAGCTGGATAATAGCACCCCAATAACTAACTTCATTCACAGCCTCCTTGCTGACACAAGACCTTTACACCCACATTTACCGTGTTAGCATAAGCACTGCCTACACTGGCACAGCCAGTACTGCCTCTCAGTTGGGAGGCAGCATCACAGTCATTGCTGAAATGCCAGTGGGGACGTTTCTGCAAAGAATTCCAAGTTTTAGGGTTCAAAGGCTTGTGCAGGACAGACCAACCTCGTTCAGGCAGGCTTCACGCACCACTGATGGTCTGAATTTGCGAGCATGTTTCTAGAAGAACCCCTGCAAAGACAGCCTTCCCATCCAAATCTACTCCCAGGCATTTTATTTTGTTCTGTACCAGGTAGGTCTTTTCCCAACTTACTTTGTATCCTGTTTCCATAACTATAGCTAACATTTGTTTAATTCACTTTTTAACTTCTATTTGAGTGATCATGAAACACTACATCTACACATAAAACGTGGGCTTTATCAGCTTATGCTATTTTTTTCCTGCATCCAGACAACACAAGGATAACATAGCGGGGTACTGTGAAATCCTTGGTGAACCTGAATAAAGCACTACTACTGTCCTTTGATTGCAAAGACAAACTTGTACCAACACTGCTTAGTGTAGGGCAAGTAATGCATTTGCTAAGTTTGTTACACTGAACCACTTTGCCCCAGCCACTATGACAGTTAGGGCTACTAGCAATTTTTTTTGCTACAACAGGTGTTGTTTGGTGCATAATAGCATTTAAACCTAAAAAATTATTAATAAAAGTGTTGTTGATACAAATTCCTACATTAGAAATGAAATTGGAATTATTAATAAACAAACACAAATATGTTAGCTGGTGAGCCTTGCCATCTGCTTTCAGGACACGCCAAACAGGATCCCTACAGGCATGTGGCATTGTACAACTACTCCTTGCTCTAATATGCCTCTGCGGGCAGGCTCCCGGCTTTCCACTGCAGCCAAGGGTATTTTGACTTTGTGACAGAGGATCAGGATGTTGGTTTACTAAATCCAGTATTAATTCATTTTCTCACAAAAAGGCTAGAGGCAGAAGGTCTTGCTCTTACTCTTCTGGTAGGCTGTTAGCATTAGGCTGTGCACAAAGTGTTCTAGTTCCTCTCCTGAAACTGATATGTACTTCAATACGTCCAATTTCTTTGGATTTTGCTGTGCATCTGGTCACAGATTCAAGCTTAATAGTTCTTCTTGTATCCCCACTTAATGGAGGTTGGTAGCCAGGTGCCCAGCATTATGCTGATGGGCACACCAGTACCCAGCAGCATCCTGGGCTCTTTATTGCCCTGTCACCTTGTAAGTTCACCGTACCTGAAGGGCACTCTCTAGTCCACAGGCACTGGTAAAGCAGGTGATGGGCATCCCTACTCCAGAACTGGTGTGATGGAGGCCCTGGGCTCCCCTTCCCTTTTTTTCATCCTGATCTCTGTCAAGGGATCAAGTAGGACACAACCTGAAGACTTGTCTCATATCCTCCCCAAACCCCCAAGGCCATTTCCGTATGTGAGCTCATGTTTGCTCCTGTTGCAGATCCATTGCTGCGTTATTTACTTCATGCTCCCTAAAGAGTTACATTATTCTGTCCCTCCTTTTTACTGAGTCACCCTCTTTTTCTGTCCTTCCCCAAGGAAAGGTGTCAGGGAGTTATAGTAGCAAAGGCCATTCCTTTTCATTACAGTTACTTTTTTTTTTAAGCTGTATTCATTATTTCACAGCCTATTCCTGTCTGCCACAGAGCTTCTAACACATCCCACACTGTTCCCACATCTACACACCTTAAGGCTAGACACATGGACACATTCCTGGGGTCAGGCCATCTACTAAAGTTGTTTTAAATGCTGCCTGGTTATAATTTGGAGCCTGTCCAGCTCTTATTTAAAAGCCCACAAACAAACTTTCAACCCCAAATATTTTTCTGTGCTTTTGTTGGACTTGTGCTCCACTAGATGATTTTTTTTTTTTTCCTTTTTCTTCTATTCCTGCTCTTGCTTTTGAAGCTCACATGGCACACTGACCATTTGCTACCATAGGAGCTACATTTAATTCAGTTTTTACAACTGCTGGGTCAGAAGCAGTAGCATTGCCTTGGCAGAGCTCTCTGGGTCGGTCACTCACAGTTAAGCTGCCTTCCTCGCCTAACAGAGGATACAATACTATGTTTTTGCTTAAAGGACTTAATTGCTGAGCCAAAGCTTTTAATTGTTTTGGGATCACCTCAGCAGTAACATGTTTCTTCTCTGAAAGTCTGAATATTTGGCATTTTGATACATTGGAAAATACCAGCTATAAGTAGTATTTCCACACTTCTGCTTGTTCTTCCCCTTTCTGCTTTTACAGTAGCCCAATAATACCAGTGCTCCTGGATTCATTCAAATGCTTCCCGCTCCCCAAAGCCAGGAGTGCAGCTCTTTAGGTCCCAGTTTCCTGTTTTTAAAGAACTCTTACTAATCTCTCCTGCACCCTTTCATGCACCCTGCTTTTCTTCCTTCAGTGTCCAGCATTGGACATATCACTGCAGCAAAGGCCTGAGCACCCTATGGAGGGGAAGGTCTAGTCCACATTTATTTTACACCATCCAGCTGCTCACACTTTCTGGTGTAATGTCTGCCTTTCCACTGCAGTAGGCTCAGAGACAGCTTGTGAACGATCACCGCAATGGTTCACAAGCTGGATCTGAACCCACAGCATCTGTGGGCTCTGCTGCCAGATTTTTCCCGCAGAACTGTTATATGGCCATTGGTTCCCTGATCCATATTTAAAAAATTGATTATTCCTGCCCCACATTAAGTACCCTCAATGCATCCTTCCTCTTTGACAGGGAGCTGTTGACAGATATTCCATGTTTTTCCAGCAGTTTTACAGCTATCTTAGAAGCTTCATTCAGAACATGTTTCTCCATGCTCACAAAAGTGTCATGTGTCTGAAGTCTTACTAAGCCAAGACATGTGACAGTGCTGCTTATCCATAGCCACAAGGGCTTTTTATCTTGCCAGCAGCTTGTTTGGTGACATTTTGGGGAAAACTGGTAGAAACGTGACTCCATGCTGATCCTCTTCCCCGACTCCTTGTTGGTTAGGGCTGGTTACTGGCTGGTCACACCCAGTCCTCTCCATCTCCTCAAATTTGCATTGAGATGAAATACATTAAGCCCACCTGATTGGAAATCTTGAGTTGGGTTAACTTTTCTCTGGCCCGTTCATTTCCTATCCTAGTCCAAGATGTCAGCCATATTTATATTGTAAGCTGCCTAATTACAATTGGACATTTTCATGAGAACTGAAGCAATACAGTCACTGAACTCTTCAATTTAATAGTTTTATCTTAAGTAGGAGATCAGCATTTTCCTTGGACTTGGTCTTTATAGTAATGTTCTTGGAGATATTTTCTTGTTGTGGGTTTGGTCCCTTATATTAGCTATATCCCACTTTGGCCTTTACAATTTTCTCTGTGCACATTCATGCTATTCTTTCATAATATCCTTTGTAAGTTGTCCTAGTATCCACTTCATCTGAGGTAAGAGAGCGCAAATCAGACAAACTGACTCCTTACTACACTTGCCTTTCCTGAGCATTGAACTAGTTTGTTTCTGTTTTTAATATTGCTTCTTTAAGAAATGGTAAATTCATGTTGCATCCTCTTCCCTTTGCCTTCTCTGAGACCCTAGCTGTCGGTTCCTTGTGTTCTTGGATGTTTATTAGGTGTTTTTCCCCCTCACCCGGTTCTTCCATCTTCCATTCCAAGGATCATGAATTTGACTGCTGAAGTTATGAAATAGCTGGTTTTAAAAGGCAGGCATGCATACAGGGCTTTGTGACAGCCAAACACTCATTCCACTGCCACGCTGTACTCACCTAGTGTAACATTAACCTTTTTCTCCCCTGCTTCCAACTCTAGGGAGGGCTTCCTGGACCGGAGCACTGGGGAACAGTGTCAAGACAGTGGGTAAAATTCACAAAACATTACCAGCTGGAAAGGACTCTTGACTAGTCAACAACATTTAGAAATGCAGGCTGTCAGACATGTTTTGATATCAAACTCTGTTGTACACATTCATGTGCATCAGCAGAGGATGGCAGTCCTCAGCCCAGATGAGCCACTGACAGTCCCCATGCATTTCAGGAGTCCTTTGACAAGTCCCCAGAATAACAGCAATCTTCCCCACCTAAAATAACACAATTCTCTTGAACATCACCATATAACTGCACCACCATGCCAGCCCCAGCAACAAGTTTGCCAGTTTCAGGCTTATCCACTGACTGACCTTAACTACCACAGCTCTGATATTGTTGAAGGTCCAAGGTAGATCCTCATGCAGGTTGCCTTTTCTGACAGAAGTTCTGAAACCACGAGAGATTAATATGCTGGTCATGCCATATTTGCATGATAATGCAATCTCTGCACTCGGTGCTGCAGGACTTCTCCAGAACCAGCACCCAACTATTAAATTCTGAATTGTCTCCTCTACCACACATGCATTCAGCCTTGTCTCACTAGCAAAACATACTACTGTCAACACTTCTTCCACTCTGCCTTATGACCTGGATCTCTCCCCTTTTTCTGTAATGCAGTATGTGTAACAACCAACAGGCTGTGTTGCTGGTGATTAATTTAACCAAGATGGCAGTTAAAAATACACTCCCACAGAAGCTGAGAAAGGCCAGCCAAGCTCTTCCACAATATACTGGGACTGAATATATGGATCAACCACCAAGAACCACCAAGTACAGCATGAATTAGAACAAAAGCAGAGCCTAATTTCATACCAGTCCCAGCCCAGGGTAGGCTATATTCACTCAGACTGGGACAGCCAACATTTTCTTCTGTGGTGGAGACCAATCCCAAGCAGGGACACCTAAATCTACAGTTGGTGAATACAGCTGGTGCCAATAACTTCAAGATAGCAGGTCAACCTCTGGTATCCTTTTGTCCCCATCTGGTGCACAGCTGGAGATAGCTGTGTCTGCACTTACAGCTAGAGCTGTTGGGCCTCCCTATTTCAAAGTCAGCCTCACAAAAATGTCATTTGCACCTTTTATTTGAAACAGCTTCATTCTTAGAACAGCAGCAAAGCAGGGCAGACAAGATTAGCACTAACAGACCTGCATGGATCTAAGATGATCAGTAGGACTGGTCATCTGCACATACTCATATTGAGTGGCTTCATGCTGTGCTATCCTAAAAGAATAGCCACACCCTGTGAATTTGTTGGATTTTTTTTTAAGTCATCAAAAAAGGAGACAAAGTTAATAATTCATGTACTTCAGCCTATCTAGCAGTCAACTAGCATAGACCCAAGAACAGTATTCCACCTTAGATGCTTCCATCATCCCAAGGCCAGGCTCCTTGTGCAGTCAGCTGAGAGCAGCTTCTCCAGGGAGAGATTCAGAGCACACAATTAGGGGCCTTATTACCAACAAATGCAGTTGCTGGTTGCTGTGTGGAGACACCTGGTTTGAACACATCTTCTGTTACCTCCCTTCCAACAGTACCTCCTAGTTTTCTGGTTCTCATTGCTTTAACTGTAAAAACCTAATATCAGTCTTGTTCACTGCAAGAATATTTGCCCAACCAGTACGCTCTTGATCCCAGAAGGCAATATGGGATCAAGAACATTGAAATTCTCCTGAACAGTAGCACTGGGGAAAGCCCTGTGCCAAAAAACAAGGATTAGATGTTTTCCACTGTAAGGACTGCAGACAATCTCCTTTGATTAGGTAGATGAAAATATATCAGTACTTCAAAGATCAGGGAGTAGGCCATGGTAAAGAGCTACATATAGACTCGCTAAATTGGAAGAACTGTAGTAATGCAGAGCAACTGCAGACCCCTGAGGAGTTCAACTTATAGCTTACTGCGGGGGTGTGGGAAGAGTAAACGCTGTCACCAGTGCAGAGGTTGGGGGGAAAATACATATGCCAAGGCCTCCAGACATAACACTGCTACAGGAAGCAGTGGGTCTAGGTGCAGCCTGTCCAGTTTCCAGAAGCAGCCGGCTCTGTGTATAGCTGCTCTTCTACTGTTCAGGACAATCCAGGCTTCTGCAGCCTCTAGAAATCTAAGCCATGCAAAGAGAAGCGTTCCCTTTATCAAACCTGATATAACTTTTGTATCTGATGCAATTCTAAAGAGCATTCACAGGCATCTAATTGTCACCTACACCAGCTGAACTAAAATGGGACACTGCTTATTCATTCCTGTTTAGGTGCTAGATCCTTTGTATGGTTGCTGCTTCCCAGTTGCCCATTCTTTAGGTACGGCCTACATGCTTTCTTTTTAGATGTGCAGTTTTGCATTTGGTTTTTATAAGTCAGATTTATTAGTTGAAGGGGCACAGGTTACCAAGCAAGACTGATGTGACGCACTTCTGTTTCCTTCAGCTTTTGTCTTTGCAGGAGGGCCTGGTGAGCTGCATGGAGCTTGTGGGCAGAGCTAAGCCTTGGGAAATGTCAGCATAACCCAAGGGACACTTCAGATCATTCACTACTGAAGAACACCCAGTTTGAGAAGAAAATACAACGCTCTGCCAAGAAGCCCCAGGCTGCCATGCTGGACTATACTGCTGGATCTAAGCACTCCTTCACCATGTCCATTCAAGTTGCCACTTACACTCCTGCCAGTCCCCAGTAGGAACACACTCCCTAAATATTCAGCGGTCCCTGGAGAAAGCTATACAAGGATGGGTGAAACACACTAGTTCTCTCTCAACTTCATTTCCCCTCTACTGTCACACACACCCATATACTGTGAGACTGGCTCACCTTTTTTGTAGTCTTGATGCAAAGTTTTGACCCAAGTGCAGGATTGCTGTTCCAGTGCTCAGGCCAAAGTACCATCCTTGTCTGGATGCCAGGATTGTTTCTCCCACCTGTTGCTTCAGTTCACATGGATAACAGTCTTGCTCCAAAAGCTGATCTTCCAGACGGGGAGGCTCCATTCCTGTTCTGTGAATGAGTCAAGTCAAGCTGTGTGATCAAGGACTATATCTAGCCAGTGAGGAAGAAAACTTTTGGACACAGTACATGGAACTGAGCCCTGAAGCTATTTTGTATTTGGCTTTAGTAAAAGAAGGGGTACATCTAAAGCCTATTCCTGCCAGTGGAAAAGGGCCTTTTCTGAGCAGAGATTAGGGAGTTTGCCAGGCCACATTCCTGGTTGCATGTAGCACAGAGCTGTCCAGATAGTCACCTAACAAGAGCACAAGGGACTGTAGCTCATCAATCTGAGATACAGTACCAGAAGTCTTATGGCGTTATGACCCTGGAAACAGACATATGTAAAAAGATAACTTGCTATCCAGCTGGAGCCCAAGCAGCTGTGTGTAGCTGAGAGTTATCAAGTGTCATGGCTAGATATCCTGGTTTCGGCTGGGATAGAGTTAATTTTCTTCCTAGTAGCTGGTACAGTGCTGCGTTTTGGATTTAGTAGGAGAACAACGTTGATAACACATTGATGTTTTAGTTGTAGTGCTCATACTAGTCAAGGACTTTTCAGCTTCTCATGCCCTGCCAGCGAGAAGCTGGGAGGGGGCACAGCCAGGACAGCTGACCCAACTGGCCAAAGGGATATTCCATACCATGTGACATCATGCTCAGTATATAAACTGGAGGGAGTTAGCCGGCAGGCGGTGATATCATTTTGCTGCACTAACACTACTGGTTTATGATGTGATAGAATTTTTGGTCATGGGACTAGTTTTTGTATTTGTACTTTCATATTTCTACTCAGCATTGACATCATCTCTGTACCTTGGGAGCCACTTTTCAGAAAAGTATTAATAATTACCCCTTTTACCTTTTGTCCTCAGGGAACAAATCTATGGGGGAGACGGGGGGTGGAGGACACTTTCCCCTGCTCCTTCTCCTTCCCTTTCTTCTCCAGGCCAGTTACAACAGCTCTTGAGAATTCTGAATATCCTTGGGGTGTTCAAACCAGCATGGTCCTATTGCTATGTCTCCTGAATATGGTTCAGGTCTTGTTTAAGGTTAAACAATTATTTAAGAATACCATCCAGAGATCAATACCAGCGACAGGCACTGTGGCTACTCAAACCCCGTTGACAGGCACCGCGGCTGAACCAGAGAACCAACCCGTGCTGGTATCAGTCACCCCTATACACAAGAAAATCAACTCATTTAGTAAGGAATGAAGATGAACCAGGGCCATCACGAGAACAGGAGGAGAAAGAGGAAGAACCCATAAATGAGATGGTAACCACCCGATCCCTACCCCTGAGTGAGCTGCAAGATATGCAAAAAGATTTCAGCCATCATCCAGGCAAGCATGTTGTCACCTGGCTGCTCCGATGCTAGGATAACAGGGCCAGTAGCCTGGAATTAGAGGATAGGGAAGCCAAGCAGCTGGGATCCCTTTCTAGGGAAGGGGGCATTGACAAAGCAATTGGAAAAGGGGCACAAGCCCTCAGCCTCTGGAGGCAACTCCTGTCAGGTGTGAAGGAAAGGTATCCCTTCAAGGAAGATCATAGAATCATAGAATGGTTTGGGTTGGAAGGGACCTCTAAAGGTCACCTAGTCCAACCCCCCTGCTGTGGGCAGGGACATCTTCAACTAGATCAGGTTGCTCAGAGCCCCGTCCAACCTGACCTTGAAAGTTTCCAGGGATGGGGCATCTACCACCTTTCTGGGCAACCTGTTCCAGTGCTTCACCACCCTCAGCGTAAAAAATTTCTTCCTTATATCTAGTCTAAATCTCCCCCCCTTTAGTTTAAAGCTATTCCCCCTTGTCCTGTCACAACAGGCCCTGCTAAAAAGTTTGCCCCCATCTTTTTTATAAGCCCCCTTTAAGTACTGAAAGGCTGCAATAAGGTCTCCCCGGAGCCTTCTCTTCTCTAGGCTGAACAACCCCAACTCTCTCAGCCTTTCTTCATAGGAGAGGTGTTCCGTCCCCCTGATTATTTTCATGGCCCTCTTCTGGATGCACTCCAACAGGTCTGTGTCTTTCTTATGCTGAGGGCTCCAGAGCTGGACACAGCACTCAAGGTTATATGTCAAATGTTGTATGTCACCCAGGCAAGTGGACCACCATGGAGAGAGGTATCCAGTACCTGAGGGAATTAGCAGTGCTGGAGGTGATTTATGATGACCTAGACAACAAGCAGCTATCCAAAGACCCAGATGAAGTCAAGTGCACACGACCCATGTGGCAGAAGTTTGTATGGAGCGCACCATCATCATATGTCAACTCATTGGCAGTAATGACTTGGAAAGACGGAGAGGAACAAATGGTGGATGAATTAGCTGGCCAACTCCAGCAATACAAAGAAAGTCTCTCTTCCTCCCTACAGGCCTGCATCTGGGCTGTGGAGGAACTGTCCCGGGAGGTCCAGCAACTCAAAGAGGATATGTCCTACTCCCCACCTGTACAGACCAGTATCTCAGCCGTTAGGAGTCAGCGTCCCTCTGCTCAAGAGAGAGGATAGAGGATATAGTGGATACACACCACGGGCCACCCTGTGGTTTTACCTACGTGACCACGGAGAGAACATGAGGAAGTGGGATGGAAAAGCTACCTCGACTCTAGAGGCACGGGTACGTGAGTTGCAAGGAAAAACAATCACAAAAGGGGGTTCTTCCAGGAAAATTGCTGCTCCAGTTTCCAGTGAGCAGTTCCCCAGACAGAGTAGAAGGGCTGATTTTACTTCCAGTCTTAATAAAGGGACTTTTGATTCACATTTACAAGAAGTGAGTAACAGATATTATGACCAGGACTAGAGGGGCCCTGCCTCCAGCCAGGTGGAGGAAAGGGACAGCTGGGTTTACTGGACTGTGTGAATTGGGTGGCCTGGCACATCGGACCCACAGAAGTATAAGGCTCTAGTAGACACCGGTGCACAGTGTACCCTAATGCCATCAAGCTATATAGGGGCAGAACCCATCTGTATTTCTGGGGTGACGGGAGGATCCCAACAGCTAACTGTATTGGAGGCTGAAGTGAGCCTAACTGGGAATGAGTGGCAGAAGCACCCCATTGTGACTGGCCCAGAGGCTCCGTGCATCCTTGGCATAGACTACCTCAGGAGAGGGTATTTCAAGGACCCAAAAGGGTACCGGTGGGCTTTTGGTGTAGCTGCCTTGGAGATGGAGGAAATTAAACAGCTGTCCACCTTGCCTGGTCTCTCGGAGGACCCCTCTGTTGTGGGGTTGCTGAGGGTCAAAGACCAACAGGTGCCAATCGCCACAACGGTGCACCGGCAGCAACATCACACCAGCCAGAACTCCCTGATTCCCACCCATAAGCTGATTCATCGACTGGAGAGCCAAGGAGTGATCAGCAAGACTCACTCACCCTTTAACAGTCCCATATGGCCAGCGTGAAAGTCTAATGGAGAGTGGAGACCAACAGTAGACTATCATGGCCTGAGCGAAGTCACACCGCCCCCGAGTGCTGCTGTGCCGGACATGCTAGAACTTCAATACGAACTGTTCAGTATATAAACTGGGGGGAGTTAGCCAGGGGGTGGTGACCACTGCTTGGGAACTGGCTGGGTATCAGCTGGTGGGTGGTGAGCGATTGCATTGTGCATCACTTATTTTGTATACTCTTATCTTTATTATTCTTTTCCCTTCCTTTTCTGTCCTATTAAACAGCCTTTATCTCAACCCACTAATTTTACTTTTTTTTCCCCCAATTCTCTCCCCTATCTCACTGAGGAGGCGGGGGAGTGATCAAATGGCTGTGTGGTGTTTAGCTGCCTGCCAGGTTAAACCACCACACTAGAGCAGGCAGAGCCACAGAGAAGGGCTGTGTCTGAAGACCAGCCGGTTCTGACATCTCATCCTTGCACTGTTTGCGGAGCCTTGAACTGTTGGAGAACACACGGCTTCTCTGTGGAGAAGAGAGCTTCTTTTCTGCTGCTTGGAAGAACAGAGTGAATGCACAGTTCTTGAATTATGCAATGTATTTTTTTTAAGGTTATCATCCTTTTATGCTACAGCAAAAGGCAATTAAATACAAGTACAAAGTCAAGCTCAGAATGAAACCCTAGCCCTACTGAAGTGAGACTTGCCATCTTTTCCAGAGGATGCTTTCTGTACAATTTATCCCATTTTCTGTTTTTTGCCTAATACAGACGCAGCTTCAGTTATGAAGCACTGTGGAAACCTGTGCACCTTGCCAGTGCATGCACTACTGCACGTGCAGTTCAATACTTTGTCATAAGACCTGGCATTTTGCTCCAATTATAAAAATATTTAACATTAGAACCAAGAAAAATTACATTAGTACGGAGGTGGGGCTGCTCCCCTCCCTCCTTGTAGGCACACCAATTGCCTTGCCCTTCATCATGCTGCCAAGAGCACAGGTAAGAATGCTCCAAGAGCAACAGCCAGGGAATTAAAAAAATTTTTGAACAAATTTAGAATGTTTCTTCTCATGCTGAAGTAAAACACAGACTTTTTCAAACATCTTTCAGGAAAACGGACATTTCAAGACATCTACCTCCTATTTAGAAGTGACTAAGCTGCATCTAATTAGACCTGAAAGCTTTGGACTTAAGTTCTTCAGACAAATCTCATTACCAAAAAAATAGGCTCCTCCCAACTAAACATATCAAATGTTATTTTAAGAAGTATTTTTTTTTCTGGCCCAAACTAACTCCATTTCATCTTTCTTTACACTCCTTTAACTACATTATCTGGTAAAAATGTCTCAGAACTCTTACTACCACCGATACTCGCATTTTCCTTTGAAAAGGACAGCAGAAAAACACCTGGGCTTATAGTGAAATATTAAGAACACAAAGCTGAAACTTCTCAAAACTTCTGCATAGAAAGCTGAATATTTATGGAATAAATTCATTGGGCAGCATTCAGCATGATAAGCAGCTTTATCCCTTCTGTCTGAAAAAGGCTGAATTTTACTCAGTGGAGAGGTTCTGCCTCAAGATGTACAGTTGCCATTATGTAGGACTAGTTAAAAGTTTTAGTCTACAAACCACATATTAAGAACTTTTACTACAAAGAAAAGGATTAGAGTTTATCATTATCTCATCTGAAATGGTAAAAAGATTCCCATCAAGCCTATAGATGTAATTTTTGCTATTAACAAGTCAATAAAATGCCATTAGGTAACACTTTCTGGTGAGTACATTTCCTCCATCAGTGCTCCGATTCAGAAAAGCAAATCAGCAGAAACAGACACTAAATAGGAATCAAACTAAGTTTTCTTTTATTAAATGCTTTATATTTCTTTCACCATTCTTCCTCAGTATTAAGAGGTTTAGCTCATTGTTCTACAACAGCTGGAAGTCATAATACAAATTTTTCAGTAGTCATGCTCTTTTCTCAATTAATAATTTTAGACTGGGATTTGGCATGTAATCTTGAAAAGTCTGAAGTTTCTTAAAGTTATATTAACACTTGTGTTCCGGACAGAGTTACATTCCTGTGTTAACAAATTCATCTCCCCCCCCCATTTTTTGTATAGCTGCAGTTGTTGTTTTCTTTATGATGTAGTCTCAGTAAATCCCTTGACAAGTTCTTTTTTCACAACCTCCAAGGGGGCATTTTGACTTTGCTGAGCCCTGTTCCAACACCAGTCTTCTGCAGAGCAGAGGGCACTGCAGCCCCATCCGTACAGTGGTACACACCATAGAGAAGCGTGCATCATGCAGAGCAGGGATACCCATCTGAGCTCACTGTGGACTTGTGTATCAGGCACTGGACAGCAAACTGCTGCAGATTACCCAGATATATCTTAAGTCCTCACTCCTCATTCCTGCATCAGTTAAAAGCATCCAAAGGCAGCTGCAGGCCATTCAAGTCTTCCTCCTTAACTGAATTTCTAAATTTCTTTTATGTACCCCACAGTATAAGCAAAACAAAATAGCACCAGATGAACTAGTATGTCCAAATAAGCTTTGAAAAAGAAAACAGCACTACTGTTTTGACATGCTCATTACCTCCAAAATGCAGAAGATTAAAATAACATTCTGGAAGAGTCTCTTGTTTTCACAAGATTTCCTAGTAAGGGAGACTTAGTGTCTTCCAGATGAGTCCTCTAAATCTGCTGCTTTTTAACTACACCACTGAAAGGCCAAAAATGAGAACGAACAATTCTGGGATTTGCATTGCACACAAAGGAATTGTTTGCGTACAGTCAAGGTTATTTAAAATAACATTTGCAATGAGATAAGTGGAGACAGATTCTCATTGGCTTTCTCCCAGAAAACCTCTGTTGCTTTTAAAATTTGCCAAACTGAGGAAAATAATAAGCCTAACAGAGACTTTGTATTGTCCTGCCTTACATTGTTGTAGGAACACAAGGCTTCATGAGGACACCAGTCCTAATCTGGTTTTTCAGTTACTAGCATGTGGGGTAGAAGATATTGGTGACTTCCAAAACACTGCATGCTCTTTGAGGGGCACTGCAGCAGGGGTGAACATCAGAGACACCTTGAGGCTGCTGAGTCACATTCATAGCATCAGGAAGCAATGGCTGTCTGCATTGTAACTTTCCCACAGCATGCTGTTCTATACTATGAAAATTGCTTTCCTGGTCACTAAAAATGAATCTGGGGCATCTGCTGCTTCTATCACTAGCAGACAGGCAATGCACTGAATACTATCTTAATTTGAATAAGTATTACATTGATTTCCTCCAAACTTGGTTTGAGTTGTAGAACACACTGAAATTTAAATTATATTCTAGCTAAAAACATACCAAATGTGCCATAAAATATCCATTTTTAAAAACTGAGCAGAAAAATGTGTGCATTCCTAATTACATGGCAAACAACTCCTAAATATCATAGCAAAAGAGTGTTTTAGGACTATAAATGTAACTGGGTAGAGCTGAGCTTAATCAGTCTTTTCACTGTCAAAAGAGTTATTTTATGAAAATAAAAGAACTTATCATAAAATCTTATTTTCTAAGATTTAGACCGCATTTTATCTTACTGGTCTTTAATTATCAAAATGGTTTCCCTTCATAATTTCTAAGTTAGACCAACTGGCCATTACCTGCCTGGAGAACTTACTGCCTCCTTATTTATGATGCTTTCTGCCTGGGCTGCGATTCTACTCTGTAGTCTGGGTCTGAGTATTGCTTCTCTTGCATTCAGAATTGCTTTCTTCTTGTGTTTGGGGTTTTTTTGTTGTTGTTGTGTGGGGTTTTTTAAGCCTTTTCCATGCTTTAATCCCTTTATCATACCTGCCTTTGCTTATCAACAACACTGAAAACTCAAAGTATCCATTCAGTTCTCAGCCCATATCCAAGTTACTTTCCATATTTCTTTAATACCATTGCTTTCTTTCCTTCACCTCTTTCAGTTTACATAATCAAGTACTCTTTCATCATTTAGAAAAATATTCTTTATAAGTTTTACTTCATCAACTTTAGGCAAATGCTGCAACTACACACTGCATACAGACATGTAGAGTTTGAGGCATGTCTGTTCATCCCAGGCCGCCTCTTCTTCTGGGTTTTTGTTTTTCTCTCTCTTGTTGCTTTACTTTCCATTACAATTTTTTATTATTATTATTATTATATTATTTCAAGTATTAAACTGTTCTTATCTCAACCCACAAGTTTCCTTACTTTTGATCTTCTGATTCTCTCCCCCATCCCACCGGGGCAGGTGAGGAGGGTGAGCAAGCAGCTGTGGGGTGCTTAGTTGCCAACTGGGGTTAAACCACGACACTCCCCATGGAGGCCAGGGGGGGAACTGACTCTGCCAGCACTCCTCGTCTACATCAGGCAGGCAATCAAATTGCTTGAAACCACTATGGGAGATGGTTTGGACTAACTCAGCCAACTCATTAGTGATCAAGTGTTACTTCCTGCAAGCTCAGTTCTGGGAAGGGGTACTCATCCAACAAAGGATCAGTGACAGGGAGCTCAAAGACCTTAAATTTCTACAGCTACTTTTGCAGCAACAGTCTGACCAACTGCTACTTCTGAACTCTGCTATCATATTTGAGGAGACATTCAGTTTGAATCCTTTCTCCACTTATGGTAGCAGCATGAACTGAAGATGAACCAAGCATGCTTTAGAGAGAATGAACTTCAGAACAACTGAAATGGAAAACATCTGAGCTGTCTTCTGCTATGGCTGCCATCCTGCAATTTGGTTCCATGTCACAGCAACTCCCTCTCAAGGCTAGAGTGAGTGACTGTTCAGAAAGAATCTATTTTATCCTTGCTTTTCTGTTTCCCATCCCAATACAGCTGTTATGGGCTCATGCTCCATTCAAACACAAGCCAGAAGACAGCTTTTAACACCATGGGAGCATGAAGCCAGCAATGATTAATTGGCACTCTGAAATGAGGATTTTGCCACAGGACACATCAGGAAGCAGCAAGAATGGGGCTTCCCCAGGAGGGGGACAAACCAGAAGTCAAGGGTGACCCCAGTGCAAGCCGTACCCTCACCAGCAAGGCACAGTCCCACAGAGTCTAAACAGGGTAGCCAGAGCTGGGTGCTGCTAACAGGATCCATCAACAGTCCATGGCAAGGAGAGCAATGAAACAGGTCCAGGGACCATCCAGGGAGTCCAGCAAGGAGCAAAAGGACTAAAACATACACCTAAAGCCCATTCAGGAGATGGGACCTACCTCCAAGGGGGTCCATCCAGGAGACCAGCTGCCTACAGCATACATCCAAGGTCAATCCAGAAGGCCAGTACCCCTACAGCATAGCTCAAAGAGAGGCTGAACCACCAGGCTTGAGCTTAAATGGAGCATCAGGACCTATAGGCAGGGCATGTGGGTGGGAGTCCCAGGTGAGCCTGGTAAGGTCCATTAAGCCCTATTAGTGCTCTCAGGGCCCTAACATTACACAGCTATGCTCAAGGTGTGGAGGCCACAGACACTTTTCACTGCTGCAAACTCCTCCTTCAGCATAGGCATGTGCTCAAGCATCCTCTGCACTAACTTTGGTTAGCAAAGACTGCAGGTTCAGTGTGGCTCCAGACCTATTAAAATATTAGTGAGAAAAGATTGTTATGTCACGGTCAAATTCCCATAATTAGGGCTAGATCTGCAGACTCCCTCTATCCCATTTGTTCATACCGTATACAATAGGAATATACAGCTGCTGTAATAGGACAGCCAGGGATTCCCACCCCTGGCTGGGACACCAGTGATTGAGACTGGCTATAATCCAGTTCCCAGGCAGACTCTGGAAGCATAGCTGGGACTAGCATTTGGGGGGTAGAAGGGGTTGTTTCCTTTCTTGGGGAAGCAAGGAAGAAGAAAATTTTGATGAATTTTTATTTTAAAATAGGGAAAAGCAGGAGAGGGAGAGAAGCGCAAAAAATAATCCTGACAATAGCACTCCAGAAGAAAATTTTGAGACCTAGTGAAGTGCAGTGAGGAAGGGGTGGGAGGCACATAAAGAAAGAGTTAAATGCTACTTAGGGTGAAATTCAAAGCTTGGGCATGGCCTCGAAGAGCTGTGCTCTCCAGCAATCCTACTTTACAGGATGCCAGTGCCTGCTGAGCTCCCACGGGAAACAGTTGCTGTCCTATGCACAATCCTTGCTTTGGTTCCACGTGCTCTGCTTAGCTCGTATTTAGCTCACTCTTTAATATTTTAGAGCTAAAATTTATGTTCTCCCTTTTAACAAACTGCCTAGCATAGGAGCAGGTAACTTCTTAGGTGAGGGTGCTGGTGGTGATACCAGTATAACCCACAACTCCTCCAGTTACAGCCTTCCCGTGATAGTTCTTTATCCTGAGCTCCCCATCACTTGCAACCAAGACTAGAACAGCTCCACTTCTTGCCATTGACATCCATGGAAGAGGTTATTCATCTTAAGACAAAATGAGTTCCTTGCAAACATATGATTTATCTGAGAATATGCCTTGCATAAACTAGCGTTGTGCATTGACCTTAGCAAAACGAGTTACTTGAGAAAAGTAAAATCCTTAGTGTACGTAACAAAACTGGAGGACGAGTGGCTTTTTTCAGAGTATCAGATCCCATACATCAGTAAGTGAATATAAATCAGTAAATCCTAAATAAATCCCAACAGGTAATGTTTTGTGTGCTTTTGTATAAAATGGGATCCATTTTGCTAGGAAGCAATGATGAAGGAGGGAGGAAAGGCTAGATAACTGCATACTTACAGTTTTAAGCAAGTTAATTCTTCTTTTTCTGTATGCCAGTTAATAAAGCCAGCTATTTCCACTATTCCTAGAAAACCTCCCAAGATGGCATTTAACAATTCCATTTCCACATGCCTTATCAATGACATGCTTCCTGTGTTATTTTTGTAATTAAGCTATAACGTGTTTCCCAGCACTGGTGGAACTGGATGTTACTTACGCCATAATACAACCTCACAAAAGATGAGAGAAAATAGAGATTGTTTTGTACAATATTCTGAATCTGCAGATTAAGTTAGCTGATTAATGAAAGTATAACACAAGAAATATTTGAGAAACGAAAAGGTAATTCCTTGAAAAGGAGTGATTTCTGAAGAAAGCTGCTTTCCAGAAATACAGGAGAAGTTATGTCAGCCACTGGACAAAATTGCTTATTAACGAAAATCAAAAGACATTGATAGCTTAATTGTCCAAGAAAAGAGTCAGGGAGGCAATCCAAGCAGAAGGACTATTGATTGCAAAATGTGCTGAGTGCAAGTGCAGAAGCTCCAGATATCTTCCTAAAGAAAACAAAGAAGAAAGTGGCATACCTATCCATTTTAGACTTCTGGCAAGGGAAAACACCCACTTGAACAAACACAAACAAAATTTCTATGATAAAGTAACTAAGAAATGGATGAAGAATAAAATATGAATAAAATGAAAATTAAATTGGAAGGCTAGAACTGCCACATATATCTAAATTGATATGAAATTAGCTCTTCGGCGCTGCAAACTTGTAGAGGAAATATATATGTAGCCTATGCTCAAAAGGTGAATTATCTTTTAAAATGCTTGAAACAGACTTGGTGTGGACCTGAAATAAGCTTCTGGCAAGTACTTCTGAGGATATCATGGACATATTGCCAGCTAATATATTTTACAGATTTCCAAGTCTGTAACATTTCAGCAGATGTTAGCAGCTATGGCCTCACAGAAAATATTATACTCACAGGGAGAAGTCTGGAGCCTGTGATCGTATTTTTCTCAATGGTATTTGTGTTCTGTCACTGTGCTCTCATACAGAAAATGTTTGAACCTCTTCCATTTTATAAAAATATTTTAATATTGATTGAGCAGAGAGCAGAAATTATGATTTCCATTATTGTTCGGATTGCCTTCAAAAGGGAAGAAACCTCTGACCCAGGAGGTGTACAGTCTCAGTGCAGTGCACAGCAGCAGTCATCCTATCTAGATCAAGAACATACAAGAAATGAGAATTGATCTTCCTCTAGAGAGAGAAAAATCCTAAGAGCGACAGCCATTGCTCATCTTCTGTGAGCAAGAGACCTCTCATTCCCTGCTATTTTCCTTAGCACTATCAAGATGATCACAGGGATGTCCTGTTCAGATGTCTTCTTCATGCAGACTTACTCCCTATAGCCTTCCTCCAACCGCTATATTTTGTTTGTACTCTAAAATATTTTATCAATAATAATATACAGTCTTTTTTCTAACTATTCTCTGAAAGAGGCTTCCTCGAGAGTTATCACAAGATGAGCCAGTATATAAAAAAACTGCACAAGGATGTCTCCAGGACTTAACTGTGACTCTCTCGGCTGTTAAACTCCTGAATGGTCCCCGGCGTAATTTTGGCACATGCTAATAGGTGCTGCCAAACAAGTCCAGATCATGGTTTGACAGTCGTTTCCTAGGGACGTTTCCTAATTACTGGTACAGATGAAGCTGTGCAGCTTAAGCCTTCTTCTTTGGCCACAGTTCTGCAGTCTCCCAGCAGAATTTGAACACATTCTGCCCCCATGATCTCAGAACTCCACTCAGGCACCTCTGGACACAACCTGAACATCAGGCAGTAAAAACCGCATTCAAGAGGCTACCCCAGCCTACCCAGTCTTTCCAAAGGTGGGTGAGATGTTGGGGAACCACCTGGAGCCCCCAGCAGAGAGCCCTGTTGTGTAAGGAGCAGAGCCAACAGTTACTTGTGGTGATACCACTTGAGAGGATGAAGTTGGCACAGGTGTAGACTTGAGACCACAACCGTCACTCTGATATAGCTTGGCATATGTGTCCCTACAACATCCTGCTATAAACAATGGGGCAGCCTGACCCACCTTGTCTGTGCTGCACCTTCTGTCATCCCAAACCACAGTGCCAGCATAGCCCCAGGGCTGTGCCCGTGGGTCCATGGTGGTGTTAAATTCTGTCTGACATGAATGAAACATGAAAAGTGGGAGCAACGGGGCCATTAGGAGCTTGAACACACTAAACCACATTGCAGCAGCTCTGGGCAGCGTGTTGTCTCACCACATTCTAAACAGATTGCCAAACTGACTGCAAGAGTTGCAAGGCCCTTCTTACATGTCTGTGGGCATGATGACTTGTGTTGTATGGGACTGACAGGAGAGCATGGCAAGCATGACCTGTCAGACCGGCGGGTGGGTGAGAAGCAAAGGCTCCTGGCAGGCCTTCCATACCTGAGTCTCCACCCTTAACTTGCAATCAGAGGACAGCCATCCTGTTTTGGAGGACCCGGGGTTCACCAGAACGGGCACGGGCAATTCTGGGCTTCAGTAGCAGGGATCAAAGCTGGGCACATTTAATTTACCTGTAGACTTGCAGCCCCTATCCATCATTTTGAGAGCTTCACTCTTGACTGCCCATATGTAAATCCCATTAACCAGTAGATAACAAAGCTGCTGTGATGCTTAGCTGGTTTGATCCTTAAGAGCCACCTTGACAAACTCTGTCACAGACTGTGTACATACAGTTGATCCTGCCTAGGGAAGTGAAACAGGCTGGAGGACTCCCCATGAGCCCTCCCAACCCTATGTCCTCTGGCAGAGTGGAGCCACCATGTCACAACAAGTGCACTGAGAGGCCAAGATGGGAAGAGGAACTTGCAGATTTGGGAAAAAGGGATGCAGAGAACTGAGGGATGGATATTTAGAAGGTAGTGGAAAGAACCACGTGGAATGGATGGGTCCTTTGTTGGGATGGTAGGGTAGCATCTTAAAAGCAAATGTCCGACATATTCCCAGAAGAGAAAGCACTTTGAAAAGAGGCCCTTGTTTAAATTTTCTGTCTTCCAAATTCTCCTTTGACTGTAACAACATATGCTGTGTTCCAGTCCATCATCATCACAAGTATGATTCAAATCTTTCTGTTTTCAACTTGTTTTATTGACCTGATGTAACAAGAAAGATGAGGAATATTTCCATACAATAGTGACTTCTGAATCTCCTTTTGTTTTGTCTAGTTCAGGTTCCTGCACTTATAAGGCAGTGTCTGCATCAGCTATCTTCACTACAATGATATGGCCTATACTGATTCCTATAAATATCAGAAAAAAGACATCTGGTTGGGAACATTTGTTTGAAAGCAGAGGCTGCTGCAGTCAGTATTACCTCAGAGCTATAGAAACAATGAAAGGTAAATCATAGAATCATAGAATCATTTAGGTTGGAAAAGACTTTTAAGATCGAGTCCAACCGTAAACCTAACGCTGCCAAGTCCACCACTAAACCATGTCCCTGAGCACTACATCTAGACATCTTTTAAATACCTCCAGGGATGGTGACTCCACCACTTCCCTGGGCAGCCTGTCCCAATGCTTGATAAGCCTTTTAGCAAAGAAATCTTTCTGAATATCCAATCTAAACCTCCCCTGGCAACTTGAGGCTGTTTCCTCTCGTCCTATCGCTTGTTACTTGGGAGAAGAGACCGACCCCCACCTCGCTACAACCTCCTTTCAGGTGGTTGTAGAGGGTGATGAGGTCTCCCCCGAGCCTCCTTTTCTCCAGGCTAAACAACCCCAGTTCCCTCAGCCGCTCCTCGTAAGACTTGTTCTCCAGACCCCTCACCAGCCTCGTTGCCCTTCTCTGGACACGCTCCAGCACCTCAACGTCCTTCTTGTAGTGAGGGGCTCAAAACTGAACACAGTATTCGAGGTGCGGCCTCACCAGGGCCGAGTACAGGGGCACGATCACTTCCCTCCTCCTGCTGGCCACACTATTTCTGATACAGGCCAGGATGCCCTTGGCCTTCTTGGCCGCCTGGGCACACTGCCAGCTCATGTTCAGCCGGCTGTTGACCAACACCCCCAAATGAAGTATTATAAATGAAGTATTATATCAAAATGCTGCACTTAGGTATTTGCCAGTCATGCTACAGCATGCTGGCTGAGACCCCCAGCCTCTTCCTATTTGTATCCACTGAAGCCAAGGAGGGGAGTTTGCTGCAGTGCCCGAGGAACAGCGCCATGGATTGCATCTCCTTATTAATCCAGCCCTCAATGCTTTGTGGTGCCCCCAGAACAGTCAGAGTAACGGCTACATCCCCACCTCAAAGACTTCTGGCATTCAAGTTCTCACGTTAATTGATATGCAGGTAGTTAAGAGTATTTCGGGTCTCTGTGTACATAATTTAAGGGCACAAGTGCACATTTAAGGCTGCCTTTTGAGGATCACTCTCAAACCCATTGCCAGAGTCAGTAAGTAGTTTCTGTTTGGGAAGAAGATTGCTTTTCAAAGAAAATAAACTGTTTCTACAGCCAGATTAAGACAACTTCAGTCTCTGAAAGGGAGCAGAGATGAGGGAGAAAGAGCTAAATCCACTAGAGAGCTGATTTAATGATGCTGGTGAAATTGGGTGAGAGGATAAATAAGGGTAAGGAGAGAAAAGGAGAAGTCTGCATGACAGCAGAAAATTGACTGCATGCACTAAGGAGGAAATCACCTCTTGCTTAGCAGAAAAAGGCAACAAAATACCCACAACTATCCCTGCCAGCCTTTCCTGTGGAAGATCTCCTCTTGACCCCAAATCTAGCAACCAGCTTAAGCCTGGGAGCATCACAATCACACACAGATTTAGCAGTGAGAAGTTTTCTCAGGGTAACTGGAAGTACCAGCATGTTGTGGTTTTTTCCAGCCATAGCTGCAACCCCTTGCTTCAGAATGGGGAAAACAAAGGCCCAGCCAACCCTAAGACATCCTGACGTGGGGGTTAAAGTCTGTAGCACCAAAGCTAGGAGGAGGCACAACCTCCATTGCTAACTGGACCTAAGCAGATTGTTTTACGTTCTTGTCAGCACTCCCCATCTCTTTCTCCCACAGTGCTAAAAATTCCCAACTTTTCTTCTTAGAAGAAAATGTTAGCTCTCACCATTCCCACACAAACCTGCAGATACCTTTCAGAATGGCTTAGCCCCGTGGCAGGGAGGGATGGTTCATTCATTTTATGGATCAGGAACCATCAGTGCAAACTGGGGCTGCAGCTGTAGAGCCCGTCCTTGTCCCTGCAGTCTGGGGAAAGAGGCTGGGGAAGCCCTGGCAGCTCTGGTGTTCCCATTGCTGCTCCTCTCAGCTTCACCACCCTTCAGGTCTTCTGTGCTGCTGGGAGACAGAGAGGGATTTAGTCCTAACTGGCATCAGCATTGCTGCTAATTTCATTCCACCTTCACTGAAGCTTTATACAAGATTTGTGGAAAAAAACAAAGCAGGTAAAAATCAAATTAAAAAAAAATCAAATGAGATACTGTGCCAAATCAAATGAGGTACTGTGCCAACCATGTCTTTGATTTTCCTTGTGTTTCCTTCTGATTTGCCTCAGAAATAGTATGTATGACGAGTTGCATGGAAAATAAGTATTTTTTCATTTTTTATGCAAGATTTATTTAACTAAAAGAAGAGCAAGTCTCATATTAGCAGCAATATTCTGAAATGGAAGACTGATTTTATCCCTTTTTTTCTTAAGTATTATAAGGTGAGACAAAATATGTTCCAAAAGGCAAGACTGGTCTGCAAGTTACAAGACATCCTTAGTTCACTAGTGACTTTGTGAAAATTGCATAAGAAAAAAAATCAGGATTAATTTCTTTTTTCAGAGCATCATTTGTTTCCTTTACTGCAAATTTTTTATCTCCATATAGGCCTATGTACAAGGTGCTCCAAGTCCTCTCCGGTCGTTAAGCCCTAACGGCGATGGTAGTATCAACCATAATACAACTGGTCTTGAGATCCACAAGCAGAAACAAATTATGGCTTGCATTCCAGCCTATTCCACATTATTTTATTTACACAGAGGAAAAATAAATTGCCTATAATTGTTCTGATATTATTTACCTGTATTCCTTCCCTTGGATTATAACTGTCCAGTATCAGATGGGTAAGAATTTGCAAAGACTTTTCCCTAAGCTAAGGCAGGGCAGAAGGGACTACAGATTTCAGGGGTGCCTCCTTTCACACAATGTAGCCAGGAAAAAAAATCCTGATATGCCTAAGAAATCACGGTAATATTTAACATTTGCATCAAGAGCTGTGCAAGCAAATGCGAGGAAGAGAAAGCTGAGCAGGTCCAGTTGCAGAGGGCCTTTTTAGATATCGGTGAGAAATATTTGCTAAAGGATCAGTTTTCTTCCTGCTTAGAATTGCAAGACTATATTTAAACTAGATGCAAATAGCCTGAAACCATAACGTTTCTCTTATTCTTTGCCCAAGACTATATTAGAGCAAGCTTTAACTTGTACCGGCTGGGTACAATCACAGAGGTGGCCAGCTGCGAATGGCTGGAAAATGGCAAACCCACACTGTCCTTAAGCTCGAGTTGAGGAGCTGGAAGGGAAGGCCTGTAGAAATTAATTATCCCCTGTGACACAAACTCCAGGCTTCCTATGGTTTTACAAATCCAGATTCCATTTGAGGGGGACTAACGCAGAAGGAATAACTGAACCTGTAGGAAATACATCAGTTGGGTGCCTGATGATTGCAGGATCAGGCCCTGAAGCGGGGCAAAACCCCAAACAAATTAAAGCACTGAAGGAGCCTGTCAGCCATGCTATGTTCAGGTACAACAAGGAATGCTGGCTTCCTGCTCCCAGCAGAAAACCTGGACTTTTGTAAAGAGTAAGCCTGTACCTTGACTTTCAAGGGGCTGGAAATGAATCAAGATGGCCTATGGATTTCACCACAAAGTAGAACCAGGAAAGAGATCCTAAACTACACTGCAATCAATGACTACATCTGGGGAAGAAAAAATGTTAAGATGGTTATATACTGGTGTGTTTCCTTTTCAGATGAGTTCCATTTGGAAGGCAGCAATAAAAGCTTCTTAGATAGGAGATGGGAAAACTGATGGCTTTGTGGTGGAGGCAGTACATTTTTGTCCTTTATTGACTATTTTGGGGTTGATTCCCCCCCCTTTTTATGTACACGTGTGTGTGTCTTTTTTTTCAGAAGATGATGCCGTATTTCTTCTTTCCTGAGAGGCTATAGCTTCCTAAAGGCAATGGCTGTTTCAGTTGTACTAGAGAGAATTTGGAGCCCTCAGGACAAATGATTAGAGCTGCTCTCCGCTCAGGCAGGACAGAGCTCCCTGAGTCTATTCCTCAAGCGTGTAACAAATCCTATCCCTTTCCTTTCCAGTTCCTGCCTCTTTGTCTCAAAATCCTTTAGTGATACTACACATTGTAGAGGAAGATGTCACCTCTTGGTTATTCAGGAAATTGTCTTGCACTGTTTTTTATGGTTTCCTTTTCAGCTGCAAATGTACAGAAGACTTTCTGGGGAGGCTCACGGTTCCTATGTGATTAGAAGATACCCGGAGTCATGTGCATCATGCTTCTGTAGGCAACGTTATGAGTTAAAACTGGCTATTTTAATGGCTAACTGATCTTTTGAATGAGTTGCTGATAGTATCTGTCATTTACTTATTACAATAAGCTGCTTTTGCAAAGGAAAAATGTAGGCTTTATAATTTAGAGACATCTATAAAGAAATGTGCCAGGAATCATCTTATATCTTGAATTGGTGCTGAAAATACTAAGGGTTTTTCCTTGCAATACCTGGGAATGACTTTGTATCTCACAAACTCTTTAAAAAAAAAAATTTAAAAGTACTGATCTTCAGGTATGGACGTGTGTACCTACAGACTGCAATACTACATTTCCTGTTTGCAAAGATTTTCTCTTTTGTAGAATTTTTTTTCCAACTAGCACAACTTAACTTGTTTTACATTATTAATGTATCAAACTTGTGTATGATTATTATCGCTAACATAAATCAGAGGAGAAATAAATTTCTATGATATGCATACAAAGCCACACAAAACTCAGACTGATGCTGCACTGATGCTCAATAGCTTTTAATTTGAAATACATGCTGCTTTTTTGTAGTATATTTCCTTTTTTGTAGAACCTTTTTTTACTCTTTGAATCATTCTCAGTTAAGCTTTTATTATTCAATTTAAAAAATTCTCAGTAGAATGTGCAGAATTTTTTACATCTTTAAAATACAAGGAGCTAATTTTCCAAGACTCCTGGATTTATGGCATTGCTTAAACTACTACTAGCAAAAAAAAAAAAAAGTGTTTCTCTACCAATGTTTATAGTCACTCTTTAACTCACAGTTTTGTAAGGATGCTGGGGAAGCGATTTGACAAAGTCATCATATACTGTTTTATCTTAGTGATCACTAAGATTGAAGTGTTTCCAATATGCAACATATATGGATCATCAGTTTTATTTATTTCATGTTATAAGTAGATGGTAATAAAGTCTAGCTATAATGTAAACCATCAATTGATATTAAATGTTTCAAAGCAACCCTGAAATACAAAAAGCACCTCCTTAAAGCTCTAATAAAAAAAATGTGCTTCCATGTTTTGCTTAGGCTTTCTTTTTTCCTTTGTTTTCTCAATTAGTGTTGATTTAAAATGGGTCAAAATATGAGATAATACAGCTCATTTTTAAAAGTTACTACGATTTACAAGCTGAACTTCCTTAAAGCCCTCTCCTAATAAATGTTTCACTACTCCTGGGAAGATAACTGCAGTAATGACATTATGTGCATTTGTGAAGTTCTTCAGAAATTCATCTTAAGAATTGCTTGGTGACTTCACTTTCTCATTGTATTGCAGGTGCCTACAAGGAGATGAAAGTACGTATCCATAACCACAGATGTTTTTAATATTTGGGGAAAAATCCACTGAATGTGTTTTAAGAGTGTTTTGGTAATTATATTTCTCTATAAATGCCACAAATGTCTGATGTAAAACCTACCTATTCCAATTCTACGTCTTGCATTGCAATGGCATGGAGTTCTGTGCTGACATTATTTAGTGATCAAAGTGTCTGGTTCCAGAAGATTATTTTAAAAAATCCAAACCCGGCAAGTGCCGTCTTAATGAAGATTGTGATTATGGCTCTCTTTATCCTTAAAAGTATAATTCACAAAGAACATATATGTTAATGTTTGTATTGAAAAGTATACTTATAGCAAGCTTAATGCATAATGTTCTTTGTACTGATTTTCAAACATTGTGGCAGATACATGCTAACTATCTATTTACAGAAAGTTTTGAGCTATTAAAATGGCAAAATTAATTTTGAACTTACTATACCACTTTTAACATTCTCATTTAAAATATTTGCTGAAAAGCTTTTAAACAAGAATTAAAGTGTAGTTTAACCAGATTTTCTATTTCAAGGGAAGTCTACTGAGTTGTTTTAACGTCTATGAATAAGCATAGGTTCTTTTTTCCTGGGTCCTATATACTTAATAGATTTTTTTTCCTTATTTGGTCTTGCTTTCAATTTCCAAAATGCAAGATAAGTTTTATGTGATTAGCGTAGAGTTTCAAAAGCCATATTTTCCTTTAATATATGAAATTGGTTTTGCACAGCACATTTCAACGTTCTTCATGCTGAAGAAATGCAAGCTACAGTTAAAGTGTATGTTTTTGCTCAGTGTGACAGCTGAAGTTGCCTTACGCTCCTTCCACGTTCTGTGTGCATAAAAAGCAATCTAAGTCTTATGTGACTGTTGAAAGTACCTTGTAATTTTTGCTTGGGTTTCATTCTTTTTTGAAAATCTAGTCAAAGTTTGAAACATTAAACTGGTTCGTGAAAGAAATAAAAATATGTATGTGTTTTGAATAATACATCTTGCAAAAAAAGAACTTGCAAGTAAAATTGTACTTGCCTGATTAGCAATGTCGGCTTTTCTAGATTTGCCATGAAGCTGAAGAAACAAAACCCTTGCTGATAGAGAAAGCCATTTCAGCTCTTAGATCAAAAAGAGAAAACACTTTAAAAAAAGTCTAGATTCATAAACTTCCAGGGACAGATTTTACTGATGTTGCAGTCCTCCTCAATCTTTGACATATGATGAAGTACTGACAGAAATGGAATTCTCACTTCCCTGTTGAAAATGGGAACTTTTAACATATCTAATTCAAAAAGGATCTTAAATAATAATTGTTTTTTAATAACCCAAAAATTAAATCCTTACGTGTTTACCATAGTCATCTCTGTTACAGTAATGGTTTTGTATTTCAGCTGTCTATGTAGTGGAACAGCTTGTTATCGTATTTGGACACTTCTAGATCCCATTTTCTATGGGACTGAAACCCATAACTCACTTGACTTCTCACTGAAATATAAAGAATCCTCCCCAGTGGGTTTGTGGTGTGAAGGACCTCTCCATGGCGTTTTCCATGTGGGAGCATAGCTCTAGAAATCCAAGTGGTAAATTACAGTCCATGTCTTGCAAAGACTGACACATGTGCTTGACTTTACACACTCCAGGTGGGATAACTGGCTTCAGTAATATGTTGTACAGCATTTAAACAAGTATTTTTATTAATAATAATTATTATAATATCATTTATATTATAATTTTTAAATTATTTTAAAATTATTTTAATTATTTCATTGTTTAAACAAGTAAAAACATATTTTCAGGATCTAGGCTTGTCTGCCTTACAGCCAAAATCAACGCCTTTCCAGCCTTTTTGTAGGCAGAAGCCCACCCTGACTCTCCCCTGCCCGCTCACCTCCCCGTCCCTGTCCCTGTTCCCATCCCATCAATCAGGGCAAATGTTTGGCCTCAGGGTTGGGGATTTTGCCATGGTTTCAGATTAGTGCTTAAGAAGTGAGCTTAGTTTTGCTAGCACAGCCCAATAAGCAAACCCTATTCAAATAAATGTTGGACACGATTTCAGTACTATTTTATCCAAGAATCCATTACCACATTAATTGAAAACAGGAGCAAGATTTTTATGGATCTGCAAAATAAGTTTGAAAAGTATGCCTACTGTGAAAATGAAAAACAAAAAAAGAGAAATGTATTAAGGGAAATAATTGTGAGACTAAAGAATCTGCAAACCCAGTGGAAATTTATAACTGTGCTTCCATTTTAATATGACATTAAAACTTTCCAGTCTAAAGCTTCTGGGAAGGAACTAGAGGGAAATATCACAGCAAGATTTTTCACAAACTATTCAAGTTCACTGAAATTTATATTCTGTGGAGACAAAATTCACTGGCAGACTTGTCAAAAAGAAAGGAGATGGCAATGCCAAAATCTCACCCTCTGTTGTGGTTTAACACAGCAGGCAGATAAACACCACACAGCCATTCGCTCCCTTCCCGCCCCCCCTCACCAGTGGGATGCGGGAGAGAATCGGGGGGGGGGAAGTAAAATTTGTGGGTTGAGATAAAGACAGTTTAATAGGACAGAAAAGGAAGGGAAAATAATAATAAATAATGATAAAAGAGTATACAAAATAAGTGATGCACAGTGCAATTGCTGACCACCCGCCGACTGATGCCCAGCCAGTCCCCGAGCAGCGGCCCCCCCGGCCAGCTTTCCCCCCGTTTATGTACTGAGCATGACGTCCCATGGTATGGAATGTCCCTCTGGGCAGTTGGGGTCAGCTGTCCTGGCTGTGCCCCCTCCCAGCTTCTTGTGCACCTCCAGCCTGCTCAGTCGGTAGAGCATGGGAAGCTGAAAAGTCCTTGACTAGTGTAAGCACTGCTCAGCAACAACTAAACCATCGGTGCGTTATCAACATTGTTCTCATCCTAAATCCAAACCACAGCACTGTACCAGCCACTAGGAAGAACATTAACTCTATCCCAGACGAAACCAGGAAACGCTGTTACAAAAAATACTGCCTTTGAACACTTCCTTAATGAAATACATTGACTCTTTCACACTGTGTATACCTTAAACAAAAGTGCTGAAGAGATTAGGCAGCAGAAAGGAATGCCTAGATGTATTCATTTAACTAAAATTTCTTTTGCAATTTGCCCTATCACATATTGATTTTTTTTTCCTTTTTTTGCCAGAGAAATGTAAAATCTGTATTTCACATAATTCTACGAAAGGGTTTGTGGTACAAACACATTGAAAAATTTTAGTTTTCTGTTTTGATGTTAAATAGGAATTACAAATTTATCTTGAATGTCTACTGCGATATAATTTTCTTATAATTTTAAATATGCATTCTTGCAGTAAGGGTTTGTTACAAACCCGGTTATAAAGCCTTGCTCCTGATGGTAACTGAAGTTACAGGGTCTGCCTGCATCTCCTTTTGGGAAGGAAAGACAACTCTTTCAGATCCATCATGGTGCCCAACACAAACCAAGTTTTGTCCACTAATAAAACTTCCAAAATAATGATTTGGGGGTTTGTTATTCAGTAAAATGGAGAAGATGTGCTGGTGACTGATGGTATGACAAGAACATTATGCATAACGAAGAATAGGTAGCCAAGGGATATAGTTGACCATATCTGCACTAGTCCCCAACTTTGCTCTCAGCTCATTTTGAAGGAGATCTTGGGCACATTGACAGCTGTGGTGTTTGATGAGCCTCCAGATGGTTACATCAGGAGCTTTCTCTTCTTTAATTTTTGCACATGATCTTTAGAGGTTGCCAGTAATCTTCATGCACATTGTGGTCCTGCTCCCCCCCAGTGTAGTCCAGCAGAGAAATTTAAAAAGCTTGAACCACACCTTGAGTACCTTACATGCTTTTCTTTTCTATAAGGAATCCTCTCTGCAGTAGTAAACGCTGACAGTTTATTTGCACTGAATAGCAAAGTCATATTAACAAATCCTTGCCCTTAGCTTAGCCCTAATTAAGGTAAAAGGCATCTTTTACCTTAATTAAGTTGGTCCAGATTGACACCGTTGTGAAACCAAGGATCAACCATGATCACTTCAATTATCTGCATCCAAGCCAGGGAAAAGGTCTGATTGTCTAGTTCATGTTAACCAGAACTGTTCATGAGTCCTTCTTCTGTTCTAAGTAAATTCTGTGGTCTAGGCAAAGATTCAAAAACACTAACAGATTTTAGCTGGTGATTGAGATCTACAGCTAGGTCTGCACTAATACCGCTTGCTTTAACAGTCCCGGTTACAGAAATGTGCCAAACAATAGCATAAGAGTAGTGCAGTTGCAGTTTATCATTAGAGCCTCTTTTTCCTGGAAATTTATATGTATTACACCAGTAGAAGGGCATATGGAGATGCAAACACACACTCTCAACACACAGGAAGTTTTGCTGGTATGTCCGTAACCTTGATTTTTTCTACTGGAGGAAATGCATGCTACCTCTAGCATGTCACAGGGCAGTCACTGCAAAGAAGAGAGAGGTCTGAATGGGCTGTGAGCTGCTAAGAAGCTGGTCTTCCTTCTACTAGCAGCGGAAAAGACTGTCCATATTGGATATAGTCCGAATGTTAAGAGTATAAGACAAATGCAATGAGAGGCAACCTTAGGCAACACAACAGAAATCGCCCCTATTTTTTTGTTATTGGAACAAAACAAAAAAGGGTCAGTGTAACATGACAAACTGTTTCAGTTTCACAGCTTGTGACAAACCACTTCTGAGCATTTTTTTAAAACAAACCTTTCAATTAAAAAAAGCCACAGTGATTGATTTCCTAAGGATGCGAGTCCGGATTTCTATCTTCCTACTTACTCCAAGAACAGATGTCACCTCTCTCCCGTACACAGTGGGAGACACACTAGTACATAATGCAGAGGCACCATTTTTAGATATCATAAACAGCTGCTTGTTGACTCAAATAGGCAGCAAAAGAGTAGAGAAGATGCAGCTCTGGATTTTGCCCTGAGCTGTGCATAGCAGCTGGTCAGACTGTCAGTTCGGCAGAGCCAGTCTATTGCAGCAAGCTGTATGTGTGACTTACCTCGGGATTCCTGCAGAGGAAAATAAAGGAGGTATGATTATGGAGAAAAAAAACCCCATCACAGTACTGTACTAAATAACTGAGTTATGATAGTCTCAGATAGATAAAATATTTAGGTAAGAGCCAACATAGCTTTTGCAGAGAGAAGTCTTGCCCCAGAAATCTAAAAATGTTAAGGTATTAACAGGCAGAGATAAAGATCAGCTGTTGATATACCACAGATTTTTTATTTTTTTTTAAATTCATCTTTCAACAGTGCCTTTGTGAAGGCATTTAAAGAAACTAAGCTGTCACGGGACAAGAATTAAGTGCAAGACTGGACACTAGTTTTGTACCAACAGTTGCTTAAAGGGTAGGAAAGAATGGCTGCTTTTCAGAAAGGAAAGAGAAGTCCAAAGGGACTTACAGGATGCTTATAGTGGCCAAGTGATATCTAGTCCTTTTCCAGGTTACTTAAGACAGCATTTGTTGACACAGTTATTCAGAATACTGACGCATAAAGCACCAGGAGGTCTTGCAACAAAGCTTGGTCAATAAAATTTCAACTGTGAGAAGAAATGGACATGGAAGGTAAAGCCTGAATCCTTGATGACTCCATAAGTGCTTTCCAGAGTAGTTATCAGAGTGATTTTCCAAATAAATTCTTAGCATTGAAAAAATGAAGTTAGCACATTAGGAAAGAAATTTAAAGGGGAGCAGGGAGGAACTGCATAAACTAGTGATGCAGCTATATTTGGAATTTACATGCAGTTGTGAATGTCAAAAAAGTCCAGAGAGAGGCAAAAAGGATGACCAGAGCTGAGGAACCTATCCAAATAAATCAAAACCTATCCAAATAAATCAATGTAACACTGGTTCTCAGAAGAGATGACTGAAGAAGGTGCATGCGAAGGACCTATAAAACAGCCAGCAATACAGAGAGGAAATGACTGTTCAATATTCATTGACTTCAAGAATTCAACTCCATTTTCAGACAACCGACTTAGTCAAAGATACTCAAAATATGTAAATAAGTTGTTGATCTCCTTGGCACAGGACATTGTTGAGTTCCAAAGTAGGAAAGGATTTTTTTTTTACTTGATGGAAATACTGTTTGACCCATTATGGCAGTTCTCAAGAAAAGGCTTTCATCTAATGCTCTCAGATCCAGAATGATTTTTGTGGAAATAGCTTCTTTCTAGTCTGGAAGCAGGACAAAAGGCTGTGATAAAAACATTAGTCACACATCCCCTTACAAGTGCTTTGTAAGAGGGATTTTACCTAGAAATACGAGTCCGTGCCATGACAGTGGGATATTGAATTCTCCCATTTTTTAAAAAAGATAAATATTTAGTTATGTAGAATGAAAGGATGTTAATATTTGAATCAACAATGTTGTATGTGCATCACATACAAGTAGAACTTCTGAAAATTGTTCCCATTAGCTGCAGTAGATCGAGTTGTAGAAATGCACAAGGAATTGTGCACTCATCTTCTGGCATGCCCAGTGGAGATAGCATCAAGCAAGAGCAGTAGCCAGCTATGAAATTTTCAGCTCCTGGTCTGTGCTTCACGTCGTTTAAAAATTAATGTTCTTACTGACCACTGGGCAGATGACATCCTTGGTGGAAAGCCTTTTCGGTTTTATCTGTGCCGTTTATCTCTGAGGTTCCAGAAGTCAGTTCTTCACTTTTTTGTAGTCCCAACACAATCTTTTTCAGCGCTTCCTTCCCTGTAAGTGTTTTTGATGCAATGCTATAGCCTTCCCAGTGTTGCCTTTTGGGTAAACAGACTCACATCTTGTGTGCCAAGGCATCGGCAGACATAGCTGTTGGTAATAAATGTAAGATAAAACTGTAAGATAGAACAGTGCAAATGTCCAGGGTATTTGTAACTGAGATTATTCTGTTTAGACACATGAATGTATAGCACTTTTCCCCTGAAAAGCTCAAGTTCCCTAAAGTAATGATTCTGCACCCAAGGCACAGCTAGAAATAAAATTTGCTCTAAGTCTTTGAGCTGTGCCTGTTGCTGGGGTTGTAGCGTGGTCTGGGTCTGTTGGAGACATCACCTTCCTGGGAACAGATAGCTGCCAGTCTGACACTGCATTTCCGCATAGTTCAGGTTCAGTCTGGCTGTGCTGACAGCACACGGGCAGGACACGACCTCTAGATACTTCCAAATGTCTTTAGAAATGTTCCAAAAATCCCAACATAGTCCAGACAACAGTGTATTCCAGGCTGGTTATTAAGAATCACCAACTTCATTGCAGAGCAGAGGGTGCTGATAAAACGTCATGTGCTATTGTTTTTGATGGAGAAAAATCGGTTAAATGTAAGAAACACTACAAATTCTCTGTCCTCAGGAGGCACTAACTAATGATTGCCTGTAAGTCAAGAGGAAAAGAGATTTGCAATATGATGCAGCTTCGAAATGTTAAACTTGATGGCTGTTAGTAGACACAACTCTGCTCGACACCTGTATGTCCTCACAAAGATGACTGAGATCAACCTTTTCTGGATAGGTCTTGGCACCAGTAGCAACGCTCGCTCTCTTCAGTGTCTTTCACAGTTAGTTTAAATTGTTATGACTATAATGTCTTACCAAAAGCGTCCATTTCTGTTACATGTGCATCACATTTTATTTCTGAGAACAAAAGGTTTTTTAGAGCCAACTATTTCCTTAATGCTCTTGCTGTGCTAAAGTCTCTGTTGCTGTAGTGTTTGGTATAAAGCAATGCATCCAGTATTTGTTTTGACAGTAAACAGACCTCTGCTAGCATGGTATTACCAACAGAAGTAGAACAGAGTTCTGCAGATCCATAGCACATAATAAAGGTCACATCTACACACAGATATTGAGACGCAAACCCTTAGCTCTCTTCACTAAATACAACGTTTATCTGAATTCAGCAAATTAGTAAATATTTAAAGCAATACAATGTTATAGTCCCAAGCCATATAGAAGCTGTTGAGCCAATATTGTCCAAATGCAGTAGAAATGCTAACAGCACAGGACTGAAGCCACAACTTGTTTGAGTACATAGACAAAAGTATTTTAAATGGTAACACCTGTAATTTCAGGTACTTATTGCTTGAGTACAGCGGTACCATATATTTTAGCAAAATGCTCAGTTGTCCTACAATGTCTCCATTGAGTGTCTTTTGCCTAATATAGCTGGTGACACCAGAGGTGTCTTCTAGCAGTGGGGTTGTTATCCCAGGGTATTTGGATTCATCAAGCTTGCACTCTCTGCTCTAAGCATGCTAGTGGTCTGCAGACCTCACTTTAGCCTTTACATATGTTCTGCTCCATCAGAGCTCAAGCAGAACAAGTTCACCTCCTACACAAGCTCTTTCCCGCTGTCAGCTCATACATAGGTTTCAAACCATTCTAAACTGATAATTAAGCACATGTTCAGTAGGTATTGGCAGAGACACAGAAAGGGGCTTACATTTTGGAAGATGGTCTTCACTGTCAGTTCGTGGTGTAGCCAAGCAGGAATGCTGAATGCCATTCATTGGATTTATTCACGGATCCTTCCCTTTTTTTCAGATCATTTGGGTACCCTCAGCAGTCCAGTGCCAGCAGGGCAACTCTGGAGATGCACAAACACTCCAGACTACCATTGCATAGCACTAGTTCAGGTACTTAAAGCCACCTAGATGTGCTAGTATGAAGCACTGGACAGATTTGTTGAGATGTTTGCTTTACCTGTTGAAGCAAAGAAAGTTAGTGTTTAGGATCTACACTTCACTAGTGCTACCAGTACCGTTAGTTTGTTTCAAGACTCAGTGTTATTTCCAACAGAGCTTTTGCTTTTTTCCTCTTATTAGCTCTTTTATAGATGTACAAGCCTTCACAGGCCAGTTGTCACCTGTCAGCTTCTTCATTATGCTCCTTGGATAGTGACATCAACCTGCAGTCAGGACATCGTTCATAATTTTTCCAGGTAACTCGAAACACCTTCCAGCTCATACTGCTTTGAATAACAAAGTTGTTGATTTTTCTCTCCTTTCTTGATGGAAAATGGTTTTGATAACTCTTAAGATACAATGTAATTAAAGGGAAAAAACATTAATTTCAAAGGTCAAATGCTGTCATTATTAGCACTTTCTTTCAAAATATTTTAACTAAATAAACAGAACATTACAAGACAAATATTTTGAAATAGTCATTGCCTGTTGTATCTACCTACAGACAGTGACTACATCAGATACTTGTATATCTGCTTTTCTTTAAGAGGGTATGAGATGTCTTCTGCTGTAGCAGACTCAATGCTGCAGAAGCTGCAGTGCTTTGCACAGGGATGCATGCTCCCAACCATTCAAAACTCATTCCTTAGCAATCCAAACTCTAGGATGTGGTATGCTGGCTGCAGGGGCAGGAAGAACATTTTCTTGTCCATTTCTCCCTCCTTCCTACCTCTTCCAAAAACAGGATTAAATAGATTAGAGGGTAAGACATTGTGTTCTTTACTGCCATTACTGTGACCTGTCTATAGATTATCACTGCAGCCATTTCATTTACTTAAAATAAGCTATTCAAGTCTCGAACAAACGAATCAGCGCATGCCAGAATCTGTGGTCTGCATTAAATCCCATTTTTGCATCTCCAGAACTGTTAGGACTAAACACACTGGTTTTTCCTAGGAAATTATTTTAAAATCCATCATCTTATTAATACCTTATTACTTTAAGTGTTTTGTACTACCTTGGTGATGTCTTAGGGCAGCTGCCCTGGTGACACGCGTGCCGCAATAGTGCTGAACTGGACAGCTGCTGCCTGCACGCAGCGTGCCCGGCGCCAGCTGCCTCCTGCTCCCCGGGAGCAGCCTGGGCTTTGCACGTCAGCCAGTACACGGGGGGGGGAACTCTCTCTAGTTGGTGGCGGCACATTTTTATGGAAGATGATTGTTGTCAGCACTGCCTACCCACAGCTGGGCAAGCGGCTCCCTGCGTGCAGCGCAGCTATCGCTGCCCACCTGGCTGCAATGTTGCCCTTGTGCAGGGAGTCTGAGAATTCGTCTTGGCTGAGACTGCTTAGAAGTTGCTCTCCTGGTTCAGGTAACTCCAATCCTGATATTAATGTGTCTAGTAAACGTTAGGACTTAAATATGGAAAGTGTGTTGACGTGGTCTAACCCCAGCTGACAACTAAGCCCCATCCAGCTGCTCGCTCACTCCCCCCCCCAGTGGGATGGGGGAGAGAATTGGAAGAGTAAAAGTGGGAAAACTCGTGGGTTGAGATAAAGGCAGTTTAATAGGGAAAACAAAAGCCGCATGTGCAAGCAAAGCAAACCAAGGAATTCATTCACTCCTTCCCATCGGCAGGCAGGTGTTCAGCCATCCCCAGGAAAGCAGGGCTCCATCACACCTAATGGTGACTTGGGAAGACAAACGCCATCACTCCAAATGTCCCCCCCTTCCTCCTCCTTCCCCCAGCTTTATATGCTGAGCATGACGCCATATGGTGTGGGATATCCCTTGGGTCAGTTGGGGTCAGCTGTCCCGGCCGTGTCCCCTCCCAGCTTCTTGTGCCCCCCCAGCCTGCTCGCTGGTGGGGTGGGGTGAGAGGCAGAAAAGGCCTTGACTGTGTGTCAGCACTGCTCAGCAGTGACGAAAACATCCCTGTGTTATCAACACTGTTTCCAGCCCAAATCCAAAACACAGCCCCATACTAGCTACTGTGAAGAAAATTAACTCTATCCCAGCCAAAACCAGCACCTGTGTCAGTTTAGACTCAGCAAGGAAGATGAAGGAAAGCTTGTATAAAAGGAACATGAAATTATATAACCAAGCATGAACAGAAAAAGAAATGCCAGAACAGACACGATCAGGTATCACAGAGTCCAAAGCACATAAGATACGATTTAAAGTAATGACTTATATAGCAATCTCATAAGTTAATCTACTCTGCTTCTTGATTTTGCAGCTTTTAGGGGGGCATATTTTCAGGTTCTCTCAGTAACCACAATGTCCCTAACCTTACACTTTTAGTCTTTCAAATGTGTCGGTTCTCTCTAAAGGAACAGTAAATAGCCCAGGATTCAATAAAACTGTTAGAGTCAGAAACACCCATCTCACATCCTTCAGAATGGCTTTTTTTACAGCATTTGCTTTTAAGTTTGCAGTTAACAAGGTTCCAAAATACTCAAAAAGTAGAATCAATGCATAAATGAATCTGTTTCACAACTGGTATTTCAGAATTACATTAGACTGAAAGCGGTTGAAATAAGTAACGCTGGATCTAAGGTCTCTTGACATAAATACCAGGTGATTAGAAACAGGCAGATAGGACAGAGAAAGTAGTGACTAAAACCAAGGCTCTGTTCTGCAACTCTCCATGATTAAAAATTATCTTTTTTCATTCAGCAGATTTTTCTTAAACAAAGATCTGTTATTTAAGTGAGGTAGATTGACAACCTGTTTAGCATATTTGGGAAATAAACTCTTCCTGAATGTGTACCTTTTTTCTTCAACATGTAATACTAATTCTATTAAACACATACATTAAGGAAGTATCTACTTACCCAGAAAGTTTATTCCAGAAGCCTTCTCTTTCTTTTGTAGCAAGTTGGTCATGATCTCATTTCCTAAAGGAATTTCTTTCTCTGTCTGAAGGTACAAAGAAAATACACCTAAAAGCAGCATATGCTTCTACACAGTAGCAATGAAATGTCTAAATTAGCACTAACCAAATGTCACAACTTGAAAGATCCAATTGGTTCCACTTACCCACACTGTAAAGACCCAGAAGATATAGGTGCAAGGAGCTGCTAAGTTCCCTTTGTTAAAGCAATGAGAGGAGGAAATTGTGGTGCTCACCATTCCTGCAAGAGCCTTCAGGCTACTAGACAACTCATCTAGTAAGAAATTTGTGGTTTCATCACAGAGGCAGTTACGTTTCAGTTGAGGTGAGTAGCCTCTGTCTCTAAACATCATGGAAATTCTCAAGTTCTTAAAAATATTCTGATAGGCACAATTTGTACACAGTATTAATTTTTTTTTTTTTGTCCAAACCCATGAGAATGGAATTCAATTTTTTTTTTTTTTTAATAGAAGCTGGGCCCCCACTAGGATCCAGATTTGTAGTTAAAATGGACTATTCTGTTCTGCCACTGGCATGTAGAATTCTGATCAGCTGCCTGTGCAATTAGTCATGGAGACTTACAGAAAATGCCTGTATACATCTAAATAATTGTTACCATTGCATTTCTGACTGCTAGCCCTGGGGGCACTGGAGAGATTATAAGGAGCAAATGAAGTTCACTACATTTCTCTATATTTCTTCTTGCCCATGGGAAAGAGAGAAAGAAATTAGAATCATTCCCTGAGCTATTAAAAAAACCCCAAAAACCGCAAAGAAGAAAAAAAAATTGAAATGGTTTAAATAAGAACAAATACCTAAAATTACAGCAATTTTCCACATTTCCATCCTTATTGCAGATGATTTCTTTGATCCTGCTCTCTTTCAGCTGAAGCCCAGCAGTAGGTGCATACCCTGGTCCCTGATGTATTCTGAGTGTTAGAGCTGAAGATCTAGAAACAGATGGATTCAATCAGTTTTGTACTTGCATGTAGGGGACTGTGCCATGCAGAGTTTTAATTTCTTTTAATTTTAAATTGGCCAGCAGAAAGACTGCACAGCTGCAAATTGTAGCCACTCTTTAGATATATTGATGGATTTTTTTTTCCTGTCTGTGTTCAAACTGCACCATTGTTACACTGTCATCTGGCGCAGCAACCACACATCTTGAAAACAAAAACTCATAATCCCACTGGATTCCAAGATAAAATGAGTAAAAATTACTTGTTTTCTAGCTTTCTCCTCAGCCCTTTCTATCACATGTAACCAGACTAAAGCTAACATTCTCTTCCATCAAAGCATTCAAGAGGAGACTGAATTGTTAACTGACTTAACTGTAAGCATGCAAACTGCTTTGTTTTCTAGAGGAAAACCAGAACATTCAAGCAACTTTGAGAGTCATTCTAATTAGTTACATTTGGTTTTACGGAGTTTCTGTTCATGGGACTCACATTCAAACCTGTAACTGCATGGAAAGTGGTTGGGAATCAGCAGATCTTGCCTGTTTCCTTCACTGCATTTCCACATATAGGTCACTTCACCACTCTCTCTCTCCTTTTCCCCATTTGTAATGATGCTGACTTCTCTTTGTAAAGCATTTTGCAATCTAGTGGCAAAAGATTATATATATAAGAGATTATTATTAAAGCAATAGTACCAATGTAATATAGCCAGCGTTCAGAGAGGAATGCAGCACGGTACCCAAATAGTGATTAAGAAACTAAGAACCATACAAAACAAACAGTGGGATACTAAATAGGTTTAAAATGACCAATAATGAAATTAGAATCAAATGCAGTTAGAAATGGAGAATTATAAGACTGGCCATATTTGTTGGGGGTGTTTTGTTTTGTTTTGTTTTGGTTTGTTTTGTTTTTAAATGAGTAAACTGGGAAACTATAAATCATGAAAGATGGAGAGGGACAGAGGAGAAAAAATTGGTACAAGACAAGATGGATCTTAGAAATATCCATCCAAGATGGTCTTAGAAAGCTGAGTACAAACAAACAGCATGATCAGCAGTACAGCAAAATGTGAAGGAATGCAGGTAAGAGCAAAGGACGTGGGTTATCCTTACAAAATGCAGAGTCCTGTTCTGGGAAAGAAACTTCAGAAAGAACTTCCATGAAGAAGAGGAGACAGCAGAGTCACAGCCGCTAATCAGCTTACCATGAGCTCCCCACATGTTCCTGTGGTCAAGAAGGTTGTGTGTACAGCCAGGAGGATTGTGAGTAGGAAGAGAAAGTCCTGCCTATGGCAACATGGCAGCTCAGCTTGCTCTCAGGATGGGGAAAGTGCTGTAAACCACTTCCCATCCCTATGCAAAAGCATCTTACCTTCTTAAAATTTGAGTCCGGGGTTTTGAGATATGGTCCTTCAGGAATACTGGACCAGCACTCAGTTCGTAGTTGTGGTGTTCCTCAGAGTGGACTTAAAGTAGAATAGAAAACAAGGAGCATTCTGGAGAAAGAAGATCGCTCGATCACATTTTGCTCATGTAAAAGTTCAGCAGGCAAATAACCAATGACATTTTGATTCTCATGGGCAACGATTTCAACTGCTTGCAAAGAGTACTTTTCCCCAACCCTTCCCTGAGCCTGGCACAGGCAGTGAGCGAAAAGGCATATCAATAGCATAATTTCCTCAAATAAATCCACTCTTACTATTTTCTCCCCAATTACTTGCTATTTTAAACTCCTTCTCTATCAGAGGATGTACAGTCACCAAAGTCTGATATGTCATTAGAATAGAGTTTCCCACACTAGAAGAAAACAGTGGTGTTACTCCTTCCTTCTTCCCCTACAGCTTAACTTATCCCAAGAAGGGCACATGCCAGCTCATTTCAGAGATTGCCAACATGCCTACAAAGGGTGAACTCTTCAGCAGGCAATGACAAAGAGCAAGGGACAGTCCCTCCTTACACCACCTCTCTCTTGTTGTGCACCAGTTAAAGCTGGATACAGGTTTGCACTGGGCTTATTGCAGCACTGTTTATCAAGATATGGAGGGCTGTGCTCTTTGAAGTTTCTTGGAGTGGACTCCGAGCCTATTTTATTTTTACTTTCCCCACTTTTGAACATAGAGGTTGATCTAGATGTTTCAAGGAAACATGAAGATGAAAATTACAATTGCCCTGGTGCAGCAGACCCTCTGATTTGCATGTGAAAAGTGACTGCCAGGCAAAGTTATTGTCCCAGAGTTAACCCGGCTGGTGAGGAATCCTTCTTCAATTTAACACGTGGTAGCTTAAGACCAACACAGATATTTCATATATTGTTGTCCAGCATGTCCCCAAGCTGCCAGGTGTATGGAAAATCCACAAGCTGTAACCCTTACAGAAGGCAAAAATCCTGTGCTAGTCAGGAAGCCAGGAGAGAGCTGGATTCTTATGAAAGAAGAATTGGGGTGGCTCCTTCACCCAAAAGGAACAGTGCCCACATTACCAAAAAAAAAAAAAAAGAGAGCAAGAGTGCAGAAACACTCTATTCAGAAAACTTAAAAACTTCCAAATTCACAGCCACTCTTCAGATCAAAAACCTCCTTTTGTTTCTGGGAAAAAAAAATCCACCTCAAACTCGCATAAATTCCTTCTTATCAGGTCCATGTATGTGCAGGACACAGAAGAGCATCTCAAGAAAACCCCAACACTTGCTAACTGTGAGATGTTGAGGAGGGAGAGCTAGATTCAGGGAAAAAGACTTTGTTTATGAGCAGCATACACTAGCTTTGCACTGTTGCGCAATAGTCCTCATTATTGAAACATCAGTGTGCAGAACAGAACTGCCTGGTGAGTACAGCCAAGTGAGTACTTGTTGAAGATGGTCATCTGACTAATAGGGATGAAGAAAAAGCAGAGGCATTCAATGCTTTTTTGCCTCAGTCTTTAACAATACTGATAGACCTTGGGCTGCCCGGTCCCCTGAGTCAGAGGACCACGAGTGTGGGAACAGTGACTTTCCATTTGTGGACACTGAAACTGCGAGGGACCAGCTGTACCAGCTGAATGTTCACAAGTCAATGGGGCCTGATGAGATTCACCCCAGAATACTGAAGGAGCTAGCAAATGTTATGGCAGGACCCCTCTCAATCATCTACCAAAGGTCTTGGGAGACTGGGGAGGTCCCTGCTGACTGGAAGCTAGCCAATGTTATTCCAATTTACAAGAAGGGCATGAGGGAAGACCCAGGAAGCTACAGACCTGTTAGTCTAACCTCAGTTCCTGGAAAAATTACGGAGAAGATTGTACTGGGTGCTACTGAAAGGCATTTAAAGAATAATGCAATCATCAGGCACAGTCAACGTGTTCACAAAGGGAAAGTCCTGTTTAACTGATTTTATATCCTTCTACAATAAGGTCAATCGCCTAGTGAAGGCAAGGCAGTGGATGTAGTTTTTCTGGATTTTAGTAAGACTTTTGATACTGTCCCTCACAGCATCCTACTGGACAAGTTGTCCAGCTGTGGGATGAGCAGGTACATGGTGCACTAGGTGAAGAACTTGCTGAATGGCAGGGCCCAAAAGGTTGTAGTGAATGGGGCTACATGTAGCTGGCGACCGGTCGCCAGCGGTGTTCCTCAGGGTTCAATTCCAGGGCCAGTTCTGTTCAATATATTTATCAATGATCTGGATGCAGGAGTTGAATGCACCATTAGCAAGTTTGCCGACAATACCAAACTGGGAGGTGCTGTCCACTCTCTTGAGGGACAAGATGCCTTGCAGAGGAACCTAGATAGGCTGGAGCATTGGGCAATCATTAATGGGATGAAATTTAACAAGAACAAATGCCAGATTCTGCACCTGGGATGGAATAACACTGAGCACAAGTATAAACTGGGAGAGGAGTGGCTGGAGAGCAGCCGTGCAGAAAGGGATCTGGGGGTGCTGGTCGGCAGCAGGCTCAGTACGAGTCAGCGGTGTGCCAAGAGGGCAAACCGCATCCTGGGGTCCATCAAACACAGTAAAACCAGCCGGTCAAAAGAGGTGATTATCCCACTGTATTCAGCGTCGGTGTGGCCTCACCTTGAGTGCTGTGTGCAGTTCTGGGCCCCACAATTTAAGAAGGATGTGAAGGTCCCTGAATGCGTCCAGAGGAGGGCAACAAAGCTGGTGAAGGGGCTGGAACAAATGTCCTATAAGGAGCGGCTAAGGACTCTGGGTTTGTCTAGTTTGGAGAAAAGGAGGCTGAGGGGTGACCTCGTTGAGCAGGGGAAGTGGAGAGGGAGATGCTGATCTCTTCTCCCTGGGATGCAGTGACAGGACACGTGGGAATGGTTCAAAGCTGCATCAGAGGAGGTTCAGACTGGACATTAGGAAGCATTTCTTTACCAAGAGGGCGGTCAAACACTGGAGCAGGTGGTCAATGTCCCATGCCTGTTAGTGTTTAAGAGGCATTTGGACAATGCCCTTAATACCATGCTTTAAGTTTTGGTCAGCCCTGAAGTGGTCAGACAGTTGGACTAGATGATCATTGTAGGTCCCTTCCAACTGAAAATATTCTAGTCTAGTCTAGTCTAGTCCAGTCCAGTCCATTCTAAGAGTGGCTGGAAAGCTGCCCAGCAGAGAATGACCTGGGGGTGTTAGTCGACAGCTGGATGAATATGAGCCGGCAGTGTGCCCAGGCGGCCAAGAAGGCCAATGGCATCCTGGCCTGTATCAGAAATAGTGTGGCCAGCAGGAGGAGGGAAGTGATCGTGCCCCTGTACTCGGCACTGGTGAGGCCGCACCTCGAATACTGTGTTCAGTTTTGGGCCCCTCACTACAAGAAGGACGTCGAGGTGCTGGAGCGTGTCCAGAGAAGGGCAACGAGGCTGGTGAGGGGTCTGGAGAACAAGTCTTATGAGGAGCGGCTGAGAGAACTGGGGTTGTTTAGCCTGGAGAAAAGGAGACTGAGGGGAGACCTCATCGCTCTCTACAACTACCTGAAAGGAGGTTGTAGCGAGGTGGGGGTCGGTCTCTTTTCCCAAGTAACAAGCGATAGGACGAGAGGAAATGGCCTCAAGTTGCATCAGGGGAGGTTTGGATGGGATATTAGGAAAAACTTCTTCACTGAAAGGCTTATCAAGCATTGGAACAGGCTGCCCAGGGAAGTGGTGGAGTCCCCATCCCTGGAGGTATTTAGAAGACGTGTAGATGAGGCGCTTAGGGACATGGTTTAGTGGTGGACTTGGCAGTGCTGGGTTAACAGTTGGACTTGATGATCTTAAAGGTCTTTTCCAGCCTAAACGATTCTATGATTGTATGATTCTAAAACAAATGAAAATAATGTGGAAAGGTTACATAAATAAAACAAAACACAGAAATAGGCAGAAGAATACATATGGTCGTTCCGAGAACTTAGGGACAGATTGAAATAGTTAGTAGAGCTTTTAACAAAATTGTTGACAGAAATAAGGAAAATTTATATAAGGGGCCTTTTTATTTAATTACAATTGTTTCCAAGGAACAAGCAACAGCAAAACTTGCTTGGATTTAAGAAATTAGACATTCACATAATAACAATCACATACGCAGCTCTACCAATAGCCTATTCAGTTTCAGAGTGATGATAATTTATCACCTTGTGGTATTGCTTCAAGATGAGCTCAAATACAGCAAGACCAGATATAGCATAGGTGGAAGTTCTTAGTGGAGCTGCAACAGCTATGGATTGTAATGCAGTAAATAGCAGCAGATACATGGAGCAACGCAGTCAACACTTGAGAAGCCAGCATCCACAATACGCACTTTGCAGAGGTTTTACTTTAGTCCTGCTCTAACCTGGTGCCATGACCTGAATGGCAGCTAGAGGTTGGAGTGCAAGTGCATTAGGTGGGCTCCTGGAGTGCATCTTTGGGTGCAGTTTTACTTGGAACAAACCCGGTGGCTGCAATGCAAACCCAAGGGGGAGAAATGGGGTCTATCAGGAGATCTTTAAAAAGTGTGCTCTTGGTCTGAACTAAGACACTAATGTAGGAGCATGCTTTACTTTGCACCTACACAAAGCAGGTAGAAGCAGTTTCTGGCATAATTGCCTTGTCTTCACTAGATCCAGACTCTTACATGCAGTTTTAATAGCTACTATGTTTCTTAATGCTTCTCTCAGTGAAAAATTACTTCCAAATTGCTATTAGTTATTGTGGAGAACTTTGATTAGCTATAGTCTACCTGGATTGCTCATCAGTAACCACGAGGAGAGAATATGCAGGCTGCATCCCAGCTAACACTGTTTCTTATTCAACTTCCAAAAAAAGAGAAAAAAAATCCTTAAGAAGCAAAATCAACACCTTTTGGTCCAAAAATAATTTAAAAAAGACATATATCCACCACTTCACTTAAGTGACTTCTTACTTTCTCACCCACTACCATCGGTGCAAAATAAAACAACTGGAACCCAGCATGATTTTAAGATGACACGTGATTCTGTAATCAGAAATAAAGTTTTACACAACTGTCAAATAATTGCATGTCCATTTGGTAGCACTTACATACCTAACTACCTAACTGTTTCCAGGAGAAAGTTACCCTGCCAGCACGACTCCTTTAAAATGATTTCCAGGTGCAAACTTCCAGGCAGACTTGAAGTCCCTTTGAGAAGACAGGCTTATGGTTAACCTGTTACACCATAATATCTGGGGTCATGTTCTCTAATATTTGCATCATCCAGCCACTGGAACAAACCTGGGACTATCATGCGGGTAGCCCAGTTACAGCACCACGGGAAGAAGGAGGGAAAGTACCAGGGCAGCAAACGACCCTTATGGTTTAGCTCACATGCTTTTCTTAAATAGCATCTCTTCCTGCCACTGCTGGAGACAGAGTACGGGGTTAGGCAGAGAGCTAGTCTGCCCTGGTAAGCATTTCTTGGTTTCTTATGTTCATCATAGAACTTAACCTCTTGGATGGCACCAAGGATAGGGCTTCATGGGAAGGGCTGGCTTTCTGGGACTCAGCTCTTCTAGTACCAAGGTCTGAAGTTAATCCTCTGCCTTTTTTTCCTTCTGTTTTTAAGCAAGGTAACTTTCAAGTTTTTGTTTATGTATATGAGTACATGCTTTAAAGAGTCTGTGGAGATTACAAGTGGGGCGATGTATGGATGAGCTACTAATTTAGATACACCTGTCCTAAGGATTAGGTAGAGGGATACCATGAAAAAACATTTAGGTTTTTCAGTGGACAGCCAGGGGAAAAGAAAGAAAATGACTGAGAAGAGATGGTTAGATCATGACTACTTACTCTGCTTACTGTGAGGGAAAAAGTGGCTGACCCTGACTGAGATTGCATTGAATCCTGCCCTGGGGAATGACATGCAGACATCACACAAAGGTAGGCTAGTCCTTAATTACAAAAACTTAAGTGGTATTAGAAGAAGAGTAAAGAAACTAAATGCAACCCAAAGAATAAAGAGGTCAACACTTTGCTTGGTGTCCCTTACTGTCTGAAGGTGCATCAGAGCTGCAGAGACTGACAAAGAAATGCCATTAGCGGGAATTCCCATTTCAGCTCTGTTGCTTGGAGGAGGATCTCAAAAGATACATGCAAGGAGCTGGAGGAAGATAGGAGACCAATCTCTGCTCCCGAAGCAGCAGCTCTGAGATTATTTTCCTTCCTTTTGTTCAAGATGGATTTTTTCCTCTTCTTTTCCCAGTATTTATTCACAACTTCTGTTTCGTACTGTTAACCAAATAAGAATGTAGTTGAGATTATATCTTTCCCCCTTGCTTGTTCTCTGAGCTTCGATATCTGCCACTCCCTATTTAACAGAGGTTAGATTTCATTGCCTGATCTTTAGGCCAAAACAATACAATTAAATAATAAGAGCTTGTCAGAAATCAAGCTCATGGCATTTGAGACCTGACAAACTATATCACAAGAAATAGTTATTTGAATCTGAAGTTCAAAGTCCAAACCATCTCCTTCCTTACCAGCTTTTGTTAGCTTAAAGATGTTAGTCACAGTGATTAATCTGAAACAATTCTGAGCTGCTGTTGACACCTGTTCATATGTTAAGAATAGAGTATTGCACCAGTTCACACTGAGAAGTTGTTTTCTACACAGAGAGAAGGATGTATTCTAGCAAAAAGACATCTTCCCTGAAAGCCTCATTTTGGAGGGGGAGGGGAAAAAACCCACAAAACCAACAACAACAGAAAAACAGCCAAGCGTTTAGGGCCACTATTCCAAAAAGAGCACAAATCCAAGGCAAGAAGTCATCAAAAAAGCAGGCAAGACGTCATCAAAACCTGTTAGTGTTTTGGAAAGAGTTCATTGCAATTAATACATTTCTGCAAAACATTTTGATTTTATCAAGGTAGCATTTTCTGATCTATGCATAATTGACACTGTCTTTTTCTTTCCTCATTTTCAGTGCATCTGAAAAGCCAGGTTCTTGGAAACTCTACGCTTCAAAATTCTTCATTACAAAAAGCATAAAATAAATCTGTTTAAGATATTACTGCATGATATAATAATTCCATCCTTGCTGTTTTTAAAACAGAATTAGAAAAGAATAGCAGAATATAAAATTATATCAGAAGACAAAAAGATGTGCCGGTAAACACACAAAAGAAAAGTGTCTTTAAGATTCGGAGTGGAAAGTAATAACAATTACAGGTTTTTTTCTGCGAGCACGGGGAGTTGATAAACACCGGGTCAGCTGACAGAAGAAGTAGCAGAAATTTTATAAGAAACCAAAAGTCATTTTCAATTTGGGGTACTTTGAAATAATGGTCCTCAAGTAATATCATCATATTGGTAAGGTAGTAGCCAAAAAGAGCTATTTAAGTGCCTGGAATAAACCAGCAAAATGATTTTTTTTTTTGCAAGGTAGCAGTAACAGCCACAGTAACAGCCTCAACATTGGCTTTCCTACAGGTTTTCTTTTCAGGAAACACTCCAAATCCTTGTATGATATGTGCATTTAATTTTGGCAAACACATGATTATAAAATAACCTGATCTGGAGAGCACTTTTCTGAAAATTTGCCTTGCAATGACAAAATTCCACTTAGGCTGCCTGTGTGGATGAGAGTGAGTACAATCACTCTCCCTTCCTTCTTCTACTCCTGCCCCAGCAAGTTAATTAAGAAGCTTTTTTTTCTTCCTTTGTTTTTCCTAGAGTACTTGAAATTAAACATTTACGAACATTAGGGCCAAGTCAAATAGAACATTTTATTACCAGTGACAGAACATATTCCACATTTTCTGTTTTCACAAGGAAAAGCTAAACTTTGTGCTTTTCTCCCCACCCCCCATTTTTCAGTCAAATAAATAAAATAAAAAAAATTAAAATCATCTGCCTTCCTAGCCAGAAGGGAAGTAAAAGAAATAAGAGCTACATCGCAGTTATACAAATCTTTCACTTGCAATTGCTTTCTTTTATGAGCCTTTAACTTCTCACAGACTTAACTTCACAGACCCAATGAATGTCACAATCATAATTGATTAACATTGATGCAGATATACTGGGGAGAAGCCTGGCACATCATATTATGACAAACAGAATATTGCACTTACAGACTTCACAGTCCTAAAATCTGCTTGCTGAAGTACTATCAGCGTTGCAAGCTTGTGTGGGGGTCCTGGGATTTCTAACAGCAGCTTCAATGTGGCACTCCGCCTCTGCAGCATTTAAAAGAGAGTCAGTTAAAGAGCACCACTTTAAAAAACAACATCTTGCAGTATTACATCTCGGCCCGTAGTAGATCCAGATCACATATATCCACTTCAGAAGCTCACTTACAGAGAAACAAGAAACAGTCCAGAGCTTCGTGCCTGCCCTGCCTGCATTTTATATTACTCTCAGTCAAAACAGAGGTTTTATCTTTGTTAAGATAAAACTTCTGTTAAGATGCTCATTTGCCTTCCAGTTGCTGCGATGATTGTAGACCCTTCAGGAGTAAGAGTCGTTTCAAAAGTATCTAATCGCTGCTGAAACAATGTTGAAAAAAACTGTGATTTCATTGTGATTTTTGAGCTGTTTTTTCCCTTAGAGTATCAGCCTTTGCAGATGGGTAATTATATTAAGATTATCACTATAGGTGTATGTTCTTATTCCCATAACTCTTCCTCTCCATAGCAGTAACCACAGCTTTTCCCTCTCCCTCACCCTAAGTGGTCTGGTTTTAATTGTGAAACTATGGTCATTTCAATGCCGTAAGTCAGGTATCTCGGGAGGTTTTCTTGTCTCTTCATATTAGCTCAGATAAGACGGAGAGAAGACAGAAACGAAATTATCAGGTCAGAAGTACAGCCAGAACGTAGAAGTCAGGGACTGATTTCCATACAGCTGGATGCAATCTCTGGTCCAGCAGGGAGAACTCCTCCTGAATGATGAAGCCAATATCCAGCTTCCTCCTCCTTATGCTAATGAACATTGGTATATTTGAAAAAGGGTTCATTCAGAACTAAGTCTTATCCACAGCTCACATCACACAAGATTTTACAGTTAAAAGCACACAAAATAATTCCTTTCTATTCTGTGTTTTCAGACCTAAAGGTTTCCCTTTACTTTTTTAGTTAGATGATTGAATTCTCACTACTGACTTTCTTTTACCTACTTATGTGTTCAAACAATGTAAAAGAGGTTTCTGTGAAACTACTTAAGACGTTAACAAATGACAGATACCATGAACCCAATGCTCATAACTACATCCCCCACAGAAGGTGAGTGAGCCTAACCCTGCAAAAACACACCAACATGTGCCTCCACATTTATGAGCCAATGCTCATTAATATCCCTTCAGTAATAAACTAGGCTTCAAAAATCAAGACCCGACTTCACTATAATCAACAAGAACAACTTAAGGAACACATCTGTACAGTAAACAGCTTTTTTAGTTTTGCAGAAGTAGGATGATACCTGACTGCAAATTGAAGCTAAACTACCAATTAAAAAAAAAAAAGCATATCTTTGGAAAGGAGCCACCAGAGCCACCTTCTTAGATATGCAATAGACTCTTTATCACCTGAAGTTTTTAAGACAGCTAGGCACTCAAATGGTTGAGGAGGAAACTGCTGTTATATGGCAATACAAAGCTCTGATCTGCCAACAAACAGAATGAGCTGTAGGTTGCAACGAACAGCTGGGTTTTTTTGCAGGTCTTCAGGAGTATGGTATCTTCTTTAAATTATACTTGTTTGATTAACCTGAAGAAGTGGAATTCAGATCCTCTCTTTTTTTCTCTTAAAAAAAACCCAACAAAACCAACCCAACCCAACCCAACCCACCAAAATTTCTCAGCCAGCAGTGGGGCAGAAAAACCTGAAACCAAGACACAAATGTATACTAAAGGCTTCGAATCTAGAAGAAAATAATCCAGTATCTTTTAAGCCTTCTGATATTTTAAAATCTTGCTTTCTGCAAAGACTAATAATAATTCAGTATTTGGGACTGTAGATGCTGCTTCTAGTTACATAATATTTAAATAAAACTGAAGTCAGAGATGTTAGAGAATGAAACGTTTCCCAGTGGGGATGATTCTGGGGAGAGACCATGGAATTTTTTTCAAAAGTGGAGTGCTAACAGCAACATATTAACAACAGAAGTATATGTTGCCACTTCTGGAGAAAGAGGTGCCATCACCTACATTTATGAAGCTGCTGAAAAAAAGATAACTTGGGCCAAGAAAAGGCACTAATAGGAAGTACTGCGTCCAGTGACTACAAAGGTGAAATCTCTAGACAGGATCAAAACTTATGTACAATCTGTAGATCTACACTAGCTTTAAGACTTGATTTTCAGAGGCAATGACTATCAATAATTCTGTTGTGCCCATGAACATGGAGGTGCTCAACAGCACCTAAAATCTAGAGACTTGTCTCAAACAGGTTTTTACTATTTATGTGCTTAATGATCATGCATGAATGTGCTAGCAGGCTTCAAAAAAATCTTTTGACTTATTAACATTCTTGTGTCAAAAAAAATCAAGCTAAATAAGAAACCAATAATCTCTAGACCATGCTTCTAATTACATATTGTGTGAACAAACACATTATTTAATTGATAGTATAGCAGATGAAAAATTTGTAACCACTTATAAAAAATATATATAAAACTGTGATAGTTAAAATAATGAAAGTACCACTTTAATGATAGCCCTTTATATTTCTGTTATCTGTTTAATGCCTACTGGCTAGACACTTGGAAAAAAAAAAACAACGCTCCAGTATACAACTAAAAAGTGCCACTTTGAACACGAAAACCAGCCAGGAATACATTGAACTCGCCAAGATTTAAGCTTCTGACTTTTGAAAATTCTGCTCCTTAAACTACCAATTTTGTACTCACAGATGCCATAGTAATGAGTGCAACGGCCATCTGGAAGAGGAAATATTTTAAATAAGTTACTCATGTTTATGAATTTCAAATTTACTAGGAGAGGGACTGGGAGTTGTGCTGTACATAAGTAGTTTCACCGCCCACTTCCCTCCGCTGCTGTCTCAGACCCTTTTCCTGAAAGGGGCCAGTACAGAGCTGGCTGAACACAGGAAAGAAGGTGAGAGAGATGCAAAGGGATCTGAACAAAAATTACTGGTTCCCAAAGCAAAATGCATGTGGAGAAGAGAAAAAAAAACACTTTAGTAAGGGCGGGGCTGCAAAAGAAAGAAAGAGTAAGTGTACTACTCTTAAGTTATCTCAAACCAAGGGTGAATTGCTGACATTACATACTTCTAGAAAATGTTGTTCAAGTAACATTTAGAACTCAGATCTAACCTCAACACATTAAGAGAGCCATTAATATCTCAAGCCCTTCAACTTTGAAAACGCAAGTTCTTTAAAATCAGACCAGGATCGTGAAGTTAACAGAAGCTCCCCAATTCCTGCAAAGAACTTCACTGCAGAGAGTCGACAAAACGTTGATTCCTCTCTATTTCTTGTAAAATATTCCCTTAGGAAAGAGCTCTTCAGCTTGTAAGCTTCAAATGCTGTTGAATGCAGCTGACTCATTCAATTGGAGTTACAAGAAGAAAACATAAATAGTTGACTGAGCTCCTAACTTTCTTCATGGAAGATAAGGGGAATTTCTGATAAAGATTGATTCAAATGCTGAATCACTGTGAGTCAATGAAAGAGAAGAGGTCAGGGCATTAAACTGCTGTAATTGTTTCTATAGATATATAGAGGCACAACATTTGTAGTAAGAGGTAATGCATTAGCTCATCTGAGAGAGGCATCTAGCCTCTGAAGGGTTTTTTAGTGATGCGTGCCATGACATGCCTCACTTTGGCTTGTACTCAGCAGTCTTGAATAGAAATTAATTTGGTATTATTAAGGGCAGAATTACAATAAGATAGAACAATGCAGTATTATTCTCACCTGAGTATGGGCCAAGGAATTAGTGTCATATAAAGCCGTACAAGTTAAGTTGAATGATTGCCCACATACTCCACTGCTGTACTCCTGGCAAGCTTGCCCTTTCTGCCCAGTACTGTATGCCAAATTTTCTATGCCCACATGGTGAACCAAATGTTGTGGCTTTAACAGAAGGCACAAAAGACATGGTGATTCCAGATACTTTTTCTTTGCCTATAAGTATGTCTCAGAATTAGTCCTATCCAACTTTCTTCACTGGCCATCGCCAGTAACTTCTCTTAGCACCAATTAATTTTGTCTTTAGCACTTAGTGATACAGAAATTCCCTCTTGCCTCAAAGCACGCTATTTTCAGATAGCATGAGAGTTTTGACTACATGTGAAAAAGACCCATTTTTCTATATGTAGATCAGGCAATCTCTGAAGGCAGAGGATGCCAGAAATACCAATCACGGCACATTGGAAGTACCCCGGTCAACCAGCTGCTATAGCTGTTCCTTGGAAGGAAGAAAGGCAATTTTCTTCTTTTGTTCTAAATGTAGTGAAGGAAGTATCATCCGTTTGGCTACTTGGAATCACAGTCTTCAGGGCAATATTATAACTTATAATATATATGATATTATATGATACATAATACATTTTTATATATATAATATATGGGAAGGAGCCAACAGTGGCATTTAATATTTTAGGTATAATGTCAAAAAACAACCCAGAGTCTTTCCTAGTGTTCCTCACCTGTGGCCGTGCTCCTAGCCATGAACATGCCAGACCAGGTCTAGGTTTCTTTTATCCAGTTCACAGGCATCTAAATCTAACAGCAGTTATGTAAAATGTTTGCAGCACTGAAGATTCTGAAGTGGAAGACTGATGAACCTCATCCCTCGTCTTTGTTCTGAATTCCACTTTGTGCAGAGCTAGTCTGCCACAAAAACCTTCAGGTCACGCTAGACCTATTCAGGGCTCTGACAGGTCCAGGAAACCAGATAAAGTTCAACTCAGGCAGCTGGAATATGACCCCTCTTGTGTGTCTAATTCAGAATATTAAACTATGGGGATTACATGGATGAAAGATAGCTGAACTGGCTGCATCAGCCAACAGAGATCACTTGGATATACTAGTATATATTAGCTGAAAACAAGCCAAATTGGTGAAAGGGGCCTGAAAGTGTGTAAGCGCACTCTCCTCCCTATTTTGAAAAATAAAGACAGCTGTTCATTTAGTAACTTTCAAATAACTAGATGCATGAACTGCTCAGGAACAAAGCTTCAAACATTCTGGCTAAAAGTCTTTGCAGATGTGCAGAGTTTTCTTTCTATTTCTAAAAGCACTAAACACACTCGTGCTTTGGCTAAATAAGGGAGAGCAATACCACTCCACTGTATTGCACAACAGTTTGTCCTGGACTGCTCTCAAGATAAGTAGACCACCTGCCATGACCACCAAGCACGGACCCCTCAGCAAGTACATCCCAAGCGACCACAAGTAATCATAAAACAGGATGCTTCAAGAGGAGTGATTTGTGCCACTGCAGAAAGCAACTCTGAAGTGTCTAGAGCAGGACATAACGGAGGGGTCCCTTCTGACACATCTCTGTGTGTTATGAAGTTTGATTTTGACTTAATTCCCAGTTCTCTTGATTGTGAGCATTTCAGCACATACTAGTCAGCACCAGAGGGATATCCATGTGGAACTGAGAGCAATTTTCCTCCTGGCAAGCATATTTTTGTAAATGACTATTCTTATTCCAGCAAAGTTTATTTCATACTTCAAATTAAGAGGGGAAAAAAACAACCCCAAAAAACAAAACAACCCCAAAATCCCCACCACACCGTAGCTTAAACCACTTTGTCTTGACAAACAACAATTGGGCTGGTGGCAGCAGAGTGACTGTGAAGCTGAGATTAAGGAACGGCCAGCAAATGCTGATAGCTAAATTCTCTTTTTGAGATCGCAGTTTGAATTACTTGAGAGTAATGAACACGGGCTGGGGTGAAAAGGCCAGACAGGGCAGCTCTCTGCTCCCATTCCTACAACATCCTCTGCTCCCATACCTCTTGCTGCACTAGGTGACTAAGATATTTGGTAAATACTCACTCCTTGTGCACTGCTGGAGTCAAAGCGAAATGAAAATTCAGACTAAGAATTTGTGCCATGGGTGATGCTGAGAGACCTTAAGCTTTCAAAGGGACGCAGACCTGAACTAAAGCTTAGTACCTGCACAGCATGACTTTAGGAAGGGGAACAGTACTTCCAGCAGCAGATTAATAGCAGCTATCTGTTAGGCTTGAGCAGAGAGTGTTCATTTGCTGTAGCACGGCTTGCAGAGCCACCATCGGTGTTGCTGGGGCAAGTCCCACACACTTCAGCTGCCAGTATCTCATTTCAACCTGTTTGATGAGCCTCATCCAAGTATACTTCTCAAAAGCCAAGACAGAGATCTTTCTAAAGAAACAAACATGTCAGAAAGTCTTTCAGTTTTTTGTTTTTAAGACAGAAAGCTTCATAATTTATATGAACTCACCCTCATCAACTGAGAATTTGCAGTGGAGAAGCTGCTGGAAAACACTGAAAGATTTCAGGTTTTACTTACTTACATACACGTGTGCCAATGAAGAAGGGACAACAAAAGCAACACTGGTTTCCCAGCAGTCACACTACTGCATACGGTTTTCAAATGATACGTTCCTTGCACAGATACTATAAAATCTCTTTTTTCCGCAGGGAGACCCTGCACTGTGTCACTTCCAGATGTTGTCCTACTGTGGCACATGTTCAGTTCTCAGCTGCCATCCACAAGCAGATGTTTCTCTTCATGCTGTAGTCTGTAAACATTTTGCCTTCAGCAGAAATCTATTTAAGCAGTATTTTTGAAGTTCAAAGGACTGCTTTATTTCTCGTTCAGTCTTGTGTATTTCTATCTTTGAGGAGAAATGGAGAACCATAATTTCTCCCTCCTTTGATTCATGCTTCACAGACAATCCTCTATTTATCACTCAGCTCGGCGTGGAATTTTACTACAAAACTGACTGAGAGGTTACATTTTCACTCTATAAAATTGCAATCAATAATCAAGTTTAAAAATGCATGTTTAAAAAACCTTGAACTTCTCTTTCATTGAATAAGCACACAAAGCAGTGGGGGACTGTTATATGAACCCAAGCTCAGCTAAATAATAAAGGAGTAATTTTATTCTTTGTATGCTGTGATCTTGGTCCCACAAACCACTTTATTAGGTGGACCATATAGTTCCATCTCCATAAAAAATGATTTCTTTCAAAATTTGATTAAAAACAAGTCTTGTTTTACTTTAGGTATAAAGTTTATTTATTACCACCACCACCACTATTCCTATTATTTCTGAATAAATAATAGGAATTATTTATTATTATTTCTGAAGTTAATAATATTTCTGAAGTTAATAATTATTTTTATTCCTATTATTTCTGAAGCTAATGATATTTCTATTTCTGATAATAGGTTATTCTCAGAAATAGAAAGATTATTAACTTCAGAAATAATTAATATTAATTATTAATAATAATTATTAATTAATTATTATTTCCTATAATAAGTAATTATTATTTCCTATAATTCCTATTATTTCTGAAGTTAATAATAATCAGACACCTTGAATTCAGCAAGAATTTTCTACAGAAAACAATATGTTTTGTTTCACCAGAAGTATAAATGGTATGAAACATTTTCTTTTTTTTTTGCTTTTTTGCATATTATTTTGTTATTTCTTCTCAGACAAATCTGCATGATAAATATTTTAAAGAACAGCTGTGATAGACTGAATTTGCTGTTATTTGTAAATGTTTACTGTTCTTAAATATTCAGATGGTTGTTCTATATTCGGGAAAATATTGCAACCTGTCAAACTGTCATTTTTGCAAAATGATAATTCTAAAAGTTTAGGTTTAAAACCAAGTCATTATTCCATATAGTCAAAGTTGTGTTTATGCAAACAAGGAAAAGAAAATTCTGCAAATACTGAAAGTCTGCTCAGCAGAGGTTCCAGTCCCTGCAGAAATGCAGAAATAGACAACTACCGGCTTAAAGTTCCTATAGGCAGCTTATTTGAATGAAACACAGGAAAATATCTCCAGATATTCGCTTTTGATGTCACTGCATTTGCTTTGGGATCTAAAAAGACTTGGTTTCATGCAGTCAGAGAGATGGTAAGTCACAAGCGTGTTTCCTCCCAAAATAGTTAACGTTTCAAATATTTATCAGATATAGCGCATTGCATTGAAACACACATCCACAGTAAGTCAGTCAAGAGTCAGATAAGTGATTATCTGAGGAAATCATAAACTGTCTGCACACCATTTAGGAAAAGAAGTGTTACCAACTGGACTGGGTCATAAAAATAAATGCTGGCTTTTGTGTAGACCATCTTGAAATCACTTCTCTGTTAGGTATCTGGTAAAAATTTACCAGAGCTCAACTTTTAGTTTTCTCTTTCCACCTTTAAATCCACATAAACACAACACAAACTTGAATCCCATGGCCAGAGCTCAGATGCTCTTTGGCCCCTATTTCCCTCTGGACACTTTCATCTCTTTCCAAGCATCATTCTGAGATTTACCTCCTGTGAACATCTACTCTGCTCTTTCCAAACTTTGCAAGAGGATGTTCTTCCCCCTGTTCCCAAGTACTGCTTATTCTCCTGAGGTCTAAGCAAAGTTTATTAAAGAGGTCAGAGCAGGGGACCAGTTTTCTGCTCTCACCACCTGACATCCATCATTACGAGTTTCAGTTATTCTTCCTAATTCCCAACTTCTTTATTATACTGTGCCTGAATATGTTCAGTTTGCCTTGAAGTAGGAGAGAATAAGCAGAGCAAGTAGGGACAAAGCCATGACAGCCCTTGGAAACATCGTCCTATTTGGACGTGTCCCAGTAGCATGATTTTCTTCAAGCACAAAGGAGATGGCAGAGGACACCTGAGACTCATTAGGAGGTAGTCAGGGCAGGGCAGCTCTCCAGCCTGGTCTGTGTGCGCACCCGAGGGCAGTGCTGTACTGTGCACGTGCCGCTGTGCACATGCCGCTGTCAGTGCGGAGATCCGCAGGCTTCACGCTATGCAGTGCTGAGCAAGAGAGGGTTTATTTCTCTTATTTCCTCTAAGGGTCTTTGGTACAGGTTGGTCTCCTTGATACCAAAGTTATAAACCTCAGCAACTTCAAAGGCATGAAGTCTGGGACGATATGAGTGTAAATTAAATTTCATAATCAGAATAACTATGACCAGGACAAACTGAAAACATATTTTTATTAGCTTCCTAGACCATTTTACAACAAGCTCCACCTAGAGAGAGGAGTGAAAGAGAGGACTCCTGTAGAACAAACACACTGATAAAGAAACATAGAGTTAGTTAGTCAGTTAGTTAGTTAGGATGCTGCTCTAATTTTGCTTGGTTTTTCTTTTTAAGCTCTGCTTCTTTGAATTGAAGTATTGTGCAGCCTGTACTGCATAGGCATCTTGCTCAGGTCTATGCTGACAACCTCACTGGATGGCATTTCTGACCTCCTTCTTTCTTGAGGTTTTTTTTTTTTCCATTTAAAATAAAGTTTTTGTGTCTGAAAAATATGTGTGTTCTTGCCAAGTCAATAAACTTAAGCCAAATAGAAATTTACAAACTTCTTTCTCTCCCTGCGTAAAGGTTACATTAGCAAGTTATACCAAGATCTGTATGTCAGTAATGCTCCTTCATCCAGCTGAACATTGTCTAGAGTCTCAAGACAAATTTGAGTATTGGTCTGTGGTCTTTTACCTTACCTTTTACCACCCAGAGGGAAAAGCTGCAAAACTCAATATTTCTAGCAAAAGCACGAGCATATGCATCACTGCTGATGCCTTTAAATAACCAAAGTCTGCAGGAGCAGAAAGGGTTATCTTCCCTGGCCAGTCACTCTTGTTTCCACCTGCTGATCACCAGATCAGGGTAATATTGTGATCTATTTAATACTAACTTGGTTGTATTAATTTCTGATAATCACACTGAAATTATTAATAGAGACTCACAGTTTTGTTAAATAGAAATTGGGAAGTTGACTTTTATGGAGGAGGGGAGAGCAGAGAACACTGTCTACCCCAATATTTGTGTGTCCAAGTTAGGACAAGACAGTCTGGATGGTTGGAAAGCTAGATAGGTAAAAATCTGGTTGAACGATTGGGTTGAGAGATTAGTACTTAATGGGTCATACGCCACCTGAAGACCAGTAATAACTGGAGTACTGCAGGAGCCTATTCTGGGACATGTCCTGTTTAATATCTTTATCAGTGACTTGGAGGAGACAACAGAGCACTTGCTGTTGCAGTATGCTCAAGGGCATGGCGGCCATCCAGAGGGACCTGGACAGGTTGGAGAAATGGGCCAAGAAGAACCTTGTGAAATTCAGCAAGGACAAATGCAAAGTCCTGCACTTGGGAAGGAATAGTCCCTTGCAACAATACAGGCTGGGGACGGACTGGCTGGGGAACAGCTTTGCTGGAAAAGACCTGGAGATGTTGGCGGACAGTAATCTGAACATAAGCAGTGTGAACAAGGGGCATAGCCAGGAGATTAAGGGAAGCGATTATCCCTTTCAACATTCCCTTCTATCCTCACTAACCCCCATATCAACGCTCACTGGACCATGTGTAGAATACCTCATCCAGTTTTGGGCTGCCCAATACAAGACAGACGTTGACAAACTAGAGTTCAGCAGAGGGTGACCAAAGATGCTCAGGGCACTGGAGCACTTGCCCTGTGAGGGGACACTGAGAGACCTGGGCTTGTTGAGCCAGGAGAAAAGAAGGCTTCAGGGAATCTAATTGCTACTAAAATGTAAATTTGAAATGCACAATACAATCTACAGGACATCTGGTGACAAAAGAATTCAAAAGAATGCATAAACATAATACCACTACAGAAATATTAATACAAGAAACAAAATTCCTTCCATCTACTTGCAAAAGAACTGGGGAAGGCAGGCACAGTCAGAGATGATTAGAAAGTTCATTCACACTGATTTGCAGGAGGGAAGAAAAAATGCCTTTAATAAAACCAAAATTTTCTATAGGAAAAACATCAATGCTCTTCTCCTTTACCTCTCAACCTCCCAGGTAAGTTTTTTCAGGGAAGATGAAGAGGTGGACCTCCAGCTACCCATCCTGGAAGATTTTTTGATTTAGTTTTTGTTTATGTAAAAGTAGGATGCCAGAACCCTGCCAGGGACTAAGTCCAAGCTCTTGGCCAGCCCTGGCTGGATGCTCAGTGGAACGCAAAATCAATCACAGCCTTCTCGGTGAACAGACACAAAACTACAATATTGAAGTTTCACAAAACATGAAATGAAACTTTTCATTGTTTTCCCTCCAAATCAGGAACAGGGTAACACAGAATGGTTTCCATTAGAATGCAAGTTGTCATTTTTTTCTTTCTGGTCATTAGTTTATACAGTATCTCGGTTCTTACTGTCCAATATCTCTCTCGTGCTTTTTGCATAAGGATCTGCAAACAAAATATATTCGTTTCATAAAATAATTCACAGACACTACTCGTATATAACCTCTTCTAATCAGTCTTCCATTAATCACTACTTTACGAACTGCTGACTATCATGTATCAATCAATGCTGATTTTTAAAGTGTTAAAAGAGCAGTGTTTCCTTGAAGGTTTTTTTTTTCAATTAGAAAAAGAGTGGAGTTTTATCTCTGAAATTCTAGAATCTATTAAATTGAGAAACTGCCATAAAACTTTGAAAGCAGATGATAACTTCAGTGCCAAATGCTGTAAAAATTATGACACACTAATAGAGTCCTTATTTGAGCCATATCAAGCAACCCTCAAAGCTAAAATGCTTCCTGATTTTACACAGGCTACAATTACTGTGGTAACTTGTTTAGTAATGGTGTCAGAGAGTACTTCTGATACAGATTAATTTTATATAACCTAATACTTAAGTGAATGCAGACTCTAATAAACCACTTTAATATATCAACTACATTCTTCCCTAATCTTTTTCAAAGGGGTCAGAAAAGGTTCATTGGAAGAGAAAATGCGTTATTAGAATGTATGCAGAATATTTGAGCATCTTGAAAGAAACCAAGCTGCCAAATAAGAGATTATCCTATGCATTTTAGAAGCTGAAAAAGCAGGTAAATGCACTGTATGGGGCTTTATTTTGACCCTGGCAAAAGCTTATATTAGAGATAACTTCACACAAAAGATTAAAGGTTTACCAAATGGAAAGTTTCCTTTACTCAACAAAAATGGCTGAAGTTGCCGGCGCTTTGACACCGAAGGGTTGGAGTGTTTGGCAGAAAACAGCAAATCTCATCCTATTAAAGCTTCTGTGATCTTAGGAGGACCCATATACCTGCTCTCACTTGGGAGGTGGGAGATAGCCATACACACACCTTTGCTCTACCCGATTCAAAACAGAGATTTTACACAACAGGGAGCTCCCAGCACCACACAACAGGAGAACATGGTGCCCACTCAACTGCAGCACAAATGCAGATTCAAGCTGCTCATCTTCCAAATAAATATTTTTTGAGCCAGGACTTGAACGGTGGCATCCCACATCCCCAGCCAAAAGCCCTGAGCACTCAGTTACACAGTCCTACCTGTCTATATTTAGATAGCCAGGTATTAGTTAATTCAGAGCTAACTGCTTCAGTAGAACGTGTTTGTTTGTGGAAAGTGGAATATTAAAATCATAGTGCCCAATCTGATAACTTTGATGATGTGCAGCTGCCCTTCCTGCTAAATTAAATACTGTTTTAGGATACATGAGTATCTTTTGTTTTGCTAGCAAAAGTGTACCCTTGTTGAAAGGGGTACTATATCTCTATGAATTTTTTTCATCTGAATAAATTTATTGAAACGATGACTCCTTTTATCAAAAAATCCCTAGTAAACTTCCCTGAGGCACCATGAGTAGATCCTTGCTCACTCTCTTGAGAGCAAGACCAGGAACACCGATTTTTTTTGCTCCCCCTTCTGTTATCATCTCCAGGGCCCTCTGTTTCACCCACTTTTGTAGGAGTCTCAAATTAGTCTTCTGCCCTGAAAGTGCCTCCATGTGCAGATGACTCCATTCTTCTCCTTGAACCAGCAAAGCTCCTACCTGCACTGTACGTATCATCTTTAGTCCCTGCTCCTATTAACGTAGGTCTGAGGGTTTTCCCCAAACTACCCCGTACCCAGGCAAGTCATAATGTTGGCCAGTTCAGTTCAGTTCCTGTCTACACTTGGAATATATGAAATTGGTTCAAGCCTACAAATCTGCAGATGCATTCAAGCATTCTCAATGTAATAGTGTTTTCTGGCTGCTTGACTATTGATCAAGTGGTTTTTGAGAAAAGAAAACAAATACCTGCAAGCAGCTGGGAGCATCCCATGAATCCGCTAAAGCTGAGGCTGCTTCCAGACCAAGGGTCTGGAAGAAGAGTTTACGTGAACTTCTTATGTTAAAGACTTAAATATTTGACAATCTGCTATTATGAAACAGTTGAAAAGAGGCAGTGAAGCATGACTGAACCTGTACAGAATAACTAAAAATTGTGGACCACCTCTTCAAAGGGATGTCAGTTAAGATCTACTGCAAGGGCTCTCTCTTGACGATTGACAATGTCAGACCCCAAGCTGGGAAACAAATTGTATATCCAGAGATTTAAGTACCTTCCTCTGGTTTTGAGTATTTGTCTTTATCATTGCTTTCTTCAGATTATTTATTTTGATGAAAGTTGAGGTACCCTTTGTTTGTCAGGGACAACTGAATTAACCAGCAAGTGAACTTGTTAAAGAAAACAAGATTATTCTAGAGAAAGAAAAAAAAAAGAAAGAAAAAAAAACCACCTCTAAACCAACTTCAGCAAATCAAAACATAAGAATAAGTTATAAATTTAGATTACACACACCCATCTCTAACACATATTGAACTGCTGTCCACTTCCAGAGGGTTACCTTTTCGAGTGAACTCCTGAACGGAACCAATGAAGTTGGTATCACAGCCCTTGCTACTGGCAGGACCAACACATTACAAAGACCTTCCGAGTTTCTCTTTTTATTCTGAGCCTTCACTAACAGCAGGTTTTCCTCCATCGCTTTCCAGGTTTTGTATTTGGTCCGAGTCACAGTGCCACTCAGGCTAGGGCTCTCCCTGGGACCCTGAGCTTGCAAGTCTGCTGTGGTGTGTACTCAAGGCATTCCTCCTAGCTTAAAAGAGGAGGAATGAGACCTTTGTAAGGACTAGATGTGTTAGGCTGAACTAGGTGTTCAGCCATCCCCAGGAAAGCAGGGCTCCATCATGCATAACGGTGGCTTGGGAAGACAAACGCCATCACTCCGAACATCCCCCCCTTCCTTCTTCTTCCCCCAGCTCTATATGCTAGGAACGACACCATATGGTGTGGGATATCCCTTGGGTCAGTTGGGGTCAGCTGTCCCGGCCGTGTCCCCTCCCAGCTTCTTGTGCCCCCCCAGCCTGCTCGCTGGTGGGGTGGGGTGAGAGGCAGAAAAGGCCTTGACTGTGTGTCAGCACTGCTCAGCAGTGACGAAAACATCCCTGTGTTATCAACACTGTTTTCAGCACAAATCCAAAACACAGCCTCATACTAGCTTCTACGAAGAAAATTAACTCCATCCCAGCCAAAACCAGCACACTGGTCTCACTTAAAAGAAAAAACACCATAGCATTTTTGCCAGGAAAATATTTTTCAAAACAACCCCAGCAAACTCCATTATTTTCCTGGTGAAAACAAATGCTGTCTTCAGTGCTATCTGGCACTAGAAGACTGATTGTTAATTTGGCTGGCTGACTTGAGCAGAAGTCATTATAATTATAATTGTAATTATAAAGGAGAACAATAAGCTAGAAAGACCACCAGCCTACTAATAATCAAATGTAATTGCTTTGCAACCATGAATCAAATTGAGGTTTATTTTATTAGGACTCTCTTCAGAAAAATTAAATCACCTGCTTCTGAGTAGAACAGACTTTCCTGACTGCAGGTGAAGAGTTCAAACCCTGTTTCTTCTCCTTTTTCTCATGGATTTACAACCAGCTCAGTAACAGATAGTACTTTCAAACATTCAGGATTACTTCCATCCTGGACTTGCCTCCCATTTCTCATTCAGCTGCAAGCAAGTATGATTATTTCCGCTTCTGTCCACCATCTCCTGCTCAGATCTTGCACTACACCTCTAACTTTGGATGTCTCGGTTGTCTCCCTGCTCCACATGTAATGAACCTAATCTGACTAATTTGCCTTCCATACTTACAGTCACGCAGGCTGGGCCAAGTTGTCTCTATCTGTCAGACAACTGTCAGACAAGGAATATGGTAATTTACCTGCTCAGACTGCATTTCTGATTATCCTGAGTTTCCAGTCAGTGAGAATTTGCCTACCTAGAAGCTCTATGTGCAGTTCAACCAGTGGAATTGCTCTAAAAAGGAAAGCAACCCCCATGACCTGCATGTTTTTCTGGTCAGCCTCTAGATCTTCTCCTCCTAAAAAAAAAAATAATTAATGAAATTATCTTTGCTCTGAGCACAGAAATGGTACTTGGCTCCATGTGCCTTTTATGGTAAGGCGGTATGGTATTTGCCTTAGTTAATTTGCCCATCCTTAAGAAAACCTACACCCCCATGGGGCAAGAGAGGCAACCTCAACAAAGCACTGCAATGTTTAACAAAATTGAGCCCTTAAGGAAGGAGAAATAAGAAAAAAAATGTGTCGCTTATTAAGAGAACAACAATAAAGCATTGACTTCTTTGCAAAGAACCAAAGTATGAAAACAAAGAGCATTCTTAGCCTAAGAATTATTTCTCAAGGGCTTCCCAGATTTTTGCCATGAAACCCTCCCCTCAGACTCAAAGACTGTACCATTTCAAACTGACAAGTTATAAGGAGATGCCACCTCCCATCCATAAGTCAAGTGAAAGAAGAATTTTATGTAACATCTGGAGGGGAACGTGACCTTCCTGCAGCAGGGTTTCAAACACCAGAATCTATCCATCCTAGATCTAAGCCAGATCTCAAGGCCAGATGCTGCTATGGCTAGTCAGCCTAAAATGGTGATAGTATTTTCCTTCCATTGCCCTTTTCAAACACTCAGATCTTTAATAAACCTTGATAAATTAAGCCTTTCAAAACTTGGTCCAAAGACATGAATATTGTTTGCATTTAAAGAATTAAAAAAACGGGGCAAACATTGGTCTGGATCCTAGAAAGACCACAGAATCAAGAAATTAACATGGTAATTCCACTTTCTGAGTGCTTACTAAATGTGTTCCAACAAACCTACTTGTTCTGTATCTGGAGACTCAATCTTCGAAGTTTTTCTGCACTTCACTCACTATCTCCACTGTCAGACAGCCAAATTCTGAGTTATCATAAGTCTCATAATTTTCATAGAAATACCATAAGCACAGATACCCACATACACAATGAATCATTTGCTAGACGTTGTCTTAAAGAATTAGATATTATAATACTACTTCTTACTGCTCAACATCTCTCTAACAGAAAATTTCTGTTAGTCTTATTCTTTGCTGCTTCATTAATGAACATACATTTACTTAGGCTTTCCAAAATGTTTTCTGTTGAAACAAAGCTTTCTGCATTAGTTGAATTGCTTGAATTATTTATTGCAAGTAGTCTGTGCAATATTATTTTTTATTTGTGTATCAGTCTAGACAGCTGCAAATGCATCTTTTTATCCAGTGGAGAAAAACAGACATTTCCAGGGTGTGAGTCATCCAATCTATATCAGATGTTCCTTTTAGGAAAAGATACTCTAAATGCACCGTTTTCTGCCTTTTGATGGTAAAAGAGTTGTGGGCTGATTAGCTTAGTTGTTGACATCTACATTTAGTTACATGAATTCTATCCATAAGGACTGCAGCTTCTGACTGAATACTAAATATTTCTACCTATTGCTTTAAAAGCTCCAGATAAAGCGGGTAGTACCTGCGACTCAGTTGCAGAAACTATATTCAAAGCAAGGGAACTTCACCTAGAAATTCTGAGGTTGACCTCATGTCTCCAGAACAATAAACTTCTCGCCAATGAGATTAAAGCATGACTTTGGCAAGGGTAAGCACAATGCATAGCATCAAACCATGCTATTGAGGCAGGAGATAAAACATCCTATTCCCATCAGCTTGTGGGGACACCCAACAGTCAGCTCCATGTGAAATGTGCAGATAACAAAGGAGAACAAAGAAACTCAACTATTGAGCAAATCCCTTACCTGTGAGGAATATTAGCTGGCCTATACATAGTCTTCCATATTTATGACCTCCTTATTTAAGCAGACATTAACAAAGCTGCACTGAGTCCCATGAGAGCCCATATTGGTGAACTAACACAAAAATCAGTTACAAAAAAACCAGAAATAATCAAATTCTCCCATTTTAGACAAGCACTTTCTTCATATACTTTGGCTGTATACATTAGTATGCAACTGCTTTATAGGTGAAATCAGTATCTTTTGGATTTTCATATTCTCCCTCAGAAACACAGGTACCACTGAGATGGAACATGCTTTAACCAAAAAAAAGAGATTTCTTTTTAGCACTGTAGTCATGTGCCTTCTTAATTACTGATGATTTTCACTAGATATGGGAAATTGCCCACAAGGTTAAAAAGGAAGAAAAATATCTCTATGATACAAGTTATATACCTAAGAAGTAATACACTTTTTAGCCTTTTTTGCTACTTTTTATTTTTTTAATTTTTTTGCTGTTTAGCAAAGAGTTTGAATGCAGTATAATACTAAACATAATCGCTAGAGCAGTATAATATGTGTATTCTCTGAGCAGGAAGAGATGACCAAAATTAACTCAGTCTATCAAACCCTATGCAGGTAAGTCACAGTGCAGTATAAAAATGCACACGGCATTTTATAGACATGTAATAGACATAGCATTTCAGCTGAGAACACTTTGCTAAAGTTTTTGCTGTAAAACTCCACCTAGATAAAATCAGAGCTTTTGGTGAAAATACCAGGTCCAGTGAAACTTCTGTAAGTAATCTATTTTTTCCAGATCTGTGGGGCTGCATGCCCTGTTTTTCCACTGCAATTTGAGTTCAGGTGGAAGAAAGGGAAGAGAGGTTGGAGAAATTAGAAATTGCCGTGGGTTTCCCATAGCTGGCAATCCACTCAGCACAGTAGTGGTATTTCCAGTTGGACTGCCTGCAGCCAGGGAAATGGCTGTGCATGTACCATTTATGGACAGCAAGATGAAGATGTTGTCTATTGTTCGCGAATGCGTTTGTGGTGGAGCACTACCAGGACCGCCGTGTCCCAGGCGTCAGGCAGCCCCGCTGGAGTGGGAGCAGCATCTCCACTCAGACTGCCCGACACCAGGGAGAGAGCTGTGCCCATGCAAACCCACCTCTTCTCACTCAAAGCTCGCTACTCCCTATGCGTTACTCCCAGATTTCTGTCCAGAACTTTCTGGACAGGAATACAGGCACCCTGTCCTAAACAAAAAGAGAACAGTAGCTTTAATTCATCCACTCAGCAAAACTGAGAAACCTCCCTTCAATGAAATCTATCATATTAATTTTATAGTTTCTATTCATTTACAGAAAGGGAAACAATGTGCTTCATAGCTGACTGGCTTGAGCACTCAAACTGGCATGTACAAACCTTGGGTGAGACTTTTGTTCTTCCCAGTTCCCAACAAAGCACTAAGGGAGAACCTGCCACCAGCCATGTAAGCATCATAATTTCTTGGCAACGGCTAACATTTTTTCCATAGTCACAAAAGAAACTGAGTATACATTTCTCCTATGTAAAACTTTTCATTAAATGAAAATTGACTTTACGGATGACACTGGTTACAAATAAGACTTACAACCCTAGGAATCGTCTTGGAAGTCCAGAGAAGCACATCCCATTCAAAGGGCCCTTATGGGAATGCATGTGGTTATCTTTTAGTTGGGAGGCAAAGAGGAGCATGTTTAGCTAAAACCAGACAACGCACTTCACAGAAGACCTCTGGTTCTTAGAAGAGCTGGATGATGAATAGAAGATATAAATGTCAAAATGCTTCAGAAAGTCGCTTCGTGCCTGCTCTTTCTGGGAGACACATCTATTTGGTGTCCTGCAGAGGTAAAAGGTGATCCCTTCAGTGTATCAGCACTGTGTGATGCAGGTGATGCAGAAACACCCAAGCTAGGGCCAGCACACTCGTGCCACACTCTGCGAGGACCACCACAGCCATATGTGGACCCACCAGCCTCACAGCCACACTGGAGTGGGGCTCCCCCAAGCTGTATCACATCTGCTTCTACTTCTGTCTTCAATGTCTCCACCATTCCCACACCTACACAGCACCTAAGGTGGGGCGACAGGCAGGACAGAGCTGTCACAGGCACCCCCAGCCCAGCCCCGGTGCCAGGGTTGGAGCAGACATGGGGGCCCAGGGGGCATGAGGAGAGCCCTGGGGACACTGCCCAGGGCCACCGGGGCTGGGGAGCCCTCAGCACCCTGACACTGTGAAATTATCCCAGGGTTTTAAAACTGATGTGACAGGTTTGGGGAGAAAAAAAAAAAGGTTTCTTAGCCCCTTTCGCTATAATACTAGAAGGGCAGCACATAGACTAGAGGAATGGGATATTTTATTATTGAGAGAAAATTGATGTAAGCAGAATTACTACATGATTGGAAAGGTAAAAAAAAATAGCTCTTTACTCCCTGGATAAAGCAAAGGAGAGTGTGGTAAGTAAAGAGAGAGGAGCTGTAGGCACTAAATCTTACTTGCTGCACTGGGAGGAGAGTGTGCTACAAGGTGCAGGAGAGGTCCCTGGGCTGCGCAGCCAACTCTGCCCATAGTATTTACACAATTACACAACTATTTTACAATGCTTCATGCATTGTCCCTTTCCAAGATGCAACTATTTTGTCCACCTGGCAGTGTTGTGGTCCAAATCAACCGCAGCAATATCTGATGGAGCGAGCAGCAATAGTGTCTGCCAGTTGCTTGACATCATCTATTTAGAGAAAAGATCAAAACTGTGGGGCATCTACTTCTCATGTAACTTCCCATGTGCTCATCTACGTCTTCTTTAAGCTGATGAAAACAATCTATGTTCCTTTGTCTTATAGCAGATTTTAGAATAAAGCAGTTATTTAATTTGCCCTCACTTCTGATGGTACTGCGAGCGTATTTGTACCTAGTTTTTCCAAATATGCAATGGCTTGGACAGCCATGTGTTTCCAAACCAGGTCTGTGCCTTACACACCCGTATTAACTTTCCTGACGGTGGACTGCCAGGACTCCATAAGAGGACCTGAAAGGCTCCTGGAGGCCTCCTGGCCTGGTGTCCACCAGGGATAGGTACACTGCTGGGAACCGTTTCATCTGGTCAAAAAAACCATCCAGCAGCACTCACCAGGAAGAAACCCTGACGAGTGCTGGGGCAGTGCAGCTGCAGGGAGAACATTGGAAGCTACCTGGCCGTCTGGACAAAGTATGATCCTGCCTTCATATGCAATACCGTGAAAACACGCTGCATTAGGTACTGACTAAGTGCTCCAGAGTATGTATTTGACAAACACACATATACGTGTCAAACATCTGGGTTTCAAGGAGTGCATTTGTATCTTCACCCAGATGGTGCCCTTCTACCTTGCAGAACTCATTTTGACTGTCTAGTATCCAACTGTAGTGTCGGGCAACTGAACTAACACAGACACCTTGATATCACAAGCTTGTGAAAGCAGAAATTATTCAGACAAAAAGGATTTTTCCTATACAGCATTGATGTAAACAGATGGTTTAAAATGACAAATCCATTTGGACCTATTAACTTCAATCACCTGAAGATCTAGTCCTCAATATTAAATATTTTTACTCAGTACTAAATATTATTACTTCCAGGCTAACAGAAAAATTAAACAATATAATTGTGTTGTGTGAAAGGGGACAGTAGAAAAATATATACCTTGTGGAGAGAGGAGAGATTGCATCTTATACAGTCAGAATTAAAACACGTCTATAAAAAAAGTTGAGGTTTTGCTTAAAATAACCTCAGTGACAAAAACATGTCAGTGCCCTTCTCAGCTTCATTTTCTTCTAATATACAATTTAAGAGGCAAGTTTGGTAAATATACAATCAAATTCCCTAGGGGAGATTCCCTGTGTAAACACTGTCATAGGAAGCTGAAATAATCAGAGGTTTCAGGCAAATGTGAGGAGGCTCCAGGTAGTTCTGGCAAGGCTATGTGCTAGCCATATGTTAGGCCAGGTTCAGCCTGATGCAAACCAGGTAAACTGAAACAAGAGCAAGAAGCAGGGAAAATACTGAAAAGGAAGACAAATTACATGGTTTCCCCTTAAAAACGAAATAAGGATTTTACATGGTTACATTTCCAAATTAAACCCCAGTTAAAGTGTAAATTCAATATTAACTGTTCTTGGTTCTCTATCTTGACAGCTTACAACAAAAGTTGTTCCCAAACAATTTCATAACTAGATAATAGAGAATATTTTCATCTACTGAAAGCCTTAATTCCAGCTATTGAAGATTATATGTCCAAGAGCCTGCACAGCCGCAAAACTTAAGAAATTAAGACCCTAGAAATTCCTTCTCACTGAAATAATGTCCAAGACATTATTTCACCATCTTTTTTAAGGTCCCAATCTTTAAGTGTTTTTCTGCTTCAAGTTGTTGTTCTGTTTTCTTATTTCCTTCTTGGGAAAACTTGAATTAATAGATTGCTTACATGTGTAGTTCCAGTCCCCATACTTAGCATTGACTGACATGCTCTCACAGCCTATGTGTGGTACATTCTGGACTGTGAAAAAGCACAGCTTTCCATGTACAATGCTTTCAGCCCGGTACTGCTGTCATGCCCCTAGCAAAAATAAAAATCAACAAGTTTTGCATGCAGTAAAAGCAAGGAGAAGGTTTTTAAGACTGCACAATGCTTATTCATACTTAGTAATTGCTTAATAAAAATTTCAATTCAAATAAATGCCCTTACACTTGAGAAAGGCAGAGCTGCAGAAAGGGAAATGCAAGAGGAGAATCTACCTTGGGCCCTGTTAGCAGAGGCAGGAGGACCATCAGTCAAGCAGGTCTTGCAGAAGCAGGACTCACTGTCCCAAAATGTCATCCCCAGCCATCAGGGAAGCAGGAATTGGTTTGGATGCTGTAGCTCCATACTTCTTCCTCTCCCTTTGTCCTGGCATCATCCCCTTGATTCTCATCGATACAAGATCCATTTAGTTGCTGTGAAGAACAGCCTCTTCTCCCAGTCCTTGACTCACACAATGGAGGATGATGACCAAGGAGAAGACAGAGGGAGAAAGGAGTACAATTCTTGCAGCATTATCTGTACCTTTCTTTTCTGTGAGTATGGCTTGTACAAGCTGAATACCTCATGAGTCAGACTATAAAATGCCATGGGTTCTTCCACATGCTCCTCAACATGAGAGGCTTATGGCCATGTCCCTGAAGCCCACAGTCAGAAGTGCCCAGGCACAGCCTTGACTCAGGACACAGCTGCTGTATAGCATATGGACCACAACACTTTCAGCATAAAGATGGATGATGCACCAACACCACAGCAGTACCATGATGCTAACCGCGCATTACAACCAGGCACCCATACAATCACAATATTCATTACAGTAGCTTTGTGCCTCACCCTGCTGCCCTACATGGCCAAGTCAGACCCTCTTCTGCAATACATGACCCTGCTGTGTCCCTGCCTTTCTGTCTCCAGGCCATGACAGTGCTACCAGTGTAGCCCTTCTCTACCTTAGGAGTGGGAAAAGAAGAGGAGCCAGAGACAGGCTACACTCGCCCTCCTCTTCCTCTAGCCTTTGGTGTTTCTCCATTTCCTGAGCAAGTTGCTGGAGCAGAGCTGCAGCACATATGGGATCAGTGAGTGCCCTGGGGGTGGAAGGGAAGGAAATGCTCTTCCGCTGGGGAAGGAAGACGTTTCCAACTGTAGAAAGGAGCAAAAGAGAAGCAGCCCCAAGTCCTCAGCTGCACATTGTACTACAAGCCAACGTCATCCTTGGCAGAAGAGCCCTGGCGCTAAATCAGAACCTCCTGGCAAGGGAACCCAGCAAAGGAGCCAGCAAGAGGCATTTTGCCTTCTCTGCAGTTCCCCAAAGCTCATTGACCTTTTTTAATCCCCCACAAATTTGACAGAAACCCAGCATTCAGTGGGGGTTTATTTTAGCATTGGATGCTCAAAAGTTCCAGCACTGTTGCCTACCATTATTGAGGTGAAAAGAGGACTCTGGCTCTGGAGGCCATGAGACCTCATGCCCCTGGAGGAGGCAAAATATCTGGTTAGCAAAACCTAATTTTTTTGGGGGTGTGTGTTTTTTTGGAAAACCTGGAAACCCCATTAGACCAAACATTCTGCCCCTTCATGCCTCCAAAAAGGAAGGTACCAAACCAATAGACTTCCCCCTATGATGGGGTCTGTAGAAGTAACCTGCTATTAAGACGATACTGAATATAGTCTTTAGGCCTTTGCTTTCAACTTTTAATAGCTGCCAATACCAAGGGCACAAAACAGGTAACCAACAGGTCACAGCCATAAAAACATAACTGTACATAGTAGAACTAAATTATATTATCAGTTGCTTGCTCCTCTAGAACTGCACACTGGGTCTCCTATGTCTTATGTTCCTGATGCATAAACTTTTATTGTGTAAATACAAAGGACCGTGTGAACTGACAGCAGTAGTCCCATTTGACATTGCATTGGAGAGGGAGGAAAAAAATTATAACCCTTTCAAAGTACCACCCCTGCCAACATCTTGGATATTCAATATAAGACCTCTCACATCTTTAATTCACTGACTGAAGGTTAACTTCTGATTTATATGAGAAGGAAACAGAACCAGAATGTTAAAAATACAGACAGTGGAAGGCCTATAAGAAAGGTACGTGGTAAATGTGTTTGGAGGTTCATTTCTAATGCAGCTAAACAAAATGTATTGAGCACATCCTGCTGTTTCTTGCTGCAACTTAGGCTGATATTACAATGCCAGGATGTCTTAATGCTACAGCAGTTTTTACAGTTACCTTCCTTTTCTTTAGTGGTTTATTTTTAAGAAAAATAAATCTATAGAAAGGCCTTAAAACCTGAGTTACCTAGGAAGCTCTAAACAAATCAAAGGATTTAGCAGGATTAGCTTCACGTGACTTGCAGTGAAATTTCTTGCAATGAGAAAAACCAGAACTGCCAGTCAACGTACAGCACTTCAGCTATGACTTTCAAATCTGGCTGAAAGTACATTCTCCTCAGCTACATGCCTGAGGTGAGTAAATTATTTGTTATTTAAGTGGATGTTTTCCTTTTATTCGTAAATTATTCATAAATTTATTTTTTTACTGTTTTTCTAAATTACAACAAAATATTTTAGGAAGATATAGCTCCAGCGAGAACTGTAGGTGTGATATGGATTTAGCATATAGCTAAATTAGCAAGCTAAAATGAAAATACAGGAGCCAGAGAAATCTATGGTTTAAACACTCTGCTTATATGTATGCATAAATAGATACATATCATCTACTTTAAAAATAATAGTACTGGTCAATTGAAACATGAAGGGTCATAACTACTTACCAGCTTTTGTGAAATAAAAAATTAATATGTTAAAAAAGGAGACAACAAGTTTCAGTTAAATGAAAATATTAATTTCTGCAACTCTCCTTTATGGGCAAGATAGTGTTTTCTTTCTGCTTTTCAAATTATCAGTTTGCCTTTAGAAATTGGACAGTTAAGACTATAAAATCTTTCATCTTTTCATATGAAACATACTGCTTTTAGAGTTCTGTTTCATACTCACCTCAAATTCTTTATATTATAGGGGAAAAAGAAGTAGTTTCTTCATTGTGGAGAGTTAAATCTTGTTTTCTGTTTCAGGAGTGATTTCATTGAATGTTAGATAATTTTTTTTAAGCCGTTTCCAAATTTTTTGTTGCCCTCTTCCAGTACCAGCAACTCTTATTTATAAACATTATACATTGTATATATTCAGCTTTATACAAGATGGTTTTATGATGTGCATAAAATTCTGAAACCTGTAAACACACCAATGGTACTAACAAGGATCCATTGTCTTTCTTGTGTAGAATATAAGAAGGTGGGAGTTCTGAATACTTGAAGAATTTAATGAATAGGTCTTTAAATGTGATGCTTGATTTCATGTGCATGCAGTTTTGTGGCTCTCGCACAAACGCTAAAGAAGTTTTACGCTTTAAGATTAATTCTAGCAAGTTTCCGAGAACGTTCACTCCATTTGTTGAAGGAGGGTGGCAAGCTCAGATAATTTTTTGCAGGGCAATTAGATCAACAATCTTCAGTTCCAGTAACTTTAATTTTTAAATGGTAGAAAAGAAAAAAGAAAAAAAAAAGGAAGAAAAATTTATTGTAATGCTGGTTTTGTGAGTGATTTTTTTCCCTCCCTTTCAAACTCTTTTGCAACAAAAAATGTACTGATTTATCTGAAAACATACAGTAGCAGTACTGAGAACTGTCCAATACAAAATGTTATTGCAACAGACAGAAATGTGGGAATATTAGTTGAATACTATGGGGTACTTAAAATTCTTTTCTATGTTTCGTTAGAAAGTAGATGTAGTAGAACAATTAAAATTCATTTAGGATGTTCCAAGATACCAACAGCACAGCCTGTTTTAATGTTTAGATACATCCCTCAAAACACAGTCAATCACTAAGGTGTGAAAAATGTTATGACTGTAACATGAATAAACAAAGCTATGAATGTAGAATGTAAATTAGCTATTTAATTAAAATACTATTTTTCATGTGTTGGTCACGGCTATCATTAGAGCTTGTAATTTAAAATGCAAAGAATATAAGAATTCGATGTAAAATATTGAAGCACTTCCCAAACCTCATTTTATATATATATAGAATATATGTATGTAGTGCATATATTTGACATTTTTGAGGCATAGCAATGCACCATATATTAGTTTTGCAGTGATCAGAAATACAGCAGGTACTTCAAAGAGTAATGAAAATCCCTTCCCTAGAAACATTTACAACTTGAAGTCCTGAAAACCTGTTACAGACATGATCAGAGCTGAAACAGATGCGACAAGTAGCATATCTAGAAAATATTACTGGCAGTAATTAACGTATGTCTGCCACCTTTAAGTTTATGTCACTGTTGCCTCTTTCTTCCCTGCATTATTCCTAATGCTCCACTCTACCTGTTTTGCTCTTGCTGTCTTTATTCTTCAGGCAAGCAAAGAAACTTTTAACTAAGGACACATCCTCTAAAGTTTTACCACTTATTTCTATAAAAGCAGGAAGAAGCCAGATAAGTTTATGACACAAATTTGAAATACCTAGCCTTCAGTTAAACCCCTTTCTGATTAAGTATGAAAGAAAAAAAAAAAAGATTAGGATTAACTGTTCATGGGTGGCTGCCATTATTAAATAAACATCATGAAAGATGGTCTGGATTAATTTTTTAAGTTTTTCAGTCAATACTTCGCCTGGTATTGTTCCAATCCAAAAGCTTGACATTTTCAATATTTCTATGATCAATATACTCTCTATATTTCTCTTCTCTGAGAAATAAAGCATTTAAATTGCAAAGCAAAATCATATCTCATATTGGCCACAATGTTCTGAAAATTAGGGCAACAGGTAAAGAAATAAGGTCAAATCTGGCTGAAAGATCATTATGAGAGTGAAAGACAATCCACGTTATGAATTTCCTAGCAATGAAAAGGAATGAGAGCAGCTGTGATAATAATGACCATTACCTATCAACATGGGGGGCGGGGCGGTTTTTGTGTTGCATAAACGCAGCAGTAAATCTAGTACTAACACGTAGCCGTGTGTGGATTTTACTCCTTTTGCCTGCTTCCAGTGAAATAGCATTCTTTGATTTCTCAGATTTGAGGATAAACCATTAAATACCAGACCTCTCAAGCCTAAAGGTAAGACGTTCTTCTGAACTGATGTAGTATTATTTTACCAAAACGTAATGCAACTATTTACAATATTTTACTCAAAAGCATAAATCAGATTGATTTCACTTGCATTATTCACATCTGTCACTTCTCCAAACACTAAGGTTTCTCTGAATGTTCTCCAAATATGCCCATCTTCTCCATTACTTATTACAGAAAAAAACTCTAATTTTATAGCAGTGCAACTGCACAGAACTAGCAGCAAGAGATGTACCACTGAAATAATAATGATCTTAAACTTTTTGCAAAAGCCAGGTGTGCATAAAGTGGTATTGCTGAGATTTTTGTTACATCTATTCCCATACACAAGCAAGAACTAGATCAGATATAATCTGTTTAACCAAGTGATCTGTTCTCAGGAGGGATCAGGACCTCATATTTAAGAGAATGAGAAACCTCACTGAGAGGTGATAGCTCTTCTGCAAAGGAACTCTTTCATGGCTGATTGTATTGTTCAAACCTCATCCTATCAAGTTTCAGACGCTTCATTACTCTATTATTAATTATTTTTATCCATTTTTTCATGTATGGATAAGGATTTATTTGCCTGTGCTAATCTGTTCCCTTTTTAAAATATTAGTTATATAAGCTGTGAATTCCCATTCTGATGTTCCTTCTATTAAAAGATTTTTGTTAGTTGCCAGTTATTTCATATTTGCATTTCCAGATCTCACTGTATCTGAAAAATGTAAAGGTTTCTAATTAGAAGATGTCTGATGAGACATGTCATTGGCTTAAATTGATTCAGAAAGTTTATGAGAGTCTCAAAGTATGGAAATGCAGAAATTTGATTTTTCTCAGACAAGGTTTCCCATCTTTACACTGTGTTGCTGCCCAAAGACACATTATTTTTCCTCTTAGAAGTGAGCAGCATGTTCATGTGAATTCTGTAATTGTCCCTTCAGATT